>NC_141696.1:779063915-779782707 GCF_964263255.1 Lissotriton vulgaris | reverse complement strand
GCGGATATAGTAGCCCTCCAGGAAACGTGGGATACGCAAGATTCTTATTTTCTGGACAGGTTTCAACATTTTGTAAACATGCTATCCCGACCAGTATGGGGCGAGCTAGAGGGGGGCTCTTTTTTTTAGTAAACTTAAAGCTAATATATAAAGTCAAGTTAATGGATTTAAACTCCTCAAATATTTTAGCAATCAAACTAACAGCTAAGAACTTACCAATTTACCAACTCTGTTAGGGATTAACTTTTATAATTCTTTCACAAGGGATGAGGATCTAGAGCATCTAAGGTCTCTCTCATCTTGTTTGATTGATTATGAGTCCACGGCTAATACTCATTACCACACACTAGTACTAGGTGATTTTAATATTCACACTTGTTTAATTGACAGTTTTTTAAAATTAGACGAGGAACAATCCCCGCAAGGGATAACACACTTTGAACATTCTGCATCTGGGATTTTTCTAGAGAGTCTTTTATCTGACCATAATCTGTTCTGTCCAACCCAGGACGTCTATAGAGATGTTGGTGAAGACTTTCAAGGTTGGATACCGGACAGTGGGCCTGCCGTGCCTCCTTTATATTTTACAGACGATAAAGTAATCGATGCAATTAGGTCAACAGCAGGTGGAAAAGCCCCGGGCCCTGATGGTGCCCCCGCAGATCTTTATAGAGCGGATCCTATTCTATGGTCTAAAATTTTAACTCAGGTTTTTAACACAGCAGCTCAAGTTGGCTTTCCCCTGTCTTGGGCTAAAGCAGTTATCATTCCGATTTTTAAAAAGGGAGCCAGAGATGCCCGGCATGTTATAGGCCAATATCTCTTCTGGACTCTGCAGCCAAAATTATGGGGAAAGTTGTCCTTGCCCGATTAACGGATTGGCTGGATCAAAATAACATCATTTCAGATCTCCAATATGGTTTTAGGCATGGTAAAGGCACCGTGGGTCAATGTCTTAATCTTAATCTTATAATTGGAAAATATACAGTCGCCAAAGGGGGGGAAATGTATCTGGCATTTATGGATTTATCCTCTGCCTTTGATCTTGTAAACCGAGCAAAGCTATGGGTGATGCTCCAGGGAATGGGTTTAGATCCAGCTCTGGTCTCCTTCTTGGTGACAATGCATGAAAACACTATAGCTTTCGTGCGCTACAACAAAGATGGCAGACTCACCGACTCTTGGCCCGTTAAAAGAGGGGTGAGACGGGTGCATTTTGGCACCCCTGTTTTTCACCCTCTACAATAACAACGTAGGGGAGGGTTAATTTCCAGTTGTAAAGACATACCAAAGACTGGCTCAAAACTGATCCCTGCTCTTCTTTATGCAGACCATGCGGTTCTGTTAGCAAGGACCCCAAGAGGGCTTCAAACTCTTTTAAATTGTTTTATCGATTTTATGGACCCTTTCAATTTAGTTACGAATTTTAAAAAGTCTCACTCTATGTCAATCGTCTCTGTCAAATCAAGGAAGGCTAAGTTCTATTGTAAAAAATTTGAACTAACAAAGGTGCCCGCCTTCCCATACTTGGGGGTGCTCTTTGATGATCGACGCTCGTGGGTTATACAGCGTACACATAAAAGAAATATCCTAAGCCGAGCCTCAGGGGCCATCATGGAGTTTGGAAAAAGAATTGGCTCAAAATCCCTTCCTGCACAATAAAAAATATATATTGCTAAGTTCGTCCCAATGGCGACTTATGGGTGCGACCTATGGGGTCATCTAGAGACGGGTGATATTCAGGCGGTAGAAAACAGTTTCTTCTGCAAACAACTGTCATTACCTGTCTCTACCCCTGTTTTTAATATTCACAAGGATCTTGGGGCTGGGTATATCTCAGACCAGATTGCGGTTGCTCCCATACTGTGCTGGTTAAGAATTTGGGCACAACTGTCACCTAATTTGAATCAGTTGATAATTCAAGACTGTATGACGCTAGATAAGGGCCTAGATATACCCTGGATTTGCTACATTAAGACTCAAATGGCCATCCTTGGCTGTCCCAAACAGTTTGCAAGCCCAAGGGCTATGGCCAAACTGGCGATTAAAGAATTGAAGCAACAGTTTTTGAATAGATCTATGCTGTACAGGGAGGACAGGGAATTAGTGAAACCTAAAGTAAGGAGTTTTGTCACTTTCAGTATAACCAGTCAGTTGCAACCATATCTGACATATATAAACAGGCCTTATCACCTGTTTATCTTAGTGAGATTTAAGCATAATATGGTTCCCTGGCTGCTTGCATTCCCGAAAGGGTTTTGCAAAGAAGGTTCGTTAAGACCCTGTCCTTGTGACAACTTCTCAGATCAAAATCTACTTCATATGGTATTTTTCTGCGAGTTTTATGACTCTATGCGCAGGAAATGTATTATCCCCCTCCTAAAAGGCCAACATTTTGGGAAAGTTAGACCAGCGTTAGTTTATCTACAAATGTTGGCATTACCTGCGGTCGGCTTTGGGTTTGCAAGTTATTTAATAGCTGCCATTAGGTGCAGGAATAGACTGATGATTGCATAATTGATTATGTTTTGAATGGACTTATTTATGATCTTCTGCCATATTTTTAGCATTATCTGTATTTATTGATGATTATTTAATGATTATTCATTACTTAGTGTGTGGGATAGGATTGCGTTGTAACCGATGGGTTTTACAAATTGTTTAACATTATGTAATAAGATTTGTAATGGATGTATTAATTGATTATATGCACTTAATGGTTTTAATTTAACCGAATAAAGTTATACTTGACTGACTGACTGACACTTCCGTCACCCTGCTGATACCTCTTTTTCTGCATAGAGCGGTATTAGCAAACAGCCATGTCATTGACATCCAGTTCCCTTCACACTGCCAACACTTCGCTTTCTGTGCAGAGCGGTTCAAGCAAACAGCTCTCTCAGTGTGACGCTTCACACCAGTGACCCTTCTCTTACTGTACGGAGTGATGTAAATCCTCACCTGTCTGTATAGAGCATTTTAAGAAAACAGCGCTGTTAGTACCTGTAAGATATGAGGGTGCCCAATGGGAAGTTGGACCACAAAACGCGAGGTTCAGGAGTGCATAACTTCTCTTTTTGTTGTGCTTCTTAAAGATAGGGTAGTGGTTGTATTCCAGGATTTGTTATCAAATGTGGCTCAGGCCAAATTAACTAAACAAAAAAATAATCAGTCAGGAGCCAGATTCTTCCTGTTCCGGGTCTTTCTTGAATTTGAGGGATCTTGGACCTCCGTGCTCTTGGTCTTCAGTAAGTATGCTCGTCAGGTGAGGGAAGGGAAGAAAGTAAACAAAAATAGGTTGGGGTAAGTACCAATACTAGTTTGGTTCAGTCTGTGCTACCATCACCGGAGATAAAATGCGGGAGGGGTTTGTGGGGAGTTTTGCAGCGTATTGCTACCACTTAAGTGCCCTGCCTCCCTGTGTCCCCCAAACCAGCACCCCCACCCAAATGGTACCCTGAGGGGCATTTGCCTTAATCCACGGCCCGTCCCTCGGACCGTGGCGTAGGGACCCAGGGCGTCTTCTCCTCCCTTCAGCCCACCGCTCTCCTTCAGCTCTCCTTCACACACCCCTTGGATCTGTGTAATTTATGTGTAAAGACCGAGATATGGGTTAAGAAAAGGGTGACAACCAGATTAAATATATGCTTAGAGATAACTTAATGGAGAACCAAGCTGTCTCCAGCTTGAAATCAGGTGTAAATGTGTGGCATCCGAGCATATGTTTATGAATGTATTGGCCTCATTTCTATCACTTGTTGGTTGCTGTGTGGACAGAGGAGTGTTGTATCAAAAAGAAGGCTGGGTCGTAGATTTGTTATTAAATATGATTGGGGTTCCCATATTTATTGTAATGTTCATGTTTTTCAGATTTCTACTTTGATTGGGACTTTTTATATAAACTTTCCTGAAGAAGGTGTTGGCCAAAAATTAGCACCCACCAAAACACGTCGCTGCTTTTAGAAGAAAACTGCGTAAAATCTGGGGTGACAATTGCTTCGAATCTCAAGACTTTCACAAATAATTTACAGCTGTTACAATTGATTCATGTATGATTTACTGGTTCTCTTCGTAAATAGGAATTAGTTCTTACTTTTTATGTTCCCAATTTTGTGCATAATAATGAGTTTTGTGTATGTGTGACTTTTTTAAACAATGACTATGTTGTAGATTATATGGTCTGAATATCATCATTCAGTCCAATGTATTATGACGTGTACGGTGCTTTTTAATTATGAATACATTTGTATTTTCTTAGATTTGTATTCTGTTAGTTTTATCTTTAAAAAAATATATATATTTATATTTGCATTTTTAACCACCAAAAACACAGCTGGCACATCATAAGCGATTAACTATACTCCTTTGCGCTCCCCTGTCCCCCCAGCCACCCTCCATTGTAACAATACCATAATCAGCAGCATATCAAGACCCAACACCCACCCATAGTATATCAGTTTGTATAGTCCATTAAACAGTCAGCAGCGCAGCCCCCTTCAAGTTCAAGTTCGGGGCCCCCGGTCCAACCTTCAACACCCCAGAACACGGCCTACTCCAGGAGGACCCTTAGTACATCAATCAGAACCCAAACCCCCATCAAGTCCATGATACCTACACCACTTTCCCCATACTTTTCAGAATTTTCGGGGACAGCCTCTAGCCTTATAGGTGACCCTTTCCGCCGCCATATACAGATCCATACCCTGTCTCAATACCTTCACCCGGGGTGGTGACAGCGCTCCCCACCCCTTCACCACGTCCACCTTCGCCACCACCAGGGTCACCATAGTGAAGATCAGGGGGGGCTGCTCAAATCAACATCGTTGGTGATTCCTAGCAAGACAAACTTAGGTTCCATAGTAAGCTCAGTCTCCAACACCTCACCCAACTCTCCTAGTATCTGTGTCCAGCAAGTGCGGATAATAGGGCATTCCCATAGGATATGATAAAAGTCCCCCTGTGGGTGTCTACATGTAAGGCAACAAGAATCACTGGCTCGTCCCATGCGATGTAGCCTGACCCTATCATAGTAAGTCCTATGTAGTATCTTGTATTGGATGAGTTGTAGCCGTGACTTTATTGCCACCTCCCTGTAGTGCATTAGGGCTGCTTCCCAGTCCAATGTGCCCATCTCGCCCACATCCTGTTCCCAGGCTGTTCTCAGTTTCCCCAGCCCATCAGGTGTGTTAATTTTCAGGGTTTTGTATATCAGGCATACCAGCTTGTTAGGTACCTGTTCCTGCAACAGACGCCCTTCTAACGGGGCATACTCCGGTAAGGGAGAGGAGAGCGCCGGTTCAGCCCCTCATGCATGGCGTAATTACGCATATTTAAGGAACTGTGTGGGACGGAGGCCATACTCCGCCATAAGGGTTTGGTGGGATTTAATCCCCTTGTGCCATCAGGTCCCCTAACGTAGGAAATCCAATATCATCCCACCCCTTAAACCCTCTGAGTTTGTGGAGCTCCTTCAGCCAGGAGCAGGACCATATCGGTGTCTGTTTTGTAGGTTTATGTGTCCATCTCATCATTGTCGTCGCCCTATCCCAGACCTCTATGGTTATTTGTGTGGCCAAGAGTATTCGTCTCCTTCCAGTGCCCCCGCATAAATAGTGCAAACTAGTACGTCGTGTCATGGTGTCCTGTTTCAAACGGTATGTAGGGAGGTCAGCCGCAGCATGAAGCCAGTCATTGATCTGCGCCAAATGCTCAGCCCATTAGTAAGCCTCAATATCTGGTAAAGAGATCCCTCCATTATACTGGTTCCTCTGGAGCGTGGCAAGAGCTATTCTGGGTTGTTTTCCCAGCCACAGGAGGGAGCGCAATTCTGCGTGTATCATTGTGAACGTCTGTTTGAGGAGCGGGAAATGTTCATTTTGTAGGGCATACAGGAAGCGATGTAGCGTGATCATTTTAAACATTGCGGCTCTGCCCAGTATCGTGAGAGGAAGAGCTTACCACCTAAGAGCATCTTCCACAAAGTTTGCCATAACTCGCGAGATGTTTTTTTGATAGGACGCGGTTCTATCAATCGCCAAGTATACGCCCAGGTACGTAAACCCGCCTGAATAACCTGGAAGGCCCTAGGCAGGGGGCCCTCCATGTTACTTCCTTTCGCGGGCTATACAGGATTGATTTATGCCAGTTTATTGTATACCCCGAAAAGGAGCCATACCGATCCAAGAGTCTAAACAGAGTGGGGACTGTAGTGTCTGGTTGGGTAATATAGAGTAGTATATCATCCGCGTATAGCGAGATTTTCTCTTCCTGGGTATCTGTATGGGATATTCAAAATCCCTGTACCTCCGCCTCCTGCCTAACCACACAGGCCACTATCTCAATAGTGAGGGCGAAGAGCAGTGGGGACAGGGGGCATCCCTGCCGTGTGCCCCTCCTTATGGGAAAGTCATCTGAGAGGATCCCGTTCACCTTAACCCGGGCTCTAGGGTCAGCATACAGGAGTCCCACACACTTACGAAAGTTAGGGCCAACCCCAAACTTTACCAAAGCCGCCTCCGGAATCCTCTCTTAACCTTGTCCCCCAATCTATTCATATTCCATGTGAGAACCTTATAGGGGCCTGTTGCCAGACTCACTTCTGTGGGGCTATGATCGGTCAGGGAAGCCATGCAGGCATGTATTGCAAATGTACCTCTGGCAGGGGGTCGGCAGTGAGCGCGCCTCTCAGTTTCGCCCCGTGAGCAGTGTGCCAACTACTGAAACAACATAGAACCCAAAACATTCCCAACCAAAAAACAATCCCCCGACCCCACCTCCTCCACCCCCTGGGGTCCTCCCGATCATCACGACAGGAAGTAGACTTTTAGGGCAGGCGGAGATCTGTCTCCCTCCCTTGTCCAGCTTACTTCACAGATACGAACTCCTGCGGGTTTCCCAAAACCATCAAAACAGAGTTCACAAAATAGTAGAACAGAAACTACAGTGCGAAGAAGACAAGTAATAGAAGTAGGTAAGAAAAGAGTCAAAATCAGCAAAAAAAGCGAGGAAGATGAGAAAAAAGAGAGAAAGAGGGGGTGTGCGTGTCCAGCCTGCCTGCTCCGGCAGAGGTAATCTTAACCACGGTCATCCCAGCAGACCCCTGTTCAAGAGTTGAAGTCCAGGGTTTCTTTCTGCAATGGTCCCGCCCCAGTCATTGTCTCCTGTTCCAGTGCCAATATTTCCGCCGCCAAGGGGTGCAGTGAAGGGCCCATCGTCTCTTTCCCTTCAGATGAGGAGTGCCCACTTTCAGTTCCTGCGCCCTTCTCTGTATCGTTGCCCAACTGAAGCAGCCCAGATGAACGGAGCGCATGAGCTCTCGCCCAGAGCCAGGAGTCAAGAGACCCACCAGTGCGACGTATCCGTCTGCCAGTACCCTTCTGGGTGTATGGGGTGATTTCCAATGCGCAGCCCTTTCTCAACTGTCAGGAGCAAAGCATGCACTGCAAGTCCAGGGCTCGGCCTCCCATTGCACAGGAGGGCGTCCTACCACCCGCCTAAGCCTCTGGGCACCTCGGGTGGGGGGAGTGCGCTCCTTAAGCGTATGGAAGAAGTTGGATTTGCCCAGGAACATGACCTTCAATTTTGCAGGGAAGAGCAACATATATTGTATCTTGCGTTCTCTCAACTTAGCTTTCACGGAGTTAAAAGTTCGCCTTTATTTTTGCACATTCCTACTGTAGTCCAGAAAAATCATGATACAGATATTCTCATGTCGTATCTCTCCAAGCTTCCGAGCCTCTGTAAGGATCATGTCCCTATCCAGGAAGTTTAGGAAGCCCGCTATCACGGGCCTTGGCTGAGCGCCCGCCGGCGGTCTGGCCAGCAGCGCCCGGTGGGCTCTTTCTATCACAAAACAGGAGGAGAACTTGTCCGCTGGGAAGGTGTCCCACAACCAGGACTAGATAAACTCTGGCATATTGGTTCCTTCAATTCCTTCTCTAAAACCTACAAAGCGTAAATTGTTCCGTCGGGCTCCGTTTTCTGCATCATCAACCCTCCACAGTAGGTCCTTGTGAGAGGATTGGAGTTCCTGCATGTTCTTGCGGAGCTCATGGACTGAATATTCCATCTCGCCCAGCTGCATCTCTGCCTCCGTGACCCTTCCCGACAGGTTCCTGAGGTGCTGCTGCAAGATTGGCACCTCTGACCCCATTGTGCCTATTTAACCTTCCAGCGCTGTCCTGGATGCCTGGATTGCCTGGAGGAGAGTATCCGTGTCTGAATGGGCGCCAGAGCACTCCTCCTGAGTGGGGGTAATGGCCTTCGCGTACTGATCCATCTTGCCCTGGTGCGGCTGTTTTGGTTCCCTATCTTTTCCCATGTTGTGCTCGGGCAGGCTTAGGTGCAGGTGTAGGGTCACCTCCACTCCCACGTGCGCTGTAGGCCAGGTCACCCGCCCGTTGTGTCTGCAAGCGGGCCCCCCCAGAGAGGTGTAGGGCACAGGGCAGAGGACGGGGTCCAGGCATGGTCCAGCAAACGCCCTTGAACATATGTCGGGAGGCGGGGGAAAAGGGCCACTGATCAGGTTCACCAGTCCACCATCGAGCCCCCTCGCACCTGCACAAAGCCTCGTCCCCATCAGCAGCCTCCTCTGCTCCCCCCAGTCAATGCGTTACCTCTGGGTGTCCCGCTTAGAGGTGCCCAGAGCCTCAGCACTCTCCCAGGCGGGTGGTAGTGGTCCGTCTCAGGCCCAACATGCCAGACAATTCACCCGGGCCTCCTGCTCCGCCCACTACCCCGGGCCCGTCCCATCGACGGCTGTAGCAGTTCCACCCCTCCAGCGGTGCAAGCGGCTCGAGCCGTCACAGTCAGCCCCCGAGTCACCTCCTCCTCCCATCTTGGCCTGGCTGTTTTGGCTTTTGGGATGACAAGATTAAAAGCCAAAGAATATCTCAGTTGTCGTAGAGGGGCATATGCGAGAAATGCAGTTTTGAAGGAGTATGGGCTACGGCCCTGTTGTGCCTTGAAGGCAATGCTAAGAGGTGTAAATTGGATCCTTTTGTTCATAGGGTAGGACAGTAGCCATTGTAGGAGTGGTGAGGGATAAGAAATGGTTGCTGAGGTTGGCTCTATGCATGCCGTCTCAGGGACGGGCACGTGTAGCGGGAGAGCCACCCACCCCGCCGCAGCTGCAGTCCCGACCTCTGTCATCCGCACCTCACCTCCACTCCAGCACCATCTTGCCGATCCTTTGCCCCTCTCAGGGCCAGCTCACAAATGCCCAGGGGGGAGCGGGGGGAAGACCCCTCTGTCGCAGCACTCCACCGCCCAGCTGCGTTTCGTGGACCAAACGGCTCCGGGTCCACTCACTGCCTCAGCCTGCTCCCGCGTATGCTCTCTCGGCTAGGGGGGGGGGGGGCGCTTGTCAGTTGCAGTCCCACTGCCGCAACCCTGCCATGCGCCGCACAGCTCCACCAGTATGCAGGCCCGTACTTAGCACACGCGGGCCTGGACAGCGGCCGCGGGGCTCCGCCTCAACCCGCCAGGGAGCCCGGTCCTCCGACTCCTCACCCGGCCCCCGCAGATGCCTTCAATCCCAGCAGGATGGGGGAAAGGGGGTCCTCTACGGGTCTGCCACGACTCCTTGTAGTCCTCCCACAGCCTCAGGGGCCAGGGGCCCTCACCAACACACCAGTCGTTGGGTCAATGGGGAAGCTCCCCAAGGGGCAGCTTCATCCTCTCCTTGCCAGTGCTCCGGGTTCGGTGCAAAACCTCCAGCCCACAACCAATGCCCAACGCCATCTTGGGGTTCTTCAGCTCATCTGGACTCACCCGATTTTTCGGCTTCCCAGTGTCAGATCCTATCACATTCCTCCCGCTTTCGACCGCGGGTGGTAGCAGGGCACCTCCTTTAACCATTTCTGTGTTCTCCGGGTCTGCTGGGCTCCGGAATCTTATGACGGATTAAGCTTTCAGCCAGAGCTCGGCGAAAATACGTCTCACTTGGCCATGCTGTTGGCCACACCCTCAGTTTTATCTTTTTTTGATTGCATCCCTTGTCATTCTACTGGTGAGAGACTGTTTGTGTATAAATGGTGTGATAAGTGTGTATTAATCCAAAGTGGTTTCTTTTATGACTTTGGTCTTTTTTGGTACCCCTCCCTTTGGATGGTGGGTCCCTCTCTCTTATTCTGAGATATTGGCACAGTCCTTGTGACAGGAGAGCTTCTTTTTGTCTAGATACTTGGGTTGAGCTGGTGCCGCCCATGGATCAATTTAGAACATTTGGATTTGGTGAAGATCAACTAAATAGAATTATCAACACCAAAAATGGAAATAAGATTACAATGGTTTCTGGGAAAGGTGAAAATTGGGGCAAATTGGTAAACCTCAAAAAGAAACTTATTTGTACTGAGGCTCATGCAGACATTTTCATCGAATATGTAAAATCAGGGACAATCCCTATAGGATTACAAGTCTGTAATGAACCAGGTTTATTCGTAGAGAATAGGAAATTCTTGGGGACATGGACATTGATCAGTAATAGATGCAGCTGTGACTGGATGCTCCTGATCATTGAGACTGCCCATGAACTAATTGTGATTGATAAGGAAGCTGTTGACAAACTGAAGCTCAAACTCAAAAATTGTCCAGCTCTTGATGAAGCAAAAAAGAAGCTTGAGGACATAACTAGAGATGTGGAAGGATATAGAGACTATCTCCTAAACAAGAAAACTAATAATCTCAGGAAGGACATGGAGAGGTTTTCTCAAGAGAAGGCCTACCCATTCCTTAAAGAGAATTATTATCAACAAAAAAAATGAGATGAACTGGGAAAGACCGTCCAACAGACAAATATATAATAGAGGAGGAAGAAAACAGATTACTTTCTCAGAGACGCCAGGGTCCAGTTGCGAGGATGAGAATATGAGGGAAGAATCTGCAAATAGGGGTATTCTGAGGGACCATAGGTCTTTATTAGACGTGTCCCCAAAGAGACCCCAACGGTACAATGGGAACTCGGGGAGGGGTCAATCGAACAGGGGTCCCCCTCAACAACAGGAATACATGCGCACGAGAACTCAGCGTTATTGGCGACCGACAGAGCACCAGTAGTCAATCTGTCTGACAGACCTCTCAATGATATGGAAATAAGCATACTAAGGGGGTCATTAGGATGGAGGATTTTCTGCATCCTCCGGGCCGGCGGAAGCCACCGCCGGCCCGGAGGATGCGGAAAATCCTCTGCGGACCCACCAGGACCCACCGCCACATTAGGATGGCTGGTGGGTCATGGTTTAGGTCCGCAGCTTTTCCGCCGCGGCTGGCTTACAACCGCGGTGGAAAAGCACTAAAATGGTGAAGGTGTCTCTTAGACACCTTCAGCCAGATTAGGATGTGCATGGAAACATGCTTTTCCGCGGCGGCTTTTCCGCCGTGGAAAAGCATGTGTAACTGCACTGCAGGGGCCCATTGCGGGCCCCCTAGGTGTAGTGGGGGGTGGGGGGTGCACATGGGGGGTACCTATGGTACCCCCCTGCATTTGCGTGCACAATGCAGCAGGCACCGCGCGGTGCCTGCCGCTTTGTGCACGCAAATGCTGTGCATGCATTTTTAACATTGCTGCGGGTGCAGCTTGAAGCTCCACCCGCAGCAATGTTAAAAATAGAGGATGTGACCGCCACCCTGGCGGTCACATCCTAATCTGCACAGAGGGAACGCCGCAGCCCATGCGGACGTTCCCTCATGCTCTGGGGTCGCGGACGGACTCAAGTCCGTCCGCGATCCTAATGACCCCCTTAGTAGGGGCTTTAGTTTTGTTCCTTCTACCTCTGTTGATAAATTTCAGTTAGAGAAAGACTAACGGTTATTTTTTCGCAAAGTGAGATTGAGAAGTTTTTTGAGGAACCGTGAGACTAGAGAAAACACCAATTTGTCAGGTGTTATACCTAAGTCATCATTTACCCCCTCTCTTGCGATGGTTTGGAGAAATATAGAAGTGTTCGAAAGAGCGGTTGAAAGTGACATCCATAATGTTTTGAGTAAGACATGTAGACCTACCACTCATAACATAGGCAGAGAAGAAAGGCTGGCCTTAAACTCCCTCAAAGCAGATAGCAGCTTACCGATTAAGCCTGCTGATAAAGGTGGTGGTGTGGTGGTTTTTAACACTCTAGATTACGAAAGTAGGATGCTTAATATGCTCAATGTGAAGGAACTCTATGTACGCACTAATGCCTATAGCTTGAACATGGTGTCCAGGGAATGCATTAATCTCCTTACAGAGGCAAAAGAAAATCTTTGAATCTGTGAAGATGAGTTTAAATTTCTTAACAATTTAGAACCTAGGACTCCTGCAATATATGGTCTTCCTAAGATCCATAAAAATCACACTGATCCACCAATGAGACCAATAGTCAGTAGTATTGACTCTCTCCTGGAACCTATTAGCAAGTATGGGGACCCATAGTCTGTGGTCTCAAATCATATGTGAGAGATTCTGCTCACATTATTTCCCTTATTGAGGGGAAATTGTTCCGTGGAGAGACTCAGTGTCTGGTTACCCTGGACATTGAGTATTTCTACACGAACATCCCACAGGAGGACACTGTGACTGTGATTCATGATGTCCTTGAGGGTCAGGATCTGGGAGATGTTAACAGCAAATTTATTGTTAGGTGCATTCAACTGATAATTAGAAACAACATGTAAATGTAAATGTGTATTTGAGCTTGTAAAGCGCACTGCTACCTGTAGGTTTCCTGACCCTGTATAACACTGGGGAACCCGTCCTGGCTTTCCCTGTGGGATGGTCCCTGCTGGGAGTCCCCAAGGTGGAGCCAGGCATCCCTGGCGTTGATGGGGCAGTTGTGGAGATTAGGCAAGCTAATGCCCAGAGTTGCCGAGTGGAACCCCTGATTAGAGTAGGCACCGAAGAGAGAATTGTCGAGTCCGCTGACCCAGGTCCACGACCCTGCCGCATCGGGAATTGAACCCTGGTCCCGGGCCGACTTCTGCTCCCGGGTCTGCTGCCTCTAACCAGTGAGCCACACTACTAGCCACACTACTAGCCACACTACTACATCTTTGTATTCAAGGATGATTACTATAAACAGCTGAAGGTGACCAGTATTGGGGGCCACTTGTGCCCCCAGTCTGGCCTGCTTGTATGTAGGACAATTCGAAGCCAGACGTATCTATAACGAGGTAGCTCTTTCGAAAATGTAGCAGGCTGGTACCGCTACATTGACGACATTTTGTTTATTCAGGAAGGAGCCACTGAGGAATTAGATGAATTTTTAAATTGATTAAATCTTGTGGACCCCAATCTGAAATTTACGTCTCAATACAGTAAAACTAAGGTAGATTTCCTTGATATCTCTATCAAGGCTGTAAATGGAGCTTTGGAAGTGGAGTTGTATACAAAGTCTATGGCGAAAAATACACTTCTCCATTTCTCAAGCTTTCACCCAAAGTCACAAAGGGATAGCATTCCCTTCAGCCAGTTCCTCCGGCTGAGGAGGAATTGTTCTGACTTGAAATTATTTTACAAACGTGCTGGAGGCTATCCGAAGAAACTTTTATTACATTCACTCAAGTGAGCTAGGTTTTATGAACGTGAGGCTTTGGTGAACAAGCCAGTGTACAAAAAAGAACCACCTAATAAAGTGGTGTTTGTGAGTACATTTTCAAATATCAGTTATTAGATCAAGAACATAGTCAACAGAAATTGGCATATTCTAAATCATGATGAGGGAGTAAAATTAGAGAAACCTCTATATGCATTCAAAAAGAATCAAAACTTGAGAGATCTGTTAGTGCACACATATCGTGAGGACAGCCATGAAACACAGAGAACAATTCTGAATTCTCCAGCAATTGGAAATGTTAGATGTAGGACGTGTAACATATGCCCACAATGCCTAGAAACTAAATAAATCACATATAATGGTTGCCTCATGAAATAAAGAACCTTAAATAACTGCAGAAGTAAAAATGCCATCTATCTCCTACTGTGCCCATGTGGTTTGGGCGATGTAGGGAAGACTGGTAGAGAGGTACGAACCAGATTCCAGGAACACAGGTCAGCCATTAAAACTAAAAAACTTCCCTCACCTCTTGTGCCCCATTTCCTGGAGTACGGCCATGGGGAGAATTATTTCCGGTGGCATAACTTGGAAATGGTTAAAGTAGGCAAGAGAGGCAGAAATATTAAATCCAAACGTAAGGCATGGGTAAAGTGGTATATTTCCCATCTTAACACCGTACGTCATGGGCTGAACCCCAGGGAAGAATGGGAGCGCTTATTAGGAGCAACATAGATTAAAGAACAGCTCTCCTGTATTTTGGGGATCTTATGAATCTGAGGAAAAACAATATAATTAGGTGGAGCTAACGAACACTAGCCTTTTCTCCTTTGTATAATTCATCATAAAACTAGGTTGCTTTGAGGTGAGGGAGATTCCTGTGTATTTTTTCCGATATCCGATAATCCTTTAGATATTGTTGGACAGGCCACATGAAGGGCTCGCTCCCTCCCCGCACGACCAGGCCCGAGCCCGGCTCCTCAAGTGTTACACGCCACCACTACCCGTTTTCCGTCCCCTCTGGGACCCCTGCCTCTGAACATCTCGACCTCGTGGGCCCGATCCCCTACCGGCCTGCTCGCCCGACCTGGGCGCCATCTTGGACACAGCACCACGAGGCCGCGTGGCCTCCGATCGACCCTAACCCTGGGCCTGGCCAGGCCCCGACATCCCGGCACCACCATCCACCCAGGAGGTGAGCGGACTACTTGGCAGGTCAATGGGAGAAAGAGGTGTCGATGGCTATCCCCCGCCAAGGGCCGATCAACCCCAGCTCCCCTAGGCGCTGGCTCCACCCCCCTGCTGGGTGTCTGGACTCCCTCATCCCGGACCTCCCGACCCCCAAGTGCGAGGGTCCGGACATCAGAGGGCGCCAGACCTATAACTGGGGCAGCTCCAGAGCAGGAGGGCAGTTGTATCCTGGAGTCGAGAGACGCAGTGAAGAACTCATCCTTGACGGACTACTGGCGCTGCCGTAGCCCTGCCTTGCGAACTATTGTCCTGCCTGCTGGCGCTGCCGCAACCTTCTGAAAACCTTCATCGTCGTCGGGACCTGCTGGCGTGGCCGCGGACCGTTTGTAACCACCACCTTCATCGGGACCAGCTGGCTTCGCCGCGGACCGTCGCCTTCAACCATCTCGGGACCTGCTGGCTCCGCCGCGGCCCGAACATCTAGAACGCCGAGCTCGAGGATTGAGAGCTATTTCATCTAACCAATTGATAACAAGACTGTCCCGCTACCCCTTTCCCCATCCAGAGACCAGAACCGAGGGGACCCCTGAGTCCAGACCTCCCTGTACCATTTTACCGTACTTAAAGAATTGCTTATAAAGTATCGTTGAACCTTATCCTTGTGTGGTGCACGTCTGTGGGGGGGAAGTTACTTGTCTGTACGATCGCCGGAGACGGTTCTCCCCGGAGACCTCTCCCCCTATCCTCGGCCGATCCTCCCGGACCGTCTAACAGATATAAAGAGCATAGCAATGATGATATAGGTTTAACTACCTGTGTTAGTCACAAAAAAATATATAATTTTTCTGCTAAAATCGGGAATAGGATCTCCCAAAATAAACAGACCACACACTTTATAACCGTAGCAAAAAAGGCCACTTTATTTAGATCAGGTAAACTCTCTGAAACTAAGATATTCTTTATTTTATTATGCATGCACAATTTAGTAAAATGGGCCAAAACCTTTCACTTTTACTTACATGTTGAACTTTCTTGACCAAAACCATCAATATATATCTTGTTTAGTAAATTTTTTCCAAAACCTTGTTTTTTCCCCTTTTTCTTTTTATCTCGTATCCAAAAGGATGGGTAAGCCCACTCCAGACTTACCCACCCCAAAATCGCCCTTCGAGCCTATCTCACAGAGTAACCTCTCTAATAGTGGCATTAGAGATTCGTTTTTTTTTTTTTTTTTTTTTTTTTATTAGGGGTGGGATGGTGGGATTTCAACAAACTAAGGAACCTCCTGCCTCCCTGCTCCCTCCTCATGATGAACTCGCCTAATGCGCAGTTCGAACGTTGGCAGCGTGCGCCTGACTTTCGCTCCCGCGCCGCTCCCTGCCTCGGTCTGTTCTATCTGGGCGAAAACCCCAGGGGGAGACTGCTTACGCTACGCTTCCCCTGGGGCCCCCATTGCCCAAAATAAACGGACCACACACTTTATAACCGTAGCAAAAAAGGCCACTTTATTTAGATCACGTAAACTCTCTGAAACAAAGATATTCTTTATTTCAATATGCATGCACAATTTAGTAAAATGGGCCAAAACCTTTCACTTTTACTTATATATTGAACTTTCTTGACCAAAACCAGCAATATATATCTTGTTTAGTACATTTTGTTCCAAAACCTAGTTTTTTCCCCTTTTTCTTTCATCTCGTATCCAAAAGGATGGGTAAGCCCGCTCCAGACTTATCCACCCCAAAATTGCCACTCAGGAAAACCAAAGAGTTTTCCTGGTCCCCACCCTTCCTCTGAAACCAAGATGATCAAAGGTACACACATTGCACATTGCACCATGAATATACATTAAGCACATTGGCTAAGAAATCACGCAGCTCCAATAAATAATAGGCTAGGCCCAGTTGCGAGAGGTGCACGCCATCGTTCTTGAATAAGTGACCTTCTTTGCTAGTGATATTCTCATGTGATATGTAACTGATACCCATTGCTGAACAAAAAACCTTCATCGACCTGTTGAGCTTTCTGTGAGCTTTGTCCATTGCTGACTGATCCCGTGCATGCAGCCAATGCTGTCTGTAAATAAATTCCGTCCAAGCAATGTGGGTGGCCCAACCAGTTATTTTTGATCACTGTCAAATCTAGCTGCATCCGCTTAATCAACCTGAAAGTGACACCAAATCGTTCTCACCTAGGTGTATTACTAAAAGCTATGGCGACCTTCTGTCATACCTCAATTTGTCAATGGTCGCAAATAGATCGTCCCACCTCATTCCTCCCTTGCCGCACCACCGCACTTCATGTCCTGCACTTGGTAAGCCAAGGGCTCGTCTATAAATCTGCTGTTCTGCAAATAGGGCTGCACACTTGACTAAAGAATGCCCCACTATCCACACTTGTTTTTTCTCAAGGCAAGCAGCACGAATGTCACCTAAATAGGAAAGAAACAATTAGCAAAAAGAACATCTCAAAAGGAGAAAAAACCACAAGCATTAATTGCTCACATAGCGAGCACAGCAACTGGATTTCCATCTTCCTATTCTCCTAATAGCGTCCCATCCCATGCCCAGTCTCGCCGCCTCCGTGCCTGCCCCAATTCTAAAAGAATGAGTTGCAAAATCTGTAGGGTTTTCCCCAAGCAAAAGCAATGCTTTCCGTAAAACCATTAGCAATTGGGAACTGGTAATCTTCTGACCTGATCCGTGCACAAATATGGCGCCTTGTTTAGAATTGGACCTTGAAATGAAGATTGCCCATTCTAATACTGGGCAGCAATGCTTCATACCACTACTGTTAAGAAAAACCCAAACACCTCTCCCCAACGGATCCGTTTTGGACCTTCTTAACCAAATCCTAATTTTGTTATCCATGAAGAAAACCTCCTCATAACAAAGGCCCGCCTTATCTCTCAACCCCAAAACTTCGGAGATCCGAAATGCTCCAAAAAACAACTAAATCATGCATAATCTGAACCTAGCCACGTCCGCTTCACTGTAACAAAACACAGGCAACTGAATTAAGTTTCCAAGCAAGAGTTGAAAAGTTATAGGTGCTCTAGGCTGCAAAACCGTGGCTTTTTTTTTTCCTTAAACCCTTCAACATTTTCTTAACTAATAGATTGTCTACAGGGTCCAAGCCCCAAAATAACTAGCCATAAAAGGACACCCCCGCTAGTTCCCCCCCCAATTGTGGAATAGGACAAACCTTTATTAGCTAAAAACAGAACAAAATCTAATATCAACGAGGTTATATCTTGCATATTTCTGTTACAATGAAAAACCTTTCTATAACTTAAAAATGCCGACCATGCTTGTCTGTAAGTCCACCTGATGGAGTCAGCTAAAGAGTTCTCTATTAGTTGCGCAATTCTCAGTCCCCTAGGGCCCAAATGCTCAACGGAATAGGAGTCTTGCTGGCTTCTGCCCCAGGCGCCAACTCCTGAAAACGCTGCCAATGGTAATGTGAAAGAGCATCAGCAATGCAATTGTTCACTCCAGGAATGTGCTTTGCTTAAAAGACAATGTTAAACCTCAAGCTTAACAACATAAACGCATGGAGCAAGCTCAAAACTTTTACATCTCTAGCCTTCTGGTGATTGATCAAGTTCACCACTGTTATGTTATCGACGTTGGAAAGAACTGACCTATTCTGAAATTCATTACCCCACACCATCAATGCCACAATCAAGGGAAACAGCTCGAGAAAAGCAATGCTCCGCCCTTGTTTCAACCAGGTCTCCGGACAACTTTCCGCACACCAGCGACCCTCCCAAAAGACTCCAAAGCCCTTAGAACTCGCCGCATCAGAATATATCTGCACCTGCCACACTAATGGTTTCTCTATGAAATGTAAAGGGACTCCATTTAAATCTTTCAAGAACGTGAGCCACACCTTCAAATCCTCTTTTACCTGCTTAGCAATGCGCACTCTATGGTGTGGCAACCTAGCTCCAGACATCGCCATGCCTAATGATCTGCAAAATGTGCGCCCGCTCTAATTACTCTACACGCAAAATTGAGGAATCCGAGTAAACGCTGTATCTGGCGTAGTTCCAGTTTTTCTTTGTCCAACGCCCCCACAACACAATCTGTTATCTATTGCAAATAATCCTGTGGTAGCCGGGCCATCATAGTGCTGGTATCAATTTCAATGCCCAAAAAGACTATATGGGAGGTGGGGCCTACTGTTTTTTCTGGCGCCAACGGCACACCGAATTCATGAGCCAGCTTTTGAAATGTAACCAATGCCCACTGCAATTGTTGTGTCTTGGCTTGCCCCAAGAACAAAATATCATCTAAAAAATGAAAGGCCCTAGCTGACTTGCAAACTTGAGAAAAAACCCAATGCAAAAAAGAGCTAAAAGTCTCGAAGAGTGCACATGACACCGCACAGCCCATAGGAAGCACTCTATCTACGTAACAAGCTCCCTCGAAAAACTTGCCCAAAAGTTCAAAGTCCGTCGGATGAATTGGTAAAAGCCTAAATGCGGATTTATTGTCACATATTGCTAATTCTGTGCCATCACCCAGAAAATGTATTATTCGTAATGCCTCATCAACAGACGTGTAAAACACTGCCGTATCTGTTGGGGAAATGAAATCATTAATTGAGTTGCCTTCCGGCCAAGACAAGTGCTGTATTATCCGGAAATCCCCTGGTGTCTTTTTTTGATGACCCCCAACGGGGAGACAATCAAGTTAGGTAAAGGGCAATGTATAAAGGGGCCCACTGTTATGCCCAAAGCCACCTCTTCCGCCAACTTTGCTCGTACAATCTGCGGCATCTCTTTAGCTGATCTAAGATTATCTGCCCAACGCCTCGCTCAGGGACACTGGTAACTTATCTTAAATCCCTCCTTAAATCCCCACCACAATTTACTCACCGCTTGTCCGTCTGGGTATCTGTCTAACCAGGGAGCCAATGCCTCCAACTTAACTGGGGTATGGGCTCTTTGCCATAGGAGAGAATGTGTAGTATCCTTGCACCATCCCCTTTCATTATAGAATGTTCTAGCTATGATGCTCTGTGGAATGTTGGCAGTCTGTGAGCTTAGGCTGGCAGTTGGCTTGGGGCTGAGCATCTTGCAGGATGTTCCTGTTGGGGTCTTTATGGTTTATACCATCATATCTACTTATCTTATAATAAACCATCTAACTAAATCAACTGTCTATGGACCTAATTACTACAGAATGCTGTACCCCGTCCTCTGGCACTAAAGCCCTGCTCTTGTGGCCTTTGTCCTCCGGCACCTGAACCCCCTGCCAAACATTGGGTAATGGCATGTCGTCCCCCACACTGTGAACATTTGTGCCGAAAACGACATGCTGGTCTATTACAGAATCCCCTATTAAAATTCCAGCACGCTCCCCATCCAGCCGCCTGACCCCTAAATGCTCCACCCGCCCCTGGCTGGGCGGGACGGGGCAGAAAGGGCCGATATGTGACCGGCAGGCCACTGGCCGTGTGCATTGTCGCCGGTGGATGTGCTGACGACATCCATTGCAGCCACAACTCCACGTCCACCTCCCCCAAGGGTTTCTCATTGCATAGGCTCATCCTGGCTCTAAACTCTTCATTATAGGTAATCCACGAATACCCCCCAAAGTGCATCTGAGCCATCCTCACTATATCCATATACTTGAAAAGAGCAACTGCCCTGTCAGGATATTTTTCAGCATATATACTCGCAAAAATGAGGAAGGCAGATGTCCAATTCTCTATGTTACGGGGAAACCTTGGGCGCCTTGCTAACTCCCAATCTTCCTCTTTCGACCCTTCCCTTGCCTGCACTTCTCTGTAATAATTTGAAAACATCGACAAATTTGTGGTCCCAAATTCGTCGCTTCGTTACTGCTGATAAATGAGAACCTAATGGCCAGTCCAATGTATGGAAGCCGTTTGTTAGAACCTGACCCAACCCTTCTTTGACTGTCTGTGTCACTAGTCTTAGCCTGTTTCCCATTCTTTTGTTCACCTGCAGTGCACGTGTCCCTTACATCATTATCAATCAGCACAGTCATCCTCCCTAATCCTCTTACTAAATTGTTTGTGTAAAAAATCACCATCACATTCTCTAACCGAACCAGAACATTTGTCATTAGATTCCCATACCCCATACCACTGCCGCTTACCACATGTGAGCTGATCTGCTCTGTCTTGAAATTCTGAACGACATGTCTTCACTTGTTCTCTGCTTTTAGATCTCCTCCTCATAGCTGCCGGGTCTGCTCTTGACTTCTGCAACGAGTTGAAAAAGGAGGTTGCCCCTTTCCCGCCCCCCAAATCCACCCCCCTCAATCTCATCAGCCCCTGCTCCTTGTGGGCCTATCGCATATTTCTTCCTCTTCCATCTCCCCAAATCCTTCTACAGCACCTTCATCGGTGCCTTCATCACCATATCCGACATGACTGCTACTCGGACACTCTCCATCACCAACTCCTCCATCAAAATGCCGCCAATTAATGCCTAGAGGCCTGCCTGCACCTCTAGAATCCGCACTAGACCCGTCAGAGAATGAGATAAAATTCTTGGCTACCGCTAAATGTGCCGCTGGACGCATAGAATGTAATCCCTTAGCATGTCCTCTATCCGCGCCAAAATGCACCTTCTGGTCGCTCAAACCAGAAGGGGCCTGTAACCACTGAGTATCGTCCTTGTTCTTCATACTTAGTCCTCACCTCCGTCCCTGAATGAATGTTAAGGGCTCACCTGCTGATGCGCTTGCGCATAGCTGGCGATCTATATTGCAGCTTAAACAGAGCTTAACCATCTCAGTGATTTGTTGCAGTGCCCGAAGCGCATGCACATCAAAGCCACCAGCCTCCTCAGTCATCTCGAGCTTCCCCCCACGGCATTTCTCCTCCCCTAATTATTCACTGCACGGCCGGCCGGCCGGCACATCATAGGCTGCTGCTCCCGGCCCCATTTCTTCCCTTCTTGCCTCTCCCCGCCCCCTCTTCCCACGACAGCAATGCCGAGGGCTTGTTTATATTGTAGCCTAACCATCTCGCACACTGCTCTCGAAACAAAAACCGTTGTTGGTCATGATATAATTAAGCGCTCTAATTATTTTATCAGGGCCACACATAATTTTATAAAGTCTTTTGCTGGCAATTTCGTTTTATGCTGATTGCTATTTTACACCTTTCACATGCTGGCGATTTGCTTCTAAGGAAGACATTCATCCTGAATCCCTAGTTGAATTTCATTGATCTCTTTTACTAATGATTTATAAAAAGTGCCACCCACCACACAGCTCCGCCGATGCACCCACCACACAGTTCCACCGATGCACCCACCACACAGCTCCACCGATGCACCCACCACACAGCTCCACCGAGGCACCCACCACACAGCTCCACCGAGGCACCTACCACACAGCTCCACAGATGCACCTACCACACAGCTCCACAGATGCACCCACCACACAGCTCCACAGATGCACCCACCACCCAGGTCCACCGATGCACCCACCACACAGCTCCACAGATGCACCCACCACACAACTCCACTGACGCACCCACCACCCAGCTCCACTGATGCACTCACCACACAGCTCCACCGATGCACCCACCACACAGCTCCACCGACACAGCTCCACCGATGCACCCACCACACAGCTCCACTGATGCAACCACCACACAGCTCCACCGACACAGCTCCACCGATGCACCCACCACACAGCTCCACTGATGCAACCAGCACACAGCTCCACCGACACAGCTCCACCAATGCATCCACCACAGAGCTCCACAGATGACCCCACCACACAGCTCCACTGATGCACCCAAAACACAGCTCCAGCGAGGCACCCCCCACACAGCTCCACCGAGGTACCCATGACACAGCTCAACAGAGGCACCCACCACACAGCTCGACAGATGCACCCACCACGCAGCTCCGCCGAAGCACCCACCACACAGCTCTGCCGAAGCACCCACCACACAGCTCCACCAATGCACCCACCACACAGCTCCACCAATGCACCCACCACACTGCTCCATGAGGCACCCACCTCACAGCTCCACAGAGGCACCCACCCCACAGCTCCACCGAGGCACCCACGACACAGCTCAACAGAGGCACCCACCACACAGCTCGACAGATGCACCCACCACACAGCTCCGCCGAAGCACCCACCACACAGCTCTGCCGAAGCACCCACCACACAGCTCCACCAATGCACCCACCACACAGCTCCACCAATGCACTCACCACACTGCTCCATGAGGCACCCACCACACAGCTCCACGGAGGCACCCACCACACAGCTCCAAACACACAGCTCGACTGATGCACCCACCACACAGCTCCACCGATGCGCCCACCACACAGCTCCACAGATGCACCCACAACACAGCTCCACCGATGCACTGACCACACAGCTCCACCGATGCATTCACCACACAGCTCCACAGAGGCACCCACCACACAGCTCCACAGAGGCACCCACCACACAGATCCACACACACAGCTCGACTGATGCACTCACCACACAGCTCCACCGATGCGCCCACCACACAGCTCCACCAATGCACCCACAACACAGCTCCACCAATGCACCCTCCACACAGCTCCACCGATGCACCCACCACACAGCTACACCGAGGCACCCACCACACAGCTACACCGAGGCACCCACCACACAGCTCCACAGAGGCACCCACCACACAGCTCCACACACACAGCTTGACTGATGCACCCACCACACAGCTCCACCGATGCGCCCACCAAACAGCTCCACCGATGCACCCACAACACAGCTCCGCCGATGCACCCACCACACAGCTCCACCGATGCACCCACCACACAGCTCCACCGATGCACCCACCACACAGCTCCACCGAGGCACCCACCACACAGCTCCACCGAGACACCCACCACACAGCTCCACCGATGCGCCCACCACACAGCTCCACCGATGCGCCCACCACAAAGCTCCACCGATGCACCCACCACACAGCTCCACAGATGCACCCACCACACAGCTCCACAGATGCACCCACCACACAGCTCCACAGATGCCCCACCACACAGCTCCACCGACACAGCTCCACCAATGCACCCACCACACAGCTCCACTGAGGCACCCACCACACAGCTCCACCGAGGCACCCACCACACAGCTACACTGATGACCCCACCACACAGCTCCACCGAGGCACCCACCATACAGCTCCACCGATGCACCCACCACACAGCTCCACCGAAGCACCCACCACACAGCTCCACCGATGCACCCACCACACAGCTCCTCCGATGCACCCACCACACAGCTCCACCGATGTGCCCACCACACAGCTCCACTGATGCGCCCTCCATACAGCTCCACCGATGCACCCACCACACAGCTCCACAGATGCACCCACCACACAGCTCCACAGATACACCCACCACACAGCTCCACAGATGCCCCCACCACACAGCTCCACCGATGCACCCACCACACAGCTCCACCGATGCACCCACCACACAGCTCCACTGAGGCACCCACCACCCAGCTCCACTGATGCACCCACCACACAGCTCCACCGACCCAGCTTCACCAATGCACCCACCAGATAGCTCCACTGATGCAACCACCACACAGCTCCACCGACACAGCTCCACCGATGCACCCACCACACAACTCCACTGATGCAACCACCACACAGCTCCACCGACAAAGCTCCACCGATGCACCCACCACGGAGCTCCACAGATGCCCCCACCACACAGCTCCACAG
The DNA here is from genome assembly GCF_964263255.1 of Lissotriton vulgaris. NCBI lineage: Eukaryota > Metazoa > Chordata > Amphibia > Caudata > Salamandridae > Lissotriton > Lissotriton vulgaris. The sequence goes on along the minus strand of NC_141696.1, from coordinate 779,758,264 downwards.
ATGCACCCACCACACAGCTCCACCGAGGCACCCACCACACAGCTTCACCGAGGCACCCACCACACAGCTCCACAGAGGCACCCACCACACAGCTCCACAGAGGCACCCACCACACAGATCCACACACACAGCTCGACTGATGCACTCACCACACAGCTCCACCGATGCGCCCACCACACAGCTCCACCAATGCACCCTCCACACAGCTCCACCGATGCACCCACCACACAGCTACACCGAGGCACCCACCACACAGCTACACCGAGGCACCCACCACACAGCTCCACAGAGGCACCCACCACACAGCTCCACACACACAGCTTGACTGATGCACCCACCACACAGCTCCACCGATGCGCCCACCAAACAGCTCCACCGATGCACCCACAACACAGCTCCACCGATGCACCCACCACACAGCTCCACCGATGCACCCACCACACAGCTCCACCGATGCACCCACCACACAGCTCCACCGAGGCACCCACCACACAGCTCCACCGAGGCACCCACCACACAGCTCCACTGATGCGCCCACCACACAGCTCCACCGATGCGCCCACCACAAAGCTCCACCGATGCACCCACAACACAGCTCCACAGATGCACCCACCACACAGCTCCACAGATGCACCCACCACACAGCTCCACAGATGCCCCACCACACAGCTCCACCGACACAGCTCCACCAATGCACCCACCACACAGCTCCACTGAGGCACCCACCACACAGCTCCACCGAGGCACCCACCACACAGCTACACTGATGACCCCACCACACAGCTCCACCGAGGCACCCACCATACAGCTCCACCGATGCACCCACCACACAGCTCCACCGAAGCACCCACCACACAGCTCCACCGATGCACCCACCACACAGCTCCTCCGATGCACCCACCACACAGCTCCACCGATGTGCCCACCACACAGCTCCACTGATGCGCCCTCCATACAGCTCCACCGATGCACCCACCACACAGCTCCACAGATGCACCCACCACACAGCTCCACAGATACACCCACCACACAGCTCCACAGATGCCCCCACCACACAGCTCCACCGATGCACCCACCACACAGCTCCACCGATGCACCCACCACACAGCTCCACTGAGGCACCCACCACCCAGCTCCACTGATGCACCCACCACACAGCTCCACCGACCCAGCTTCACCAATGCACCCACCAGATAGCTCCACTGATGCAACCACCACACAGCTCCACCGACACAGCTCCACCGATGCACCCACCACACAACTCCACTGATGCAACCACCACACAGCTCCACCGACAAAGCTCCACCGATGCACCCACCACGGAGCTCCACAGATGCCCCCACCACACAGCTCCACAGATGCACCCACCACACAGCTCCACCGAGGCACCCACCACACAGCTTCACCGAGGCACCCACCACACAGCTCAACAGAGGCACCCACCACACAGCTCCACAGATGCACCCACCACACAGCTCCGCCGAAGCACCCACCACACAGATCTGCCGAAGCACCCACCACAAAGCTCCACCGATGCACCCACCACACAGCTCCACCAATGCACCCACCACACCGCTCCACCGAGGCACCCACCACACAGCTCCACAGAGGCATCCACCACACAGCTCTTAACACACAGCTCGATTGATGCACCCACCACACAGCTCCACCGATGAACCCACAACACAGCTCCACCGATGCACCCACCACACAGCTCCACAGATGCACCCACCACACAGCTCCACCGAGGCACCCACCACACAGCTCCACAGAGGCACCCACTACACAGCTCCACACACACAGCTCGACTGATGCACCCACCACACAGCTCCACCGATGCACCCACCACACAGCTCCACCGATGCACCCACAACACAGCTCCTCTGATGCACCCACCACACAGCTCCACCGATGCACCCACCACACAGCTCCACCGAGGCACCCACCACACAGCTCCACCGAGGCACCCACCACACAACTCCACCGAGGCACCCACCACACTGCTCCACTGAGGCACCCACCACACAGCTCCACTTATGCACCCACCACACAGCTTCCCCGATGCACCCACCACACAGCTCCAGCAATGCAGCCACCACACAGCTCCACCGACACAGCTCCACCAATGCACCCACCACACAGCTCCACCGAGGCACTCACCACACAGCTCCACCGACGCACCCACCATACAGCTCCACCGATGCACCCACCACACAGCTCCACCAAGGCGCCCACCATACAGCTCCACCGATGCACCCACCACACAGCTCCACCGATGCACCCACCACACAGCTCCATCGATGCGCCCACCACACAGCTCCACCGATGCACCCACCACACAGCTCCACAGATGCACCCACCACACAGCTCCACAGATGCACCCACCACACAGCTCCACAGATGCCCCCACCACACAGCTCCACCGATGCACCCACCACACAGCTCCACCGATGCACCCACCACACAGCTTCACCGATGCACCCACCACACAGCTCCAGCGATGTAGCCACCACACAGCTCCACCGACAGCTCCACCGATGCACCCACCACACAGCTCCACCGAGGCACCCACCACACAGCTCCACCGAGGCACCCACCACACAGCTTCACTGAGGTACCCACCACACAGCTCCACAGAGGCACCCACCACACAGCTCTAAACACACAGCTCGACTGATGAACCCACCACACAGCTCCACCGATGTGCCCACCACACAGCTCCACCGATAAACCCACAACACAGCTCCACCGATGCACCCACCACACATCTCCACAGATGCACCCACCACACAGCATCACCGAGGTGCCCACCACACAGCTCCACAGAGGCACCCACCACACAGCTCCACACACAGCTCGACTGATGCACCCACAACACAGCTCCACCGATGCGCCCACCACACAGCTCCACAGATGCACCCACCACACAGCTCCACCGAGGCACCCACCGTACAGCTTCACTGAGGCACCCACCACACAGCTCAACAGAGGCACCCACCACACAGCTCCACAGATGCACCCACCACACAGCTCCGCCGAAGCACCCACCACACAGCTCTGCCGAAGCACCCACCACAAAGCTCCACCGATGCACCCACCACACAGCTCCACCAATGCACCCACCACACCGCTCCACCGAGGCACCCACCACACAGCTCCACAGAGGCACCCACCCCACAGCTCTAAACACACAGCTCGACTGATGCACCCACCACACAGCTCCACCGATGAACCCACAACACAGCTCCACTGATGCACCCACCACACAGCCCCACAGATGCACCCACCACACAGCTCCACCGAGGCACCCACCACACAGCTCCACAGAGGCACCCACCACACAGCTCCACACACACAGCTCGACTGATGCACCCACCACACAGCTCCACCGATGCGCCCACCAAACAGCTCCACCGATGCACCCACAACACAGCTCCACCGATGCACCCACCACACAGCTCCACCGATGCACCCACCACACAGCTCCACCGAGGCACCCACCACACAGCTCCACCGAGGCACCTACCACACAGCTCCACCGATGCACCCACCACACAGCTCCACTGATGCACCCACCACACAGCTTCACCGATGCACCCACCACACAGCTCCAGCAATGCAGCCACCACACAGCTCCACTGACACAGCTCCACCAATGCACCCACCACACAGCTCCACCGAGGCACTCACCACACAGCTCCACCGACGCACCCACCACACAGCTCCACCGATGCACCCACCACACAGCTCCACCAAGGCACCCACCATACAGCTCCACCGATGCACCCACCACACAGCTCCACCGATGCACCCACCACACAGCTCCACCGATGCACCCACCACACAGCTCCATCGATGCACCCACCACACAGCTCCACCGATGCGCCCACCACACAGCTCCACCAATGCACCCACCACACAGCTCCACAGATGCACCCACCACACAGCTCCACAGATGCACCCACCACACAGCTCCACAGATGCCCCCACCACACAGCTCCACCGATGCACCCACCACACAGCTCCACCGATGCACCCACCAAACAGCTTCACGGATGCAGCCACCACACAGCTTCAGCGATGCAGCCACCACACAGCTCCACCGACAGCTCCACCGATGCACCAACCACACAGCTCCACCAAGGCACCCACCACACAGCTCCACCGAGGCACCCACCACACAGCTTCACTGAGGTACCCACCACACAGCTCCACAGAGGCACCCACCACACAGCTCTAAACACACAGCTCGACTGATGCACCCACCACACAGCTCCACCGATGCGCCCACCACACAGCTCCACCAATGAACCCACAACACAGCTCCACCGATGCACCCACCACACAGCTCCACCGAGGCACCCACCACACAGCTCCACAGAGGCACCCACCACACAGCTCCACACACACATCTCGACTGATGCACCCACCACACAGCTCCACTGATGCGCCCACCACACAGCTCCACCGATGCACCCACAACACAGCTCCACCGATGCACCCACCACACAGCTCCACTGAGGCACCCACCACACAGCTCCACCGAGGCACCCACCACACAGATCCACCGAGGCACCCACCACACAGCTCCACCGAGGCACCCACCACACAGCTCCACTGATGCACCCACCACACAGCTTCACCGATGCACCTACCACACAGCTCCAGCAATGCAGCCACCACACAGCTCCACCGACACAGCTCCACCAATGCACCCACCACACAGCTCCACTGAGGCACTCACCACACAGCTGCACTGACGCACCCACCACACAGCTTCACCGATGCACCCACCACACAGCTCCACCAAGGCACCCACCATACAGCTCCACCGATGCACCCACCACACAGCTCCATCGATGCACCCACCACACAGCTCCACCGATGCACCCACCACACAGCTCCATTGATGCACCCACCACACAGCTCCACCGATGCGCCTACCACACAGCTCCACCAATGCACCCACCACACAGCTCCACAGATGCACCCACCACACAGCTCCCCAGATGCACCCCCCACACAGCTCCACAGATGACCCCACCAGACAGCTCCACCGATGCACCCACCACACAGCTCCACCGATGCACCCACCACACAGCTTTACCGATGCACCCACCACACAGCTCCAGCGATGCAGCCACCACACAGCTCCACCGACAGCTCCACCGATGCACCCACCACACAGCTCCACCGAGGCACCCACCACACAGCTCCACCGAGGCACCCACCACACAGCTTCACTGAGGTACCCACCATACAGCTAATTCAAGGCATCCACCACACAGCTCGACCCATGCACCCACCACACAGCTCCACCACACAGATCCACTGATGCACCCACCACACAGCCCCACCGATGCACCCACCACACAGCTCCACAGATGCCCCCACCACACAGCTCCACAGATGCCCCCACCACACAGCTCCACCAATGCACCCACCACACAGCTCCACCCATGCACCCACCACACAGCTCAACCAATGCACCCACCACACAACTCCAGCAATGCACCCACAACACAGCTTCACCGATGCACCCACCACACAGCTCCAGTGATGCAGCCACCACACAGCTCCACCGACAGCTCCACCGATGCACCCACCACACAGCTCCACTGAGGCACCCACCACACAGCTCCACCGAGGCACCCACCACACAGCTTCACCGAGGTACCCACCACATAGCTCCTCCAAGGCACCCACCACACAGCTCCACCCATGCACCCACCACACAGCTCCACCACACAGATCCACTGATGCACCCACCACACAGCCCCACCGATGCACCCACCACACAGCTCCACAGATGCCCCCACCACACAGCTCCCCAGATGCCCCCACCACACAGCTCCACTGATGCACCCACCACACAGCTCCACCGATGCACCCACCACACAGCTCCACCGATGCACCCACCACACAGCTCCACCGATTCACCCACCACACAGCTCCACAGAGGCACCCACCACAGAGTCCACCGAGGAACTCACCACACAGCTCCACCGAGGCACGCTCCACACAGCTCCACCGAGGCACCCACTACACAGCTCCACCGAGGCACCCACCACACAGCTCCACCAAGGCACCCACCACACAGCTCCACCATTGCACCCACCACACAGCTCCACCGACACAGCTCTACCGATGCACCCACCACACAGCTCCACTGATACAATCACCACACAGCTCCACCAATGCACCCACCACACAGCTCCACTGATGCAACCACCACACAGCTCCACCAACACAGCTCCACCGATGCACCCTCCACAGAGCTCCACAGATGCCCCCACCACACAGCTCCACCGAGGCACCCACCACACAGCTCCACCGAGGCACCCACCACACAGCTCCACCAAGGCACCCACCACACAGCTCCACCGAGGCACCCACCACACAGCTCCACTGAGGCACCCACCACACTGCTCCACCGATGCACCCACCACACCGCTCCACCAAAGCACCCACCACACTGCTCCTCGACGCAGCCACCACTCAGCTCCACCGACAAACCTCCACTGATGCACCAACTAAGCTCCACCGATGCACCCACCACACAGCTCCACTGATGCACCAACTAAGCTCCACTGATGCACCCACCACACAGCTCCACCAATGCACCCACCACACAGCTCCACTGAGGCACCCACCACACAGCTCAACGAGGCACCCACCACACAGCTCCACAGATGCACCCACCACACAGCTCCAAAGATGCACCCACCACACAGCTCCACAGATGCACCCACCACACAACTCCATCGATGCACCCACCACACAGCTCCACAGATGCACCCACCACACAGCTCCACAGATGCACCCACCACACAGCTCCACAGATGCACCCACCACCCAGCTCCACCGATGCACCCACCACACAGGTCCACTGATGCACCCACCACACAGCTCCACTGATGCACCCACCACCCAGCTCCACCGATACACCCACCACACAGCTCCACCGATGCACCCACCACACAGCTCCACCGAGGCACCCACCACAAAGCTCCACCAAGGCACCCACCACACAGCTCCACTGATGCACCCACCATCCAGCTCCACCAATGCACCCACCACACAGCTCCACCTACACAGCTCCACCGATGCACCCACCACCCAGCTCCACCGATGCACCCACCACACTGCTCCACCGACGCACCCACTGTTAGACGGGGACCCGGAGGGTCGGCCGAGTACAGGGGGAGAGGCCTCCGGTGAGGGCCGTCTCCAGCGATCGTACAGACAAGTAACTTCCCCCCCACAAATAGACACCACACAAGGATGCGATCTGCACACTTTATATAGGATTCTTGAGGCAAGGTTATCAACGATACAGTGGGGCAGGACACGAGGATCCTCCCAATTCTAGTCTTTGTAGGGTAAGGGGTAGCGGGACAGTCTTAGTACCGGTCTGGTACCTGGGCGGCCCAAGGGAGCTCACAATCCTTGAGCTCAGGGGTCTGGAAGGTCGGGCCGCGGCAGCGCCAGCAGGCTAGGATGATAGTTCTCGGCAAGGAGGGCCGCGGCAGCGCCAGCAGGCTAGGATGATGGTTCTCTGTAAGGAGGGCCGCGGCAGCGCCAGCAGGCTACGATGATGATTTCTTTGCAGAGGGGCCGCGGCAGCGCATGCAGGCAAGAGCGATGGTTCACAAGGATGGGCCGCGGCAGCGCCAGCAGGTCCAGACGAAGATACACGTTGCAGAGGGCCGCGGCAGCGCCAGCAGGCAAGAGCGATGGTTCACAAGGATGGGCCGCGGCAGCGCCAGCAGGTCCAGACGAAGATGCACGTTGCAGAGGGCCGCGGCAGCGCCAGCAGGCTTCGGAGAGGGTTCACAAGGCAAGGCTGCGGCAGCGCCAGCAGTCCGTCAGGGATGAGTTCTTCAAGGTGTCTCTCGACTCCAGGATACAACTGCCTTCCTGCTCTGGAGCTGCCCCAGTTATAGGTCTGGCCTCCTTTGATGTCCGGACCCTCGCACTTGGAGTTCGGGAGGTCCGGGATGAGGGAGTCCAGACACCCAGCAGGGGGGTGGAGCCAGCGCCCGGGGAGGCCGGGGGCGATCGGCACCTGGCAGGGGAGAGCCATCGACACTCCTTTCTCCCATTGACCTGCCAAGTGGTCTCTTCACCTCCTGGGTGGATGGTGGTGCCTCGATGTCGGGGCCTGGCCAGGCCCAGGGTTGGGGTCGAGCTGAGGCCACGCGGCCTCGTGGTGCAGTGTCCAAAGATGGCGGCTGGGCCGGGGCAATGGTGCTGACGGGGGCCCGGGTCAGCTGATGCTGGTGTGTTCGGGAGCAGGCGTCCCGTTGGGGACGGGTTACGGGTTGCTTCGGTGGGTTGCCGGGATGGTTCCTTCTGGGGACACAGGGAGAGCCGGCGTTTGGGCCTTATCATGCAGGGAGGGAGCGGGCCCTTCACGAGGCCTGTCCAACATGCGTCCCCCCCAGCTGAAGGCAGGGAGAGTCACCCATCCTCTTGGGTACTCTCCTCGCCGAGGCGGAAAAAGCGTGACAGGCCTCCGCGTTGGCGTGGTCCTGGCCAGGACGATGCTCCACAGTGAAGTCCATCCCCTGTAAGGAGATGGACCATTGCAACAGTTTTGGGTTCTCCCCCCGCATCTGCATCAGCCATTGCAGGGGTCGGTGGTCTGTCTGTACTCTGAAATGGGTACCGAAGAGGTAGGGCCAGAGTTTCTTGAGGGCCCATACCACTGCGAAGGCCTCCCGCTCGATGGTGCTAAAGCGCTGTTCTCGGGCCAGCAGGCTTCGGCTGATGAAGGCCACTGGCTGATCGACTCCCTCGGCGTTGAGTTGAGAGAGGACTGCCCCAACGCCATGATCTGAGGCGTCCATCTGGACTATGAATTCCCGGCTGTAGTCGGGGGCCTGGAGCACGGGGGCGGTGCACATGGCGGTCTTCAACTTCTCGAAGGCCGCTTGACAGTCCGGAGTCCAGTTGACTGTTTTGGGGGTTTTCTTGGATGTGAGTTCTGTGAGGGGCCCCACAATGCTGCCATAGTCCTTTACAAACCGCCGGTAGTATCCGGTGAGCCCTAGGAAGGCCCGGACCTCGGTTTGGGTGACAGGTGGTTGCCAGGACTGGATGGCAGCAATCTTGAGCTGAAGGGGGGCCACCAGACCGCTCCCCACTTGGTGTCCGAGGTAGGTCACGGACCCCTGGCCAATCTGACATTTGCTGGCTTTGATGGTGAGGCCGGCCTGCTGGAGGGCGTGCAGGACTTCTCGGAGGTGGTGAAGGTGGTCTGCCCAGTGGCGACTGTACACAGCGATATCGTCCAGGTAGGCGGCGCTGAATTCTTCGAGGCCCGCCAGTACCTGGTTCACGAGTCGTTGGAAGGTAGCTGGAGCGTTTTTCATGCCGAATGGCATCACTTTGAAGTGGTAGTGGCCATCCGGGGTAGAGAAGGCGGATCGTTCTTGGGCCCTGGGGGTGAGGCCGATTTGCCAGTAGCCCGCTGTTAGATCGAAGATGCTCAGGTAGCGGGCAGCCCCCATGCGGTCAACCAGCTCATCCGCCCGGGGGATGGGGTGAGCGTCGGTTCTGGTAACAGCGTTCAGACCCCGATAGTCTACACAGAACCGGAGCTCGGGGGCAACGCCCGGGGCGGCAGCCTTGGGGACCAGTACGACTGGGCTGGCCCAGGGGCTGTCGGATGGCTCGATCACTCCTAGAGCCAGCATGTTGGTGACTTCGTTCTGGATGCAGGCGCGCACCCGATCTGGCACTCGGTACGCCCTGTGTCGAATGGGGGGACTATCCCCAGTGTCCACGTCGTGAAGGCACCAGGGGGTGACCCCGGGGGTGAGGGAGAACAGGTTTGCAAATTGTAGCAGGAGAGCTCGACAGTCTTGGCGTTGCTCCGGGGACAAGGCATCGGAGAGTCTGACCCCTTCCACTGAGCCATCTTTTTCACGGGTCCTCAGTAGGTCAGGGAGGGGCTCGGAGTCTTCTTCCGTCCCACTATCTGTTGCCATCAGCAGGCTGAGCTCCGAGCGTACGAAGTGGGGTTTGAGTCTGTTGGCGTGGAGGACTCGTAGGGGGTTCCGGGAGGACTCCATGTCTACTAGGTAGGTGACAGGGCCCTTGCGCTCTATCACCTTGAAGGGTCCTGTCCACTTGTCCTGCAGGGCACAGGGTTCGACTGGAGCCATCACCCAGACTTGCTGGCCTGGTTCAAACTCGATGGAGGAGGCATGCTGATCGTACCATTTCTTCATGTCCTCCTGACTGGCCTCAAGGTTGGCTTTGGCGAGTTCCCTGAATCGCCGGGTCTGGTTGCGGAGGGTCAGGAGATACTTATATACATCTGGAGGAGTCTTCTGGGGGGCCATCTCCCATCCTTCCTTGACCAGGCTGAGGGGGCCCCGGACGGGGTGTCCGTACAGGAGCTCAAAGGGACTGAAGCCGAGGGATTTCTGGGGAACTTCTCGATAGGCGAAGAGGAGGCACGGGAGCAGCACGTCCCATTGGCGACATAGGGGTTCTTCTAGGCCCATGATCATTCCCTTGAGAGTGCGGTTAAACCGCTCGACCAGTCCATTTCCTTGCGGGTGATAAGGGGTCGTGAACCGGTAGGTGACCCCGCACTGTTGCCAGAGAGACCTCATGTACTTCGAGATAAAGTTCGTGCCCCTGTCGCTGACAACTTCCCGGGGGAAGCCCACTCTTGAGAAGATCCCCATCAGGGCTCGACCTACCACGGGTGCTGTCACAGTCCGAAGGGGAATGGCCTCGGGATAGCGGGTGGCGTGGTCCACCAGGACTAGGATGAACCGGTGGCCCTGTGCCGTTCGGGGGTCTAGGGGCCCCACAATGTCTATTCCCACCCGTTCGAACGGGGTGGTGACGACGGGAAAGGGTTGCAAGGGTGCTTTGATCTTTCGACTGCTCTTCCCGCTGGCCTGGCAGGTGGGGCAGGCCCGGCAGTGGTTTGAGACATCATTTCGCTTTTCAATATCTATGTAGCGGACTTGGCGAGGATAATAAAGGCCTATGGGATACAGCTTACATCGTATGCAGATGATACCCAGCTGGTGCTGGGTATCCACAAGGATGGTCACACTGTAGCAGCCAACTTCCAGAAAGCTATGCTTGAGGTCAGTAGCTGGATGGCCCTGAACTGCCTTCGCCTCAACTCGGATAAGACCGAGATTATGACCTTCGGAAGACTCTCCCCTGAATGGTCTCATGGTTGGTGGCCAGAAAAGCTTGGCCCCCCACCTGTTCCAGTGGAAAAAACCCGAAATTTGGGAGTGATCTTTGATACTAAGTTGGTTTTCGATCTTCATACCAACAAGGTTGTGTCATCATCTTTTTTCATTCTGAAAAAAATAAAGAAGTTGCTGCCTTACCTCCCGCCGTCAGCTGGGAAGACTCTGGTTTCTACCCTAGTCTTCTCCAGGATAGACTATGGGAATGCACTCTTCCTTCACACCCAGAAGCGTGTCACAACGAAGCTGCAATCTATTCAGAATGCGGCTGCTAGGATTCTTCTCAACATCCCTCGTCGCAAATCCACCACTTTCGGTATTCGTCAGCTTCATTGGCTGAGAGTCGAGAGCCGTGTTAAGTTTAAGGCCCTCTGTATTGCTTATAAGGCTGTACATGGCACGGGACCTAAGTTCTTGGTTGAAGCCTTTCAACTGTATACTCCCAGCAGGCAATTAAGATCGGCCAATATCAGTCTCCTCCCTGTGCCACGCACAAGATCGGTCACCTGGGGAGACAGGCGCTTTCTTGTGGCCACTCCAAAACTTTGGAACCTCTTGCCACTAGCCATCAAAACCGCCCCGAATCTGATGAGCTTTCGCAGGCTCTTGAAAACATGGCTGTTTAATCAGTAAGAGGATGGCTTGATGATAGACTCCAGTTTGCTCCACAGCGCCGAGACACCTTCGGGTATTTGTCGCGCTATAAAAGTTGCGTAAATAAATAAATAAATAAATAAAATTTCGCATTTTGGGCCAGTAGAAGTGAGTTACCAGGCGGTTGTACGTTTTGTCTTGCCCCAGGTGCCCAGCAAGGGGGACATTGTGTGCCAAGTTCAAAAGGAAGTCTCTGAAGCGGAGGGGCACCACCAGCACCCGACTGGCCCCCAGCTCAGCAATTCTTTGCTCACTGTAGAGCAGGTCATTGTCCCAATAAATCCAGTGGGCCCCCGAGGCGTCTCCTGCGCTCTGGGCGAGGGCTTGCTGTCGGAGTCCCTCGAGGGAGGGACAGGTCCTCTGCTCCTGTTGGAATTGTTCCTGGGTGGGACCACCCTCTTGATGCCACTGGGCCAGTTCGGGAAGGTCCTGGAGTTGAGCAGGCCCTTCTTCGTTTTGCTTTGGGGGATTGGCGCTTAGGGCGGCTCCCTCCGGGACGATCGGGGGAGGAGGTTCTGGCCATTCGGGTTCTTCGGGATTGGAGAAGGCGCGGGCGGCCATGGACCGGGTCGTTATGCAGGCCCATTCAGGGAGGCCCAACATCCCCAGGTGCTCTCTTCTTTCGACGGCTGCCCAGGGGGAACTTTCGAGGTCGTTCCCCAGGAGGCAGTCCACTGGTGCATCATCGCGGACAGTCACCTTCAACATTCCGGACACTCCTCCCCACTCGAAGGGGACGCAGGCCATCCGGCACAGGCTTTCTGAGTTGTCGGCTGACCGGACGGTGCAAAGGACGTTCGGCAAGATCTGATCCGGGGTCACCAGATGACAGCGGACTGCCGTCACACTGGCCCCGGTGTCGCATAGGGCTTTAGCCTGGCGCCCATTAATGTTGACCCACTGGCTGTATTTCCGCGTATTGGCGGGTAGGGGAGCCCGCGGAATCATGTCTCTTTCCCCTAGGCAGACCAGGGACATGGCGGCTGGTTCCCACTCGGGCTGGTCGGCCTCGTAATCTTCAGAATCTTCTGGGGCTTGCTCTTCCCCCAGGGCGGCGGCAGCGACCTGGCGGGGCATAGGGTTCTGGTTCTTCGGGCAATTAGGGTCGTTGGCGTAGTGGCCGGGTCGCTGGCATCGGTGGCAAGTAACGTTGGCTCGGAACCCTGGACGCATCGGGGAGTTTCCCCTGCCGGCCGGGGGCGGGGCGTTGCTGGCGGGAGCCACCGGGACGGCGTCTCTGCCCCGACCCTGGCCTCCTCCTCCCCCTCGGGGGCGATGGGGTCCTTGGTTGGTTCTGTTCGGTTCGCTGGGCCCGTTTCAGGCAACTCAGGTGCTTTCCCATTGGTCAGCTTCGGCGGCGAGTTGCAGAGGTTCAGTCAGTTTACTGTCGAGGAGGTGCTGCCTGAGCTCGACGAAGCAATTGTTAGAGAGGTGCTCCCACACAATAAGGTCAAAGAGTTGCTCGTAAGTGGTCACCTTGCTGCCCTTGATCCACCCCTCGAATGCTCTGCTGAAAAAGTTCACGTACTCCACCCAAGTTGTACCCGGGATCCGTTTGCAGTCGCAGAACCGCTGGCGGTACATCTCGGGCGTGAGTCCGTATCGAGTGAGGAGGGCGGCTTTCATGTGGCCGTAGGACGTCATTTGATGGTCCGGGAGTTGCAGCAGGGCGTCTCGCCCTTCGTTGACGAACCTCCCCCATAACCCGGCTCCCCAGTCGCTTCGGGGAATCCGGTGGGAGGTCATGGCTACCTCATAGGCTTTGAACCATTGCTGGATATCGTCGTTCCGATAATATTCTCTGACGACATCCTTGGGGATGTGGACTTTAGGGTCTGTAGTGGCAGGAGTGTTCGGACGCTCGGGAACCCCGAGATCTTTATTCTGTTTCCGAAGCTCTATTTCTTTTAGGTTGCGCTCATGTTCGTAGGCTAGCTTTTTCTCTTCTAATTCTCTCTGTCTCTGATTTTCTTCCCGCTCCTCTCGGAGCCGCAAGTGTTCCAATGTTATTTTTTGTTCTGCCAATTTCAGTTCTCCATCCAAACGAAGTCGAGCCAGCTCCAATTCATGGAGCCTGATTTTTTCCCGTTCTCGGATCTCCTCTGGGGAGAGACCCGATCTTCTTTCTTCCGTCGGAGTGGTGTTCGTTTCCGGTGCCTCGAGGCTTTGGGTTTGGGGTACGGCCGTACCCGTCTCTGCCCAAGATTCTAGGGCCTTTTTGAAGTCTTCTTTCGTGCTCAGTCCTGTGGTAGCAATGCCTAATTCTATGCAGAATTGCTTGAGTTCTCTGTGGTTATACTCTTCTAGTTTCTCCATCTGGAATTTTTCTGTGGTTCCGCTCTCTTTTGTTGTTATTGTGGTTGTGTCGTGGGGTGAGTTACTCTCTGTACGATTACGCGTTGGTTCGGATCGCGCCGCTGGCCACCAATGTTAGACGGGGACCCGGAGGGTCGGCCGAGTACAGGGGGAGAGGCCTCCGGTGAGGGCCGTCTCCAGCGATCGTACAGACAAGTAACTTCCCCCCCACAAATGGACACCACACAAGGATGCGATCTGCACACTTTATATAGGATTCTTGAGGCAAGGTTATCAACGATACAGTGGGGCAGGACACGAGGATCCTCCCAATTCTAGTCTCTGTAGGGTAAGGGGTAGCGGGACAGTCTTAGTACCGGTCCGGTACCTGGGCGGCCCAAGGGAGCTCACAATCCTCGAGCTCAGGGGTCTGGAAGGTCGGGCCGCAGCAGCGCCAGCAGGCTAGGATGATAGTTCTCGGCAAGGAGGGCCGCGGCAGCGCCAGCAGGCTAGGATGATGGTTCTCGGTAAGGAGGGCCGCGGCAGCGCCAGCAGGCTACGATGATGATTTCTTTGCAGAGGGGCCGCGGCAGCGCCAGCAGGCAAGAGCGATGGTTCACAAGGATGGGCCGCGGCAGCGCCAGCAGGTCCAGACGAAGGTACACGTTGCAGAGGGCAGCGGCAGCGCCAGCAGGCAAGAGCGATGGTTCACAAGGATGGGCCGCGGCAGCGCCAGCAGGTCCAGACGAAGATGCACGTTGCAGAGGGCCGCGGCAGCGCCAGCAGGCTTCGGAGAGGGTTCACAAGGCAAGGCTGCGGCAGTGCCAGCAGTCCGTCAGGGATGAGTTCTTCAAGGTGTCTCTCGACTCCAGGATACAACTGCCTTCCTGCTCTGGAGCTGCCCCAGTTATAGGTCTGGCCTCCTTTGATGTCCGGACCCTCGCACTTGGAGGTCGGGAGGTCCGGGATGAGGGAGTCCAGACACCCAGCAGGGGGGTGGAGCCAGCGCCCGGGGAGGCCGGGGGCGATCGGCACCTGGCGGGGGAGAGCAATCGACACTCCTTTCTCCCATTGACCTGCCAAGTGGTCTCTTCACCTCCTGGGTGGATGGTGGTGCCTCGATGTCGGGCCTGGCCAGGCCCAGGGTTGGGGTCGAGCTGAGGCCACGCGGCTTCGTGGTGCAGTGTCCAAAGATGGCGGCTGGGCCGGGGCAATGGTGCTGACGGGGGCCCGGGTCAGCCGATGCTGGTGTGTTCGGGAGCAGGCGTCCCGTTGGGGACGGGTTACGGGTTGCTTCGGTGGGTTGCCAGGATGGTTCCTTCTGGGGACACAGCGAGAGCCGGCGTCCGGGCCTTATCATGCGGGGAGGGAGCGGGCCCTTCACGAGGCCTGTCCAACACCCACCACACAGCTCCACTGATGCACCCACCACACACCTCCACTCATGCTCCAACTAAGCTCCACCGATGCACCCACAACACAGCTCCACTGATGCACCAACTAAGCTCCGCCGATGCAACCCACCACACAGCTCCACCAATGCACCCACCACACAGCTCCACCGATGCACCCACCACCCAGCTCCACCTACACAGCTCCACCGATGCACCCACCACACAGCTCCACAGATGCACCCACCACACAGCTCTACGGATGCACCCACCACACAGCTCCACCGATGCACCCACCACACAGCTCCACCGAGGCACCCACAACACAGCTCCACCGAGGCACCCACCATACAGCTCCACCAATGCAGCCACCACATACCCCACTGATGCAGCCACCACACAGCTCCACCAACACAGCTCCACCGATGCACCCACCACACAGCTCCACTAACACAGCTCCACCGATGCAGCCATCACACAGCTCCACCGAGGCACCCACCACACAGCTCCACCTATGCACCCACCACACAGCTCAACAGATGCACCCACCACACAGCTCCACACAGACACCCACCACACAGCTCCACAGAGGCACCCACCACACAGCTCCACAGAGGCACCCACCACACAGCTCCACGGATGCATCCACCACACAGCTCCACTGATGCACCCACCACACAGCACCACTGATGCACCCACCACACAGCTCCACAGATGCACCCACCACACAGCTCCACCGAGGCAACCACCACACAGCTCCACCGATGCACCCACCACACAGCTCCACCGATGCACCCACCACACAGCTTCACCAACACAGCTCCACCAATGCACCCACCACACAGCTCCACTGAAGCACCCACCACACAGCTCCACCGAGGCACCCACCACACAGCTCCACAGATGCGCCCACCACACAGCTCCACGGATGCACCCACCACACAGCTCCACAGATGCACCCACCACACACAGAGGCACCCACCACACAGCTCCACAGAGGCACCCACCACACAGCTCCACCGATGCACCCACCACACAGCTCAACCGAGGCACCCACAACACAGCTCCACCGATGCACCCACCACACAGCTTCACCGATGCCCCCACCACACAGCTCCAGCGACAGCTCCACCGATGCACCCACCACACAGCTCCACCGATGCACCCACCACACAGCTCCATTGAGGCACCCACTACACAGCTCCACCGAGACACCCACCACACAGCTTCACCGAGGCACCCACCACACAACTCCACTGAGGCACCCACCACACAGCTCCACCGATGCACCCACCACACAGCTCTACCGATGCACCCACCACACAGGTCCACCAATGCACCCACCACACAGTTCCACCGATGCACCCACCACACAGCTCCACCGAGGCACCCACCACACAGCTCCACCGAGGCACCCACCACACAGCTCCACGAGGCACCCACCACACAGCTCCACAGATGCACCCACCACACAGCTCCAAAGATGCACCCACCACACAGCTCCACTGATGCAACCACCACACAGCTCCACAGATGCACCCACCACACAGCTCCACCGAGGCACCCACCACAAAGCTCCACCAAGGCACCCACCACACAGCTCCACTGATGCACCCACCACCCAGCTTCACCAATGCACCCACCACACAGCTCCACCTACACAGCTCCACCGATGCACCCACCACCCAGCTCCACCGATGCACCCACCACACTGCTCCACCGAGGCACCCACCACACAGCTCCACTGATGCACCCACCACACAGCTCCACTCATGCTCCAACTAAGCTCCACCGATGCACCCATCACACAGCTCCACTGATGCACCAACTAAGCTCCGCCGATGCACCCACCATTCAGCTCCACCAATGCACCCACCACACAGCTCCACCAATGCACCCACTAAGCTCCACCGATGCATCCACCACACAGCTCCACTGATGCACCCACCACCCAGCTCCACCAATGCACCCACCACCCAGCTCCACCTACACAGCTCCACCGATGCACCCACCACACAGCTCTACAGATGCACCCACCACACAGCTCCACAGATGCACCCACCACACAGCTCCACCGATGCACCCACCACACCGCTCCACCGAGGCACCCACCACACAGCTCCACCGAGGCACCCATCAATGCACCCACCACATAGCCCCACCGATGCAGCCACCACACAGCTCCACCAACACAGCTCCACCGATGCACCCACCACACAGCTCCACCAACACAGCTCCACCGATGCACCCACCACACAGCTCCACCGAGGCACCCACCTCACAGCTCCACCGAGGCACCCACCACACAGCTCCACTGAGGCACCCACCAGACAGCTCCACCTATGCACCCACCACACAGCTCAACAGATGCACCCACCACACAGCTCCACCGATGCACCCACCACACAGCTCCACAGAGGCACCCACCACACAGCTCCACAAATGCACCCACCACACAGCTCCACCGAGGCAACCACCACGCAGCTCCACCGATGCACCCACCACACAGCTCCACCGATGCACCCACCACACAGCTCCACCAACACAGCTCCACCGATGCACCCACCACACAGCTCCACCGAGGCACCCACCACACGGCTCCACCGAAGCACCCACCACACAGCTCCACCGAGGCACCCACCACACAGCTCCACAGATGCACCCACCACACAGCTCCACAGATGCACCCACCACACAGCTCCACAGATGCACCCACCACACACCTCCACAGATGCACCCACCACACAGCTCCACAGATGCACCCACCACTCAGCTCCACAGATGCACCCACCACACACAGAGGCACCAACCACACAGCTCCACAGAGGCACCCACCACACAGCTCCACAGAGGCACCCACCACACAGCTCCACCGATGCACCCACCACACAGCTCCACCGATGTACCCACCAGACAGCTCCACCGATGCACCCACCACACAGCTCCACCAATGAACCCACCACACAGCTCCACCGATGCACCCACCACACAGCTCCACCGAGGCACCCACCACACAGCTCCACCAATGTACGCACCACACAGCTTCACCGATGCCCCCACCACACAGCTCCAGCGACAGCTCCACCAATGCACCCACCACACAGCTCCACCGATGCACCCACCGCACAGTCTTTCCAAATGAGGTTGCACACTGCTCGTCCCATCAGCTTGTGACCCCGGAGCATGATGGTTGATGTAGTCGGTATCAGCGGGTGCGCTTCTACCCAAGTCTTGAGTCTTCAAGGTGTTCACTGGTGTGCTTGCCATCCCTGGACACGTGTTTCAAGGTCATTATCTCTCATCAGCAGGGATTAGGCGGGTGCAAGGGGTTGCTGCTTGAGCTGCCGTAAATGTTCATAGGTCCAGATACCTCTTGTGGCGTGCAGGTGCGTTGTCTCAAGGTCGTCACCTCCAGCGGCTCAAGGGAGCCTGTATAAATAGTCTTTCCAAATGAGGTCGCACACTGCTCGCTCCACCGACAGCTCCACCGATGCACCCACCACACAGCTCCACTGAGGCACCCACTACACAGCTTCACCGAGGCACCCACCACACAGCTTCACCGAGGCACCCACCACACAGCTCCACCGAGGTACCCACCACACAGCTCCACCGATGCACCCACCACACAGCTCCACCGAGGCACCCACCACAAAGCTCCACCGAGGTACCCACCACAAAGCTCCACCGAGGAACCCACCACCCAGCTCCACCGATGCACCCACCACACAGCTTCACTGACACAGCTCCACCGATGCACCCACCACACAGCTCCACTGATGCAACCACCACACAGCTCCACCGACACAGCTCCACCGATGCACCCACCACACAGCTCCACTGATGCAACCACCAAACAGCTCTACCAACACAGCTCCACCAATGCACCCATCACAGAGCTCCACAGATGCCCCCACCACACAGCTCCACTGAGGCACCCACCACACTGCTCCACCAAGGCACCCACCACACAGCTCCACCGAGGCACCCACCACACAGCTCCACCGAGGCACCCACCACACAGCTCCACCGAGGCACCCACCACACAGCTCTACCGAGGCACCTGCCACACAGCTCCACCGATGCACCCACCACACAGCTCCACTGATGCATCCACCACACAGCTCCACCTATGCACCCACCACACAGCTCAACAGATGCACCCACCACACAGCTCCAGAGGCACCCACCACACAGCTCCACAGAGGCACCCACCACACAGCTCCACAGATGCGCCCACCACACAGCTTCACCGAAGCACCCACCACACAGCTCCACCGAAGCACCACCCACACAGCTCCACCGATGCACCCACCACACAGCTCCACCGATGCACCCACCACACAGCTCCACTGATGCACCCACCACACAGCTTCACCGAAGCACCCACCACACAGCTCCACCGAAGCACCACCCACACAGCTCCACCGATGCACCCACCACACAGCTCCACCGATGCACCCACCACACAGCTCCACTGATGCACCCACCACACAGCTCCACCGAGGCACCCACCACACAGCTCCACCGAGGCACCCACCACACAGCTCCGCCAATGCACACACCACACAGCTCCACCGAGGCACCCACCACACAGCTCCACCGAGGCACCTACCACACAGCTACACCGAGGCACCCACCACACAGCTCCACCGTTGCACCCACCACACAGCTCCACCAACACAGCTCCACCAATGCACCCACCACACAGCTCCACTGATACAATCACCACACAGCTCCACCGACACAGCTCCACCAATGCACCCACCACACAGCTTCACTGATGCAACCACCACACAGCTCCACCGACACAGCTCCACCGATGCACCCTCCACAGAGCTCCACAGATGCCCCCACCACACAGCTCCACCGAGGCACCCACCACACAGCTCCACCGAGGTACCCACCACACAGTTCCACCGAGGCACCCACCACACAGATCCACCGAGGCACCCACCACACAGCTCCACTGAGGCACCCACCACACTGCTCCACCGATGCACCCACCACACCGCTCCACCAATGCACCCACCAAACAGCTCCTCGACGCAGCCACCACACAGCTCCACCGACAAACCTCCACTGATGCACCAACTAAGCTCCACCGATACACCCACCACACAGCTCCACTGATGCACCAACTAAGCTCCACCGATGCACCCACCACACAGCTCTACCAATGCACCCACCACATAGCTCCACCGATGCACCCACCACACAGCTCCACCGAGGCACCCACAACACAGCTCCACCGAGGCACCCACTACACAGCTCCACAGATGCACCCACCACACAGCTCCAAAGATGCACCCACCACACAGCTCCACCGATGCACCCACCACACAGCTCCACTGATGCACCCACCACACAGCTCCACAGATGCACCCACCACACAGCTCCACAGATGCACCTACCACACAGCGCCACAGATGCACCCACCACCCAGCTCCACCGATGCACCCACCACACAGCTCCACTGATGCACCCACCACACAGCTCTACCGAGGCACCTAATACACAGCTCCACCGATGCACCCACCACACAGCTCCACCGATGCACCCACCACACAGCTCCACCTATGCACCCACCACACAGCTTAACAGATGCACCCACCACACAGCTCCAGAGGCACCCACCACACAGCTCCACAGAGGCACCCACCACACAGCTCCACAGATGCGCCCACCACACAGCTTCACCGAAGCACCGACCACACAGCTCCACCGAAGCACCACCCACACAGCTCCACCGATGCACCCACCACACAGCTCCACCGATGCACCCACCACACAGCTCCACTGACGCACCCACCACACAGCTCCACCGAGGCACCCACCACACAGCTCCACCAATGCACACACCACACAGCTCCACCGAGGCACCCACCACACAGCTCCACCGAGGCACCTACCACACAGCTCCACCGAGGCACCCACCACACAGCTCCACCTTTGCACCCACCACACAGCTCCACCAACACAGCTCCACCAATGCACCCACCACACAGCTCCACTGATACAATCACCACACAGCTCCACCGACACAGCTCCACCAATGCACCCACCACACAGCTCCACTGATGCAACCACCACACAGCTCCACCGACACAGCTCCACCGATGCACCCTCTACAGAGCTCCACAGATGCCCCCACCACACAGCTCCACCGAGGCACCCACCACACAGATCCACCGAGGCACCCACCACACAGCTCCACTGAGGCACCCACCACACTGTTCCACTGATGCACCCACCACACCGCTCCACCAATGCACCCACCAAACAGCTCCTCGACGCAGCCACCACACAGCTCTACCGACAAACCTCCACTGATGCACCAACTAAGCTCCACCGATACACCCACCACACAGCTCCACTGATGCACCAACTAAGCTCCACCGATGCACCCACCACACAGCTCCACCAATGCACCCACCACACAGCTCCACCGATGCACCCACCACACAGCTCCACCGAGGCACCCACAACACAGCTCCACCGAGGCACCCACTACACAGCTCCACAGATGCACCCACCACACAGCTCCAAAGATGCACCCACCACACAGCTCCACAGATGCACCCACCACACAGCTCCACCGATGCACCCACCACACAGCTCCACAGATGCACCCACCACACAGCTCCACAGATGCACCGACCACACAGCTCCACAGATGCACCCACCACCCAGCTCCACCGATGCACCCACCACACAGCTCCACTGATGCACCCACCACACAGCTCCACTGATGCACCCACCACCCAGTTCCACCAATGCACCCACCACACAGCTCCACCGATGCACCTACCACACAGCTCCACTGATGCACCCACCACCCAGCTCCAACAATGCACCCACAACACAGCTCTACCTACACAGCTAAACCGATGCACCCACCACCCAGCTCCACCGATGCACCCACCACACTGCTCCGCCGAGGCACCCACCACACAGCTCCACCAATGCACCCACCACACAGCTCCACCAATTCACCCACTAAGCTCCACCAATGCACCCACCACACAGCTCCACTGATGCACCCACCACCCAGCTCCACCGATGCACCCACCACCCAGCTCCACCTACACAGCTCCACCAATGCACCCACCACACAGCTCCACAGATGCACCCACCACACAGCTCCATAGATGCACCCACCACACACCTCCACCGATGCACCCACCACACAGCTCCAACGAGGCACCCACCGCACAGCTCCACTGAGGCACCCACCACACAGCTCCACCGATGCAGCCACCACATAGCCCAACCGATGCAGCCACCACACAGCTCCACCAACACAGCGCCACCGATGCACCCACCACACAGCTCCACGAGGCACCCACCTCACAGCTCCACCGAGGCACCCACCACACAGCTCCACCGAGGCACCCACCACACAGCTCCACCTATGCACCCACCACACAGCTCAACAGATGCACCCACCACACAGCTCCACACAGACACCCACCACACAGCTCCACAGAGGCACCCACCACACTGCTCCACAGAGGCACCCACCACACAGCTCCACTGATGCACCCACCACACAGCTCCACCGATGCACCCACCACACAGCACCACCGATGCACCCACCACACAGCTCCACAGATGCACCCACCACACAGCTCCACTGAGGCAACCACCACACAGCTCCACAGAGGCACCCACCACGCAGCTCCACCGATGCACCCACCACACAGCTTCAGCGACGCAGCCAACACACAGCTCCACCGATACAGCTCCACCGATGCACCCACCGCACAGCTCCACAGAGGCACCCACCACACAGCTCCACAGAGGCACCCACCACACAGCTCCACCGTTGTACCCACCACACAGCTCCACCAATGCACCCACCACACAGCTCCACCAATGAACCCACCACACAGCTCCACTGATGCACCCACCACACAGCTCCACCGATGCACCCACCACTCAGCTCCACCGAGGCACCCACCACACAGCTCCACCGATGCACCCGCCACACAGCTTCACTGATGCCCCCACCACACAGCTCCAGCGACAGCTCCACCGATGCACCCACCACACAGCTCCACCGATGCACCCACCACACAGCTCCACCGAGGCACCCACTACACAGCTCCACCGAGGCACCCACCACACAGCTTCACCGAGGCACCCACCACACAGCTCCACCAAGGCACCCACCACACAGCTTCACCGATGCACCCACCACACAGCTCCACCGATGCACCCACCACACAGCTCCACCGATGCACCCACCACACAGCTCCACAGATGCCCCCACCACATAGCTTCACAGATGCCCCCACCACACAGCTCCACAGATGCCACCACCACACAGCTCCACCGATGCACCCACCACACAGCTCCACCGATGCACCCACCACACATCTCCACCGAGGCACCCACCACACAGCTCCACCAATGCACCCACCACACAGCTCCATCGAAGCACCCACCACACAGCTCCACCGAGGCACCCACCACACAGTCTTTCAAAATGAGGTTGCACACTGCTCGTCCGATCAGCTTGTGACCCCGGAGCATGATGGTTGATGTAGTCGGTATCAGCGGGTGCATTCCTACCCAAGTCTTGAGTCTTCAAGGTGTTCACTGGTGTGCTTGCCATCCTTGGACACGTGTTTCGAGGTCATTATCTCTCATCAGAAGGGATTAGGCGGGTGCAAGGGGTTGCTGCTTGAGCTGCCATAAATGTTCATAGGTCCAGATACCTCTTGTGGGGTGCAGGTGCATTGTCTCAAGGTCGTCACCTCCACCGGCTCAAGTGAGCCTGTATAAATAGTGTTTCCAAATGAGGTCGCACTGTGCTTGCTTCACCGACAGCTCCACCGATGCACCCACCACACAGCTCCAATGAGGCACCCACTACACAGCTTCACCGAGGAAACCACCACACAGCTTCACCGAGGCACCCACCACACAGCTCCACCGAGGCACCCACAACACAGCTCCACCGATGCACCCACCACACAGCTCCACCGAGGCACCCACCACACAGCTCCACCGAGGCACCCACCACAAAGCTCCACCGAGGCACCCACCACCCAGCTCCACAGATGCACCCAGGACACAGCTCCACTGACACAGCTCCACCGATGCACCCACCACACAGCTCCACTGATGCAACCACCACACAGCTCCACCGACACAGCTCCACCGATGCACCCACCACACAGCTCCACTGATGCAACCACCACACAGCTCCACCAACACAGCTCCACCAATGCACCCACCACATTGCTCCACAGATGCCCCCACCACACAGCTCCACTGAGGCACCCACCACACTGCTCCACCGAGGCACCCACCACACAGCTCCACCGAGGCACCCACCACAAAGCTCCACCGAGGCACCTACCACACAGCTCCATAGATGCACCCACCACACACCTCCACCGACGCACCCACCACACAGCTCCACCGAGGCACCCACCGCACAGCTCCACTAAGGCACCCACCACACAGCTCCACTGATGCAGCCACCACATAGCCCAACCGATGCAGCCACCACACAGCTCCACCAACACAGCGCCACCGATAAACCCACCACACAGCTCCACAGATGCACCCACCACACAGCTCCACCGAAGAACCCACCACACAGCTCCACCGATGCACCCACCACACAGCTCCACCGATGCTCCCACCACACAGCTCCACTGATGCACCCACCACCCAGCTCCACCGATGCACCCACCACACTGCTCCACCGAGGCACCCACCACACAGCTCCACTGATGCACCCACCACACAGCTCCACTCATGCTCCAACTAAGCTCCACCGATGCACCCATCACACAGCTCCACTGATGCACCAACTAAGCTCCGCCGATGCACCCACCATTCAGCTCCACCAATGCACCCACCACACAGCTCCACCAATGCACCCACTAAGCTCCACCGATGCATCCACCACACAGCTCCACTGATGCACCCACCACCCAGCTCCACCAATGCACCCACCACCCAGCTCCACCTACACAGCTCCACCGATGCACCCACCACACAGCTCTACAGATGCACCCACCACACAGCTCCACAGATGCACCCACCACACAGCTCCACCGATGCACCCACCACACCGCTCCACCGAGGCACCCACCACACAGCTCCACCGAGGCACCCATCAATGCACCCACCACATAGCCCCACCGATGCAGCCACCACACAGCTCCACCAACACAGCTCCACCGATGCACCCACCACACAGCTCCACCAACACAGCTCCACCGATGCACCCACCACACAGCTCCACCGAGGCACCCACCTCACAGCTCCACCGAGGCACCCACCACACAGCTCCACTGAGGCACCCACCAGACAGCTCCACCTATGCACCCACCACACAGCTCAACAGATGCACCCACCACACAGCTCCACCGATGCACCCACCACACAGCTCCACAGAGGCACCCACCACACAGCTCCACAAATGCACCCACCACACAGCTCCACCGAGGCAACCACCACGCAGCTCCACCGATGCACCCACCACACAGCTCCACCGATGCACCCACCACACAGCTCCACCAACACAGCTCCACCGATGCACCCACCACACAGCTCCACCGAGGCACCCACCACACGGCTCCACCGAAGCACCCACCACACAGCTCCACCGAGGCACCCACCACACAGCTCCACAGATGCACCCACCACACAGCTCCACAGATGCACCCACCACACAGCTCCACAGATGCACCCACCACACACCTCCACAGATGCACCCACCACACAGCTCCACAGATGCACCCACCACTCAGCTCCACAGATGCACCCACCACACACAGAGGCACCAACCACACAGCTCCACAGAGGCACCCACCACACAGCTCCACAGAGGCACCCACCACACAGCTCCACCGATGCACCCACCACACAGCTCCACCGATGTACCCACCAGACAGCTCCACCGATGCACCCACCACACAGCTCCACCAATGAACCCACCACACAGCTCCACCGATGCACCCACCACACAGCTCCACCGAGGCACCCACCACACAGCTCCACCAATGTACGCACCACACAGCTTCACCGATGCCCCCACCACACAGCTCCAGCGACAGCTCCACCAATGCACCCACCACACAGCTCCACCGATGCACCCACCGCACAGTCTTTCCAAATGAGGTTGCACACTGCTCGTCCCATCAGCTTGTGACCCCGGAGCATGATGGTTGATGTAGTCGGTATCAGCGGGTGCGCTTCTACCCAAGTCTTGAGTCTTCAAGGTGTTCACTGGTGTGCTTGCCATCCCTGGACACGTGTTTCAAGGTCATTATCTCTCATCAGCAGGGATTAGGCGGGTGCAAGGGGTTGCTGCTTGAGCTGCCGTAAATGTTCATAGGTCCAGATACCTCTTGTGGCGTGCAGGTGCGTTGTCTCAAGGTCGTCACCTCCAGCGGCTCAAGGGAGCCTGTATAAATAGTCTTTCCAAATGAGGTCGCACACTGCTCGCTCCACCGACAGCTCCACCGATGCACCCACCACACAGCTCCACTGAGGCACCCACTACACAGCTTCACCGAGGCACCCACCACACAGCTTCACCGAGGCACCCACCACACAGCTCCACCGAGGTACCCACCACACAGCTCCACCGATGCACCCACCACACAGCTCCACCGAGGCACCCACCACAAAGCTCCACCGAGGTACCCACCACAAAGCTCCACCGAGGAACCCACCACCCAGCTCCACCGATGCACCCACCACACAGCTTCACTGACACAGCTCCACCGATGCACCCACCACACAGCTCCACTGATGCAACCACCACACAGCTCCACCGACACAGCTCCACCGATGCACCCACCACACAGCTCCACTGATGCAACCACCACACAGCTCTACCAACACAGCTCCACCAATGCACCCATCACAGAGCTCCACAGATGCCCCCACCACACAGCTCCACTGAGGCACCCACCACACTGCTCCACCAAGGCACCCACCACACAGCTCCACCGAGGCACCCACCACACAGCTCCACCGAGGCACCCACCACACAGCTCCACCGAGGCACCCACCACACAGCTCTACCGAGGCACCTGCCACACAGCTCCACCGATGCACCCACCACACAGCTCCACTGATGCATCCACCACACAGCTCCACCTATGCACCCACCACACAGCTCAACAGATGCACCCACCACACAGCTCCAGAGGCACCCACCACACAGCTCCACAGAGGCACCCACCACACAGCTCCACAGATGCGCCCACCACACAGCTTCACCGAAGCACCCACCACACAGCTCCACCGAAGCACCACCCACACAGCTCCACCGATGCACCCACCACACAGCTCCACCGATGCACCCACCACACAGCTCCACTGATGCACCCACCACACAGCTTCACCGAAGCACCCACCACACAGCTCCACCGAAGCACCACCCACACAGCTCCACCGATGCACCCACCACACAGCTCCACCGATGCACCCACCACACAGCTCCACTGATGCACCCACCACACAGCTCCACCGAGGCACCCACCACACAGCTCCACCGAGGCACCCACCACACAGCTCCGCCAATGCACACACCACACAGCTCCACCGAGGCACCCACCACACAGCTCCACCGAGGCACCTACCACACAGCTACACCGAGGCACCCACCACACAGCTCCACCGTTGCACCCACCACACAGCTCCACCAACACAGCTCCACCAATGCACCCACCACACAGCTCCACTGATACAATCACCACACAGCTCCACCGACACAGCTCCACCAATGCACCCACCACACAGCTTCACTGATGCAACCACCACACAGCTCCACCGACACAGCTCCACCGATGCACCCTCCACAGAGCTCCACAGATGCCCCCACCACACAGCTCCACCGAGGCACCCACCACACAGCTCCACCGAGGTACCCACCACACAGTTCCACCGAGGCACCCACCACACAGATCCACCGAGGCACCCACCACACAGCTCCACTGAGGCACCCACCACACTGCTCCACCGATGCACCCACCACACCGCTCCACCAATGCACCCACCAAACAGCTCCTCGACGCAGCCACCACACAGCTCCACCGACAAACCTCCACTGATGCACCAACTAAGCTCCACCGATACACCCACCACACAGCTCCACTGATGCACCAACTAAGCTCCACCGATGCACCCACCACACAGCTCTACCAATGCACCCACCACATAGCTCCACCGATGCACCCACCACACAGCTCCACCGAGGCACCCACAACACAGCTCCACCGAGGCACCCACTACACAGCTCCACAGATGCACCCACCACACAGCTCCAAAGATGCACCCACCACACAGCTCCACCGATGCACCCACCACACAGCTCCACTGATGCACCCACCACACAGCTCCACAGATGCACCCACCACACAGCTCCACAGATGCACCTACCACACAGCTCCACAGATGCACCCACCACCCAGCTCCACCGATGCACCCACCACACAGCTCCACTGATGCACCCACCACACAGCTCTACCGAGGCACCTAATACACAGCTCCACCGATGCACCCACCACACAGCTCCACCGATGCACCCACCACACAGCTCCACCTATGCACCCACCACACAGCTTAACAGATGCACCCACCACACAGCTCCAGAGGCACCCACCACACAGCTCCACAGAGGCACCCACCACACAGCTCCACAGATGCGCCCACCACACAGCTTCACCGAAGCACCGACCACACAGCTCCACCGAAGCACCACCCACACAGCTCCACCGATGCACCCACCACACAGCTCCACCGATGCACCCACCACACAGCTCCACTGACGCACCCACCACACAGCTCCACCGAGGCACCCACCACACAGCTCCACCAATGCACACACCACACAGCTCCACCGAGGCACCCACCACACAGCTCCACCGAGGCACCTACCACACAGCTCCACCGAGGCACCCACCACACAGCTCCACCTTTGCACCCACCACACAGCTCCACCAACACAGCTCCACCAATGCACCCACCACACAGCTCCACTGATACAATCACCACACAGCTCCACCGACACAGCTCCACCAATGCACCCACCACACAGCTCCACTGATGCAACCACCACACAGCTCCACCGACACAGCTCCACCGATGCACCCTCTACAGAGCTCCACAGATGCCCCCACCACACAGCTCCACCGAGGCACCCACCACACAGATCCACCGAGGCACCCACCACACAGCTCCACTGAGGCACCCACCACACTGTTCCACTGATGCACGCACCACACCGCTCCACCAATGCACCCACCAAACAGCTCCTCGACGCAGCCACCACACAGCTCTACCGACAAACCTCCACTGATGCACCAACTAAGCTCCACCGATACACCCACCACACAGCTCCACTGATGCACCAACTAAGCTCCACCGATGCACCCACCACACAGCTCCACCAATGCACCCACCACACAGCTCCACCGATGCACCCACCACACAGCTCCACCGAGGCACCCACAACACAGCTCCACCGAGGCACCCACTACACAGCTCCACAGATGCACCCACCACACAGCTCCAAAGATGCACCCACCACACAGCTCCACAGATGCACCCACCACACAGCTCCACCGATGCACCCACCACACAGCTCCACAGATGCACCCACCACACAGCTCCACAGATGCACCGACCACACAGCTCCACAGATGCACCCACCACCCAGCTCCACCGATGCACCCACCACACAGCTCCACTGATGCACCCACCACACAGCTCCACTGATGCACCCACCACCCAGTTCCACCAATGCACCCACCACACAGCTCCACCGATGCACCTACCACACAGCTCCACTGATGCACCCACCACCCAGCTCCAACAATGCACCCACAACACAGCTCTACCTACACAGCTAAACCGATGCACCCACCACCCAGCTCCACCGATGCACCCACCACACTGCTCCGCCGAGGCACCCACCACACAGCTCCACCAATGCACCCACCACACAGCTCCACCAATTCACCCACTAAGCTCCACCAATGCACCCACCACACAGCTCCACTGATGCACCCACCACCCAGCTCCACCGATGCACCCACCACCCAGCTCCACCTACACAGCTCCACCAATGCACCCACCACACAGCTCCACAGATGCACCCACCACACAGCTCCATAGATGCACCCACCACACACCTCCACCGATGCACCCACCACACAGCTCCAACGAGGCACCCACCGCACAGCTCCACTGAGGCACCCACCACACAGCTCCACCGATGCAGCCACCACATAGCCCAACCGATGCAGCCACCACACAGCTCCACCAACACAGCGCCACCGATGCACCCACCACACAGCTCCACGAGGCACCCACCTCACAGCTCCACCGAGGCACCCACCACACAGCTCCACCGAGGCACCCACCACACAGCTCCACCTATGCACCCACCACACAGCTCAACAGATGCACCCACCACACAGCTCCACACAGACACCCACCACACAGCTCCACAGAGGCACCCACCACACTGCTCCACAGAGGCACCCACCACACAGCTCCACTGATGCACCCACCACACAGCTCCACCGATGCACCCACCACACAGCACCACCGATGCACCCACCACACAGCTCCACAGATGCACCCACCACACAGCTCCACTGAGGCAACCACCACACAGCTCCACAGAGGCACCCACCACGCAGCTCCACCGATGCACCCACCACACAGCTTCAGCGACGCAGCCAACACACAGCTCCACCGATACAGCTCCACCGATGCACCCACCGCACAGCTCCACAGAGGCACCCACCACACAGCTCCACAGAGGCACCCACCACACAGCTCCACCGTTGTACCCACCACACAGCTCCACCAATGCACCCACCACACAGCTCCACCAATGAACCCACCACACAGCTCCACTGATGCACCCACCACACAGCTCCACCGATGCACCCACCACTCAGCTCCACCGAGGCACCCACCACACAGCTCCACCGATGCACCCGCCACACAGCTTCACTGATGCCCCCACCACACAGCTCCAGCGACAGCTCCACCGATGCACCCACCACACAGCTCCACCGATGCACCCACCACACAGCTCCACCGAGGCACCCACTACACAGCTCCACCGAGGCACCCACCACACAGCTTCACCGAGGCACCCACCACACAGCTCCACCAAGGCACCCACCACACAGCTTCACCGATGCACCCACCACACAGCTCCACCGATGCACCCACCACACAGCTCCACCGATGCACCCACCACACAGCTCCACAGATGCCCCCACCACATAGCTTCACAGATGCCCCCACCACACAGCTCCACAGATGCCACCACCACACAGCTCCACCGATGCACCCACCACACAGCTCCACCGATGCACCCACCACACATCTCCACCGAGGCACCCACCACACAGCTCCACCAATGCACCCACCACACAGCTCCATCGAAGCACCCACCACACAGCTCCACCGAGGCACCCACCACACAGTCTTTCAAAATGAGGTTGCACACTGCTCGTCCGATCAGCTTGTGACCCCGGAGCATGATGGTTGATGTAGTCGGTATCAGCGGGTGCATTCCTACCCAAGTCTTGAGTCTTCAAGGTGTTCACTGGTGTGCTTGCCATCCTTGGACACGTGTTTCGAGGTCATTATCTCTCATCAGAAGGGATTAGGCGGGTGCAAGGGGTTGCTGCTTGAGCTGCCATAAATGTTCATAGGTCCAGATACCTCTTGTGGGGTGCAGGTGCATTGTCTCAAGGTCGTCACCTCCACCGGCTCAAGTGAGCCTGTATAAATAGTGTTTCCAAATGAGGTCGCACTGTGCTTGCTTCACCGACAGCTCCACCGATGCACCCACCACACAGCTCCAATGAGGCACCCACTACACAGCTTCACCGAGGAAACCACCACACAGCTTCACCGAGGCACCCACCACACAGCTCCACCGAGGCACCCACAACACAGCTCCACCGATGCACCCACCACACAGCTCCACCGAGGCACCCACCACACAGCTCCACCGAGGCACCCACCACAAAGCTCCACCGAGGCACCCACCACCCAGCTCCACAGATGCACCCAGGACACAGCTCCACTGACACAGCTCCACCGATGCACCCACCACACAGCTCCACTGATGCAACCACCACACAGCTCCACCGACACAGCTCCACCGATGCACCCACCACACAGCTCCACTGATGCAACCACCACACAGCTCCACCAACACAGCTCCACCAATGCACCCACCACATTGCTCCACAGATGCCCCCACCACACAGCTCCACTGAGGCACCCACCACACTGCTCCACCGAGGCACCCACCACACAGCTCCACCGAGGCACCCACCACAAAGCTCCACCGAGGCACCTACCACACAGCTCCATAGATGCACCCACCACACACCTCCACCGACGCACCCACCACACAGCTCCACCGAGGCACCCACCGCACAGCTCCACTAAGGCACCCACCACACAGCTCCACTGATGCAGCCACCACATAGCCCAACCGATGCAGCCACCACACAGCTCCACCAACACAGCGCCACCGATAAACCCACCACACAGCTCCACGAGGCACCCACCTCACAGCTCCACCGAGGCACCCACCACACAGCTCCACCGAGGCACCCACCACACAGCTCCACCTATGCACCCACCACACAGCTCAACAGATGCACCCACCACACAGCTCCACAGAGGCACCCACCACACAGCTCCACAGAGGCACCCACCACACTGCTCCACAGAGGCACCCACAACACAGCTCCACTGATGCACCCACCACACAGCTCCACCGATGCACCAACCACACAGCACCACCGATGCACCCACCACACAGCTCCACAGATGCACCCACCACACAGCTCCACTGAGGCAACCACCACACAGCTCCACCGAGGCACCCACCACGCAGCTCCACCGATGCACCCACCACACAGCTCCAGCGACGCAGCCAACACACAGCTCCACCGATACAGCTCCACCGATGCACCCACCGCACAGCTCCACCGATGCACCCACCATACAGCTCCACCAACACAGCTCCACTGATAGACCCAGCACACAGCTCCACCGATGCACCCATCACACAGCTCCACCGATGCACCCACCACATGGCTCCACCGAAGCACCCACCACACAGCTCCACTGAGGCACCCACCACACAGCTCCACAGATGCACCCACAACACAGCTCCACAGATGCACCCACCACACACCTCCACAGATGCACCCACCACACACCTCCACAGATGCACCCACCACACAGCTCCACAGATGCACCCACCACACAGCTCCACAGATGCACCCACCACACACAGAGGCACCCACCACACAGCTCCACAGAGGCACCCACCACACAGCTCCACAGAGGCACCCACCACACAGCTCCACCGATGTACCCACCACACAGCTCCACCGATGCACCCACCACACAGCTCCACCAATGAACCCACCACACAGCTCCACTGATGCACCCACCACACAGCTCCACCGATGCACCCACCACACAGCTCCACCGAGGCACCCACCACACAGCTCCACCGATGCACCCACCACACAGCTTCACTGATGCCCCCACCACACAGCTCCAGCGACAGCTCCACGGATGCACCCACCACACAGCTCCACCGATGCACCCACCACACAGCTCCACCGAGGCACCCACTACACAGCTCCACCGAGGCACCCACCACACAGCTTCACCGAGGCACCCACCACACAGCTCCACCAAGGCACCCACCACACAGCTTCACTGATGCACCCACCACACAGCTCCACCGATGCACCCACCACACAGCTCCACCGATGCACCCACCACACAGCTCCACAGATGCCCCCACCACACAGCTTCACAGATGCCCCCACCACACAGCTCCACAGATGCCACCACCACACAGCTCCACCAATGCACCCACCACACAGCTCCACCGATGCACCCACCACACATCTCCACAGAGGCACCCACCACACAGCTCCACCAATGCACCCACCACACAGCTCCATCGAAGCACCCACCACACAGCTCCACCGAGGCACCCACCACACAGTCTTTCCAAATGAGGTTGCACACTGCTCGTCCCATCAGCTTGTGACCCCGGAGCATGATGGTTGATGTAGTCGGTATCAGCGGGTGCATTCCTACCCAAGTCTTGATTCTTCAAGGTGTTCACTGGTGTGCTTGCCATCCTTGGACACGTGTTTCGAGGTCATTATCTCTCATCAGAAGGGATTAGGCGGGTGCAAGGGGTTGCTGCTTGAGCTGCCATAAATGTTCATAGGTCCAGATACCTCCTGTGGGGTGCAGGTGCATTGTCTCAAGGTCGTCACCTCCACCGGCTCAAGTGAGCCTGTATAAATAGTGTTTCCAAATGAGGTCGCACTGTGCTTGCTCCACCGACAGCTCCACCGATGCACCCACCACACAGCTCCAATGAGGCACCCACTACACAGCTTCACCGAGGAAACCACCACACAGCTTCACCGAGGCACCCACCACACAGCTCCACCGAGGCACCCACAACACAGCTCCACCGATGCACCCACCACACAGCTCCACCGAGGCACCCACCACACAGCTCCACCGAGGCACCCACCACAAAGCTCCACCGAGGCACCCACCACCCAGCTCCACCGATGCACCCAGGACACAGCTCCACTGACACGGCTCCACCGATGCACCCACCACACAGCTCCACTGATGCAACCACCACACAGCACCACCGACACAGCTCCACCGATGCACCCACCACACAGCTCCACTGATGCAACCACCACACAGCTCCACCAACACAGCTCCACCAATGCACCCACCACATTGCTCCACAGATGCCCCCACCACACAGCTCCACTGAGGCACCCACCACACTTCTCCACCGAGGCACCCACCACACAGCTCCACCGAGGCACCCACCACACAGCTCCACCGAGGCACCCACCACACAGCTCCACCGAGGCACCCACCACACAGCTCCGCCGAGGCACCTACCACACAGCTCCACCGATGCACCCACCACACAGCTCCACCGATGCACCCACCACACAGCTCCACCTATGCACCCACCACACAGCTCAACAGATGCACTCACCACACAGCTCCAGAGGCACCAACCACACAGCTCCACAGAGGCACCCACCACACAGCTCCACAGATGCGCCCACCACACAGCTCTACCGAAGCACCCACCACACAGCTCCACCGATGCACCCACCACACAGCTCTACTGATGCTCCCACCACACAGCTCCACTGATGCACCCACCACACAGCTCCACCGAGGTACCCACCACACAGCTCCACCGATGCACCCACCACACAGCTCCACTGATGCACCCACCACACAGCTCCAGCGACGCAGCCAATACACAGCTCCACCAACACACCTCCACCGATGCACCCACCACACAGCTCCACCGATGCACTTACCACACAGCTCCACCGACACAGCTCCACCGATGCACCCACCACACAGCTCCACCGATGCACCCACCACACAGCTCTACCGATGCACCCACCACACTGCTCCACAGAGGCACCCACCACACAGCTCCACCGAGGCACCATCACACAGCTCCACAGATGCACCCACCACACAGCAACACAGATGCACCCACCACCCAGCTCCACCGATGCACCCACCACACAGCTCCCCAGAAGCACCTACCACACAGCTCCCCAGATGCACCCACCACACAGCTCCACAGATGCACCCACCACCCAGCTCCACCGATTCACCCACCACACACCTCCACTGATGCACCCACCACACAGCTCCACTGATGCACCCACCACCCAGCTCCACTGATGCACCCACCTCACAGCTCCACCGATGCAGCCACCACACAGCTCCACCGAGGCACCCACCACACAGCTCCACCGAGGCACCCACCACACAGCTCCATCGAGGCACCCACCACACAGCTCCACCGAGGCACCCACCACACAGCTCCACTGATGCACCGACCACACAGCTCCACCGACACAGCTCCACCGATGCACCCACCACACAGCTCCACTGATGCAACTACCACACAGCTCCACCAACACAGCTACACCAATGCACCCACCACATTGCTCCACAGATGCCCCCACCACACAGCTCCACTGAGGCACCCACCACACTGCTCCACCGAGGCACCCACCACACAGCTCCACCGAGGCACCCACCACACAGCTCCACCGAGGCACCCGCCACAAAGCTCCACCGAGGCACCTACCACACAGCTCCACTGATGCACCCACCACACAGCTCCACCGATGCACCCACCACACAGCTCCACCTATGCACCCACCACACAGCTCAACAGATGCACCCACCACATAGCTCCAGAGGCACCAACCACACAGCTCCACAGAGGCACCCACCACACAGCTCCACAGATGCACCCACCACACAGCTCCACCGAAGAACCCACCACACAGCTCCACCGATGCACCCACCACACAGCTCCACCGATGCTCCCACCACACAGCTCCACTGATGCACCCACCACACAGCTCCACCAAGGTACCCACCACACAGCTCCACCGATGCACCCACCACACAGCTCCACTGATGCACCCACCACACAGCTCCAGCGACGCAGCCAATACACAGCTCCACCAACACACCTCCACCGATGCACCCACCACACAGCTCCACCGATGC
This sequence comes from Lissotriton vulgaris, assembly GCF_964263255.1. Taxonomy (NCBI): domain Eukaryota; kingdom Metazoa; phylum Chordata; class Amphibia; order Caudata; family Salamandridae; genus Lissotriton; species Lissotriton vulgaris. The sequence goes on along the minus strand of NC_141696.1, from coordinate 779,721,045 downwards.
ACTTACCACACAGCTCCACCGACACAGCTCCACCGATGCACCCTCCACACAGCTCCACCGATGCACCCACCACACAGCTCTACCGATGCACCCACCACACAGCTCCACCGAGGCACCCACCACACAGCTCCACCGAGGCACCACCAAACAGCTCCACAGATGCACCCACCACACAGCAACACAGATGCACCCACCACCCAGCTCCACTGATGCACCCACCACACAGCTCCCCAGATGCACCCACCACACAGCTCCACAGATGCACCCACCACCCAGCTCCACCGATTCACCCACCACACACCTCCACTGATGCACCCACCACACAGATCCACTGATGCACCCACCATCCAGCTCCACTGATGCACCCAACTCACAGCTCCACCGATGCAGCCATCACACAGCTCCACCGAGGCACCCACCACACAGCTCCACCGAGGCACCCACCACACAGCTCCACCGAGGCACCCACCACACAGCTCCACTGATGCACCGACCACACAGCTCCACTGACACAGCTCCACCGATGCACCCACCACACAGCTCCACCTACACAGATCCACCGAGGTACCCACCATACAGCTCCGTCGAGGCACCCACCGCACAGCTCCAACGATGCACCCACCACACACCTCCACTGATGCACCCACTAAGCTCCACTGATGCACCCACCACACAGCTCCACTGATGCACCCACCACACAGCTCCACTGATGCACCCACCACCCAGCTCCACCAATGCACCCACCACCACCTACACAGCTCCACCAATGCACCCACCCCACCGCTCCGCCGAGGCACCCACCACACAGCTCCACCGATGCACCCACCACACAGCTCCACTGATGCACCAACTAAGCTCCACCGATGCACCCACCACACAGCTCCACTGATGCACCAACTAAGCTCCACCGATGCACCCACCAAACAGCTCCACTAATGCACCAACTAAGCTCCACTGATGCACCCTCCGCTCAGCTAAACTGATGTACCCACCACCCAGCTCCACCTACACAGCTCCACCGATGTACCCACCACCCAGCTCCACCGATGCACCCACCACACAGCTCCACTGACACAGCTCCACCGATGCACCCACCACAGAGCTCCACCGATGCACCCACCACAGAGCTCCACCGATGCCCCCACCACAGAGCTCCACCGATGCTCCAACTAAGCTCCACCAATGCACCCAATACACAGCTCCACCAATGCAACCACTAAGCTCCACCGATGCACCCACCACACAGCTCCACCGAGGCACCCACCACACAGCTCCACTGAGGCACCCACCACACAGCTCCACCGATGCAACCACCACACTACTCCACCAACACAGCTCCACCAATGCACCCACCACATTGCTCCATAGATGCCCCCACCACACAGCTCCACTGAGGCACCCACCACACTGCTCCACCGAGGCACCCACCACACAGCTCCACCGAGGCACCCATCACACAGCTCCACCGAGGCACCCACCACACAGCTCCACCGAGGCACCTACCACACAGCTCCACCGATGCACCCACCACACAGCTCCACCGATGCACCCACCACACGGCTCCACCTATGCACCCACCACACAGCTCAACAGATGCACCCACCACACAGCTCCAGAGGCACCAACCATACAGCTCCACAGAGGCAGTCACCACAAAGCTCCACAGATGCGCCCACCACACAGCTCTACCGAAGCACCCACCACACAGCTCCACCGATGCACCCACCACACAGCTCCACTGATGCTCCCACCACACAGCTCCACTGATGCACCCACCACACAGCTCCACCGAGGTACCCACCACACAGCTCCACCGATGCACCCACCACACAGCTCCACTGATGCACCCACCACACAGCTCCAGCGACGCAGCCAATACACAGCTCCACCAACACATCTCCACCGATGCACCCACCACACAGCTCCACCGATGCAGCCATCACACAGCTCCACCGAGGCACCCACCACACAGCTCCACCGAGGCACCCACCACACAGCTCCACCGAGGCACCCACCACACAGCTCCACCGAGGCACCCACCACACAGCTCCACTGATGCACCGACCACACAGCTCCACTGACACAGCTCCACCGATGCACCCACCACACAGCTCCACCTACACAGATCCACCGAGGTACCCACCATACAGCTCCGTCGAGGCACCCACCACACAGCTCCAACGATGCACCCACCACACACCTCCACTGATGCACCCACTAAGCTCCACTGATGCACCCACCACACAGCTCCACTGATGCACCCACCACACAGCTCCACTGATGCACCCACCACCCAGCTCCACCAATGCACCCACCACCACCTACACAGCTCCACCAATGCACCCACCCCACCGCTCCGCCGAGGCACCCACCACACAGCTCCACCGATGCACCCACCACACAGCTCCACTGATGCACCAACTAAGCTCCACCGATGCACCCACCACACAGCTCCACTGATGCACCAACTAAGCTCCACCGATGCACCCACCAAACAGCTCCACTAATGCACCAACTAAGCTCCACTGATGCACCCACCGCTCAGCTAAACTGATGTACCCACCACCCAGCTCCACCTACACAGCTCCACCGATGTACCCACCACCCAGCTCCACCGATGCACCCACCACACAGCTCCACTGACACAGCTCCACCGATGCACCCACCACAGAGCTCCACCGATGCACCCACCACAGAGCTCCACCGATGCCCCCACCACAGAGCTCCACCGATGCTCCAACTAAGCTCCACCAATGCACCCAATACACAGCTCCACCAATGCACCCACTAAGCTCCACCGATGCACCCACCACACAGCTCCACCGAGGCACCCACCACACAGCTCCACTGAGGCACCCACCACACAGCTCCACCGATGCAACCACCACACAACTCCACCAACACAGCTCCACCAATGCACCCACCACATTGCTCCACAGATGCCCCCACCACACAGCTCCACTGAGGCACCCACCACACTGCTCCACCGAGGCACCCACCACACAGCTCCACCGAGGCACCCATCACACAGCTCCACCGAGGCACCCACCACACAGCTCCACCGAGGCACCTACCACACAGCTCCACCGATGCACCCACCACACAGCTCCACCGATGCACCCACCACACAGCTCCACCTATGCACCCACCACACAGCTCAACAGAAGCACCCACCACACAGCTCCAGAGGCACCAACCATACAGCTCCACAGAGGCACCCACCACACAGCTCCACAGATGCGCCCACCACACAGCTCTACCGAAGCACCCACCACACAGCTCCACCGATGCACCCACCACACAGCTCCACTGATGCTCCCACCACACAGCTCCACTGATGCACCCACCACACAGCTCCACCGAGGTACCCACCACACAGCTCCACTGATGCACCCACCACACAGCTCCACTGATGCACCCACCACACAGCTCCAGCGACGCAGCCAATACACAGCTCCACCAACACATCTCCACCGATGCACCCACCACACAGCTCCACCGATGCACCGACCACACAGCTCTACCGATGCACCCACCACACAGCTCCACAGAGGCACCCACCACACAGCTCCACCGAGGCACCACCACACAGCTCCACAGATGCACCCACCACACAGCAACACAGATGCACCCACCACCCAGCTCCACCGATGCACCCACCACACAGCTCCCCAGATGCACCTACCACACAGCTCCCCAGATGCACCCACCACACAGCTCCACAGATGCACCCACCACCCAGCTCCACCGATTCACCCACCACACACCTCCACTGATGCACCCACCACACAGCTCCACTGATGCACCCACCACCCAGCTCCACTGATGCACCCACCTCACAGCTCCACCGATGCAGCCACCACACAGCTCCACCGAGGCACCCACCACAGAGCTCCACCGAGGCACCCACCACACAGCTCCACCGAGGCACCCACCACACAGCTCCACCGAGGCACCCACCACACAGCTCCACTGATGCACCGACCACACAGCTCCACCGACACAGCTCCACCGATGCACCCACCACACAGCTCCACTGATGCAACTACCACACAGCTCCACCAACACAGCTCCACCAATGCACCCACCACATTGCTCCACAGATGCCCCCACCACACAGCTCCACTGAGGCACCCACCACACTGCTCCACCGAGGCACCCACCACACAGCTCCACCGAGGCACGCACCACACAGCTCCACCGAGGCACCTACCACACAGCTCCACCGAGGCACCTACCACACAGCTCCACCGATGCACCCACCACACAGCTCCACCGATGCACCCACCACACAGCTCCACCTATGCACCCACCACACAGCTCAACAGATGCACCCACCACACAGCTCCAGAGGCACCAACCACACAGCTCCACAAAGGCACCCACCACACAGCTCTACAGATGCGCCCACCACACAGCTCCACCGAAGCACCCACCACACAGCTCCACCGATGCACCCACCACACAGCTCCACCGATGCTCCCACCACAAAGCTCCACTGATGCACCCACCACACAGCTCCACCAAGGTACCCACCACACAGCTCCACAGATGCACCCACCACACAGCTCCACTGATGCACCCACCACACAGCTCCAGCAACGCAGCCAATACACAGCTCCACCAACACACCTCCACCGATGCACCCACCACACAGCTCCACCGATGCACTTACCACACAGCTCCACTGACACAGCTCAACCGATGCACCCACCACACAGCTCCACCGATGCACCCACCACACAGCTCTACCGATGCACCCACCACACAGCTCCACCGAGGCACCCACCACACAGCTCCACAGATGCACCCACCACACAGCTCCACAGATGCACCCACCACACAGCAACACAGATGCACCCACCACCCAGCTCCACCGATGCACCCACCACACAGCTCCCCAGATGCACCCACCACACAGCTCCCCAGATGCACCCACCACACAGCTCCACAGATGCACCCACCACCCAGCTCCACCGATTCACCCACCACACACCTCCACTGATGCACCCACCACACAGCTCCACTGATGCACCCACCACCCAGCTCCACTGATGCACCCAACTCACAGCTCCACCGATGCAGCCACCACACAGCTCCACCGAGGCACCCACCACACAGCTCCACCGAGGCACCCACCACACAGCTCCACCGAGGCACCCACCACACAGCTCCACCGAGGCACCCACCACACACCTCCACTGATGCACCGACCACACAGCTCCACCGACACAGCTCCACCGATGCACCCACCACACAGCTCCACCTACACAGATCCACCGATACACCCACCATACAGCTCCGCCGAGGCACCCACCACACAGCTCCAACGATAAACCCACCACACACCTCCACTGATGCACCCACTAAGCTCCACTGATGCACCCACCACACAGCTCCACCGATGCACCCACCACACAGCTCCACTGATGCACCCACCACCCAGCTCCACCAATGCACCCACCACACAGCTCCACCTACACAGCTCCACCGATGCACCCACCCCACCGCTCCGCTGAGGCACCCACCACACAGCTTCACCGATGCACCCACCACACAGCTCCACTGATGCACCAACTAAGCTCCACCGATGCACCCACCACACAGCTCCACTGATGCACCAACTAAGCTCCACCGATGCACCCACCAAACAGCTCCACTAATGCACCCACTAATCTCCACTGATGCACCCACCACTCAGCTAAACTGATGTACCCACCACCCAGCTCCACCGATGCACCCACCACCCAGCTCCACCTACACAGCTCCACCGATGCACCCACCACCCAGCTCCACCGATGCACCCACCACACAGCTCCACTGACACAGCTCCACCGATGCACCCACCACAGAGCTCCACCGATGCACCCACCACAGAGCTCCACCGATGCCCCCACCACAGAGCTCCACCGATGCTCCAACTAAGCTCCACCAATGCACCCAATACACAGCTCCACCAATGCACCCACTAAGCTCCACCGATGCACCCACCACACAGCTCCACTGAGGCACCCACCACACAGCTCCACCGAGGCACCCACCACACAGCTCCACCGATGCACCCACCACACAGCTCCACCGATGCACCCAACACACAGCTCCACCGATGCACCCATCACACAGCTCCACCTACACAGCTCCACCGATACACCCACCACACAGCTCCACCGAGGCACTCTTCAGACAGCTCCACCGAGGCACCCACCACACAGCTCCACCGAGGCAGCCACCACACAGCTCCACCGATGCAGCCACCACCCAGCTCCACCGATGCACCCACCACACAGCTCCACCAACACATCTCCACCGATGCACCCACCACACAGCTCCACAGATGCACCCACCACACAGCTCCACAGATGCACCCACGACACAGCTCCACCGATGCACCCACCACACAGCTCCCCGAAGCACCCACCACACAGCTCCGCCGATGCACCCACCACACAGCTCCGCCGATGCACTCACCACACAGCTCCGCCGATGCACCCACCACACAGCTCCGCCGATGCACCCACCACACAGCTCCACCGATGCACTCACCACACAGCTCCGCCGATGCACCCACCACTCAGCTCCACCGATGCACCCACCACACAGCTCCACTGATGCACCCACCACACAGCTCCAGCGACGCAGCCAATACACAGCTCCACCAACACACCTCCACCGATGCACCCACCACACAGCTCCACCGATGCACTTACCACACAGCTCCACTGACACAGCTCCACCGATGCACCCACCACACAGCTCCATCGATGCACCCACCACACAGCTCTACCGATGCACCCACCACACAGCTCCACAGAGGCACCCACCACACAGCTCCACCGAGGCACCACCACACAGCTCCACAGATACACCCACCACACAGCAACACAGATGCACCCACCACCCAGCTCCACCGATGCACCCACCACACAGCTCCCCAGATGCACCTACCACACAGCTCCCCAGATGCACCCACCACACAGCTCCAGAGATGCACCCACCACCCAGCTCCACCGATTCATCCACCACACACCTCCACTGATGCACCCACCACACAGCTCCACTGATGCACCCACCACCCAGCTCCACTGATGCACCCACCTCACAGCTCCACCAATGCAGCCACCACACAGCTCCACCGAGGCACCCACCACAGAGCTCCACCGAGGCACCCACCACACAGCTCCACCGAGGCACCCACCACACAGCTCAACCGAGGCACCCACCACACAGCTCCACTGATGCACCGACCACACAGCTCCACCGACACAGCTCCACCGATGCACCCACCACACAGCTCCACTGATGCAACTACCACACAGCTCCACCAACACAGCTCCACCAATGCACCCACCACATTGCTCCACAGATGCCCCCACCACACAGCTCCACTGAGGCACCCACCACACTGCTCCACCGAGGCACCCACCACACAGCTCCACCGAGGCACCCACCACACAGCTCCACCGAGGCACCCACCACACAGCTCCACCGAGGCACCTACCACACAGCTCCACCGATGCACCCACCACACAGCTCCACCGATGCACCCACCACACAGCTCCACCTATGCACCCACCACACAGCTCAACAGATGCACCCACCACACAGCTCCAGAGGCACCAACCACACAGCTCCACAGAGGCACCCACCACACAGCTCTACAGATGCGCCCACCACACAGCTCCACCAAAGCACCCACCACACAGCTCCACCGATGCACCCACCACACAGCTCCACCGATGCTCCCACCACACAGCTCCACTGATGCACCCACCACACAGCTCCACCAAGGTACCCACCACACAGCTCCACCGATGCACCCACCACACAGCTCCACTGATGCACCCACCACACAGATCCAGCGACGCAGCCAATACACAGCTCCACCAACACACCTCCACCGATGCACCCACCACACAGCTCCACCGATGCACTTACCACACAGCTCCACCGACACAGCTCCACCGATGCACCCACCACACAGCTCCACCGATGCACCCACCACACAGCTCTACCGATGCACCCACCACACAGCTCCACTGAGGCACCCACCACACAGCTCCACCGAGGCACCACCACACAGCTCCACAGATGCACCCACCACACAGCAACACAGATGCACCCACCACCCAACTCCACCGATGCACCCACCACACAGCTCCCCAGATGCACCCACCACACAGCTCCCCAGATGCACCCACCACACAGCTCCACAGATGCACCCACCACCCAGCTCCACCGATTCACCCACCACACACCTCCACTGATGCACCCACCACACAGCTCCACTGATGCACCCACCACCCAGCTCCACTGATGCACCCACCTCACAGCTCCACCGATGCAGCCACCACACAGCTCCACCGAGGCACCCACCACACAGCTCCACCGAGGCACCCACCACACAGCTCCACCGAGGCACCCACCACACAGCTCCACCGAGGCACCCACCACACAGCTCCACTGATGCACTGACCACACAGCTCCACCGACACAGCTCCACCGATGCACCCACCCCACAGCTCCACCTACACAGATCCACCGAGGCACCCACCATACAGCTCCGCCGAGGCACCCACCACACAGCTCCAACGATGCACCCACCACACACCTCCACTGATGCACCCACTAAGCTCCACTGATGCACCCACCACACAGCTCCACCGATGCACCCACCACACAGCTCCACTGATGCACCCACCACCCAGCTCCACCAATGCACCCACCACACAGCTCCACCTACACAGCTCCACCGATGCACCCACCCCACCGCTCCGCCGAGGCACCCACCACACAGCTCCACCGATGCACTCACCACACAGCTCCACTGATGCACCAACTAAGCTCCACCGATGCACCCACCACACAGCTCCACTGATGCACCAACTAAGCTCCACCGATGCACCCACCAAACAGCTCCACTAATGCACCCACTAAGCTCCACTGATGCACCCACCACTCAGCTAAACTGATGTACCCACCACCCAGCTCCACCGATGCACCCACCACCCAGCTCCACCTACACAGCTCCACCGATGCACCCACCACCCAGCTCCACCGATGCACCCACCACACAGCTCCACTGACACAGCTCCACCGATGCACCCACCACAGAGCTCCACCGATGCACCCACCACAGAGCTCCACCGATGCCCCCACCACAGAGCTCCACCGATGCTCCAACTAAGCTCCACCAATGCACCCAATACACAGCTCCACCAATGCACCCACTAAGCTCCACCGATGCACCCACCACACAGCTCCACCGAGGCACCCACCACACAGCTCCACCGAGGCACCCACCACACAGCTCCACCGATGCACCCACCACACAGCTCCACCGATGCACCCAACACACAGCTCCACTGATGCACCCATCACACAGCTCCACCTACACAGCTCCACCGATACACCCACCACACAGCTCCACCGATGCACCCACCACACAGCTCCACCGAGGCACTCTTCAGACAGCTCCACCGAGGCACCAACCACACAGCTCCACCGATGCAGCCACCACACAGCTCCACCGACACAGCTCCACCGAAGCACCCACCACCCAGCTCCACCGATGCACCCACCACACAGCTCCACCAACACATCTCCACCGATGCACCCACCACACAGCTCCACAGATGCACCCACCACACAGCTCCACAGATGCACCCACAACACAGCTCCACCGATGCACCCACCACACAGCTCCGCCAAAGCACCCACCACACAGCTCTGCCGATGCACCCACCACACAGCTCCGCCGATGCACTCACCACACAGCTCCGCCGATGCACCCACCACACAGCTCTGCCGAGGCACCCACCACACAGCTCTGCCGAGGCACTCACCACACAGCTCCACCGATGCACCCACCACACAGCTCCACTGATGCACCCACCACACAGCTCCACCGATGCACCCACCACACAGCTCCACCGCTGCTCCAACTAAGCTCCACCAATGCATCCACTAAGCTCCACCGATGCACACATCACTCAGCGCAACCACAGCATTACTCAGCGCAACCACAGCATCACTCAGCGCAACCACAGCATCACTCAGCGCAACCACAGCATCACTCAGCTTAACCACAGCATCACTCAGCGCAACCAGAGCATCACTCAGGGCAACCACAGCATCACTCAGCGCAACCACAGCATCACTGGTTGAAATATGTTCTTTCAATGTTTCAAGCTGTTTTCAAGCTTTCACGCTTTATTACAAATCACAAAAAGATGTTAATATTTCACTTCTGTTCTTGGATTTTCATCACAATAAAAAACACTGAACATAATCTTCACTAAAGTTATTTACAAAAGTTTAAGCTATTGCCATTACAAATTAAATAAATTATTTAAGTATTAATTATTTTAAAAAATTAAAAGTCATTGTTAATTATAATATCAATACATCTAAGTCACGTAAATACAAAACATGTTGCATTACAAATGCTATAGGTGTCTCATTTGTGAAAGTTATAACTATTGGCATTGTAAATGACAAAGCTATTAATTTAGCTATTTAAAAAAAAACACATAAATATAAAAAATTCATTTATAAGACCAATAGCTCAAACTTTCCAAATGCGAGCCCTATTGCATTTCCAATGCTTGTTGGTATGAGCTACCCACACCCATTGCCCTTCTGCCTCACTCCCACCATGGGCAAAAGGTGGTTGACACTGTCTCGGGGGGGGGACAGGCTCGTCAGTAAACACCGGCTGCCGCCCAAAATCCATTCGCCTTACAATTTGGGGGCCACCCGCCTCCTCTAAATCCAATTTGAGGTCACAAACATCCTCTAAATCCCTTTGTCCACCCACACCATTTGTCTGTGACTCCATGCCACCTAAACTGCTGTGCTTAGCCATAATGCTGGACCCATGGCCCACACAGAAACCCTGTTTGGAAACAAAAGCTTTATTAAACACAACACCTTCCATTGTGTGCTGAAGGTTAGAAGGTGACAACTGAAGAAAACTGGTGTCGTCCTCGCTGTCGCTAGAGTAACTAACCAACGCAGAAGTCAGCTGTGACACCGCACGGTCAGGCACACCCCCTTGACTATTCAAAAGATTGCCCTGCTCTGGCAATTGGTGCGGTGCTGTATCGTACGCGCCATTGGCATCCTCCGCCGATACAATAATGTCCCTGTCACACCCCCGGCCCCTCCCACCATGGAGCCTGCTCCTAGCTGTCGACGCAGTACGCAGCCGCAAAACACTCCCACCATCCCTCCCAGGCCCGCCCCTACCCTTCACATTACAAAACTCACCAAGGGCTATTTTTTATCGAGTTAGGGAGTGGGAGGGCCCCTCTGTGCCTGTTGTGTTTAATAATGAAAGGGGTCAATTATGGGAAGCCGTTCACGTCAAAATTACAGATCCCCATATATGACACCTTCTGAAATGCATATCATGATGTAAAATGATTATGACACACACCAGAAGGAATATAATATCTGTAAAAGTACATATGATACCTGGCAGAGTGAATCTAACTTGAACCAAAACAAAAATGAAGCCTGGCAGAGTGAATATACTACTTATTGATTAATATGAATAACACAGAATTTGAATAAGTGATATATTGAAATATACATCAATGATACTCTAATGAATATGGCCCTCACTATAAACAATATAGCAATCAGTGAAACAAAAGCGATATGCATAAAAAAGTATGTGGCATTCCTTGAAATGACTAACATATGCCAAGAGGAATATGACATACATTAAAATGAATATGACAGATTGAAATGAGTATAAGTTACTGAAATGTATATAGTATATTCTGAACAGAGTATAATGCATATTGAAATTGCAATAGCATACACTGAAATGAAAATAACACATGTTGCAATGAATATAAATTGAGTTGAAATGAAAATTACCTACATTGCAATGAATAGGAGATGATTTCAAATGGATATGGCAAATATATATATGCCCCATTAAACTGAATTTGACATGCCTTAAAACGAGTATGAACAAAGCTGAAATTCCCATGACATTTGTCAAAATTAATACAGCATTTATAGAAATTAATATGATACATATTCAAATGAATAGGCACATATCAAAATGAACCAAGCCATGTTTAAATGAAAACAACCCCTGTTCAAATAAATATGGCTTGCAATGAACCTATGTTGATTTGCTTTAAAATGAATATTACATATTGAATAAATATTACATATTCTGAAAGGATATGAAAAAGACTACATTCAATTAACTAAAATTAATATAACACACATTTAACAGAATATAAAACAAGGAACCAGCCTTTACCATGCATCCATTTGCAAAGCAGTTAAATATTTATACATTTGTCACACCGTACTTATCACATAGGTAAGTATTTTTGTAAATAACATTTTGTTCATGTGCGCCTCCGGTCCAGGCAACACACTCCCCAACAGCTCTGTTGCAGTCATCTTGCTCCTGACCTGAGAATTTAGCTTCACTCCAGGCAGCCTTTCCTAGTGCTGCTGCCCCACGGCCCCTCCCACCAACACCTCTGCCCGCGTCCCCAACCTCCAGTCCTGCCCCCTCCCCTACTTAATGGCGGCCGCTGCGGGGAAGCACGTGTAACTCCTAGAACTCCGGTCCAGGCAACACACTACCCAGCAGCTCCACTTGCAGCTCCTCCATGCCTCAGCGCCAGAGCATTCCTGTCTCCTGGGTTCGCGACAGCAGTCTGCCGCTCCCACGCTTCACCAAGCCTCCTGACCTGAGGATTTTGCTTCACTTCAGACAGCTTTTCGTGCCGCTGCTTCCCCGCGGCCTGAACAGCCCCGCTCCCGTCCCCCCACCTCCATTCCCGCCCCCTCCCCTACTTAATGGCGGTTGCTGCGCGGTCGCGCCACTGGCGCGATGAAGGCGCACCTAAGGCAAGCCCGTCTGTGTCCATCTGCGCCTGGACCACACTCAGCGCCATAACCCCTGGCCCCCACGAGCTCCACGACGCCCAACTCCGCTACAACTCAAAATTCCTCCACAAACTCAACGCCGGCTGATTGTCCCCCTGCTTTCAGGCCACCCTAAAGCTCACCCACTGACCCTTCTCCTGCCATAGCTGCAGCTTCACCAGCTGCCGAACACCCACTGGTCCCACCCCACCCGCCAAGGCAGGAAGCAACCATCTCAGATGCATACTACTCAACATCCGCTCCATCCACAAGCACACCATTGAATTCTGGGACCTACTCGACTCAGCCTCTCTGGACGTCGCCTTCCTGACGGAAACCTGAATGAGCCCCTTCTCAGCGCCCGACATTGCCATTGCCATCCAGGACGGCTACAAGATCACCCAAAGGGACCGCACCTACAGACCAGGGGAAGGAATCGCCATTGTCCACAGGAATACCCTCAGTATTTTGACCAGCATCAAAGACATCTCTAGTGCTGTAGAACACCTGCACTTCCAGATCCACACTGATCCCAACACCACCCTCAGAGTTTACAGATCCCCCCGGACCCCGACTACAGTTCTGCGACTCTATCACCGACATCGTCAGCGCTCACGCCCTTGCTTCCACAGACTACATCCTCCTCAGAGACCTGAACTTCCATTTCGAGAATGACAGCAACTTCAACACGCTGCTCGAAAACCTTGCCAACCTCAGACTCCAGCAGTTCCTCACAACTCCCACCACTCCGCCGGACACACGCTCAACCTCATCTTTTCCGCCAGCAACCACGTCACCTTACGCCCCACCACCGAACCCCACTGGACCGACCACCGCTGCGTACACTTCACCTTCAAGAAACACACGACGCACCACCACCTGCAACGGACCCCCTATCGCAGCTGGAACAATGTCATCGGAGACCAGCTCATCACCATTCTCGCCCGAGACCCACCAACCAACACCACCAACACTGACACAGCCGCCCGCAACCTCAGACAATCGACCGAAGACTACGCCAACACTCTCGCCCCAATCAGAAAACCCTCCACCAGACGCACCAACAGACAGGCCAGCTGGTTCACCACCGACCTCCAGGAATCCACAAAGACTTGCCAAAGACTCAAAAAAAAGTGGCACCATGAACAGGCACCGGAAAACCAGGCTGCCCTCAAGAACACCAACCGTAAGCACCACCAACTCATTCAAGCCACCAAAAAGACCTCCCTAAAGGAATGCATCAAAAACAACGCACACAACAGCAAAGAGCTCTTCAACATCGTGAAGGAACTCTCCAACCCCAACTCTTAACGACATCCCACCATCATCGCAAGACCTATGCGACTCCCTAGCCACCTTCTTTCACCTCAAGATCGCAGACATCCACGACAGCTTCAAAACCCAGACCCGCCAGACAGCCACCAACAATGCAGACTCGCCATCCCTAACCTCGCCAACCTCCTGGTCTCCTGGACCCACGTCAACAACGACACCATCACAACCATGAACATCATCCACTCCGGATCACCTTCAGACCCCTGCCCTCACCACATCTTCAACAAAGCAAACCACATCATTGCACCCCAACTCTGGAAGATCATCAACAGCTCCTTCCCGGAAAGCTGGAAGCATGCTGAGACCAACGCCCTACTCAAGAAATAAACAGCAGACCCAAAGGACCTCAAGAACTTCCAGCCCATCTCCCTGCTCCTGTTCCCGGTGAAAGTCATCGAGAAGATCGTCAACAGGGAGCTGACCTACTTCCTCAAAGAGAACAACATCCTGGACCCGTCCCAATCCGGATTTTGCAGCAACCACAGCAACAAAACTGCCCTCATCGCCACCACTGATGACATCAGGACCCAGCTGGACAACAGGGAAACTGCGGCACTCCTCCTCCTGGACCACTCGGCCGCCTTCGACACCATCTGCCACCACACCCTACATACATGACTCCACGACGCAGGGATCCGCGACAAAGCCCTGGACTGGATCACCTCCTTCCTTACTGACAGAACCCAGTGGGTCCGCCTGCCCCATTCAGATCCGAAGCCACCAACATCATCTGCGGCGTGCCCCAAGGATCATCCCTCAACCAAAACCTGTTCAACGTCTACATGGCACCGCTCGCCAACCTTGTCCAATCGCACAACCTCAACATCGTCTCCTATGCCGACTACACCCAGCTGATCCTCTCACTCACCAAAGACCCTACACTGCCAAAACCAACCTCCATGCAAGAATTAAGGCCATCGCCGAGTAGATGAGGAACAGCCCCCTAAAGCTAAACTCAGACAAGACAAGACATAGGTCCTCATCCTCTGCTCCACCCCCTCCACCTGGGATGACTCTTGGTGGCTGACCGCTCTGGGAGCCACTCCGACACCCATCAACCAAGCACGCAACCTGGGGGTCACTCTGGACTCATCGCTCTCAATGACCCAGCAAGTCAACGACGTATCCTCCTTCTGCTTCAACACCCTCTGAATGCTTCGCAAGATCTACAGATGGATCCGCACTGGAACCAGAAGGACGGTCACCCAGGCCCCCGTCAGCAGCAGATTAGATTATGTCAATGCCCTCAATGCAGGAACCACGGACAAACTCCAGAAAAGACTACAACACATACAGAACGCCTCCGCACGCCTCATCCACGATGTCCCCCGCCACAGCCCACCTGAGAAACCTGCACTGGCTCCCAGTCAACAAGAGGATCACTTTTAAGCTGCTCACCCACGCTCCCAAAGCACTCCACAAAGCCGGCCCAACATACATCAACAAACGACTCACCTTCTACACCCCGAACCGCCAGTTTTGCTCCGCCAACCTCGCCCTTGCCACTGTCCCACACATCCACAGGACGACCACCGGTGGCAGATCATTCTCCTACCTCGCTGCCAAGACTATCAGGCGCTGACTCAGAGCCAGCAGTATTCAGAGCGCCTACCTGAACACTGTAACATACGCTGGACTACATCTCCCAGAAGGCTGGGAGGGAAGGAGCTTCATCTATATCACCCAGCAAGGCATGGGCTGAGGTGCGCATAATCTGCCTTGTTCCTGGTTCTTCCGTATTGAGTCTCACGCTGGTTCCGTGGAGGCTCTCTCATCTAGGATTCAGCTGAGTTTTCAGCTAATCGCTGGACCTTCATTGTGCGCTGGGTAACGCTGCTTCTCTGCCCTTGGAGGTGTTCCTTTCGGGTGCTGTTGGGAGCGCCGCTCAAAAAGACACTCACACGGAATGGAAGCGGTGTTCGTTTTTTCCTTGCCAGCCATGTACGACTATTCTTTGCTTGTGTTGATATCTTCGCGCTGAGGGAAGCGCTTATCGACACGTCCGTGTATGCTTTGCAGCCTGGGATCACGCTGGTGGAAGCATATAACGGTTTTCTGTTTTCTAAGACATTTGTTGCTAAGTTCACGCACTGAAGGAAGCTCTTCGTTTTCGGATGTTCATTTTTCCTGAAGTAAGCCTTTCATTTATTTGCATCTGTTGGGAGAAGACTGTGTTGACTAATCGGAACTGTGAGCTTTTACATTCTGCGCTGAAGGAAGCGCCTGTTTGGTTTGTTGCTTTCTGCACTCGTGGAGAAATCCTATCCTGCTTACGGACCCTGAGTTTATTATTTTTGCCTCATTTAAACTCGTACTCTGAAGCAGCAGAGTACCCTTTCTTTGGGCTCATTTATATCTCATTCTTGGATGGGAAGGAAGCCCTATTCTTGGAGATGTGTTTCAGTTTAAATCTGGATGAGTGGTGATGCGTATGTAAGATAACAGTCCTTTTCTTTTTTGGGTAAAGAGTATGTTCGTGGAGTGGAATATTGCATGTTGTGGTTTATCGTTGTAGGAAGGCTCGAAGTCAGAAGCTGATGTCCCAAAGTATTAGAAGTAAAGCTACAGAATTCTGCGGCCAGTGAAAAGGTACTAGCGAGCTCTAGCGAGATCATATGAGTGTAGTAAGCTGTGACAGGATTTGTATTAAAACTGTGTTCTTTTGTTACAGGTCTCCCACTTCCCACTGGTCCTTCCCTCATCCATATTTTCCCTCGCCTGACTACCTTACTACTCTGAGTTGATTCTATCCAGAGTTGGGAAAGTCTGGAGGTGGACCCCTTTTGGCATCACACGGAAACAGAGGAGTGGCCTTGACGCTGACAAAGACATGGAACACCCTCCCCACCCAACTGTGACAGACCGAGGATCTGTTGACCTTCAGGAGACGTCTCCAGACCTGGCTGTTCGAGCAGTAGCTGCAGCCCCCCCCCCCCCTTAGCGCCTTGAGACCCTCACACGTGATTAGTGCGCTTTACAAATGATTGATTGATTGATTGCGCATAGATATAAAGGGAGGTAAGGATGATTTTATGGTTTAGGAAGGGGGTAGAAGTAAAGGGAGGTAAGGAATAAAAAAGGGGTTCTCACATGCAAAAGAAAAAGAAAAAACACACACACATAAATCCATATACATGGCTGTGCACACATATGTATATATCTTTATCGTTTCTGGATTAGAGTACCGTCTAAATTATGCAAAAGAAGAAGCAGGGAACTCTGGGTAGTTCCCAAGTTTACATGGAGTGCAGTTAAAAACAAAGCTACAGCACAAGAAGGTTCACTTTTGCTACTTACGGCTTCTGCGCGTCCGCTCACACATGCCGCTAAAGTAGAGTGGCTGTATCAGCTGACCACGCAAGCCGGCTGTGGGAGGATCAGGGGCGGAGTCACGTCCCTCCAATCAATTGGTAATTAATTACCGTGGTGGACCGGGGATCGTGCGGGAGGTGAGTGCCTTAACGCAGCGGAGAGGTGATTAGGGCAACAGCCCCAGCAGCAGTAAACTATGCATGGAGCAGCAGCGTAGAGATGCGTCTCAGCGAGGTACACATTAAAGGTAAGTCACTGCCAGCACGGTCAAAACAATCTAAAACACAACCAATACATGTTTTGTTCAAAAATAGTTTAAACGAGGCTAAAAACAAAGCTACAGTACAAGAGGGTTCACCCTTGAATTAAATGGTGACAAGTGGAGAACGGGGGTTAAGGATAGAGGTTTGATGAATGAGGGGTGATCACCGAGTCATGAAGACAAACAAAATTGGAGATATTGATGAGTGATAAGAAATGAAGAATAAGAACAGAGGCAGGCATGTGGAGTGAGGTATGAGATTGCCCTAAATAGACAGGGTGGTGAACATTTTAGGATATCATCATTTGTCAATTGCACTTATCATGCAAAGCGAAAAGAAAAGGTGAAATCCAAGAGATATAGAATGAGCGATTAGGGGTAAAAGGAGAGGAAGAATGAAGGGAGCATTAGAGAAGAAGGATGAGGTTCCAGAGCTTCTGGAGCCTTGGATTGTTGTTAAGGACACACTGAACCAACAAAAGGAACTTCTTGGAAGAAGATTCAGAAGTTTGAGATCATTTGGAGCATTTTAGTCAAAAACCTTTATGACTTGACAGACCTGTTGTCGAGAGCGAAGCCGGCGACGTTAAACCATGAGTCGCCCATGTCATCGTAGTATGCCCTATCACCTCGGATAGTACTCCTGCCCTTTCCTAATGGAGAGCATAATCAAGGAGATCTATTCCTGTCAGGGGCTAGTCACTCCACCTTATCCATGAAATCAAAACGATTGAAGGTGGGAACTGCAAAACCAATAGGCCTCATCACATGCTCAATGGAAATCTTACAGGTCAAATGCGAAGACATTACCATTTTGTTGCAAAATTATCACATTCCCAAACACAAGATCGTTTATAAAAATACCCCAGCTGGAATACCCCAATCATAGACTCTCTTCTGAGTCAGGGAAGTAGGCCAAATATCCTCTGCACTACCTCTGGGGATCTGAAGTTTATAAATATGCAATCACTACAATGATCCTAGGATCCCGACCCCAACCGTACCACTCTCCATGTGAGCAAAATCTCATTAGCCATGTAATAGAGAAACTTCCTCTGTTGGGCCAGCACATTTAAACATGTATTAGTCAACTCGTCCTGACCCTCCTTCTGATTCATTGATTCACATTCAACTCAGGAACTCCTACCAAATGTACATACGGGCAAGATGCTGTGGTGAGATCGGTAACTGGTTGCCTCTGTATGGATACTGGGGTATTTAGCATAGGTGGTTGTATCCCCGCAGCTTCAGTGGTTTCTTTTTATGCAGATCTATATAGCGCGAACTCGACCTGAAGGTATTGGAGCGCTATACGTGAGCACCAGTTACAAGGACACATTTATGTTTTTGGTAGGCACGATGAGATTAAGTGATTAAGTGATTTGCCCAGAATCATAGGATGTGGAGTCGACCCGAGGCTCGAACCTTGGTTTCCCTTCTCCAAGGTCAGCAGTCTAGCCATGAACGAGGCCTTATTAACTCCTAACGCTTTTGATATGTGCAAAGTACCCTCAACTTCAGTCCCTTTACCATGGTTAATTACAGTGGCTGTGTGGCTGTGTGGCTAGTGCTAGAGTCCTTAACCAGTTTGAGTTGGCAGTTGGAGGTCATACTCTGGGCACCATTCTCTGTTACTAGTATTGGTCATACAACTTGCTTTTGTTGGGATCAAAAGCAATTGAGACCCCTTTCGATGGCCTCCAACTGCACTGTCATAGAGGATAGTCCTTTATGCAGATATTTTTTTAATTTTCCCAAAACAGGACTCCATGAGGTCCACAGCAAAAGGAGGTGTAAGCATGGTCCCCTCTAGGCGGGAATTATAAGGGTCAACAATGTTATAGTCAGCATATGGGCTAGCAGGGGCTAGAGGGAACTGAGACGTGTGCTGCTGTTTAGGTCGTTTGGTGGCTCAAGAAGGTCGAGATGTAACTTTCAGACATGCCCCTGTTGGAGTAGGGCCCGGATTTACCTCCTTATCACTGGCTTGGTTGTTACCCAAACCCCAAATGGTCCATTGCACTATTTGTCCAGTTGGGCTGCTTGATAAGGAGCCGTCTAAGCTTGCATCATTTGGGATTCCGAGAGTAGGCTATTTCTGTGGAAATTATCCCATAGCCCTCTGCAACATTTTATCGATGCTGGTATTCTTAGAGGGAGAAAGTGCTTTCGCCTCAACCTCCTGGGGTTTGCGATTTCCCATTGTAATTTGGCGTTAACAAAACCTCAAGATCACCAGAGGCAGTGCCCAAAGAATAGCAACCAGGGTAGAGCTATACCCAAACATGTTAACAGATCCACACTATGCAGCTCTTCAGTACAATATTAGAGAGCACTCACCCCAGGATCACGATGTCAGAGGGTGGTCCAAGCCTCTTCCGGGCTCTGTCGGGTTTAGGACATACCCATCCGCGGCCCGCGCTGCGGAAGTTTGGGGATTGCTTTAAGCGCTTAATAGGCTCCTACCCCAAGCCGCAGATGCAGGTGGGCACCTCCTGGAGTGATGGCAGCTAGGATGTGGAGTCCCCAAAGAGTAAAATGGGGGAGGGATGGAGGCATTATGGGAATGTGTATACACACTGATTCCAGGACAAAAGCTCGAAATGTAATAGTATCTGAATGTGCTATCTCTGCTCTATTTCAGCTTTGATGAATGCTACTATGCTTTAGAGGTGCCATCCTGATGTGTGTAAAAAAATCTGAGAAAAGAGAGATACTGCTGGACTGTTAAACTATTAAAATATATGCTGCCCCATGTGTTAAGGTGCTGTAATTTGCTGTAGGCAAGTGTACTGTTTTGAATAGAGTTGATGTAACAGAAAAGCTAATTTAAAACTAAATAAAAAAATTAACATTACAGAATGGTTTAAATATAAGAACTCTTGAAATTGATATAAATAACAGTGAAACAAATAACACTGTTCTTGAAATGAATATGAGCATCACTGAAATCAGATATGAATCACATTGTGTTGCATAGAATGCTGAATGAGCCCGATAAGGATGTGAATTAAATGGATATGGTGAATTGTGTTTATAGCACATACTGAAAAGCACGTGACACTGACAGGCAATCACAGTTGTATCCTCTGGGAATGCTTTTTGGCGCAGGGAAGGTACTGTTCCGGCACGCCAGTGGTCGTGGGGTGAGGTTGATCCTGTTGAAGGCCCCGGGTGCTGTGGCCTCTGCGCTCTCACCATACCTTGACTGTTGCCATCAGTGGCTGCAGGAGTGAGACGGGCCTGGATGGGCTTGCTCCATGTTTGAAGCCTCTTTGGGCCCGTCATCCTGGTGGTGTGCCTCTGTCTGTCCCTCTCAAAGGATGCTAGTCCTATAAACTGTCATGAACACTGCACTTCTAAAAGTAGCGCAGCACTGCAGCGCAGCACTGCAGCAGGAGTTGCTGTGCACTCAGGTGTCCATCAGCGCAACCAACCTGAGATCGAGCCGACTGTCACTGCTGCTTCATAGCGAGAGCTACTGCTGCCCCCCCAGAGATGCATATTTTTGGAGGAGTGAGGCTGCGGTGAAGACGGTGTCCATGGGTGTCCGCAGAAATGTTTCCGGGGGGGCTAAATTTTAACTTCATCACCATCCTCTGACATGATTGAGCACAAGTATTAAATACATTTAAAAAAAATCTAATAAGACAAAGAGCGTAAATTAACAAAGAAATACATAGGGGGGAGAGAAAATCTTGTGAGGCGCCACAGCAGACGACTAGGCAACTACAATAAAACAGAGGGACAAACGAAAAATGGCCGGAAAAGAACAAAAAAATTCTAAATCAGGTTGATGTGGTTCTAGAGCATGGGTACTCACAAACTTTTCTCTCGGGGGCAAAATTTACAGTGTGGTTTGCGGCCGAGGGCTGCACCGGTGGTAAAGCACAAAAGAATTATGACCATGAGGTTGAACACATGCCCCTACAGCGGACGCCTTCGTCCACTGAGCCACCAGGCCCGGAATACACACATCTCTCTCTCTCTCTCTCTCTCTTTCTCTCTCTCTCTCTCTCTCTCTCTCTCTCTCTCTCTCTGTCTCTGTCTCTCTATCTCCCTCCCTCTCTCTCTGTCTCCCTCCCTCCCTTTCTCTATCTCCCTCCCTCTCTCTCTCTCTGTCTCCCCTCCCTCTCTCTCTGTCTCTCTCTCCCTCCCTCTCGCTCTGTCTCACTCACTCTGTCTGTCTCTCTGTCTCCCTCTCTCTGTCTCCCTCCCTCTCTGTCTCCCCCCTCTTCTCTCCCTGTTTCCCTCCCCCCTGTCTCCCTGTCTCTCTCTCTCTCCCCTCTGTCTACCTCCCTCTCTCTCCTTCCCTCTGTCTACCTCCACCTGTCGCCCTCCTCCCTCTGTCTCCCTCTGTCTGTCTGTCGCCCTCTGTCTGTCGCCCTCCGTCTGTCTACCTTCCTCCCTCTGTCACCCTTCCTCCCTCTGTCTCCCTTCCTCCCCCTGTCTCTCACCCTCTTGTTGTAATTTAACAGCGATTAGATTAAGCATTAGCAGAAGACATCTTAGTTCTAGCCGTTATCTTGACATTTAGCGGACTCCATTTTGTATTCACGGCAGCGATTTTGTTTGCTACATGCTGCCTCGTGCCAACCATGTGCTTTGTCCTATCTTCCTGTTCATGGTGCTTGAATCTGCCAGGCAACAAGCTATATTTAGCATTCGCCACGTTGGCGCTGTCCATTAGACTTCACATCTGTTAGTGATTAGTTCCAGATAGGAATGTGTTTGTCAAGCCCCCAAGACTGTTAGCTCCTCCCATCGATTGTGCTTCTTGATATTACCTTATATGTACATAAATCATGCTCTTGTGCTTTGTACCGCCTTCTTTTGAGACCCTGTGCGGGTATAAATAAACCATGCTTTCTCGGCTTGTGGTGCTACTTCTTGCAATACCGAAGGGTACTGTTTGAACCGTAGCACCACCTCATGAGGTGTAATAAATGTTACGTTTTCTATTCCAGTTTCTGTGCCAACTTCTTTCTATTGGTCTAAGGACTTCGTGCAGAGAAGGGCGAAGCCCTTTCACTAGCAGGTCTGGCTGAGGCCTGCAACGACAAATTGGCGCCCGACACGTGGGGCTCATCTGCGACTCGGATGCCCGAAGGATTGGTCGTGACGAAGGTTTGGAATCTCGCTGAGGACACGATCGCTGCCAGAAGAGACCAAAGTCTTGGCACCCAAGGCGTTTCTTCCTTTCTTTCCGATCTGACCATCCAGGTGGCACCGGTCTTCGACTGAGATCTCTTCTGTTGGTTCGCCGTGCAGTGGCCGTTTGGTCGAATTTAGAACTTGGCAGTTGGAATCTGGACACCCTATGATTGGTAAGAGCCGTTTTGCGGCACCTGGTACGGGTTTTTTTTTTTAATTTCTTTATTAGATAGAGACCACAGGTACAAAAATAACCAACCATTCGATTCTAGTGGATTATACAATGCAGGATCGGATCATAGAGATTACAGATATATACAAGATGTTTGAGACTATCTTATGCTACGGAAAAATAAACCATACACTTATATCATTCATTGCTTGTATTGACAAGATCAAGTCAAAATACCAGCATCAAGTCACCTACATTGAATCCCACCAAGTCACAAGCACATGTATGACTGATCAATTTATATTAAATTGTCCTTAGATGATAATAAAGGGAAAAGAAAAAACAGAAAACAAAAAAACAAAAAAAAAAAGACAAAAGCCATGTAGATACACTAGATAGCTTAACCTCACAGTCTTATGTGCCCATATATGCCTTAACAGCGCCCCATATAGCCTGCCCCAGTGCCTTTTTCCGCCTCCCCTTCAAAATATACAGATTGTATTCCATATTGTACATAAAGAGAAAACGAGTCCTCCACACATCAAATGAAGGGGCCTTAGTTTGTAGCCACGCTGAGGCAATGCACAACCTTAGCGCTGCTGATGCAATGAATATCAAATAACAAACTTCATTACCATGATCTGTACGCAATCCACCTGTATCTATACCCAACAAAATCTGACTTGTTGAAAGTTGTATAGGAACACCCAGAATCTCGGATAGAAACCCGTTTGTGTGTCTGAACAATTCTAATAATTTTGTGCAAGTACAAAAGATATGCACTACATCAGCATGTAAAGTATTACATCTAAAACACTTTCCATCTGGGTCTCCCCCCCACTTTGCAATTTTATCAGGCGTACGATAAAGATAAAACAAAGTCTTATAATGTTGTGTCTTCAAGTTGGCGGACATAAATAAGCGGCCAGCCAGTTCAATCGAAAGCTCCAACGGTATTTCAGGGTTCCTTAATCTTTCTTCCCATTTTATTCGGTGTGATTCTAAATCATTGGGCATTGCCTCTATAATTATTTTATACAGTGCCCGATACGTACTCGTTTTTTATTTGCCTTGATAAGATGATTAGCCACGTTCACTATGTTCAATTTAGTAAGATATTCATGCAGCTGCAGATACTTAAAAAAGTGCGATGTAGACAACTTATATTGTTCCTTCAATTGGGAGAAAGATTTTAACCCATCTGTATTATAGAAATCTCCAACTGTTATTAAACCTCTTAAGCGCCAGTTAACCACTATGCGATCCCAGCAAATACTGGGGTGCAGGATCGGTGCAGTTAATGGGGTATAGATGGACACGCTTCCAATATTATATTGCTTCCTTATTGCCTACCACACCTTATACGCAGCAGCAATCACCTTAAACCTTGTGCGCTTGTAATAATTCCAGTCTATGTCGATAAAGAGCCGATTCCTAGCTTCAGCCCCTAAAAGTAAAGAATATATAGAAGGTTGCAGTGCTGGCTCCATAGGTCCCTGACCAGTTAATAAGATATTTATTCGCTGCAGCATACATACATAATAATACAAAAGAAAATCAGGGACTGCCCAGCCACCCACTGCCCTGGCCAACACCATATATTTCTTAGCCCGTCGCTCTTTCCCCTGAGACCACATGAACCTCATACAGATTGCTTGCAGTTGTGAAATAAGTGCACAGGTAATCTCTAATGGTAAACATCAATAAAGATATAGCACTTTAGGTAATACCATCATTTTCAAGACTTTGCATCTACCTACCAGTGTCAAATGTAAACATTCTAACTGATCCAACTGCTTACGGACCCCGTGTGTCAGCTTCTGCCAATTAGCCTCTACTGTGGCCGAGGCTCCTGCGCTAATCTGCACTCCCAAATGAGTAACCACATCTGAGACTCGTGGATCATCGTAAGACTTAATATTCATGCAAAGTCTCTGAGTCTTAGCGGTGTTTAATTTATACCCCGATACCGATCCATATAGTCGTGCTAAATTTTCAATTTCAGGCATAGCCATAATTGGCCTTGGTGAGAGCACGGCTATGTCGTCAGCATACGCACCTGCTATGGGTTTTGGATACCCTTGTATGGTAAGGTAGTTTTAGGAACACTTACTGTGGCAAATTTGTATTTGGAAAAGACTAGTCTATTTTGTATTTGAAAGGATATATATATATACGTTGCAACCCATATAGGCAGGCAATGTGAAGATTTTTCTTCAATAATTTGAATTTGAATGGCGCAACGTACTAAAGGTACTTTAAGTGCTACTTTGTGTATAATACTGCATATTTTGCATTATTTCTGGCATGCCTGTTTTTAGCACAGTTTGAGGAATCGCAGCCCCAGAGGGGACGCCTAATAGAGACATGTACGTTAAGTTTGGTCTTTCTGCCATAATGTACAGCACGTTGTGGCATAAATATTCCAAAAAGCATCCTGAATTACGTTGGCCTATGCATGGGTCATTTGATGCATGGAAGATTGAGTATGTGGAGCAATTTATGTTTGAGCGGAAGTCTAGACGTCATATGTTTAAATGCGTACGTATATGGGAGGTAGAAGTGCGTCAACGAGCGAAGCGTGAGCAAGCATTGATTGAGAAAGAGCAGCTAACGAATGTGTAGGAGAAAGCGTTGGAGTTGAGAAAGAATGAAGTGAAAGAGTTGAAAGAGAGAGAGGAGAAAGAGCACAGATTGCAGGTATCTGGCCAATATCCTGTCCGACAGCCTCTCTATCCTGTCCTTAATAAACCACAAGATGATTTTTTGTTATTAGATCGACATCCACCTCCGTATGCCGTTCCGTTCGCTCCGGCCGAAGGCGATGAGGATTCTGACACAGATCAACGAACAGCGCGGGACACTCGATCTTTGCTGTCTGTTCAGCGTGCCGCCGATATCAGACAGGCTGCTCGTAAAGCATTACATAGTACTGATTCTGCTACTGATCTTTTAGCTAGTATGCAGGGATGGTCAGAAAAGGAGCAGATATATGTCACTGAGACATTTGCTTCAGAAGTTGTAGAATTGTTACGGAAATTCTCTCCAACAATAGAACCTGATGATGTAGCAGCTGATTGTAAAAACATGCATGATGGTCTTTTTCTTTTCCCTCAGGTGGCTGACACGATTAGACGGTTGGTTAAGTTACGAACTGAGCTGGTTCACTTGAAGGAGAAGAAAAAGCTTGCAGACGCAGCTGCGCAGCCCAATCCGTCCGGAGAGTCGCAGTCTTCTATCTTCGGAACAGATAAGACAATGTCAATTGATATGAGTCCTTTGCGGGAAGCCGCACCCTTGTATGTTCCTCCTAAAGGAGCGGGTGACAGTGATGCTAAAAATTCTGTTGATGCCAAGGGATATTTCATTTATAATTGTGTGTATACTCCTTGGAATAGAGCAGATGTAATGGCGCTTAAAGCAGCATTACCCGATCCACGTAAAAATCCAGCTGCTTTCTATGAGGAAGTAGAAGGCGCTATCAATTCCTGTACCATGACCCTATGCGATATAGATTTATTTTCCCGCTTAATATTACCACCAGATATGTGGCCAACTGTTCGTAAGATCGATGATTGTGTAACTTTTGGTGCCGAATGGAAGGAATTAGAACAATTGGATGTGGAAATGGAGCCCGCTAAAAAGCCACATCAGTTAATATTAGATCTCCCTGCAGCAATATTAACCAAGCTTAAAACAGTTATTCCCTCTAAACAGATAGATTGGACTGTTTTGGCATTGTGCAAACAAAAAGTAGATGAATCGGTTTCTGTTTACTTTACACGCTTTGAGGAAGCTTTTCATGCTTTTAGCGGGCAGTCTTTGACGGATGATACAGGCAGACACCTTTTTGTCGATAAATACGTTACGAATCTGTTGCCAGGGATAGCTAGCCGCTTAAAAGCTAGTGAAAGTTCTTGGACTGCATCTTCTCCAGCATCTGTTTTGACGATGGCTCAATATTTCGAGTGTCAAGAATTAGACGCAAAAGGTAACGAAGAAAAGAAATCTAAAGATTTAAAAACAAAAGTTATGTTAGCCCAAGTCTATGGTCCACCCTCTAGAGGCTATGATAGAGGCGGACGCGGATCTTTCAATACCCCCTATACACGTACGAATCTGTCCATTAATCAATGTGCGTATTGTAAGAAATTTGTTAATTGGATGGCTGATTGTCCAGTGTTGCGTGCCCAGCAGAATTCACGAGGTCGGGGACAAATGAGAAATTGTTCAGGTTTTTCAGGGCCTAGGGGAAATACGAATGATCGTGCTCGGTCTGATACTAATGTACGAACACAGAATGGGTTCAATACTTTTGACAGGCGAAATCAGTATCAGATGTCTGATTATCGTCAGCCTGACCTTTAAGATTCTGTTCATGCATAGGATTGCCTAGGATGGGGTAAGAAATCAGCTGAAGTTCCAGTAGATCAGATGGGTCCCTATGTTACAGCACATGTTTTGGGTTCTACTGATCGGTTTCTGGTTGATACAGGAGCTACTCATAGCACTTTGTCTAAACAATTGGTTCCAAGGGCTCCCCTGTCTGGCGTAACTATTACTTCGATAGGTTTCGATGGAACACCTTCCCATAGCTCATTGTCACAACCACTTGCATTCCATGTTGATAAATGTAGTGCTCCATGTCCGTTTTTGCTTTCTCCAAACACACCAGACAATATTGTGGGTCTTGATATGCTGAAGTATTTCAGAGCCACAATACGATGTTCTCCTGAAGGAGTGGGTGTCATTTTGAATGATAATCATTCTGTACCTGAAAGAGCTTGTCTTGTTAAAGAGGATATTGCATTGGCTTCACTTCCTAAAACTTTGTGGGCTACCTCAGACACTAATGTGGGTCAAATGGTTATCCCACCGGTACATATTAGTGTCAAGGAGGGAGCTGTGTTACCTCATTTGCCTCAATATAGGATCTCACAGGAGGGTGAAGAAGCACTCATACAAATTGTACATGATCTCATTCAAGTTGGGGTTGTTGAGGAAGTTCCATTTAATATTTGTAACAGCCCGATTCTTCCAATTTTGAAAAGAGATACTGACACTCGAGTTTACAGATTTATCATAGACTTGAGAGAGGTAAATAAGATTGTTGTACCGCAGAACCCTGTGGTTTCTGATATCACGACACTTCTTACTTTGGTTCCTCCGACTGCCACTGTGTTTTCTGTTATAGACTTGAAGAATGCTTTCTTTTCGATCCCTATTCATCCTGAAAGCCGATACTTGTTCGGTTTCACTTTGAATAATCGATCTAATAGATTTTGTAGAATTCCTCAAGGCTATACTGAGAGTCCGAGTATTTACAATCAAGCATTGAAAAGAGAACTTGATTCTTTTATATTGCCTGACGGTGTGGCTCTTATACAATATGTCAATGACATCTTGTTGGCAGCTGACACCCCAGAGCAATGTGAAATGTGAACTCTGTCTTTGCTTTCTTTTCTTGCTTTCCATCATCATCATAAAGTGTCACGAAAAAAATTGCAATATTATAGACCAAAGGTAACCTACTTAGGTCACCTTTTGTCTAAGGAGGGACGTGCATTGACATCAGATCGTATACAAGCAATTTTAGATACTCCAGTACCTACTACACAGAAAGGAGTACGTGCATTTCTTGGTCTTACTTCCTTTTGTAGGCAATGGATTTTGGGGTTTTCACATATTGTTAAGCCTTTGATAGCACTTTTGACAAAAGACACTCCCGTACCCCTTCCATGGACAGATGATTGTGAAACTGCTTTTCGACAGTTACGACAAGCCCTTTGTTCAGCACCAGTGTTAGGTATACCAGATTATACAAAGCCTTTTACACTTTACGTGCATGAGAAAGATGGATGTGCATTGTCAGTTTTAGTCCAGTTACATGGTGATAAGCAATGTCCCTGTGCTTATTTTTCAGCAGTTCTTGATCCTGTTGCCTGAGCATTACCTGGGTGTTTTCGCTCAGTTGCAGCAACGGCTATGTCAATACGACAGAGTAAGGGAATAGTTTTGTCACATAAGCTGTTAGTGTTGGTACCCCATGCGGTTGATGCCCTTTTGAATCAAACAAAGACGCAGCACTTAACTAGTGCTCGTCTGACAGGATATGAACTGACATTGCTAGCTCCTCACATTACATTGAAGAGATGTGTAACTTTAAACCCAGCCACTTTGTTGCCGTATCCGGCGACTCAGCCTCAGTCACAAGAAACACATGATTGTATATTCCTGACTGAGGAACAGACAAATGGTCGCATTGATTTGCAAGATACGCCCCTTCCATATGTGGATGGTGAATTGTGGGTTGACGGGTCTTGTTTGAAATTACCAGATGGTACGACCTCAGCCACATATGCAATCACCACGCTTGAAACAATAGTGGAGACAGCTCGCATACCACAGAAATCGGCTCAAGCACCTTAATTGATAGCTTTGACACGAGCATGTGAGCTTAGTACTGATTTGTGTGTCAATATTTATACAGATAGCCGCTATGCTTTTGGAGTGGCGCGTGATTTTGGCCTGCTCTGGAAGAAAAGAGGCTTTCTTACATCTCACGGAATGCAAATAATGCACGGAGATCTAGTGCATAACCTTTTGATTGCATTGACATACCCAAAGAAAGTAGCCATAGTGAAGTGTAGTGCGCACAAGAAAGTGACAGATAAGATTGGACAAGGTAATGCCTTTGCAGATCACGTGGCCCGTGAAA
Organism: Lissotriton vulgaris; assembly: GCF_964263255.1. Classification (NCBI taxonomy): domain Eukaryota; kingdom Metazoa; phylum Chordata; class Amphibia; order Caudata; family Salamandridae; genus Lissotriton; species Lissotriton vulgaris. The sequence goes on along the minus strand of NC_141696.1, from coordinate 779,691,189 downwards.
CTGCGACGCAAAGAAGCACTACTCCCATGTATGTAGTGATGTCACAAGCTGAGAGATGGCATGATGCTAGGCAAGAAGTACGAGAGATACAGAAAGCTGCTTCTGTAAAGGAACGTGAACAATGGTCTGAAGAAGGAGAGTTGGATGATGAAGGTTGTTGGCGGAACAGGCAGATGGATAGATGGAAGCTGCCTATAGCCTTTGTACAACCAATGGTTCAGATGGCGCATGGGCCAGCACATGTTGGAGCTTCAGCAATAACGAAAATGCTTACGCAAGCTTGGGAGCATCCAGAAATTGCTAGCACAGCTAAGAGAGTAGTACAGTCTTGTTTGATCTGTTTACAATATAATCCTGGAAAAGGAACGCGAGTTCCAGATGGAGGGTTTGCTACACCAACTGCACCTTTTGAAGTTTTGCAAATGGATTACATCTAACTTGAGCGTTGTAATAACTTGAAGTATGTTCTAGTGGTGGTCTGGGCCTTCAGTAAATGGATTGAGGCGTACCCCTCAAAAGACAATACTGCTATTACTACTGCCAAGGGGTTACTGAAGGAATTCTTCTCAGGATTTGGTGTTTGCAGACTCCTATGGAATGATAACGGACCTCGTTTTGTTGGGGAAGTTATCAAATATGTCTTGAAGGGATTAGGAATTAAACAGAAGTTCCATGCAGTCTTCCATCCACAATCAGCAGGATTGGTGGAAAGGTATAATGCTACTCTGAAGCTGAAAATAGCGAAAATCCAAGCTTTCACACACTTGACCTGGCCAGATGCGTTGCCACTGGCATTGTTGTCTATCAGATCAGTACCACATTGTAGAACGGGTCCCACTCCTTATGAGGTAGTATTTGGACGACCCATGAATATTTGGGGAGTTCCAAAACCGAGTTCTGTGTATGATATACCTTGTGTCTTGATGAATGACTATTTGGCACAGTTAACCGACAATTTGGTTTCTATTCATCAATAGGTTCGAGAAGCACTTCCTGACAGATCTACAGGTGAAGGCCATGAGCTCCTTCCTGGCGACCTCATGATGGTGAAAGCGTTCGAGAGGTCAAGCAGCTTGGAGCCGAGGTGGCGTGGACCAGAGCAAGTGCTCCTCGCCACGAGAACAGCGGTTCGAGTCGCCAACAAGAAAAACTGGGTGCATAGTACCCATTGTCGAAAAGTATCGTCGACCCTGGTGGAACCTGCTGTGCTGACTGATCATCGAGAGATCTTGACTACGGAGAAAGGCCCTGCTGTATCACCTGACGAATCTGCGGAGTTCTTCCCGGACCAGACGATCCCTGGACCATCGCGATACAACTTGAGACTGAGGAAAGAATGTACAGTTTTTTGAGAGAGACAGGTTGAGCAACCACCCTGGGTAGTGGAAACGGAGTGCCGATATTACAAGGGGGGGGGATCAGCCCTGCGTAGTGTAGCGACACCCGTCTTGGTCTTCGGTAAAGAAAACAACGTCTACCCACGGGAGAAGAGCTCCTACGACTATTTTTGTTTTTGCTTTAGAGAAAGTTGATTTTTGTTGCTATCATGAATAACGAGAAGAACATTTTAGGTGTTGTAGGTATTTTTGCTGTTTTGACAAATATAGCAGTAATCACCTGGTCTGTTGAAATGATGGCTCCTGCTCATGAGTTTTCTGTGGTTACTACTCCAGTCCCAGAAGAACATCAGCATTTTAGTCTTCCATATCATGAGCAGAAGCACCGACAATCTTATCACAATAACATGTTTGTTCAGATGCTTCACCACACCCACAATGCTACAAACACTACTAATTGTTGGGTATGTGGAATTCTTCCAGCGCATCAAAAGAAAGGAGGAACACCTTTTATCCCACTTCCTTTCTCGCATAATGGTTCTTGTTGAGCCTGGTACACGCTTTTGTTTGCAACCAGAAAACCTGCAGTAGGTGGACTTCTTTTCCGTTTGAATAAGGAGTGTTATCAGGACAAACAAGGGTATCCTCAAGCAAATGGAACTATATGGGAATGGGAGGAATACTGACCGGACAATATTTCTACGCCATATGTTTTCACCCACACAAGAGACCTTGCTACAAGCAACCAATCTGTAATTACTGTCACAAGGACTAAAGCAGACTTATGTGTACAAAGCACTGGGTGAATCCCAGTTGGAATTAGTGATTGTGTTACTGTATTAAATATAGATGAAATAAATAATAGCTCCTTCTTGGCTTCGCATAACATATCTAGTATGTGGCAGTCATGGATATCATCGACTACCAGTTGGGTTGTCAGGGGTATGTTATGTATCTTTTTTGTTACCTTCTGTTTTCCTAGCACCTGCATCATACCATCGAGATTTTAAACTGTTGAGGAATATTTCATTAAATCAATACAAATGGACAATAAGTACTGATGAAGTAGACCAAACAGATACTAGTCTACAGCAATATGTTGATTTTAATTTGGGTCTGTTTTCTTTTGTGGGTGCTGCATTAAATAGCAGGAGAGTGCGACGATTACCTAGGGTTGTGGAAGCTGTCACTAATCAAACTGCTATAGCTCTTGGAAATATCACTGAAGAATTACAAGTTGCCAGAATTGTAGCCCTCCAAAATAGGATGGTGTTAGATGTGATGTTAGCCAATAGAGGTGGTGCATGTAAAATTATCGGTAGTAGTTGTGTTTTTATTCCTGATAATTCGCCCTCAGTATATGATGCAATTCTTAAACTGCATAAGATAGCTACAGACATTCACACTAAGAATGGCACCTGGACTTTTGCTGATTGGTTTTGGGCTCTAGTCTCTGCCTGGGGTTGGAAATTATTGACTGTTCTCTGTATTGCAATTGCAGTGATTTTCACCTGTTGTATATGTATCCACTGTGGCCCAATGCTATGTTCTATGTGCATCACTGCTTGTATACCATCCAAGAAGAATGATAAAGAAGTAGCTGATATGATCCAAATAGATATAGAGGATGAACATTTAGATTACCCTAGAAGAGCGGATGTCTTCAGCTAATGCTGAAAGGGTCGTCTGTTGTAATTTAACAGTGATTAGATTAAGCATTAGCAGAAGACATCTTAGTTCTAGCCGTTATCTTGACATTTAGCGGACTCCATTTTGTATTCACAGCAGCCATTTTGTTTGCTACATGCTGCCTCGTGCCGACTATGTGCTTTGTCCTATCTTCCTGTTCATGGTGCTTGAATCTGCCCGGCAACAAGCTATATTTAGCATCCCCCACTTTGCCGCTGTCTGTTAGGGTTCACTTCTGTCAGTGATTAGTTCCAGATAGGAATGTGTTTGTCAAGCCCCCAAGATTGTTAGCTCCTCCCACTGATCGATTGTGCTTCTCGATATTACCTTAAATGTACATAAATCATGCTTTTGTGCTTTGTACCGCCTTATTTTGAGACCCTGTGCAGGTATAAATAAACCATGCTTTCTTGGCTCGTGGTGCTACTTCTTGCAATACCGAAGGGTACTGTTTGAACCGTAGCACCACCTCATGAGGTGTAATAAATGTTACGTTTTCTATTCCAGTTTCTGTGCCAACTTCTTTCTATTGGTCTGAGGACTTCGTGCAGAGAAGGGCGAACCCCTTGCACTAGCTGGTCTGGCTGAGGCCTGCTATGACACTCTGTCAATCTGTCCCTCTGTCTCCCTCTCTCTGTCTGTCGCCCTCCCTCTCTCTCTCTCTCTCTGTCTCCCTCCTTCTCTCTGTCTCCCTCCCTCTATCTATCCCTCCCTCTCTCTATCTCCCTCCCTCTCTCTCTCTGTCTGCCTCCCTCTCTCTCTGTCTCTCTCTCTCTCCATTCCTCCCTCTCTCTCTGTCTCCCTCTGTCTCCCTCTCTCTGTCTACCTCCCTCTCTCTCTCTGTCTCCCCCTCTGTCTCTCCCCGTCTCCCTCCCTCTCTCCCCCTCTGTCTAGCTCCCTCTCTCTCTCCCTCTGTCTGTCTACTTCCATCTGTCGCCCTCCCCCTTCTGTCTGTCTCCCTCTGTCTGTCTGTCGCCCTCTATCTGTCACCCTCCCTCTGTCTATCGCCCTCCCTCTGTCACCCTTCCTCCCTCTGTCTTCCTTCATCCCCCAGTCTCTCCCCCTCTGTCAATCTGTCCCTCTGTCTCCGTCTCTCTCTCCGTCTCTCTCCCTCTGTCTGTCTCCCTCTGTCAGTCGCCCTCTGCCTGTCTCCCTCCCTCTGTCTCCCTCCCTGTCTCCCTCTCCCTCCCTCTGTCTCCTTCTCTCTGTCTCCCTCTCTCTGTGTCTCCTCTCTCTGTCTCACTCTCTCTTTTTCTCTCTCTCTCTCTCTCTCTGTCTCCCTCTCTCTCTGTCTCCTCTCTCTGTCTCCCTCTCTCTTTCTCGCTCCCTCTGTCTCTGTCTCTCTGTCTGTCTTAGTCTCTGCCTCTATCTGTTTGTCCCTGTCTCTTCCTCTATCTGTCTGTCTGCCCCTGTCTCTGACTGTCCCTGTCTGTCCCTGTTTCCCTCCCTCTGTCTCCCTTCCAGTCTCTGTCTGTCTCTTCCTGTCTGCCCCATCTCTGTCTCTGCCTCCATCTTTCTCTGTCTGTCTCTATCTCTGTCTGTCTCCCTCCGTCCCTCGCTCTCTGTCTCCCTTGCTCTCTTTCTCCCTCTTTCCTTCTCTCTCTGTCTACAACACTGTGTCTGTCTCTGTATGTCTCCCTCCCTCTGTCTCCCTCTATCTGTCTCCCTGCCTGTCTCCCTCCCTCTGTCATCCCCCTCTCTCTGTCTGTCGCCCTCTGTCTCCCTCCCTTTGTCTCCCTCCATCTGTCTCTCTCTGGCTCCCACCCGATCTGTCTCCCTCCCTCTGTCTCCCTTCTTCTGTCTCCCTCTCTCTCTGTCTCCCTCCCTCGGTCTCCCTCCCTCCCTGTCTCCCTCCCTCGCTTTCCCTCCCTCTGTCTCCCTCCCTCTGTCTCCCTCTCTCTGTCTCCCTCCCTCCTTCTCTCTCTGTCTCCCTCCCTCTGTCTCCCTCCTTCAGTCTCCCTCTCTCTCGGTCTCCCTCTGTCTGACTCCCTCTCTCTCTGTCTCCCTCTGTCTGTCTCTATCTCCCTCCCTTGGTCCCTCTGTCTTCTCCCTCTGTCTCCCTCCCTGTCTCCCTCCCTCGGTTTACCTCCCTCTGTCTCCCTCCTTCTGTCTCCCTCTTTCGGTCTCCCTCTCTCTCTGTCACCCTCTCTTTCCCTCTCTCTCTCTCTCTCTGTCCCTCCCGCTATCTCCCTTTATCTGTCTTCCTGCCTGTCTGTCACCGTCCCTCTGTTGCCCCCTTCCCTCTGCCTCTGTGAAAATTAAGGGGACCAAAGGCGCCCTAAAAGGAATGTTGACGGCCTCCCTGCTCAGAACACATGGGCGTCTGGTACATCAATGTGCGCTACACAAAAATGGGAGTCAAGAGGGAAAGACAGAAGAGACTAGGATGCCCTCCACTCAGTAAGCTTATCAACAAAAAATCCTAGCTCTTATGGCAATATGTAATTAGAAGTCTGTAAACAGTAGCGGCGGCCATTCATCGCCCGAAGGTATCCTTTCAATGTTAGGATCAACCTATGTTTCAGTCTATTGCCTCTTTAAAACAACAACCTCTCTGATCTAAACATATAAGACAGCACAAACAGAAAAATGTGAGAAAAGCGAGATGGCACCTCACGGGCGAACCACCAATGGGGCCCCTGGCTGGTACTCACCAGGTTGGCCCTGTTCTCATCATTGGTGCCATCAAGCTAAAACGTAAACGTGTCTCAAACCCCAAAAAAATAAAAAGACAGTGGGTGGTGCAGTGAACACAACTTATATGTAACAAAACTCACAACATTAGACATTTAACATATAAGACACTGTACAACTAGGACTATCAACTTTACTTATGTTCCTATCTTTGTTGTAAACAGTGAACACACAAATAGTAAAAAAGGAGGGTGTGGATACTCCCTATCGATTCACACCCTACTTACAGCCGACATGTTTCATTGCCTTGGTGTTTATCAGGCAATTTCTTCAGGGCAACTTATTTTTAATGCCACTGCAAGAGACACTGATTCTCGAATGCCCTCAAGCAGTTATGCCTCTCATACCAGGACGGAGGACTTTTTAACAAAACGGAATCCAGCTCCCATTGGTGAGCGTGGTCCTATCTCCCCATAGTGAAGTAGCAGTTGCAGAGTATGGGTCGGCGTCCTCTCAACACTCGAACCGAGTGTGGGTGTGAATCGATAGGGAGTATCCACACCCTCCTTTTTTACTATTTGTGTGTTCACTGTTTACAACAAAGATAGGAACATAAGTAAAGTTGATAGTCCTAGTTGTACAGTGTCTTATATGTTAAATGTCTAATGTTGTGAGTTTTGTTACATATAAGTTGTGTTCACTGCACCACCCACTGTCTTTTTATTTTTTTGGGGTTTGAGACACGTTTACGTTTTAGCTTGATGGCACCAATGATGAGAACAGGGCCAACCTGGTGAGTACCAGCCAGGGGCCCCATTGGTGGTTCGCCCGTGAGGTGCCATCTCGCTTTTCTCACATTTTTCTGTTTGTGCTGTCTTATATGTTTAGATCAGAGAGGTTGTTGTTTTAAAGAGGCAATAGACTGAAACATAGGTTGATCCTAACATTGAAAGGATACCTTCGGGCGATGAATGGCCGCCGCTACTGTTTACAGACTTCTAATTACATATTGCCATAAGAGCTAGGATTTTTTGTTGATAAACATCAATGTGCGCTGCCTGAGGGAGAATACCATAGTCACTGGGCCAGCACCAGACGGACCTTGCCCCCCCCCCCCTTACGGACGCCCATGACGGTGTCTGGGGCCATGAGCCCAGATGCACCAGCGGTGAGAACACCGAGATTCTAATTCGCGTGCCCAGGGGCTCCGCTCTCCTCTTATGAGCCCCTGTTGATCAGCCGGCCCATGAACAGGTAAGGTACACCTACCATCGGATCTCTATTGGCGCCCTGGAAAGTGCTGATTGTACGAGGCTCCATTGCAACACGATCTCCATCCTTCTCCTAGCCGTGCAAGCTGTTAGCACACTTCTTCTAAGGCCCTCAAAGTAGTGCTGAAAGTGATGGAGATAGACGCCTCGGCATCAGATGAGCGCTCGATAACATGGTGGTGCGCAATTTGCATCCTGGCTAAACATGGGCTGCGTGCTGAATCCGCATCCTTCCAACCCTCCCGATATAGGCGGGAGGCCACCGATTTCAAGGCTAGTCTCTCGCCTCCTGATTCCTGCAGAGTAAACCCAGATTCCTCTGTGGGCTTCCCCGGACAGGCACCGTTTATGTGTGACTCAAAGTATCCCCTGTCAGTGACCTCCTCTTCCTGGAGGCCAGTGCACATGTTTGTCACGCTCTCTGCTGGCCATGGCACTTTCTCCGTGCAATGGCCTAAGGCAGCAAATAGGCCTCGCCTAGTGTGTACAAGTGAGTGAATTCTGGAAAAGGGCGGTAAGCAGTACAGTCAGTCAGGGAACGGAGAGTCTTGAAGAAAATACACTGACAAGGGTGAAAGTTGCAGAAACCAGTGATTAGCTCTCTGGTGCTCAAGTGCAACGAGGGCAAGCACTTCTTCCAAACATGCTCACTAGTCCAGCTAATCAGCCCTTAGCGACGAGCTGGACAAATGTAGACCACAAAGGAGCTCAAAAAGCACAATAGTGTTCAGAGGCTAGCAGGGTCCTGTTGTGTGCACCTATTCAAATAAATCAGCAATTTGGAAGCCGTTTTTATGACACTCTGAAGAAAATAAAAGTAGATGCTTTGGCACCAAAGCTAATAAAACATGTAATGACATGATGCGAGAACTATATTTGCGGTCTGGTAGTGGTATCTTGGCAGACACTTCTGTAATGGCCCATGGAGTGAAAAACGTTCAATGTGATCCTAATCAGCTGTTGTCCTTATATTAGTGTGTAAAATGTGTACCGTGGCTCTGTGTTCAGAAAAGAGGTCTATTTAAACCAGACTGCTTACGTTTTTTAATGATATAAACAATGGACATTGAGACGTCTCTTCCAGGCAAAACACGAATTGATTTCTGAATAATGAGTGTAAAAGGGTAAAGGTAATCATGTTGTTTACATTTCACATGCTTTACTTATTCTTGCATTCACTATCTGTTTGTTTTTTCTAGGATGGTGGTACTGTCTTTTTTCAGGCAGCATATTACTCTTGTCTAGTGCATAATTTGAATTGAGCCGCATCCAGGTGGGTATAGCGGGGCACAATTGGGTTGTAGCTGAAGGCAGTGTGAGTTTCCCTGTGGGGCAGTCTGGTGTTGGGGAGAGGATGTGGCAACATGGCCAGAGCTGCCAAATTTAGAACTGAGGAACCAGGTTCAGCCTTCCCAACCAGTCGACCCGAACACTCTCCTGAGGGAACATATTCCTGTGCTAGACTTTTGAATGCCCCACTAGACCATAGAAGCCCGGGTGTCTTAGCACCAGCAGGGTTAACCTAGTGGTGGCAAGTGTGGGTTAACCTTGAAGGCCTGTCCACCACAACCCACACTGAAGTTCACCTCCAGTCTTGCGGGCAGGCCGATGCAGCATACCCTAGAGCAACAGTGATTCTGTCCCTGTGGTCACAGGACCCTTGAGGCAAGTCCGCCTCACACATTGGTACCTCCATTGGCCTTGTTTTATCAGCATTAGTGAAACTCACCACGGATTGGGAATGCAGGATTTGCATGCAAACCAAACTATGGGGCATATTTACAAGAACCTATCGCCACTACAGCGTCACTTTCAGTGATGTTGTGATGGCGATAGTGGCCTCGCCTTATTTACAAGGCAGCGTTAAGCCACTTAATTTAGCTTAACGCTGCCTTGTAAATAAGGCACCCTCTCACGCTGTATTTAGCGTGAAAGGGGAGTTGGAGGGCAATGGGTGTTGCGGTGGGCGTTCCACCGCAACACCCATTGATTTTGATGCTGCACCCTATTTACAAGGGTGGCATAAATAGGAGGCAGTGCCAAAATTAAGACCAGGTAAAACCTGGTCTTAAACAGGCAAAACGAGACGGAATGCTTTATTTCTTCCCGTTTTTGCTGTTTCCATGTGTGCTGCCTTGTGCAGCACACATAGGAACAGCAAATTGTCTATGATTGTTTATGTGCAGAAAGATACCCCTTCCTGCACATAAACAACCATTTTCAAAAAAATGACATTTTATAGCTTCTGTGTGTGCCGCATTAAGTAGCAAACATACAAGTTACAAAATGGCATTCAAAGATTGTTCATGTTCAGGTCCCCCTTCCTGCACATAAAAAATCTTCCCCCTCAACATGGACACCCTTGCACTATGGTGCGTTGACGCTAGGCAGCCAAAGTTGGTGCCGGCACACGTGGAAATGCAGGGCTGCCCCATATTCTACTAAATATGGTGCAGCCCTGCGTTTAAAAGTGATGACCGCTTTGTTTGCCATAAGTTGGCAGGGTGTGCTCAGACGTGAGTCCCTTGCTTACTTTGCCACTGGATTCAAGCAAGCCTGGCTGAAGATAGCTGTAATGCCAGAAACCGGTCCTCGGAAGCTTGTTTCCGGTCCAGGGAAGGCATGGCTTGGCAGTTCGGGCTGGACTGTTCCCATGAGGCACAGGGTCAGACTGATTTGCATATGGCCATGTCTGAACTGGGGTGGCAGAGTGGGCTAAAGAACGGTGATGGATTAAACCCAGATCTGTTGACTGGGTGTGAGTGTTTGATTGGTTCAGATGCTCCGTCCATCACCACCCCCTTTTGTACCGCTTTGTTCACCATAAGTGTAGCAGGGTATGCTCAGACATGAGTCCCTTGCTCACTTTGCCACTGGATTCAAGCAAGCCTGGCTGAAGATAGCTGTAATGCCAGAAACCGGTCCTCAGAAGCTTGTTTCCGGTCCAGGGAAGGCATGGCTTGGCAGTTCGGGCTGGACTGTTCCCATGAGGCACAGGGTCAGACTGATTTGCATATGGCCATGTCTGAACTGGGGTGGCAGAGTGGGCTAAAGAACGGTGATGGATTAAACCCAGATCTGTTGACTGGGTGTGAGTGTTTGATTGGTTCGGATGCTCCGTCCATCACCACCCCCTTTTGTACGGCTTTAAAAGTGATGAAGCGTGTCAGTGGCCTTCTTGGTCTTAACGATAAGCATCACCCTTTATTGTAAATATGCCCCTACATTCACAAACTTCATGGTCTCTTTGCTTCATGCACAATGTGAAATGCCAAATAAATACTAGAAATTGGGATGTTTTGCTCTTCTGGCCGCACCTCTGACTCCGCCCCTGACCCAATCCTCAAGTTATTTCCTCCCTCTGATTCGCCACAGTTCTACATTTTCCCCCGACTTTGACCACTGCATAAACCCAGAACTCAGTGGCAGCTCCTCCCTGGTAGAAGTACTGGGCTGCCGGCTGCCACCTCTCCTCCCTCCTCTTTCATCTGTGTGAACCTCAAGCAGGAAGCACCCAGGTTCCCCTCAGTCAAACACACTGCTACTATCACCATGACAGCAGCCTTAAGATTGGTCTGAGCACTATGCTTTGGTGCTAAGACAGGGACTGGGAGCCCAAGCTTGTTCTCCACTCAGGCTGTACAATACAGCCAGTGGAGAACATGTAAAGTGCGCATGACTGTTTGGCAGGCCCAAGACAGCCATTCAAACAGTCATGCACACTTTGAGAGAGCCAACAGCCCCCCCTGCTTTGCCCCCATGAAAACTGCTTCAGCATGGAAAAATAAATTGATAATAACATTACGCTATTATCATTTTCTTTTTTCTTTCTTGCAGTGCTGAAATGCAGTGGGGTGACGCTCCTCTGCCTGTGCAGAGGAGCGGAACTTCCATAAGCCTGGGATTTTAAAATAAATGGCCATAAGTGATGGTGCTTTTCGGGTCAGTTGGAAACACATTCACTGTGCTACGTAAGGGCATTTGAGTCTGTTCATAATGCATCTTCGATTACACAGTTAGGTGATCAGTGCACACCTGCCCTGAAAAAGAAAAGGATGTAGATGGATTATAGCCATCCTCCACCCGCATCTGCAAACAAAAGTTCTGATGCTGATTTGTCCAGTGTATTAGTACATGAAGCAGAAGTTGCAGGATCACCCTGTTCTGTTCCTGCATTAGTAAATGAACTGCTTCCAGATACTAAAGACTTCAGCTTTTTTTTGCGGAGAAGGAAAAAAATGAGGAAACGCAACAAAGCTCTCCTGATGAGCACTCAGTGGCAACACCTCCATTGGAAGCACAACAGTCTAATTTAGGACGTTTCACTCTCACCATTAGATAAAGATTAATCCTCTGCCCTGAAAGCTCAGCCAACAGCTGATAATTAACATATTCTTGCTGATGCCGACGCTGCGCAGCTAGATGCTCCGCGGGTGTCTACTGTATTGAACAAGTTAACAATCTATAATCCAACGAGAGCAAGTGGGCAGGAGCCCAGAGGCACTCCCATGTCATGAGGGGAGAAAATTATGTGAGAGACAACAGACCTAAGCATCGTAGCACCGTGAAACACCCGGAAATATACAAAGCGGGACGCTAACACACCTTGAAAGAGCAAAGAGTATGAAGATCCTTCAAATCTTATGTGCTTATTAAGAAAATTCCCAATAAATATCTTTGCAGTCCATTATCCAAAGCTGACTGTGGGCCAGGATCACATATAAAGGAAACATACCAACAATGATACATCATTCCTAGACAATGTGCCTGGACTTGGACAAACGTCCCTTCTCTTAACAGATCCCAGGATTGGAGGAGGTGCAAGGGAACAAGCAGTTCTGGGAGGGAGGTACTGGAAACAGAGAAAGTGCAACAAAGGGAAAAGCAGTGACGAGGTTGGGGGAGGAGCTGAACACTAAAAGAGGCATTACCATGCATGCCAGGGACAAATGGTGACAAAGAATATGAGACAGACAATGGAGTGAGCAAATGGGAAGCACGTGGGCGGGCTGTGGCCCACATATTAAATACAGCAGTCTCTTTGAGACAGTACATGCACTGTCTAGCCAAGACCTAAAAAAAACTTGGCGTGTAAGCCTCAGTCGCACCAGAGATCCCTGGCCTGTCCAGACCAGAAATGAATATACTATACCTGTTGCAGTTCCTGCAATGAGTGAGTGCTGCTCACATCAGAGGAAGGACCTGTCTCTGCTGGCTCGCGAGACTGATGAGATGCACAAAAGAAATACCCTCCAAATAATAGAAGAGATGAGGGTTTACTACTTTAGAGTATTGCTCGAATACTTGGTGAGTGTTTGCCAACCACGCAGAACTTCTGACAAATGGGGAGAGTAAAAATACGGGCATGTTACACACACGCAACTAAGGAGTGACTTGGTGCTGTGGGCAAAGAAATAAAGCCAGGAACACCAAAGAAAATAACCTCCCACCAATAGTGACAAGGCGATATTGGAACCAAAATAGGGAAAAGAGTGAACACACATACAAAGGAAAAAACAATAACTCATATTTATTTAAGAGGAACCCTCACTCACCCTAGTGGTGACATGCTTCATCATGGGGTTCCCCCTGGAGGAACCGAATGTCCCTCCAGTGTGCTTCAACGCCTGATTTACAGCGGAGCAGGTTATTGTGAAGTGAACTTGATAGGTACTTTCATCCGAACATGTTTCATCAACCACAACAGTTCCCACCCATGATAGGCTGGAATTCACCGTTTGCCCCCCACCACAATACTATCCAAACGCTTTTCCCCAACAACGTTTTTTAGGGAGAGGCCGGGGCAGAGGGGGCAAATGGAAAGGCACCAACCAGGTCCACTGGGACCAGGCGGAGACTGTGGGCGACAACACCCGCAGCAAAACACAAGATCAGAGGGCGGGTACAAGCAACCAGAGACTCTAGTGACCAACCTATCCTCTATAACTTTGACTCCTACTGAGATGAACACTCTGGAAAAAGGACTCGGCTTTGTGCCAACTCCAAGACTAGATAGGTTCAGACTACGTTGTGAGTTAACAGAGTTTTTTAGGAAGATAAGGTTAAAAAGCTTCTTTGAGCAAAGACAATCAGACGACTCATCCCTAGACACACTGAATGACACGACGTTTAGATTGAAATCCAATTTCACAACCCCTCCTAACATGGTACCTCCAAAAATATTGGCATTCAAGAAAGCGGTTATTACTGAAGTAGAGCAACTGAATGAGCCAACTCCCTTTTGGAACATGACAGGAGCAGAATTCCAAGCAATTCAATCTCTACAGAATAACAACACAATCGTGATTAAGAGTGCAGACAAGGGGGGAGGAATTGTGATTCAGGATCGAGTAGATTACGACACAATGCTGTCGTCTTCTGAATAACCAGACTAATTAAATTTCTCTACACGAAGACCCGTCTGAAAGTTTAAAAATTGAAATTCTAGAATTAGTGACTACTGCTGAACATGATGACATTATCAGTAAGCACGAGGCGGATTTCCTAACTACTTCAGAGGGTAAAATTCCATACTTTTACACCCTCCCGAAAACTCACAAAGGAGTCCTACCACCACCGGCACGTCCTATTGTGTCGGGTATGGGTTCAATACTCGAACCGCTTTCAAAATACTGTGACTTCTTTTTAAGACCAATCATTGAAGCCACAAGCACCTACATCAAGGACACGAAGAGTCTCTTGGCAATGCTACAAACAATTACATTACCAGACGACCCATGTCTTCTTGTAACTCTCGATATCGAGAGTTTATGTACCTGTATACCACAGGATGCGACTATTGAGGTATTGGCAGAGATGTTACAACAGACAACTTGGGAATATAACACCACTAGAGCATTTGTCGTGGAGATTGCGACTCTAGTCCTCAAACGCAACTTCTTCAAATACATTGGGAAATTGTTCCTACAAGCAACGGGGACTTCAATGGAAAGCACGTTCGCGCCCAGTGTGGCTGGGTTATATGTGTACCATTTCGAGTGTGAGCACATACTGAACAAATCTAACCCTTTCTCATCAAATATGTTACTATGGCAAAGGTACATAAATGACGTTCTATTGATTTGGAGAGGTGATAGTACCTCCTTAACATTATTTTTTGATTGGCTTAATGGTCTAAATCGTCATCTTAAGTTCACTCATGATTATGCTGAGGATAAGATTGTGTTTCTAGACGTGACAATCTCACGCATTGGCAATGATTTACGTACAAAAACTTACTACAAACCCACATCAAGGAATAACCTACTGCATTACTCCAGTTTCCATCCTCAACCACTTAGGGAAAATCTCCCTTTCGGACAGTATTTGCGAATACAACACAATTGCAGTGAATTGAGTGATTTCAAACAACAAGCCCAGGACCTGACAGGCAAACTACAACGCCGTGGTTATCCGAAACATCTTCTGGAGAAAAGTTGTAAACGGGCGAGGAACCAACACAGAGATGCCTTATTGGAGGACAATCCCAAAGGGGCTCCTTCTGAAATCCCACTTACATGCGTGACGACATTTAACCCCTTATCTAATACAGTCACCCGCTGTATAAACAAACACTGGCGAGTACTTACTAGTACTGATCACAACAGGGAGAAACCCCTTATGTCATTTAAACGTGCAAGAAGTCTTAAGGATGCCCTTGTCCACACCCGTCCCAGATAACATGACCACACTAACACTGAAGGGGTTCTGAATGCATGGGGTTTACCCCCAATAATTGGACATTATCCGTGTGGTGGTTGTGCCGTGTGCCCACTGACTTGTGCCACTAAATCTTTGAATTTAGAAGAGGGAAAAGTGTGGCAACAAAGAAACCATACAAATTGTAACTCGTGCTTTGTTATCTACCTAATTACCTGCCCTTGCGGGTTAAAATACATCGGAATGACAACTAGACGAGTAAAGTTAAGGATTGGTGAGCATCGAAGTAATATTTGTTGTCACAAGACCAACACAAAATTAACATCTCACTACTTTCAGCAGAAGCATACACCAGATGAATTGAAATGGACTGTGATCGAACAACTGACCCAGGGCTCTGAGGCCAGTTTGTACGAAAAAGAACAGAGGTGGATATATCGCCTCTCAAGCCACCAAACGGGCCTTAATGATGATATTCCTTGGGGTACAGTGATGAAGAGATAAGACCTTTTCCCAAGAACTGTTTGTTTTTCCCTGCTTTTTCCTCATTTGTATATCCTCTTAGATTGGGCTTTATTCATTTACTTCTTCGACTTTCATGAACCCTATGTTTGGTTTCATCAACTTGGAGAGACTTCTTACTATGAATAATGACCCAGCAACTAACTAATTCGATATAATCAATGACTTCAAATTAAATAGACTTTGTCACCTATGGCTCTCTTATGATTTTTTAAGAGCATGGTCCCTCAGTAGCTAAATACTCATACATACATGCCTAAGTATTCTGTGTGTGACTAATAGAAAAATAATAACATTTCAAAGACACTTCTGAAATGACTTTGATTACTTTGGGAACTAAAACAGTTATTAGCGGGAAAAAAAATGTGGCTTTTGCAGCCTGAGAAAGTCGCTAATGTCTTAACTGTATCAAACAATTGACCTTCGTGGGCTTTTAGGAACAATGACCCATTCAGAAATCCGTTTTACATATATAGCTTGAATTGCCAATAAAGTTTTCGCTTACAAAAAGAAAAAAGAGAAAAAGATAGAAATGTTTTGTGGCTGAGGCTTATGGTAGTTTTAAATTGTGTTCATTAACACGTGCAGTGGGTTTTCCGCAATGCCTTTGGGAAACCATTGCCTTTTTACAATTTGGAAACATAAACCCGCCGATGCCCAAATTAACTGCAAACTAAAGGTAATGTCCCTTTAAGACGCGACGCACGCCTAACATGTGACCAACCCCTGACCTCGCTCTTTTTTATTGGCGCTAGGCGTCTGTAGCCTCACTTTCTGGGCGGCGGCAGTGGACCAAGTAGGTTCCTGGCGGCGAGTCGCTACTAGCAAAGTAAGTCCTGCACATTTTAACTTAAAAGCGCTTGGGATGACGACCTTCTCACTAACATCTAGATTGACGATTTA
The DNA here is from genome assembly GCF_964263255.1 of Lissotriton vulgaris. Classification (NCBI taxonomy): domain Eukaryota; kingdom Metazoa; phylum Chordata; class Amphibia; order Caudata; family Salamandridae; genus Lissotriton; species Lissotriton vulgaris. The sequence goes on along the minus strand of NC_141696.1, from coordinate 779,675,174 downwards.
ATCCTTTTTTATACAGTGGCTGTAGTGTGAAGAGAGCCTCCCCCGCTTAGCCCATTGATGACAGCACCGTAATACCGTGCTGTGAGTAACACAAACCAGCAGTTTTTTCATAATATGTTGCCTTTAGAATGGGTCCTGATTTCTTGGCTCGCGTTTTACGCAGGAGGAATAGGGTCACATTTTTGTAATCTCTCAAGTGAAATGGGGTCAATTAAATATGCACCATTACAATTTCAAGAGACCGTTTTATGCATGAATACTCATCATAGCCAATTACACTGAATATGTATCATTATTGGCGATTCAAATTTGATGGAGTTTATTTTGATTTGAAGGCTTGCTTTATTAAGTAAGCCTATTGACATTGTATACAAAGACTGGGAAGGAACTATCCCAAGTCTATCCTCCACTTATCTCAAATCTGGGTGGCTAAGGAGTACTGTCATTGAGGAGTGACTTAAAATGCTGGAACTAAAAGGGATATATGTATAATTGAATATGCTGTACATAAAAAGAGTGATTTGAAAAACGCATTAATGCTGTGCTTTCTAATTACAGATTTTTTTTTGGGCCCCTGGAAAAACTAGGGTGCAGAAACTGAATATTTCCGGTATTTTTATAATACAATTTTTCACATTATATATCCACTGGTTGGACACGCCTTAGCGAGCGTGGACCACCAGGGATACTCACTTTAATGGTCCTGAAGAAAGCTGCATGAATTAATATAGACAGCTGAAACATGTTGACCTGCTTTTGAAGGGATATAAGTGGTCAAGAATATTACCACTAACAATATCCCACACCCTGCTTTTAATAATATTAGCTGACCACTAAATAAAGTTGTTTTTGGTACAACTAATATTTTTTAATATCTCACGATCACCTGCACTCAAACACATACCTATCAAGTTCACTTCATAATAACCTGCTCCGCTGTAAATCAGGCGTTGAAGCACACTGGACGGACATTCGGTTCCTCCAGTGGGAACCCCATGATGAAGCATGTCACCACTAGGGTGAGTGAGGGTTCTTCTTAAATAAATATGAGTTATTGTTTTTTCCTTTGTATGTGTGTTCACTCTTTTCCCTATTTTGGTTCCAATATCGCCTTGTCACTATTGGTGGGAGGTTATTTTCTTTGGTGTTCCTGGCTTTATTTCTTTGCCCACAGCACCAACAAGTCACTCCTTAGTTGTTTGTTGCATTTATGATTGGGGATACAGGAGTTGTCCTCTCTCTCCTGTTGTTAATATATGTCACACACACGCAAACATTTTAGAACAGCAAAGAGATGATTTTGAAAACAAAAATAGAACAAAGGTTTTTTTTCCCCCTTTGCCCCTAATGAAGCAGGGACAATTTCAAGATAGAGACCACTAAAATAATGTCATTTGTGTCTTCAGAATCAGGAGTTTCCAAGTCTGTTGGCATGTATGTGTCAGTGCGGATTAGGAGCTTGAATAAACATGGGCCCGCAACCCTGGTCATTTGGACTTCCGTTTGTCCCTATCTATAACCATTTTGGTCTTGGGCACAGAGGAAATGTCAACTGTACTCGAGCGAGCGTCAGATAAAGAACTATAATGCCCCCTCTGCCTGCTGTTTACATTTTGAAAAACCAGCCAAGTAGTCTCATGTCATGTGCGACTCCTTCAGCCAGCCCTAACTGTTTATTACACTATACATTGCGAGCATTGGAGTTTTATTTTTAAAATTAAAATATGGCCTTAGATTAGGTATGGGCGGAAAATCCGTTCCGCTCGCGGATTTTGCGGATTTTCGGGAAATCCGTAATCCGCGAGATTCGCGAATCTCCCGCAAAATCCGCAAATCCGCGAGCAGCGGATTTTGCTCGCACTGCTCGCACTGTTCGCGTGAGTTCGCGGCTTCCCAGTACAATTTCGCGCCCCGCGAATAAGTGCTAAATTGCAGAAATACGATCTTAGCAAAACTGAAACTACTTGCCAGGTTCAAAAGTTCAGGCTCATCATTAGTAGCCATTTCCTGTAGTGCTTCCTGAGGGGCCCCTCCAGAGTTCAGTTGCCAGTTGCAACTATTATGTGACCCTGCTCTGAACCTCAGAATAGTTACACATATGCCACAAAGGTCCTGAATTACAGCTAAGGGAGACAAGCAGGAGCCAGGCTGGAAGTTAAAATCCATTAATCAGCCCCTAATTCATTATTGTCAGTTGGGGCAGGGCAGGTGTTGTAACTAATTTTGCAACAATGAAAGCACTTAGCAAGTGCAAAAGATCACTAATCAGGGCGCACTAAGGAAGCAGGTGCCAGCTAAAAAAATATTCTGTGACACATTAATCAGCCCCAAATTAATTCAGGTCACTTGAGGCAGGGAAGGTGTGCTTTGCTTTGCCGAAAATAATGTACACTGGACAACCAGAGGGTGTGGTGATGAAACAGAGGGTGGCATGGGTGGGCCAGAGGGTGGCATGAGTAGTCAGAGAGTGGCAGTGGTGACAGAGAGTGGCAGTGATGAAGAAGAGTGTCCCAAACAGGCTGGACACGTAGAAACAACAAGTTCGCAAAACTTGCGACCCGACAGGTAAGTTCGCAAATTGCGAAATTGTAAAAACCCTCGCGAACTGGCAGAAACACGGGCGAACACAAAAAAAAAAAAAATCTGCAAATTCGCGGGAATTCGCGGATTTTGCGGATTGCGAATTCGCAAATCCGCAAAATTCGCGAACGCGAGATCCGCAAAATTCGCCCATGCTTACCTTAGATATCACAGCATGCTTAGCGCGGTAGCCCAAAAAAGCCAGGACTTGGGGGTTCTGCTGACAGGGACTTCTCTTGTGTGAGTCGGACACGTTCTCTCTGCCTTTCCCAGCGCTTTCTCGGTGCTCCTGACAGGTACAGACAAAAAAAGTATATTTACATTTCTGATATCTGATCCTGCGGCATCACACGGGCAAGTCCCACACATGAGAATAGACAGGATTCAGGCCTCATTTGAAGTAAATGGGAGAAAAACATTCTCCCGATTATTTTTTAAAAAACCTCCCTCTTTCCTCTTCTAAAGTATTGGCATGAATGTGAGTGCTTTGAGAGTATGCACTCATCTTCAGACTCTCAGCGCGGCATTCTGTCTGTGTGGCCACCATGACTCCTACCTCAGGATAGAGGTTAAATGCTTTTCACTGCTGACCGAAGCACTGAGACATACCTGCTGCCATCACTCTCCCTGCAAAGCTGTTTACTAGCCCTCTCTAACCGTTCTATAATTACTTGGCCTCCCGAGCATCAGGTGTTTATTCTTAGGAGGCACACTGGGTGTATGAGGACCTCTCAAGCTGCTGCCTGGCACCACCGGGGTGTCACAGGACTTCCATCCTCTTACCATAGCCAGTGGAGGCATTGTTTCTACTAAGTTGCTCCTGAAAAAAGATAACACTGGAGGACCCTTGATGAGTTTACTCTACTTTCCACAGTGCTCTCTATTAATTATATGCACCCAGCGGGGGTCCCTTTAGGGCTCCAGGGCTATGCACCCCCTTGTTTTACCAAGACTGAATAATAATCTTTTATTCACTTTGCTATGAAAAGAAAATGCTTAAGGCATCTCTGTTAAAGACTGTTGGAATATGTGGCAGTGTCTGTGAAGCCTGCACAAATAACATGTCTACATTTGTCCTTCAATGGGAACCAAACACCCCATTGTAGCGCTTGACTCTCAGAGAGTAGTGTTGCAGAGTAGTGTAAGGCTTACTCAAGGGAGGTGGCGTGGGCTAGTAATCCCCATTTACCAGCACTCAGAACTAACGCTCAATAATCGATTGTCCAGTCTGTACTATGCTTTATAAAAGGAAGAGTACATTTATTAAACACACACTAATCAGTACCATGCAACATTTTACAAATATACATAAGCTGTAGGAATTACTTTGTGACATTGCGTAACATGGGGTCTAGTACCACCACTCCGATATATGCACATCATCTTGCCCCCAAATGCAGTAGGTTGACCATAACCTAGAGTGAGGGCCCTGCCCACTTGCACCATACCAGTGGCGACCCACCCCATTATCTCAACAAGCATATTTAATAGGAACACCTGCCATAGTGACACATAACCCTGACTGATCCTCTTATACTGACCATACAGTATATACCCCTGAATCATACTGGCTAACAATCTGGGCTGTTCATCACTTAATGCAGTAGCAAGAATACATGTGTAGGCCTCACTTAGAATGACAGTAGTTATCATATCTGGTTACATTGATAATGAAATTAAAGCCCCTAAAAGGCATCACAGTTATAATCATAGGATTAAGCATGTACAACCAGGCACCCTAGCAGGAATGCCTAGCAACCTAACCCTCTTTGTTTATGTCTTCACATTATGCATGTAACTTCCAGTCCCCAAAAGAAATGCAATTTGTGAATGCACCACCTGTGCAAGTACACCTACCCACATCTATGGGGATTACCTCATTGACAATCCATGTTTGACACTGCACACTTCAGTGCAACTCTAAGCGGAAGCTCCTGATAGTAGAACATAAGTTCCAGCATGAGGTAGGTTTTAAAACAGAGATGAACCCTTGAGAGGTAGTCTCCTTTGAGTCCCCCAGAGACTGAGAGTGGGGATGTTCCATTTTTGTGCTGGGGGAGTCTGCGTTGCTCCTGCAGCTCCCCCTGCACCTTTGCATGCATTTTGCGTTGACCTCACACCACCAACAAGCCGGGTTTCTCTGCAGGCCTTCCTGGGCCCTGCAGGGAATTTTCGGGCATTTTCCTCATGCACAGTGAATAACAGAGCAGCGGCTCCCCCGCTGCTCAGGGAGAGCGGCGCAGCCATCGTTGGTGGCCTCACGCCTCTTCTGTACCTCGTTGCGGGCCTGGTCCAACCTGGGACCCTTTCTTCACAGGTGAGGGATTGCAGCTTGGGGACCCCAACCCAGCTGCTCCTGCCGGCTCCCGTCCAGCCCACACCCTTGTGTGCAGCCGTGGGAGCCATTGCGTCAATCTGGTCTGCCTGCTCCTGCGAGCAGATATGGAGGCTGCTGCTGGCCCAGTGGGACCTTCTCCCCCACCTTCCTCCTACCACGGGGGGTCCAGCAGCACTCTTCCCTCCTTCTGGCATCACTGAGGCCTGAAGTTGGGGGTCCCGAGCCCCTAGGAGGTCTTCACGGGGAGCGCGACGGCGTCGGGGGCAGGGTAGGCTCCTGGCCCCGTCCTGGGCACCTTCACCACTTTCTCGTCTTCTGGGGGCAGCCCCCGGGCACATCTAATACCTTTGGCGGAGACCCACGTGCTCCGTCATCGGTCAACTCAGAGGCCAAAGGTCGCCTACTTTCTGGGAGGCATATCTCCAGGGGACTGATTTCCACCATTTTGGCCTCTTCGTGCTCCTGGTGGCCAGCCCTAGCTACTCTGAGCACTCTTCACCACCCTCGTAGCCCCACTATAGGGTGGGCTTGGCAGGGAGCTGTCTTCACTAGCTCCCAGGGCCAGTCTTTCACCAGGCTCTCCTTCTGGGCCTCTCTTCTCCTTGCGCAGAGGCCCAGAATTCTCTTCACTGGCCCTGAACTCCCTGAAAGGCGCAGTCCAGGGTCCTAGGACTGTCAGGAGGTTCCTCCTGCCAACTGCCCATTGCGCCAGGCTCTAGCAGGAAGGCCCTTCTGCCCTATTCTGCAGCGATACATCACCTCTTGGCCCCTGTTCCCTCCTTCCTGCACAGGCCTCTGGGATACTTAAAAATGGCATCGTACAGGGGTCTCATGCCACATGGTCTCTGAAAATGCCCCTTCCCCCTTGCTGCCCTCAGGGCCCGGGCCCAGAGAAGCCCTGGTGCCTGGCACCAGGTGAAAGCTGCTGATAGATAACCTGCAGCTCCACCCCAAAAAGTCAAAGTGAGGACTGTGAGTGATAAGAAGACAGAGAATGAATGAGTGAGGGAGACAGACAGGGAGTGTAACTGATTGTTACTGTTTGTGAGACTGAGTGAGTCAAGTCTGAGTGAGTCAGAATGAGTGGGACAGGGAGTCAGTGGGAGAGAGAGAGTGGTTGAATGAGTCAGAGTGAGCAAGAATGATTGTGTCTGAGTGAGGTTGAGTCAGAATGGCTGGAGACCTTTGGGGTTTGCAGAGGTCTCTTAGTGGCAGGATGAGACAGTCTTTACCGATTGTCAAGTTTGGCAGTGGCGGGTAAGGTTTCACGCCGAAACGTCTACAGCAGGTTCTCTGTTCTTGGGGTCAATAGCTCTTCTTTGCCTTTCTCTTCTTACGTCCATAAAAGTTCAGGGCTTTGGGATGCTGCTTGAATACTAAATGTAGGGGCAATACATGTAGTGCCAGGTAATGGCCATTGGGCCATTTATCTTAGGTTGACTACACCCTCTATATGACCCATCCCACTGGGTAATGGGCATGCCCCTAACATGACGATTTCCCTCCAAATCAAGATGGAGGGGACTGAAAATGTGTTTCACCTCGCCTGCTACGTCTTAGGGGAGGTGCTATCTGAAGGTGGGCATACCTCTTATTCTTTCTAGTTTTCCCACCAGTCCTCCCGCCAAGAGTGAGGTCATGACAGGAGGGTTGGCATCCTACACTAGTTGGAGCTGCCTGGGTTACATTTCAAAGATGGCATGGCCTTTAAATCTTCCCACCCAGGAAGGCTGTTCCTGCCCTGGGGGAGGTGTGAATCACCTCCGCCCAGAGGAGACTTTGTTCCCGGCCTCTGAGAGCGCAGGCTCTCACCCCTTGAAGTCAAGTACACATCTAGGGGTGGCGGCTGGCTGGGAATGGTCAGTAACCACACAAGTAGTCTGTAGGTTTTCAGGGTGCACCTGATGTTCTGTACCAAACATCTGTACTCTCGTCTCTTTGGAGAGAAAGCGGGCTCAGTGTGGCTGTGTTTTAAGGATAGCAGATCTAGCTCCATGGGCTTCTCCATGGCCCCTCATCAACCTCAGTCATCCTCCTGCCACAGAAGGGGTTTTTAACCTCATTCATACCTTCCCAGCCTTTTCGTAGCCTTGGATCACAGTCCACACATGGACCAGAGACCATGTGGGAGAGGTAGCCAAAGTACAACTCCCCAAGCAGCTGCAGCCTCCAAACCCCTTTAGTTTGCCCTAAGGCAGGATAGGCCATCACCTGCACCACCGGAGTTTGGAAACATCCGACCATTGTGTTTTACAGATTGTAAAAAGGGGTTACTCCATCCCCTTTATGACAACATCTACAGCCATGTCACCCACTTACAAACAGCTGACGGAGGACCACCTCTCCTTGTTCCATCTGGAAGTGTTGACTCCTGGGTTCAGGGTCCCAATATTTATGCTTTATTTCTCTTTGTTCTCTTGTGGCAGAGGGACCGTGCTCAGTCAAAACCAGTTCTGTCCTCTCTGGCCCAGCTTCCCGGCAGATGGTGGAGACAGCATTGTCCAAGGCAGACCAGACCTATTCAGGTGCAGGGAAATCTCCTCCCACTGCTCTAAATGCAACACATGTCTATTCACCCCAGCTCTGACCCATCCAGGAGAGGCAGAACACACCTCAATCCCCCAGTGGCTGTCTGAAAAGAATGCACACCCCCAGCCTCTGTCACTCCAAAACCAGACAGTCAATCCACAAACCAGCAGAGGTACACAGGATGACTAAGCAAGAAAATACCCACTTTCTGAAAGTGGTATTTTCAAACACACAATACAAAAATCATCTTTACCAAAAGATGCATTTTTATATTCTGAGTTAGGGATACCAAACTCCACCTTTCTATCTTGTCCAAATGAAAAGTTATACTTATAAGATATTGTAAATAAACTCCACTTCTATCCTTTGGGACAGATAGCCTTTCAATTGTGAAAGACAAAAGTCACTGCATTTCACTATCAGGACATAACACACATAGTAGTACATGCCCTACCTTTCACCTACACTGCACCCTGCCCATAGGGGTAACTTGGGCCTACCATAGGGGTGACTCACATGTACTAGAAGGGAAGGTTAGGGCCTGGCAAATGGGTGCACTTGCCAGGTCGACAATGCAGTAGAGACTGCAAGCGGATGCTTCTGTGGCAGGTCTGAGACAACTTTTGAAAGGCTGCTTGTGTGGGTGACATAGTCAGTGCAGCAGGTACACTAATAGCAATTGACTTACAGGCCCTGGGTATACACAGTGCACTATACTCGGGACTTAGTAGTAAGTCAAACAAGCCAATCATGCAAACACCAATCCATATGCACAATTTACATAGGGAGCACTTGCACTTTGACACTGATCAGCAGTGGCAAAGTGTCCAAAGCATCTCGACCAGCAAAAACTAAATCCAGCACCACCGCAAAAATACAGGAGGCAGAAAAAAAAGACAGGGGAAAACCATGCCAAGAATGCCAGGTCTAACATTTTCTCCATTTATTAACTATGAAGATTGCTTTTCTAATGCCTATTACAAATTGGCCAGAAGATGCAGCAAATTGCAAGCACTCTCTGTACACATTCCCTACAACATCTTCGAGCTGGAGAATCTGGTACTCTGGACACATGATTCCTTCTTCCAGAGGGTTGTGATTCCTTTCCATGTAGGCCAGAATATCACACTGCCTACTTCTTTTCTCCATCTCACACTTCAAAGGAGGAGAGACTCAACCGTCTGGACACAAAAAGAGAGTGGTAGTGCTACCTTGATCGCACTAAAGAGTTCCAGGTGGCCGATCAACTCTTTGTGGGGTGCCTTGGGGCTAAGAACAGGAAGGCTGTACTGAAATGGACCATCTCAAGAGGGATAGTGCTCTTCATAAATATCTGCTATGCATTGGCCAAGTAGCAACACCCTGAGGGCTTACATACTTATTCCACCAAAGCCAAGGCGGCGATCACTGCCTTAGCCCAAGGAGTCCCTGACCTGAATATCTTTCAGACAGCAACATGGGCATCTCTACACATGCAGGTAACCAAGCATTACTGCCTGGACAGTCAGGTCCATTGTGATGGGCACTTTGTCTGTTTGGTCCTGTAGGACATCTGGTTAAAATCGGCTTTTCTACCCACCTCCTTGGAGGCATTGCATGGGTTTTCTATTCTAAGATAAGGACTCTGTGGCTAGATGTCTCTATCAGATGAACAAGTTACTTACCTTCAGCAACGCCTTATCTGGTAGAGACACTATGTAGCTGCAGATTCCTTACTGGCCAGCCCATCCTCCACGCTTGCAGAACTGATTACAATGTGAGGGTCACCCTTATAAGGGCCTTAGAATTTCAGTCCAGTTGTCAGTCTTCATTGTGGACCTGCATTCCTAGTGTGGAAAGTTGCAAAAGGAACTGACAACAGAGCTCAGAGTGGCATTTATATAGCCACTGTGCATCTCATTGCCGGCGCAGACACCACTGATACAAAGCTGATCAACGCCACCTACCCCCACAAAGGGGTACTGCTTGAAAACTTCTGGATCTAGTCTGATGCCTCTGGAATATTGCAAGGAAAGGAATCTGCAGCTAGATAGAGTCTCTACCAGAGAAGGCTTTACCAAAGGTAAGCAAGTTGTTATTCTGGTAAGGAGCAGACTACAATGGTTAGAGGGGCCAGGTAAGCAATTGCAAGAGTAGAGGGGTGTGGCAGGGGAGAGATAGATACGGAGGTCATGTCTCATTGGGACTAAGCATGAGCGAATTTTGCGGATCTCGCGTTCGCGAATTTTGCGGATTCGCAATCCGCAAAATCCGCGAATTCCCGCGAATTTGCGGATTTTTTTTTTTTGTGTTCGCCCGTGTTTCTGCCAGTTCGCGAGGGTTTTGTACACTTTCGCAAATTGCGAACTTACCTGTCGGGTCGCAAGTTTCGCGAACTTGTTGTTTCTACGTGTCCAGCCTGTTTGGGACACTCTTCTTCATCACTGCCACTCTCTGTCACCACTGCCACTCTCTGACTACTCATGCCACCCTCTGGCCCACCCATGCCACCCTCTGTTTCATCACCACACCCTCTGGTTGTCCAGTGTACATTATTTTCGGCAAAGCAAAGCACACCTTCCCTGCCTCAAGTGACCTGAATTAATTTAGGGCTGATTCATGTGTCACAGAATATTTTTTTAGCTGGCACCTGCTTCCTTAGTGCGCCCTGATTAGTGATCTTTTGCACTTGCTAAGTGCTTTCATTGTTGCAAAATTAGTTACAACACCTGCCCTGCCCCAACTGACAATAATGAATTAAGGGCTGATTAATGGATTTTAACTTCCAGCCTGGCTCCTGCTTGTCTCCCTTAGCTGTAATTCAGGACCTTTGTGGCATATGTGTAACTATTCTGAGGTTCAGAGCAGGGTCACATACTAGTTTCAACTGGCAACTGAACTCTGGAGGGGCCCCTCAGGAAGCACTCCAGGAAATGGCTACTAATGATGAGCCTGAACTTTTGAACCTGGTAAGTAGTTACTTTCAGTTTTGCTAAGATCGTATTTCTGCAATTTTGCACTTATTCGCGGGGCGCGAACTCACGCGAACAGTGCGAGCAGTGCGAGCAAAATCCGCTGCTCGCGGATTTGCGGATTTTGCGGGAAATTCGCAAATCTCGCGGATTGCGGATTTCCCGAAAATCCGCAAAATCCGCGAGCGGAACGGATTTTCCGCCCACGCCTAATTGGGACCAGGTGATGAAAATTACATTATCGTGGAAAAAGAAGGTAGGAAGCATGAGAGTGTCTAAGAGTGAGTCACAAAAACACAGCAAAGTAAGGACAAAGCATGAACTGATATAGAGAGAAAATGGCACAAGCAAAGAATAGAGAAGGAAAGGAAAAAACAGACTGCATGGGATACACCCAGTGTGTGCAGGAGAGTGAAAGAAAGAAATTACACAAAATTAACTGGCGGCCAGGAAGAGAAGTCTACAAGAGTTCATAACCTGTTGAGGTGGGTTGAAGCAACAATACCAGGATGGGGTACACATGGGAAGGTAGAAGACTAAATGCGGGGAATGGATCCAGGTAGGAAGGGGATCCAAGGAGAACTGGTACATGCAAGTGCACAAGATTGTGGGAAATGGACAAGTCAAAGTGGTCAAGGCTCTGTAGGGCAGAGGACTGAATGGAAGAGGTAGCCCAAGCACACAGAATACTAACCACAACACCAGGGAAGCTGGCACAAAAGAAACAACATGTTAAATTGAATACGAGAGGCTGAAGGAACCAGATACTCCCATAGGTTCCCCTCAAAATTGTCTGCAAAGCCTATTAACTGAATTGCCTTTAGCAAAGTTGTGGGATGTGTGCTTTTGAAAGTCGATTGAAATGAAAACTGTCATAGGACCCAACATGGATCCAGGTAGTAAGAGGCACCTTCCAGTCAGCATCACACCCCACAATCCATGGTTAAAAAGGGGAAGACACAACTGTGCCACAAGATCAGTAGGCTCAGGTCTAGGGGCAGATTTACTAAAAAATTATGTAACATAGTGCAGCAAGGCAAGTTTCTATGCTGTGTGTTGTGAGTGGAGTGGGAGAGAGCTGAGAAGGGCCATATTTAAAATGTATGGCATGCTTCAGCTCTCAAGTGCTTGCACACTTGTTACTGCTTAGCAACAACGCAGGCACCCTTGCATTATGCTAGAAGGGGGGCTGTGTTACGGCTGGAATGTTTATGTGCAGTATCCTACAAAAAAACATTTTCTTCTTTCTATATGTGAAAATGTGGGAAGAATTTTGTCTCAGTCTGTTTCTGTTCAGGAGAAAAGGACATATTCCCTTGTCCTTTGCTCTCTTTTAGCTTAATCACCTGTGGAAGAAAAGCCTGGGCCAGCCTTGCCCCGCTTACGATGCCAGCATCAGTGCAAACCATGCCTTATGACCTTACAAGAATTACAGTTCCCCTAACTAGCTAGATACTCACTGCATAAGTAATGCAGGGCATTGGAAGACATATGTGTCTGTGTTGATCTCTATATGCAAAAAGAAAAGATTAAGAATTTTGATAACTAAAGAAGTCTTTTCTGTCCCTCTCCTACCTACAGCACATAACAGTAGACTCACAGAGAGCACGAGACTAGCCAACTATTGACAGCCAGACGCTTTCACAGGATGGCATTGCATAAAAAATGAGGGGCATTTCCTCAGATAAAAGAGTGTTGTACATTTAAATATCAGGGCCCCCTCACTAAGCTGGTTACACCAAGTAGATTGGCCATGCTCAGGCCTGGAAGTAGGGAAGTTTGAAATAATCCAAAGTATTTTGATTTCTGAGGAATTTCAATCTCACACTCTGGAACTGCCAATCAAATACTTTCAAATACTTTTTGCTGTCGGTCCCCTTGAAACTTTGGAGCAAAGTACCCAAACTACTTGTAGTGCCTGAACTACTACTGGAGGACACTTATAAGGTCCACAGGACCCCATGTGGAGTATTTTTAGACTCTCAGGGGCAGATTTATCAATGGGTTGCATTGCCTTTGCACCATGCAAGGGGGCGCAAGGGCGACACAGCTACTAATTCAGATTTATCAAGCCATGCAAGGTCAAATTGCGTGGCTTGATAAATATAGACTAACAAAATGCAGCACAAATTGCTGTGTTGCATTACTCTGCCCCAGGGAGGTGGTTAACGTCTGGAGCGTGGGTTTTTTCATGCATCCACCCAACCATTTTGGCACATACCAAGATTTACCATTACTGGTAGACCTGGGAATGGGGCAAAATGATATGTCTTCCCAGGTCAGGCATAACGACTAGGGCTGGGCGTAGTTCGCGAAGTAGTGCTATGCGTAGCTACGCGAAGTGCACTTCGCACTACGCGAGCTACACGTAGCACTTCACGAACTGCGTAGTAGCATGTTCTCACTGTGCAAGATGTCATTTTCAATGAGTGCACAATGCGGACAAGCATCCGGCACTGAGCAATCATTGAAAACGGCATTTGCAAAGTGCGAGCTGTACTTTTCTGCCGCTTGAGTAGATTTTGTACTCGAGCTGCAGCTTTCTCAACGCAGACCGGTAGTTTCTCATCGCGAGCGGTCGCGAGCATGCGCAAGCACTCGCAATGAGAAACCTGACCTCTCCACATTGAGAATCTCGTCGGGAGGTTTATTTTCCATGCTCGGGATCGCCAACAAGGAAAAAGTCTTGTGGGGATGTCATTTTGCTTGCTCGCTTTTCGCCAACTTGACGTTGAGGACCACGAGCAAGCAAAAAATGACCGCTGCACTAAACTTCGCTATGCTACGCATGTTTGCACTGTGCTACGTGCAGTTCACGTAGTGCGAAGTTGCGCAAACTTCGCAAACTACGCGAGTGTAACGTAGTGCTTTGCCCAGGGTTAGTAACGAGGAGCAATATCTTTATTTCTCCTCTTTTGTTCCTACAAAGAAAGAGGAAATGCCTCAGAGGATTGTTATGGTTCAGGAAGGTGCCTGTTCCTGCTCAAAACAATCTTGTCTGCAAAGTAGACGCCAATGCACTACGGAGCAAGGATGCCTCCGTTGAAGCTTGGCAGCACATTGTGCACCAGTGCAAGCAAGTACAGAAATGTGCCACATTATGTTAAATATGGTGCAATCCTGGCCTTTCTCTTTCACCCAGCAGGGAGGCTTGCTGCACTGCTCTGCGTGAAAGAGTGATAAATCTGCCCCTCAGGGTGACGGGTAGATGGAAACAGCAAAGTCCAGTCCAGGTCCAGTTGCCACTGGTCAACTGGCATTCTTCACAGGAATGTCCTCTTGAACTTTTTTAGGTTCCTGGAGCCACCCAGGGAAACAGCCTCATGATCTTTGGAGACCTTTCTGCCCTTTTGTTTCAAAAGGAAGGAGGTCCACACTACTCGGGTCCTTCTTGCCGGTCAAAAAAGCCAAGTGCAGCAGATTCATTGTGCCTGGCATCCTTTTGCAAGTTCAGCATTTTTCTGAGCAATGACTAATGATGAAGGTCCAGACTTGTACAATTCATCAGCCTGAGGTGGGACACCCTATGACACTCCTAGTTCCTCTATGACCAATGAAGTAAAGAATCCCAGATCGTGACAAATCTATTTTTGCTGTAGTTCCTGTTTGCGTTACTCTAAAAAGGCCAAAAATGCAATGTGTCAAGGCAAATCCACTATGGCAAAGGTCTTTGGCTACACAAAACCTGGACTCTGAGGCTGTGGGTGTGAGTGCGGAGTGTACCACGGTAATCCTAGTGCGTCCCACATCTAGCACTAAAATGCAGTTTGAAGCACTCTCTGTACCCACAACAAACCCAGAGACTAAGGCTTGATAGCTCACAACAAAGCACGGTCTGTCAGTAAAAGGCATTAAATACACAAGAATTGTCTGGGCATCTTGTTCTCGCTCTTTCAAGTGTTAGATGTGGCTCAACAGACCTGTTAAGCAGGATTGGACATTATAGTGTCAACAGGATTCCCACAGCCTGCCCTGTAAATATTCTGTGGAATTCCGAGGAGTCATCTTTGCCCATTCAGGTCAGCCTTTTGCTTGCTTCTGGGATGCAGTTCACCCATTTTGCACACCTATTACCAGGCATGAGAACAGGCTGGGAGTTGGCAAAATTGAATGCTATTTAGCCTTGTGACAGCTGAGGCAGATTAATGGTAACTTTCTATTTAATAAGAAATTTGAAATCTGTTTTTATATAGAGGACAGCAAGACCTGCCAAACCAAAACTAGCTTTTAGGGATTTATTGGTTTAGGGACGTTGTCATATTTATTTTCAACATGTGATGCTTTTAAATACCATCCACCGAAGCTTGTTGGCTACAGCCCCTACACAGGAGTCACTTACTAATATTTAAAAGGGAGGTTTTTACCTATTAGAAAGGGTTAGTTTAACAGTTTGCTCAGCAAGCTTTACACTGTAGCAGTCAGGCTACAATGGTAGCCCTGATGTCATGTTTCCTTCTCGTACTGAGTGGAGTGTACAATAAGTACTGCCGATCTCAGGTGACTTTTCCATTTCCATGCCTTGGGTGCAGTTTCTACATCATACACAATGGCCTTAGCATGCCAATCAATGATTAGTCAATGACTAAAGGTTTTAGGGTTCATAGCACATACACTGTGAGCTGACAGCAGTGCCACGTTGAGCCATGCCATTTTAGTCAACAGGCTTTCAGAGATAGGAATCAGAGGCACAGCCCTCAAACTGTTATCCTCTTTCCTTTCAGTAGAGGCCTGTACCTTTTCCTCAGAACAATTCATGCTCCCGTGTAGGGGTACCACAGGGCTCGGCTTTAAGCCCTATGCTGTTCAATCTTTATGTTTCCCCTCTGGCTAAAATCATCAGGAAGTTTGGCTTCTCAGTGGTCTCATATGCTGATGATACATAGCTAGTCATATAAATTTCCAGCAATACTGAAGAGACAGCAGATCGTTTCAAACGCTGTATGACTCAGGTCCATCAGTGTATGAGTCAGAACTGTTTGAAATTGAATGAGGGAAAAATAGAGTTTCTCTTGTATGGCTCAGACACCTCAATTGGACACCCAGATGGTTGCCATTCTCTCTGGGAGAACTTCCTGTCCTGTGCAAAAGGCAAAATATCTAGGCTTTATTTTAGACCATAAATTGTCCTTTAAAAACCAGATCAGCTCCCTCACCTCTTCAATCTTCTTCATCTTAAAGATGATTAGGAAAATTCACCCCTTCATTCCCCCAGAATCCTTAAAAACCCTGTTAACGACACTAGCCTTGACCAGACTGGACTACGGAAATGCCTTGTACGTAGGGATCCAACACAGTACCTTCAAAAGCTGCAGCGTCTTCAGAATGTGGCTGCCAGACTGCTACTGGATAAACCAGAATATCAGCCAGTCTCGTACAAGTTGAGAACTTTGCACTGGCTCCCAATGGCCAAGAGAATTACTTTAAAATTCCAATGCTTAATGTTTAAGGCACTCCATGGGTCTGGTCCTCACTTACTGAAGAGCTGACTGAACTGGTACTTACCTCCTAGAAATCTAAGGTCCACCATAAACTGCTAAAAACAACCGGGATCAAGAGAGCTCGCTAGGGTGGAAGACATTTCCTGATCAGGACTGTTAAAACCTGGAACATGCTCCCAGACCGGATAAAACACCGCCCTATACTCCTGGCCTTTAGAAAAGCACTAAAAACATGGCTCTTCATCAACTAACTCTCACACACCTGGTCGCAGTGGCAGCCATGCTGTATTTTGGGGTATTAGCGCCTAGATGCCTCCGGGCAGTTATGTGCTCCATAAATGTTCAAATCAAATTTAATAGTGTTCAGAGTCTAAAACATCAATACATTCAGCAAACAAAAGAGGTTGAGCATTTAAAAATTAGCAATTCCTCATTCCCACTTTATCATTTTAAACAAGAGTTTGTCTTGCAGCAAAATGAGGTTTTCATGATGTTTCAGATTTAGTTCAAAACATGCCATATTCATTACAATGGATGCACATTCAGTTCAAAGCTTATCGTATTCACTTAAACGTTGCCCATATTCATTTTAAGGCATAACAAATTTATTTCAACTGCGGTCACATTCATATCAACATATATCAGCTTCAGTTCAGTGTAGGTCGTTATCATTTTAACACTAGGTAGATTACTTTCAGTATATGCCATACTCGTTCAATTGTGTTTCACGTTAATGTAACATTGGGCAAATTAATTTTAACAATTGTTATATTCATTGCTGTGCCTTTCTTATCCATTATTACATGAGTAATGTTTATTTCAACAGTTCAAGACTAATTATGGCAGTTGTCATATTCCTTTGAAAGTGTGTAATTTCAAAATTAATGAATATGGGCCCGATTCACAGAATGAACTTACTACTTTTGGCATTCACAGAATACACTTACTACTTTTGGTATTCACAGAATGAACTTACTCATTTCGGTATTCACAGAAGTTAGGACTACTAACTTTAGGACTCCTAAATGCCTTCTGTGAATACCGAAAGTCTAAAAATTAGGTTTTTCTCAATTTAGTAGTAGTAAAGTTAGGACTCCTAACTTTAGGATGCCTAAATGCCTTCTGTGAATACCGAAAATCTTAAAATTAGGATTTTTCTCTATTTAGTAGTAGTAAAGTTAGGACTACTAACTTTAGGATGCCTAAATGCCTATTGTGAATACAGAAAGTCTTAAAATTACGATTTTTCTCTATTTAGTAGTAGTAAAGTTAGGACTACTAACTTTAGGATGCCTAAATGCCTTCTGTGAATACCGAAAGTCTTAAAATTAGGATTTGTCTCAATTTAGTAGTAGTAAAGTTAGTAGTCCTAACTTTAATACTACTAAATAGAGAAAAATCCTAATTTTAAGACTTTCGGTATTCACAGAAGGCATTTAGGCATCCTAAAGTTAGTAGTCCTAACTTTACTACTACTAAATAGAGAAAAATCCTAATTTTAAGACTTTCGGTATTCACAGAAGGCATTTAGGCATCCTAAAGTTAGGAGTCCTAACTTTACTACTACTAAATAGAGAAAAATCCTAATTTTAAGACTTTCGGTATTCACAGAAGGCATTTAGGCATCCTAAAGTTAGTAGTCCTAACTTCTGTGAATACCGAAATGAGTAAGTTCATTCTGTGAATACCAAAAGTAGTAAGTGCATTCTGTGAATGCCAAAAGTAGTAAGTTCATTCTGTGAATCGGGCCCTATGTTACTTGTGTCAACATATGTCATTTATGTTTCAACATGTGTCAGAATTATTTCAACAAGTGGAATATTCATTTCAATGGATGTTGTATTTAATTCAAAGCTTCTCATATTCATTTAAGAGTGGGCCATATTCCTTATAAGGCATTTCAAATTAATTTCAGCTGTAATCAACTTCATATGTACATATGCCATATTTAGTACAGTGTTAGTCATATTCATTTTGACACTAGTCATCTTTATTTCAACTTCTCTTATATTTGTTTGAAAATGTGCCATATTCATTAGACCATGGCTTGTATTCATTGAAGATTGTCTGGCATTCAGTTTGTGTGTCACAGACATTTGAAAAAGTGTTGCATTCAATTTAATATTTATCATATTCATTCCAATGGCTGTTGATTCAGTGAGCAGATCTGGTGGATTCTTCATTTAAGCGAAAGATTAATCAAAAAGGGTGTCTCCAAGAGTAAATGACTTTTATGGAGTGGAGGTGAGCTGTAATCGGTAGAAAGGCCCTCCTTTTTTAGGTCTCGCTGAACCAATGCGTAAGCATTGTTCGGCGAAATTATAGTAAGATGCTTTCAAAAGTCTACCCAAAATGCAGATTAGGTGCAGTTCATGTGAGCCAGGCGCGTGCACATCACCAGCCGCATCGCACATCGCACTCCATACACCAATTGTCTGAACCTTGGCATCAGACTTCAAAGGAAGCCACTTCCAAGCCGCTCCCCCGCCCCCATCAGACTTCAAAGGAATGCTCTACCCTGCCCCCGCTACGCAATGCAGAGAGCTTGTTCTTAAACTGATTACTCCCTATAAAGACTACACAACAGCAGCAAGCCAGAAATAGGTTAAAATAGCTGCTGTCCCGGGCCAAGCAAACAACTCAACAAGAACATTTCGAGTGATGCTTCCCCATGGGGTCCTGTGATGACGGCAGCAACATGTCCAGGCCCACATTTTTTTTTTTAACGAGGAAACTCTTAATTGTAATAATTATGAATTACAATGTGTGTCATAAAATTCCCATGTTGCATGATTTTAACGCAAACGTTTAACACCTCGCCCCATAAACGTTCTGCTTTACCCGCGCACACATGTAAACTCATATTTCCCCTCGCACTTAGCCAATAAATAATATTCCTTATAAAAAGGTGAACTTGCGCTCTACCTAAGTGAAACCCTCCTGCAAATACGGTGCCAATTAAGATGCCAAAAACAGCAGATTTCCAGGAGCCCCCATAGATAAAGCTGACCATTAAATCTCAATTTAACATCCGCAGGCAGCAGTGGCTGCTAACAGCCTCTAAAGCTTGTAATCTCATTTAACCCCCTCCTGTCAGGAGCAGGCCGAACCCTTTGGCATAATACGGGCCGAATTAGACCTGACATGCCAACAAGAGGCATACAAACCTCTGTAGCTTAAAAGTCATCACACAGTGGGTGACCCTCACCTTCTGCGCTCCCCCTCACGCCCCACTCTTCACACCAGGGACCCCAGTGAACATTTAAGTTGAGAGAAGAGACAGCCAGACGGACAAGGGGGGGGGGGATGGATAAACAGACCCACCCACGCAGACACACAGATACACACAACTCGGATTCAAGGCAGTTGGGGGTCCCTTGGGGCAAATTACAGTGAATTTTCCAAGACAATGGAGAGAAATTTCACCTGTTTTTTTTTCTCGAATCTTTCTTTGGTAATAAAAGATGAACCCTGGGCGCACTTCTCAAACCACGCTGGCTCAATATTTCCCTTGACATGCGGCCCTCTCTGGCTTGGAAGACAAGGAACAGCGCTGCTGGAGCGCCCCGCGCCCCCGGCCCACGCCTCAGACACCTTGCTTTTTAAATTAGTTCATCTTAGCTGGTGGCTGGAGCCTTCAAAGCCTTCTCCTACCACTAGCCTTTCCTTGGGCTCTGTTCTCAGAAAAAACAAAGAAATGTTAGGATTCCTAAAAGCAGACAGGCCCCCACCTACGCTCCAGCGAGACACCCCTCTCTTTCATGCATAATTTATACCCATGCTCACCAGCCAAAATTTGAGCTCCTTTTCTCCCTCAATGTATTTGAGTAAAACGCCTTCAGTGCCGTCGTCTCCTTTCCAAAATCGAAATGCACCATTTAACATCATTAATTACAATGAGCACGCGGAAAAACACGTTTGAATTGCCATGTCTAATAGAGTTCATGGGTTTTAGTCGCTTACATTGTGTAGCTCTGAGACAGCCACAGCGTGCATTTCTACTGGGGGAGGGGAGCCTTGTAAAGAAAAGAGTGCGGGAATCTAGGAATATTTTGTTACGCCGTTTTTAAGTCTTGTCTAAGTGCATGTGTGTGGGCTGATGCACATCGCACACCATTTGGTTTGCTTGCAGCCAGCATCAAACTTCAAACACTTCAAAGGAATCCGCTCGGGCCCTCCTACTAACATAAATTAACAAGTCATTGTCACAAAGCTTCACGGGCAAGACCAGTGATGCCATATGGACAGCAGGCAGACACAACACATCTTCCCCACTACTCTTTTCCTACCATTTTTTTGTCGCTTTCCAGCCTCTCGACTGGCTTCCAAGAAAATCAAGTTTCCCAAGTGAACTGCAGTCTTATTTATTATTCTAAAAAAAAAAAGAATAGAAACATTAGAAACATATCTTGGAAATCGCAATGGGAATAATTTGAGTTTTAGTAACCTTATTTCTTCTCCCAATCGGTTACGCTTCCGGTCCTCTTCTGTTTCATTGTTGCCTTCTCTCCTAACTCTGCCCTCTTTGTTCTCCCGGGTTTTCTATTGAATCTCATCCACATTTCCTATCTCTTTCTCTTATTCTTCCCCTCGACCTATTCAGATTACTTCTCTCCTTCTTTTCCCCCTCCTTATTCTGTTCTCTATCTGCATCTCAATCCATTCTCCCTTCTTTGCCCTCTCTTCACTTTCATCCCGTCCATTTTGTCCTGCCTCTTCATTCTGCCCCAACGCCCCTATTCTGTACACTGTTCTCCTACAACTACATCAAAGAACTAGGTGCAACCAAACACCAACAAGACCTCACACACAAGGGCATGTCAAGGACTGCCTGGGTGAAGTTTCACCTGATGTGTATATCTGAGAGCATGTACATATTGTTTCTGTGTGTCTGCGAGCCTTCACCAGTGTATGTGTATTTAAATGTGTGTATGCATGACACTACTTTAGTCCACGCATACTGTGCCCTCACACTACTTTAGGCAACACACACTGTGCCCTCACACTACTTTAGGCCACACACACTGCGCCGTCACACGACTTTAGGCCACACACACTGCGCCCTCACACTACTTTAGGGCACACACACTGTGCCCTCACACACTGCACCCACACACACTGCACATATACACTCTGCACCCTCACACACTCTGCGCCCTCACATACTCAGCGCCCTCACACACTCTGCGCCCTCACACACTCTGCACCCTCACACACTCTGCACCCTCACACTCTGCACCCTCATACACTCTGCACCATCACACACAATTACACTCTACGGAATACAACATACACTCCACACAATACCACGCAGTGCCGCATAATTATATGCTACATAATTACACTGCGCTCAATGCAATATACACTCCAAATACCACTCAGTGCCACATAATTACACACCACATAATCACACTCTACTGAATGCATCACACACTCCACACAATACCACTCAGTGCCACATAATTATATTCTACATAATTACAATGCAACATACACTCTAAACAATACCACTCAGTGCCACATAATTACACACCACACAATTACACTGCACTCAATGCAACATACACTCCAAATACCACTCAGTGCCACATAATTACTCTGCACTCTTCTGAATACAACATACACTACACACAATACGACGCAGTGCCACATAATTATATGCTACATAATTACACTGCGCTCAACGCAACATACACTCCAAATACCACTCAGTGCCACATAATTACACACCACATGTAAATGTAAATGTATGTGTCTTGTAAAGCGCACTGCTGCCTTGAGGCATCATGGCGCTGTAGACCACTGGGGAACCCGTCCTGTCTATCCCTGTGAGATGGTCCCTACTGGGTATCTCCAAGGTGAAACCAGGCATCCCCGGCGAATGTGGGGGACCGTTGTAGAGATGAGGCAAGCTAATGCCCAGAGTTGCCGAGTGCGATCCCTGGTTAGAGTAGGCACCGAGGCGAGAATTATCAAGTCCGCTGACCCTGGTCCACGACCCTGCCGCGTCGGGAATTGCCGCCTCTAACCAGTGAGCCACACCACTCCACTCACATAATCACATTCTACTGAATGCATCACACACTCCACACAATATCACTCAGTGCCACATAATTATATTCTACATAATTACAATGCAACATACACTCCAAACAATACCACTGAGTGCCACATAATTACACACCACACAATTACACTGCACTCAATGCAACATACACTCCAAATACCACTCAGTGCCACATAATTACATGCCACATAATTACACTGCACTCCATGCAACATACACTCCAAATACCACTTAGTGCCACATAGTTACAGGCCACATAATTACACTGCACTCAATGCAACATACACTCCAAATACAACTCAGTGCCACATAATTATACGCCTCATAATTACACTGCACTCAATGCAACATACACTCCAAATACAACTCAGTGCCACATAATTACACGCCACATAATTACCCTGCACTCAATGCAACATACACTCCACATACCACTCAGTGCCACATAATTACACGCCACAAAATTACAATCTACTGAAGGCAACACGCTCCACACAATACCACTCAGTGCCACATAATGATATGCTACATAATTACACTGCATCAATGCAGCATACAATCCAAACAATACCACTCAGTGCCACATAATTACATGCCACATATTTACACTCTACTGAATACAACATACACTCCAGACAATACCACTCAGTTCCACATAATTATATGCCACATATTTACACTGCGCTCAACGCAACATACACTCCAAATACCACTCAGTGCCACAAAATTATATGCCACATAATTACACTGCACTCAATGCGACATACACTCCAAATACCACTCAGTGCCACATAATTACACGCCACATAATTACACTGCACTCAATGCAACATACACTCCAAATACCACTCAGTGCCACATCGTTACATGCCACATAATTACACTGCACTCAATGCAACATATCCTCCAAATACCACTCAGTGCCACATAATTAAACGCCACATAATTACACTGCACTCAATGCGACGTACACTCCAAATGCCACTCAGTGCCACATAGATACATGCCACAAAATTACACTGCACTCAATGCGACATACACTCCAAATACCACTCAGTGCCACATAATTACATGCCACATAATTACACTGCACTCAATGCAACATACACTCCAAATACCACTCAGTGCCACATAATTACACGCCACATAATTACACTGCACTCAATGCAACATACACTCCAAATACCACTCAGTGCCACATAATTAAACGCCACATAATTACACTGCACTCAATGCAACATACACTCCAAATACTACTCAGTGCCACATAGATACATGTCACATAATTACACTGCACTCAATGCAACATACACTCCAAATACCACTCAGTGCCACATAATTACACACCACATAATTACACTGCACTCAATGCAACATACACTAAAAAATACCACTCAGAGCCACATAATTACCCGCCACATAATTACACTGCACTCAATGCAACATACACTCCAAATACCACCCAGTGTCACATATTTACAAGCCACATAATTACACTACACTCAATGCAACATACACTCCAAATACCACTCAGTGCCACATAATTATATGCTACATAATAGCACTGCACACAATGCAACATACACTCCAAACAATACCACTCAGTGCCACATAATTACACGCCACACAATTACACTCTACTGAATACAACATACACTCCAAGCAATACCACTCAGTGCCACATAATTACACGCCACACAATTACACTCTACTGAATACAACATACACTCCGCACAATACCACTCAGTGCCACACAATTATATGCTACAAAATTCAAATGCAACATACACTCCAAACAATACCACTCTGTGCCACATAATTACACGCCACACATTTACACTCTACTGAATACAACATACACTCCTCATAATACCACTCAGCGCTACATAATTATATGCTACAAAATTACACTGCGCTCAACTTAACATACACTCCAAATACCACTCAGTGCACAAAATTACAAGCCACATAATTACACTGCACTCAATGCAACAAACCCTCCAAATACCACTCAGTGCCACATAAATATATGCTACATATTTACACTGCACTCAATGCAACATACGCTCCAAATACCACTCAGTGCCACATAAATATATGCTACATTATTACACTAAACTCAATGCAACATGCACTCCAAATACCACTCAGTGCCACATGATTACACGCCACATAATTACACTGTACTCCATGCAACCTTCACTCCAAATACCACTCAGTGCCACATAATTACACGCAACTTTATAACACTGCACTCAATGCAACATACACTCCAAATACCACTCAGTGCCACATAATTACACGCCACATAATTACACTGCACTCAAAGCAACATACACTCCAAATACCACTCAGTGCCACATAATTACACGTCACATAATTAAACTGCACTCAACGCAACATACACTCCAAATACCACTCAGTGCCATATAATTACACGCCACATAGTTACACTGCACTCAATGCAACATACACTCCAAATACCACTCAGGGCCACATAATTACACGCCACATAATTACACTGCACTCATTGCAACATACACTCCAAATACCACTCAGTGCCACATAATTACACACCACATAATTACACTCTACTGAATGCAACACACACTCCACACAATACCACTCAGTGCCACATAAGTATATGCTACATAATTACAATGCAACATACACTCCAAACAATACCACTCAGTGCCACATAACTACACGCCACACAATAAAACTCTACTGAATACAACATACATTCCTCATAATACCACTCAGTGCCTTATATTTACACGCCAAATAATTACACTGCACTCAATGCAACATACACTCCAAATACCATTCAGTGCCACATAATTACATGCCACATAATTACAGTGCACTTCATGCAACATTCACTCCAAATACCACTCAGTGCCACATAGTTACACGCCACATAATTACACTGCACTCAATGCAACATACACTCCAAATACCACTCAGTGCCACATAATTACACGCCACATAATAACACTGCACTCAATGCAACATACACTCCAAATAACACTCAGTGCCACATAGTTACATGCCAGATAATTACACTGCCCTCAATGCAACATACACTCCAAGTACCACTCAGTGCCACATACTTACACACCACATAATTACACTCTACTGAACGTAACACACACTCTACACAATTCCACTCAGTGCCACATAATTATATGCTACATGATTACAATGCACTCAATGCAACAGACACTCCAAACAATACCACTCAGTGCCACATGATTACACACCACACAATTACGCTCTACTGAATACAACATGCACTCCACACAATACCACTCAGTGCCGCATAATTATATGCTACATAATGACACTGCGCTCAATGCAACATACACTCCAAATACCCCTCAGTGCCACATAACTCCATGCCACATATTTACACTGCACTCAATGCAACATACACTCCAAATACCACTCAGTGCCACATATGCATATGCTACATATTTACACGGCGCTCAACGCAACATACACTCCAAATACCACTCAGTGCCACATAATTACACGCCACATAATTACACAGAACTCAATGCAAAATACACTCCAAATACCACTCAGGCCACATAGTTCACCCCACACAATTACACTCTATCTCATCACCACAGCATCACTCAGCACCACCACAGCATCACTCAGGCACCACAACATCACTATGCGCTACCACAGCATCACTGAATGCAACAGCATCACTCGTCGCAACCACAACATCACTTAGCGCCACCACAGCATCAATCTGTGCAACCATTCAACAACATATGTTCTCTCAATGTTTCAAGCTTTATTACAAATGTCACAAAAAGATGTTAATATTTCACTTCTGTTCTTGGATTTTCGTCACAATAAAATACACTGAACATAATCTTCACAAAAGTTATTTACAAAAGTTTAAGCTATTGCTATTATAAATTACAATAACTTTTATTTATTCATTATTTAAAAAAATTAAAAGCAATTGTTATTTGTAATATCAATACATCCAAGTCATGTAAATACAACACATATTGCATTACAAATGCTATAGGTGTCACATTTGCGAAAGTTAAAAGTATTGGCATTGTAAATGACAAAGCTATTAATTTCGCTATTTTCAAAACCAACACATAAATTAAAAAATTGTCATTTACAATACCAATAGCTCAAACTTTCCTAATGCGAGACGTATTGCATTGCAAATGCTTGTTTAAGCATAAAGGCAGCATGGTCTTGAAAGAGAGTGGGTTGATGCCCCAGAAACTGGACTGGATGATAGTCTCTAGCATTTTTGAGGATACACTCTTTTAACTGGAAGTCATGAACGCTTGTAAGGATGTTGGCAGTGGGTGCCAGGGCAGGCTTCTTTGAGCTTACATGATGTGTGCAGTCTAATTTGATTTCCAGCTCAGGGGGAGCCTCCAGAATCACTCTAAAGAGATCTCCCACAAATGAGGCAATGTTTTGACCCTCCGCTCCATTTGGGGCCCACCGGATATGTATGTTATTTTGTCACGAGTGGTTCTTCAGGTCTTTGGCATGTGCTTGGAGGTCTAGGTGCCGGTCTCTAAGGTGTATCACCTCTTGCTGGAATTGTTCAATCTCTTTGTCTCTATTCGTGCCATGCGCCTCCAGTGTGTCTATCCTGTCTCCCAGCGCATCAACATCTCTTCTTACCTCCCTGAGTTCCTGAGCGAGTTCCTTCTTCATGGTTTGTAGGTCATCCCTTAATGAAGAGAAACACATTTCTATGAAGGAGCGGGGCTTCAGCATCAATAGAATCTGTAGCTACTTGTGATTCTAGAGGCAGCGCAGAAGTCTCAGCACTGGAGCTGTGTGTCTCGAGGAGTAAGTCCTTGACCGAGTAGTCTTTTTTCCCCTTGTTGGTTGCCATAAGGGAAGAGTGGCAAGTGTGCGCTGCACGAGGAGAACTAATACCCAGTCCACTAAGTGGTCCCCCTTTTACTCTGGTGGGAGGGAGCCCGTATCTCAGCAGGTCTCTCCCGGACTGAGGGCTGCTGTCTAGGTCCAATCCCAACCCTCTTGGGGAACCGCTGCCATAGGCCTGGGGAGATCACTCTAGTAAAAGTCTCTTATTCAAAGGGAGTGAGGCAGCTGTGGGGTAGGGCTTCAATTAGCTGTGACTAGACCTGAGGTTTCCTGCTCATTGGAGCCCCCCAACCAGGTGGGCACCACCAACGGTGTAATAAGAGGGCTCAGTCAGCCAGGCAGGTCTCCCTTCCAGAACGTGGCCACTGCGGGGTCCAGGTAGCCAAGATCATGGTTGCAGCATCACTGGGGGAGGGCTGGCTACCATCCTGCCCGTTTGTCTATGCTCATATCTCCTGGGTCCAGTTGGAAATTCACCTATGGGGGGGAGCTTCCGGGGTCTCTCCTCTAGCCCACTGGGGCTCACAAAGAGAAGGCCAGGTGGGGCAGCAGACCTGGTGTTGTGACCACAGGGAGTGGGGGCAAAATCGCTGGTCTAAGCATCTGGGTCTCCCGCTTCTCTGGTGCCCCAACTTCTGGGCCCTAGACGTAACTTCAGGCTGTCTGGGGCCACTGCCGTGTAGGTTCCGCGTCTCAGCAGGGGAGGAGGCTGCCCCGGCAGGGCACCCCGAGGGCTTCAGCAGTTCAAGCTCTGTGCCGCAAGGAAGGAGGTCGCAGCTCATCAATCTCCCTGTGCAGCGGTGTGGGCCGGGCCGGGGCAGGGTTTGCGATCTCACCTCCTGTGTGGCAGGCCCCGCGGCCTGATCGGGTCCGGTACTTCCGCCTCTCGGGCCTACCTCTAGTCTCATGCCTTAATCTTCCGGCACTGAGGGTGGCTCCGGGTCCCAGCCAACTCTCAGCCTTGGGCTTACTCAGCTCCAGCAGGGTACCGCTGTCGGACAAGATGCGCACCTCTCTAGTCCCTGATTTCACCGCTAGTCAAGTGGCTGACCTCCAGCCATCAAGCGGGAAACCCCCCAGGCCCACAGCCGGCTGGTCTCTTCTTTTACCAGTGACAGGCCACGATGCACCAGTCGCTCTCAGGCAGGCACGCAACACCCATTGGACTCACTGGGCTTCAGCCCACCCCGTCGTGTGTGGCAGCCCGGGCTCAGACGGCTTCCGGGCACTCACACAGCCACACCGGAATGTTTCACAGGTCTTTAAAAGACCATTTGAATGTTAATTAGGCCTTGCTGTTGTTTCAACCCTTGTTGGAGGCCCTGCAGCTCCACTCTGCCTACTGATTAAAGGTTCAGTCCCCCCCCCGAAATTTTTTCTTAGCCCCCCCCCCCCCGAAATTCAGCTCTAGTTGCGCCTCTGCTCTCAGGAGTGATCCGGCCTCTCGATCTCTCATAGGTTGGCTCTGGATCCACGTCTCGATCCACCAACTTTGGGGGCTATGCCCAGCAATTGCTATGCTCTCCGTCTCTGGGGACCGTAGTCAACAGCTGCTACTGCCTCCGCTGATCTCTTGTTGTGTTGGGCCGAGCCCAGTGCCAGGCTGCAGGCTCCCGTAGGGCTTCTCCGGATCGCGATTCAGTCATCACCACTCCTGCATCTCTGTTGCCTCAGGCTACCCCAGGACCTCGGGGGCGACCAGTCCTGTGGTCCGGTGTGACAAGTCTTGGGCGGTGGGCCCTGTCGACGAGACGGAGCGACAAGCAGGCGCGTCCTACTCGGTCGCCATCTTGGCAACGACCGACATGTGTTTTTTTTAAAGAAATAGACCAGCAGTCTAGTGAAAGAGCTGGAACCAAAAACACTGTTTTTCTATATTGTTAGCCTTTCATCTTTCATTTTCTTTGTTTCATTGCTTTTAGAAAAGTTCATGTAACTCATATATTGCACACAACTTCCTCTCTCTCTCCTCTCCCATACTCATAGTCACTCACACCACTATCTCGCTCTCTCACACACTAATTAAGCATTTATAATATTAATTCACTTCATATCTTTCTACACACTTTAAATACCTTTCAAATAATAAAATCAAATATACTCTCCTCTTCTTTCACTATCTTCTACATACACAACTAGAGCCTCGTTATACATCTATAACATTATCTCCCGTTCTATCTCTCTTTCTCACTCACTATGTATAGTAAGTTGTCTGCAGTTCATTTACGACGTCATACACAAAGTACCTGTCCCTCTCAATCTTACTTTCTATCTAATTTATGCACCTCTCACCCCTATCTATTCACCAAACCACATATTTACAATACATAAATACACTACACACCACACAATTCCAAAACTAACAATTTCAATTCAAACCACATAATTCTACTGCAAACAACATACATCCACTCCACTGCAAAAAACAAAACATAAATAAGAAACAAAATAATTTACAATGCCAAAAACTCAGGCTTTCACAAATGCGAGACCGACTGCATTGCAAATGTTGGTCTCTTTGTCCCTCCTTCCCACGTGTCTTGGATTCCCTTCTGGTACCTTAAAGCACGTACCCCATATTTATCTTTGTTGATCAAAGTTTATTCTTTGTTAGGGGTAACTCTCATCTTGTTTCCCATTAAGAAGCGATTACCTTCCTTGTGTTCCCTTGTCCTGATGATGACCTCAAGTTATGAAGGTCAAAACGCTTTTGACTTGAATCAGCCTAATTGAGAATGCTAATTATGCCATGATTTTCCACTGCTTACATTATAAATTAAATGTTTATGCATATTAATATTTTCAAATATTCCCAAAAAAGCTGGTTTCTGTTTTTCAAGTGTTTCACTTGCGCCGTTCAAACACTTTTTCACGAGCACCACGTGTTCATCTTGCACTTCGTACACAACTAAATAAGGATGGTTGATGCTGCTTCATAACCCGTGTTAAGTATAAATCTATGCTGCTGAAACAAAAAATTGGGATTACGTGTTTTGAATAATTAATTTACTTTCCAAATTGTATGCCCTTATTGACTCCCTTTGAGACATTGTTGCATGATACTGTACCCATCAAGGTGTCAACTGGGGTTACGGGTTTCTCCTGTGACTTTCAATACCGTGAGGAAAACATGACATGACATGAAAGATGTAATGCTGTGGAGTATGTGCGCTATGAAAGCTTGCCCTGGTTCTATGTGTGCTTGCGTGAAGTATAATACATGAAGTGCTGTGCGGCGCGCAGATGGTGTGTGGGTGGCCTGTCAGCGTGTGTGTGTGTGTGTGTGTGTTTGTAAAGAGTACACCCTCGTTAAATACAGAACAGCTTCAGTGCTTAACAGGTGCTCGCAGACGGAGTGTGTGTACTGCATGGATGTGTACATGTAATGGTACAATGCATGGAGATGCTAATGCTGGGAAGTAAGTGTCCTGTGAATGTACACTGAGTAAGTGTGCCTGAAGTGCTACATTATACGGAGGGCCCTTGGTTCCATTTTGGGAAGCACAGGCCTGTCTGGAGAAGACATGAGGAGAGTGATCCCCCAGACAGATTTGTGTATTGCTGTATTCCTGTGAGTTGGGTGGGAGAGACAGACACTGGAGGGAAAAGGAAGCGGCTCCCTTTACACTTCAAAAGGTGCTTTTTGATTAGGTGAGAGATCAGAAGGAAGGGGCCGGGACACATCTCTGGAAGAGAGTTGTGGCTGAGAAGGGAGTCATAAAGAGGAGGGCTGGGGTCTGGGATTAACCTTTCGATGCACTATCACTCTGGGTGACATCAAAATGTGAAGTGTGGTCACTCTCATGAGTGGTGTTGTGGGACGATCACCTTCAAAGTCTAGCCTGCTGTGACAGACATGTGTCATGAGAAAAGAAAAAAAGAGAGGTGTCCACTTTAAAAGAAGCAGAACCCCAACATAAAACTTCAAAGACTCAGACTCTAAATCACATTTGGTGTCTGGAAAAGTACTATAAGAAGGGGAGGTTTGAGTCCTCAAATACTGGTCTTCAGCCAAGCAGCCAGACGTACTGTGTGAGGAGGATAAGTTCTGCAATACTTCTGGCTGCTGGTATCCATGCTAGGTGAGGGGACATCACCCAGGACACCAAGATCAGCTCCCCTGGAGCACCATCGTCTGCCTGCTTGCCAAGACCAGTGTGTTGGGTGAGGAGAGTGTCGGAAGGAGCAAGGTCCAGTGGGGAGCCTTGAGTGTGCATTCCCTGGGTGAGGTGTGAGGCTGTGCAGTGGTCCTTGTGCAAAATTGCCTGTGCAACACCAAAATGCCAAGAGAGGGGTGCCTTGTTCTGAACTGTATCGGAAGCACTGTGCGCCAGGTACCTCCGCTGTGGAGACATCGTATTCCAGTAGTTGTCACAAGTGATCTGATGTTGGGCCAGAAGTGTCGGACTTGTGACTGCCAAAATCAGCGACTCCTTATGCCAGGAGGGGCTAACATAGTGAGAGCGTTTGCATAAGGAGAGCCTGTGCCTGGATGATGAGTAACGTGGGGCTGCCGGTATTACTTTGGCCAAGGGTTCAGGCATGAGCAATACTGCTGTGATCAGTGGATCTAGCCTACACGCTTAAATCTAACCAAACAGATTCCCCAAGGATCATCAAGACACCGCCGAGGACATCATACCCTAATTGGAGCTACTGTTGGGAGCCAGAGGACCTTATCAGCTCCCCATCCCCCCTCCGCTAGAGGGAAGAGCAGCTTAGCTTTGTGTCTGCAGAGCAGAAGAAGCTCCCATGACTGGAAAGAACTGGCAGCGCTGCTTGACAGATAGACTGGGCTGCTGGGTGCTGCCACGTAAACCACGACCAGCATGTTTTTACCCTATACGATCCGGACTCATGAGAGCCAGAGGAGAGGGCACTCGCTGCAACAATGAACATTGCCATACCGCCAGAGTGGGTAAGACTGGAACTGGGCCTTTGTGGCCCCCGGAGGGCTTGCTGCTAACAGTGCTACGGCACCATGGACGCTTTTGAATAATTCCTCAAGAGTCAAAGGGAAAACTGTTGAGTGCGGCCAAATAGTTTGCATTACCTGGATGCAGCTACAAGTAAATGGGGAATAACCCCAAACAAATTACAAGAAGGCGGGTGGAATAGGGATCTGCCTGACACCTACTAAGCCCCGACCTAAAGGGAGATTGCGTCATTGCTTCCGAATGTCATATACCTTTGTATTTGTAGTGTTAGAAATAAAATGCTTTTTTTTTATAAAAGTGAGTATTGGACTGGAGATTGATTTATTACTTGCACTGTTTGCACTTTGAGTTATGAGTCATGTTTACTGACCTGTTTCTACATCTCCATCAAGGGAGCCTTGACTGCTCTAGCACAGCAACCACTGGGAGTCAAGTACAGAAAGGGTACTTGGCCCAGTTGCTCAGGATCCATACTAGGTAGAGCCCTGGTACAACATAAGTAGAAGGCCTCAACTACCATGGTTGGGCCCAGTAGCCCCTAAATGCCCTGTGGCCTTTTGAAAGGGTTCTGACAAAAGACAAAATAAAAGAAAAGACAGAACGAGAGAAGAAAAGAAGGAAAGAAACAGAGAAGGAAAGAAAGACAGAAATAAAGAAAGAAAAAAAGGAAGGGAGAGAAGGAAAGGAAGAAAGAAAGAGAAGGAAAGAAAGAAAGAAGAACATAAAGATGGAAAGAAAGAGAATGAAAGAAAGATAGAGAGAATGAAAAGAGAATAGGAAAGAGAAGGATAGAAAGAAGGAAAGATAAAGAAAGACAGAATGAAGCATTGAAAGAAGAGATGAAAGAAAGCAAGGGTGAAAAGGGAAGAGAAAGAATGAAACATGGAAAGTGAAGAAAGAAGGAAAGAGAAAGATAGAAAGAAAAAAAACAAGAGAAAAATGAAGGAAGGACAGAAATAAAAGAAAAAAGTTAAAAGAAAGGTAGAATTAAAAGAGAAAAAGAAAGAGAAAGAAAGAAACAGGGAGAAGAAAAGAGCGAAAGATAGAAGGAAAGAAAATGAACGAAAGGAGAAAGAAAGTAAGAAAGAAAAAAATAAAGAAAAAAGAGAAAAATAAGTAAAAACAGAATAAATTAATACAAGAACAGTTTCAAACAGACACAATCTTGTGAAATAGCAGCCGGTAGAAAAGCAAAACATTCCAAAAGGAATTTACAACAGCATTGGCAAGAGATGGGATCTGATAAAGATGGAATGCGCCCTGTGTTCACATAAGAACCCTCTAAACACAAAGGCAAGACTAAAGTAATCACCCTCCTTAAAAAACATGGGCCCGATTCACAGAACTAACTCAGGGTAAAATCCTAAACTTACTACTTTTGGTATTCACAAAAGGCATTTAGTTGTAGTAAAGTTAGGATTTTGTCCTAAGTTTGAGGTGCTTCGTGCCGCCAACATCGCCTACCTTATGTACGCCGATACACAGGTCTACATAAAGATCTCTTCCCCTGAGGATATTTTCCCCCTAAACAAGGCCCTAAAGCTGACAGTCCAGTGGCTCACCGCCAACCAGCTCAAACTCACGCAAATAAAACTGAATTTCTTCTGATCTCCCCACCCAAACCCAATCCAGACATCCAGGAATGGATCAAGACCATCACTGCACTAAACTGCCTTCCTACCATTGCTGACTCAGCGAAATCCCTTGGAATAACTCTTGACGGCAGCCTGAATATGCGTGGCCATATAAACTTGATGGCCAAAACAGCCAGATTCCACCTGAAGTACCTAAGAAACCTAAAACTCTTCCTCGATGTGTCCAACCTTAAAACGGCAACCCAAGCTCTAGTTATTTCCAGACTTGAATATGGATGCTCTACTATTGCAGGGCTACCCAAGAACTCTCTGGCCCCATTGAAAGCCTGCCTCAACACCACTGCCAGACTCCTAACAGGTTCAAAAAAATGTGACCACATCTCTCCCCACCTCAAAGCTCTGAACTGGCTTCCCCTAGAGACCAGAATACAATTTAAACTGGCCTGCATTACTCACAAAGCTCTGTACTCGAATTCCCCTATATTTCTCTCACAAAAACTTGTGATAGCTGGAGGAGCCAGAAACTCCCGATCTGCCAAAGACCTGCTGCTGCAACCAGCACGCTTCCGGAGGCAAAAAACCTACAATCAGGCCTTCTCCGGGGCCGCCCCAAGAATCTGGAACTCTCTCCCACCCGCCATCAGAAGACTTTCATCCTTGGCGCACTTTAAGAAGGAGACTAAGACTTAATGGGAAAATACCTCATCTAATGAATACTTTACAATCACCCCATCGACATGTTCCACACTCCACTGCGGCATTATCCACAGCCTCCATTGATGATACATTTTTCTTCACTCGTGGGCAACCCCCAAGAGCTGAGACTGCATGCCTTCTTGTATATTATACCTACCTGCCTTAATTTGTATCCCACATGTAGCTTGGACTTTAGACTGCGTGCTCCTTCCGTATAATGTATCCCTATCTCTCCCAATTTGATCCCTCCCATCCTTACGCTTTGTACTCCTCCCCCTCAATCCTGTAAAGCGCTCTGCTACCCTCTCAGGTCTGGTTCGCGCTCTATAAAACAATAAAATAAATAAAGTAAAAACAAAGACACTGACACTGATGGAAACTAGCTTATCTGTGCCATGGTTGCTTCGGAATCTGGACTCGGACGGGTTTAGGACGTCGTTCTCTTCGATGAATTTCGTCAGCTCCCTGTTCACTGTTGTCTCAGCCACTTTGGCCGCGAAGGGGAGGAGCGAGATGGGCCGGTAGTTCTTAAGGTCAGTGGGGTCGGCCGTGGGTTTCATGAGCAGAGGCCTGACTTCTGAGTGCTTCCATTTGTCTGGGAAGGTGCCTGTTATGAAGGTAGTGTTGATGGTGTTTTGCAGTTCAGGTGCGATGGCGTCCGCGGCTCTGTGGTAGATGTGTGGGGGGCTGGGGTCGTTGGGCGCACCCAATGTTATGTTAAAAGAATTTGTACAGCGCACGGTCACCAGGCGGTTTCATGGCGCTCAGGACGGAAGCGGTACAAAAGGGGGTGGCGATGGACGGAGCATCCGAATCAATCAAACACTCACACCCAGTCAAAAGATCTGGGTTTAATCCATCACCGTTCTTTAGCCCACTCTGCCACCCCAGTTCAGACATAGCTATATGCAAATCAGTCTGACCCTGTGCCTCATGGGAACAGTCCAGCCCGTACTGCCAAGCCATGTCTTCCCTGGACCGGAAACAAGCTTCCGAGGACCGGTTTCTGGCCTTCCAGCCGTCTTCAGCCCAGCTTGCTTGAATCCAGTGGCAAAGTGAGCAAGGGACTCACGTCTGAGCATACCCTGCCACACTTATGGTGGCCAAAAGCGGTACAAAAGGGGGTGGCGATGGACGGAGCATCCGAATCAATCAAACACTCACACCCAGTCAAAAGATCTGGGTTTAATCCATCACCGTTCTTTAGCCCACTCTGCCACCCCAGTTCAGACATGGCTATATGCAAATCAGTCTGACCCTGTGCCTCATGGGAACAGTCCAGCCCGAACTGCCAAGCCATGTCTTCCCTGGACCGGAAACAAGCTTCTGAGGACCGGTTTCTGGCATTCCAGCCATCTTCAGCCCGGCTTGCTTGAATCCAGTGGCAAAGTGAGCAAGGGACTCACGTCTGAGAATACCCTGCCACACTTATGGCGGCCAAAAGCGGTACAAAAGCGGGTGGCGATGGACAGAGCATCCGAATCAATCAAACACTCACACCCAGTCAAAAGATCTGGGTTTAATCCATCACCGTTCTTTAGCCCACTCTGCCACCCCAGTTCAGACATGGCTATATGCAAATCAGAATATTTATACAGGGGGTTTACCCAGTTAGAAATACGGGGACCTGGGTTATCAATGCGTAATGGGAAGGGGTCCCAGTATTTAGGAAAACATTTAACCAAAAGAATGAAACATACTCAAACAAACATAAATTTAGTCCGCATTGTTTAATTCACAATGGGATGATACATAGAATGTATAAACTAGTTATTACACAGAAATCATACTCCTAATGTTCCATGAATGAAAATAATGTGGTGTGGAGTTGACAATGAAGAAACGTAAGTTGTCGACGTTTCGACCCACGGGTGTGGTATACACAGGACCCGATAAGGTGAAGATTCGGGGTCACTTTGAGGAGAATCGTAGTATAGCTGTGGTGTTACTGGAATGTTAGAAGAACGGAGGGGTTCCTGGTATCACCGGTACAATGCTGTCAGCAAGCCGTCTTATGGACACGTCCCGCGGGGATCGTATTTTGGGGAGATCGAGTGAACCGGTTCCCGACGCTGCTCTCGATGGATGCATTTTCCATCGAGAGCAGCGTCGGGAACCGGATTCACTCCGTAGAACCGATTCACTCGATCTCCCCAAAATACGATCCCCGCGGGACGTGTCCATAAGATATTTTGACTGGGTGTGAGTGTTGGATTGGTTCAGATGCTCCGTCCATCACCACCCCCTTTTGTACCGCTCAGGACGGAAGGGCAAGGGAAAGGTGCATGAATTACTCATAGACTTGTTGAAAGAAATGGGTTTTTAGCAACTTACGAAAACAAACATAACTGGGACAGAGTCTAAGGGTGGTCTGAAAGGAGTTCCAGAACTTAGGGGCCAAAAAGGAAAAACACAGGCCGCCGTGTTTTTTCCGTTTGTACTTCGGAATGACCAGCAAATTGTGGGAGGAAGACCGTAGATCTCGTTGGGGTGCATAACGCTGGATACTCGACGCAATAAATACTGGGGCTTGATCGGACAGGGCCTTAAAAATGATGCAACCAAGTTTAAACAGGCAACGTTTGACCACTGGGAGCCAATGAAGGTTCCTAGGAAGAGGCAAGACATGTTGGTGTTTAGGTTGGTAAAATACTAGTCTCGCTGCCTGATTTTGCACCAGCTGCAGCCTATGAAGTTGATAGGCAGGGATCCCGACATAGAGGGTGTTGGCGTAGTCAATCCGGGAGATAATTAATGCCATAATGACGAGAATGAGCGCCTCAGTGGTAAGGAATCTGCAGATTTTACGAATCCTGCGGAGGTGAAAAAAGCAGGAGGAAGTAACTGCATTAATTTGAGGCTTCATTGACAAGTCACTACAGATAATTATGGCAAGGCTTTTTACCGAATTGACAGGGCTGGGAGGGGACCCAAGGGAGGGGGGCCAGAAGTAGATTTTCCAGGGGTTGGCCGGCCCACCCATCAGCACCAGCTCCGTTTTGTCGGGATTGAGCTTCAACTGGCTGTGATACATCCACTCATAGGTGGCAAGCATGGTGGATTGAAAGTTGGCACAAGAGGAAGGGGCAGAATCAATAGGGAAGATCAACTGAGGGTCATCAGCATAGTTAAAGATGGTGACAGGGTTATTACGGAGGGAGGCTATGAGGGGTTGCATATATAAATTAAACAGGAGCGGTGACAGGGCCAAGCCCTGCGGAACTCCACAGGAAAGGGAAGAGTGAGAAGCTGAATAAGTGGACAGATGGACCGCCTGGGTGCGCTGGTGCAGGAAAGATCTAATCCATGTCAAAGCCATGCCTTAAACGCCGGCGTTGCTGACACGGTCGATCAATATATAATGATTGACCGTGTCAAAGGCTGCCGACAAATCCAATAGCACAAGGACCTGGGCAATGTTCTTGTCGGCACCTTTCCTCAGCACGTCCATTACGGCCACAATGACAGCTTCAGTAGAATGGGCCTGCCGGAAACCAGCTTGTTGGTCGTCCAAAAAGGAGGATTCCTCAATGAACGTGCTGAGGCAGCGAGTGACATAGGCCTCCAGGATCTTCTCAAGATAGGGGAGATAGGAGATGGGCCGAAAGTTACTCAATTCCGAAGGGTCTGCGTTAGGTTTTTTTTAAAATAGGGACTACAACAGCCCGTTTGAACGAATCAGGTACAACGCCTGTGGCCAAGGAGTTGTTGAGCAGTGCAAGCGGGGGATCCGGACAAGCCAGGAAGGCCTCTTTAAGGAATTGTGGGGGGCAACAGTCGCTGGGCGACCCTGAGCTCACTTTATTCTGCAGGGAAATGAAGTCAGCGGGGGAGATGGGGGAAGACATCCAGACAGAAGGTATTCATAGGAGGAAGGACCGGAGGGGAAGGGGAGAACGGAGATGGAATATAATTTTTTATGGTTACAATTTTATTTATGAAATAAGAATTGAGAGAGTCACAAAGAGCCTGTGTGGGTTGAGGTTGGGCAGTGATTCGGTCTGGTAAAGTGAGCTCATTGACAATGGAAAAAATATCCTTAGCTTTGGAAGCCAGGTTAGTAATTTTCTGGGAGAAATAGATGGTTTTATGCAACACAATGGATTTTTTGTAGAGTTTCAGCAAAACAACATATGCGGATTAGTGTTCCAGGTCGTAATTACGCCTCCCAAGTGGATGCCTTTCATGGTTGAGACGTGTCTTTGGTTGTGATCGATGTCCAGTTGGGGATGGTGGGCTGGCTGGAGTCTCAGGCGGCGGTGGGGGGGTGGGGAGGCCGGCTGTGACGTCTTGTGGGTGGTTGACAAACTTATCGTAGAGTGTTCTGATCTTGAGGTGGAAGTAGGTTCCAAGCTTGCCGCATTGGTCTTGGGACGGGGTGATGTCTGTTGTATTGCTTCATGGGTTTGTGAATTCCTGGATGACACTGAAGAGTTCTTCGGAGTTGGTGGGGTTGGCGAGGTTTTTGTTGTGGATGAAGTTCCTTTCAGTAGTTCTGATTTGGTTGTGGTAGTCAGTCATGGCGTCTTTGTAGGTGGAGTAGTTATCGGTTGCCTTGGAGTTCCACATGCTCTTCTCGAGTTGTCTGCAGTTGCGCCTGGCTTCTTGGAGATCGGTGGTGAACCAGGCGGCTTTCCTGGGGCGCTGTTTGCCGGGGTTGCGTAGCGAGGTGAACTTGTCTGCACATTTGGAGATCCAGGTGTTGAGGTCTCTGGCTGCGGTGTTTGATTTGGATGCCCTAGGGTGGTTGTTTTGGGTGAGGGTGGCCAGCGCCAGACTGGGAACCGCAACCGGCCGTGGCAAAGTGCTCGGTTGGCCCCCCCTCCCCACTCGGGAGGGTTGTGGGTGCCGCCGAGCTCTTTGCCGGGGCCGGTTTTCGGCCGAGTTTGTTACAGGGCCGATTTTGCAGCTATGCTGCAAAAATGGCCCTGTAACAAAAACGGCCCTCAGGGACCCCAAACCGGCCCCCACCCGAGCGGCGCACCGGGGGATTGCCCGGTGCCCGCTATGTCCAGTCCGGCGGTGGCATTCAGTTGTTTGTCGGTAACCTTGCTCCAGTTCCTTCGTGGAGGGTGGGGGTCTGGTTTTGGTGCCTTGGGTTTGTCGACGGTGAAGTGGGCACAGTGGTGGTCATGATATTTTTAATGAATGACTAACATGTATGGATAAAAACCTGCATACTTATTTTTACTCATTCATAAATGTGTCAGTAAATGTACACACGGGGATTGGCCCTTCTTGATGCAGCCTGTTTGGACAAAGATTAGAATGGCATAAGAACAGCAGATTATGCATGTAATCTCTGGGATATCGCAGAGGCGTAGCTAAAGCTTGTGGCGCCCGGGGCTATCCTTCAGATTGCCGCGCCCCTGGGGGTGGTGCTGGGGAAAAAGGACGGCGGGCACCTGAAAGAGGTTTGTGAGACATGTAGTATCCTCGATCATGCAAATTACATGCACATACATGACACGGTCCAGGGCTAGACAGCCCCCGTTCCGAAAATAGTGCCGCCTGGGACGGACCACCCCCACCGCACCCCCCTAGCTACGTGGCTCGGATACCGCATACACATCTGTGGTTACTGCATAGTATATTAAATAATTACAGATTCTCAGGGAAGCCCGGTTACATGGTAGACAGTGAATTGTTCTAATCACACACAAGAGTGGTGCAAGCTGCAGACATGTTGTGGAGATATTTCATTCTCATGCCTTACACTGACCCTCAAAGAATCCTGGGGAAGACACTCTCTCTTCTTTCAGCATCGCCTGAAACGTCATAATCGGTATTAAAGCACAAACAGCTGAGGAGAGACCAGGAGAAAAGAAATGAGTAAACAATACACTTTCCAGCACCAGGGCGTCTGATAAATAAACACATACAAACAATTAAAGATGCACACCTAATATTCGCAGAAGTGTATATATTTCATATGTTTACATTGGATTTGGAAATAGTTAATAATCACCACTAACTATGCAAGACGAGGAGAGTAAAAGGGTCTTTTATGTTTTATTCACTGTTTCAGTAGGTCTACCACGAGAAAGCAAACTCAGCTTTTTTGTAGTCACTATTAAGTTTAGACCTCTGGACAGCGCCTGTTTGAGTACAAAAGTAACTAATATGAGCAGTGTAAATAGTGAATAGAAGGGAAATTCTATGGTGTTCAAAGTAAAATAATATGTGTAGTTATAACGAGTAAAATATTTACAAATAATTTTAAGAACTAAATAGAAAGCTTGTTTTTGCACAAATGTTTTGTGTTCAGAGTCAATGGAAATAATGGATTTTGCACAAGTTGAATCGTGCATGTAATTACGGCTATGCCACATGTACCGCATAAAAACGGTGTCTACCTCAAACAGATGAACAATGACTAAAACGCACCACACGTGGCCCACAGGGGCAGCCCCTTTCCAAGGCTACACTGGTCACCATTTGTCCGATGAATGTTGTAGTGTCGTGAGGTGTTTAACTGCACTAATTAGGTGAAACCTCTGCTCAGACAATGATTGTGTGAGATAAAAGTGCACGATATTGAAATAATACTGTCACAGATTGTTGTTACGCCGCATAATTTGCCTGATCTCGCTGAATAATTTATTCAACCCTGCGACATAAATTGCTTCTCCAATTGCGGGTAATTCCAGTGATCCCGATAATAATTATTACATATGAAGAATTGAGGAAAAACAGTTATTGTTCAGCCTTTCAAACAGCAAATGCAGTAAGAAATTGTTTCATAATTATTTTCCAGATGTCAGTTCAGTTCTAAAATAAATATGACAACCAGTCGCAGAATTGCCACGTTAATAATAACTCGGAGGATTTTATAGAAATCCATTTTTAGGTGACCGCTCCTGGCACCTACAGAATCTGAGAACAAAACCATATTGCTTGTATTTTAGCCGAGAACAGAGGGAAACCTAGAGTCAGAGCCCAGGCAGCAGCGGAGTCAGTTCTGTTCTGTGACTGTAACATAAACACGGAAGTCCCAGCGCAGACAGAGGACGCACAGACGCACCCACTGCACACAGAGGGACAGACGCACAGACACACCCACTGCACACGGAGAGGGACAGACGCACAGACACACCCACTGCACACAGAGGGACAGACGCACAGACACACCCACTGCACACGGAGAGGGACAGACGCACAGACACACCCACTGCACACAGGGAGGGACAGACACACAGACACCCCCTCTGCACACAGGGAGGGACAGACGCACAGACACACCCAATGCACACAGGGAGGGACAGACACACAGACACCCCCTCTGCACACAGGGAGGGACAGACGCACAGACACACCCACTGCACACAGAGAGGGACGGACGCAGAGACACACCCACTGCACTCAGAGAGGGACAGACGCACAGACACACCCACTGCACACAGAGAGGGACAGGCACAGACACACCCAATGCACACAGGGAGGGACAGACGCACAGACACCCCCTCTGCACACAGGGAGGGACAGACGCACAGACACACCCACTTCACACAGAGAGGGACAGACCAGACACGCCCACTGCACACAGAGAGGGGCATAAGCGCAGACACACCCACTGCACACAGGGAGGGACAGACGCACAGACACACCCTCTGCACACAGGGAGGGACAGACGCACAGACACACCCACTCCATAAAGAGAGAAACGAAACTTACCTTCACTTCCTGCGTTTCTGAATCATGGCGACGGCAGCTCAGCTCGGAGACCTCCAGGAAGAGGCCACGTGTTCCATCTGTTTGGATTATTTCACTGATCCGGTGACTATTGATTGTGGACACAACTTCTGCCGCTCCTGCATCACCGCGAGCTGGAAGGCGAGAGATGGAAACTTCCCTTGTCCACAGTGCAGGGATATATC
Organism: Lissotriton vulgaris; assembly: GCF_964263255.1. NCBI lineage: Eukaryota > Metazoa > Chordata > Amphibia > Caudata > Salamandridae > Lissotriton > Lissotriton vulgaris. The sequence continues at coordinate 779,633,276 of NC_141696.1, read as the reverse complement.
AGGGAAAAGCCTCCGACCCAACAGGCAACTGAGGAACATAGTGGACATTGCAAAACAGCTTCACCTGCCCCCCGTGAAGCCCCCGGGGGAAAGTCTGTGTAAGAAACATGGCGAGAAACTGCTGCTGTTCTGTGCAGAGGATCAGAGGATGATATGTTTGGTGTGCCGGGAGTCCAAGGAGCACAAAACTCACTCAGCAAGTCCTGTAGAGGAGGCTGCAGAGGAGTACAAGGTATGTGCGAGGGCATTCGTGGATTCCAAAATCCCAGTGTGAGCTCCGTTGAGGAACCTGCAGAGGAGCACAAGGGGTGCGTGTGCGTGCGCGCGTGTGTGTGTGTGTGTGTGGGGGGGGGGGGGGGGTGTTCTGGAACGACAAGTGAAGGTCACTGGGTACGGCTGTGAAAATTCGGTGATCAAATCCCTCTATGAGCCCCATCACGGGGGCTGCCTGAGAGCGGAGCTCTGTGTGCAAGTGTTCAGAGGTGACAAGTCATGCAGTGTACCCCATATAGGAACTTGCAGAAGAGCACAAGGTGTGTGTGTGGGTGTTCAGGATTCACCAGTGAATACACTACTGGAAGCTCATAGAAGATGCAGTGTGTCTGGGTGTTCAGGGCTCAAAGGCCCCCTGCGGTCTCACATAAATTGTTTTGTATTGAATTGCATTTGTATAGCGCTTACTAACTTTGACGAGGCGTCAAAGCGCTTTTTTTTAGCGGTAGCACGCTACTCCGGATCCCATAAAGGATTAGTGTTGATTTAGTATAGTAAAATATGAAAAGTAGTTTGAGTGGTGGGTAGTTTAGTCAGTTATTTGGACTCAGAAGGATAGCGGAGGGATAGAAGAGGGAAAAAGGTTTGTATTTATATAGCGCTTGCTACCCCTGAAGGGGTGTTGAAGCGCTTTTTTGACGAGTAGCACGATTTTGAAACCATATTAAGAAATTGGGGAAAAATACATAAAAATACATTTAGTTTGTATGCTCCCAAAGAAAAAAGGAATATAAAAAGGAAACACTCAGCAGACGTGCAGAACGTGAGGAGAAACATGGCATTGCATGAATACAGAGAAGAGAGATGAAGTATAGAAGAATGAAGTATCTTTAACTTAGTCGAAAAGGGGTTGATTTGTTTTGTACGGATTGGAGAAGGAAGAATAGGAATAAATCACAATACGAATGAGGAAAAAATTGAAAAAAGTGATGAGGAGATGGCCAAGGTGAAGCCAGAAGCCAGAGTGAAGGAAGGAAGGAGTATTTCTTAAGTGATTAAAGCAAGCTGTCAGGCTCCATTGGAGCCGCGGGACACACAGGTTCAATGGACCTCAGTTGAGGGGGTTGAGTCTGTTCCCTCATGTGTCCTGGGGCTGACCTATTAGGACTTGAAAGAGCGAACATTAGTGCACCCCGTTGGCGCTTGCCTCGCAGGGTAGCAGGGCCAGCAGCCCCAGGCTTACCCAGGGAGGTGGAGGAGGGAGAGAGACTCCAAGGCTTACCAGGGAGGCGGAGGAGGGAGAGAGACTCCAAGGCTTACCAGGGAGGCGGAGGAGGGAGAGAGACTTCAAGGCTTACCAGGGAGGCGGAGGAGGGAGAGAGACTCCAAGGCTTACCAGGGAGGCGGAGGAGGGAGAGAGACTCCAAGGCTTACCAGGGAGGCGGAGGAGGGAGAGAGACTTCAAGGCTTACCAGGGAGGCGGAGGAGGGAGAGAGACTCCAAGGCTTACCAGGGAGGCGGAGGAGGGAGAGAGACTCCAAGGCTTACCAGGGAGGCGGAGGAGGGAGAGAGACTCCAAGGCTTACCAGGGAGGTGGAGGAGGGAGAGAGACTCCAAGGCTAACCAGGGAGGCGGAGGAGGGAGAGAGACTCCAAGGCTTACCAGGGAGGCGGAGGAGGGAGAGAGACTCCAAGGCTTACGGTGGAGGTGGAGGGAGGGAGGGAGGGAGAGACTGACTGACTGACTGACTGACCAGCAGGCCCGGTTCTAGCGGGTGGGCCAGGCCCACCCAAACAGTATCCTTGGCCATCGCACTGAAGGCAGGCGTCTTTGGGATCTAAGTGCTTCAACCCTCCCCCGTCGCGTGTGTCAGCCCGGGCCGAGGGGCGCGCACACACAGACAGTTTTATAGATGATCGCAGCAACGCCCGAGTACTTCACAAGACCATGTATATGTTAACGAGGCTTTGTTTATTTTGTCACCGCTTCATCTCTGCATGGCAAAAGGCGACAAACCCTTTCTTTGACAAGGGTTACCGTTGGTAACCTTTGCTTACTGTCCTGCTGCGTTGATATTTATTTTTATATGCAGCGCAGGAGAAAATAAGTTTTTTTTTTTTATTCCTATTCACCTTTCTGACCCCTGCAGTGGCTTATCACAAAAGACTGTGACACAAACTTTGACTAATGGAGTAGGTAAGAGAATGTGTTACTATATATTTTCCTTTTTTAAAATCTGCACAGGCCCAGCAGGACACACACGTGTGTGCTTCTTTTAAACAGTTTTTATCATTATCATGGCCGATGCAGGACAACAATAGGAATACAAAATGCCCAGATAACACTGGTGAATAATAATCCTGCTGGAGAGCAATAATTTGTCTCTTAGTAGTTTTCAAATGCACATGAACTGTATTTTATGTGGATAGCTCCAGGGCTTTGAGTGGGATGAAAAAACTGGGGGGGGGGGGGGGGGGGGTCTCTCAAAGGGGTTTGGCCAATGTAATTGAGGACGTGGCTTAAAAACAGTACGTTAAAAATCTGTGTTTAACAGTGTGCGGCCCGACTTGTATTTTGCTGTTTCTGTCATTGCATCCAGGTATTTGATACAACAAGTAACATCATACCTACAAGTCAGGACTATTGGCTTTATCAATGGTTGTTAGTTGCATAAGATAAATAACAGCAACTATGGCTTGTATATAATTGCACAAGCTTCCACTTAAAGCACCAGTGACATCAAAACAATGTTGCTGCTCCTGAGTTTCAAAAAGAGAAGGGAAATCCAGAGAGAAAATGACTCTTTAAAGGATTTCCCTTTCCCCTACAACGCTCATCTGGCATGACGTCATGCCGTAACTTTCCACTTGTGAGTGGTGTGAGCAGGGTAACCGATGTGCCTGCTGTCTGGAAACGGGTCTCTATCGGTCTCTGTTTTGTGCCCTGGCACTTTTTTCCGGACTGCAGTGACAGCAGACTGCTGTCACTGCAGTTCGGAAAAAAACGGACTACCTGTGACCAGCACACAAAACAGAGCCAGTAAGAGACCCGTTTCGAGGCCCCTTTAAAAAAACTGCCGGTGCTCAGACCTAGTGAGACCCGGCCCACTTAAAGCCCTGGATAGCTCAGTGGGTTACTGCCTTTGTCACAGAGATCCTTGTGTTACTTGCAGTTCAGAAGTTACAATCCTAACATAGGACAGTAACCAATGAACTGTCATCAAAGAGCTGCATACAAACATGAATGATATAGTTAGAACTTCTCTTTTTTGGTTTTGTGATATAGTTAGAACTCCCCCAGTCTTTCTTTATTCTAATGTTGTTAAAATGAGTATGTTTGGGTAGATATACATTTTTATCAGTAATGCTGACCCCCATGGAATACTCTTTAAATCCTAAGGTTGTGTTTCCCCAGACCAAACCCTCTTAAAATATCCCGCCCACCAGTATGGATGACATGTGACTAATACACCTTGTAATCCTCATTGGCTTATGTGACATTCCAATAGACTGATTTACATACTTGTATGATTCATTGTATCTGTATAATGTGTGCATTGTGTAAAGTACTGACACACACTACACTGATATGAGTAGTGCTATGCAACAAATGAAATGCATATGAGAGAGGGTTAGGGGGCACTGTTGGAGGGTGGCAGTGAGGGAATCCGAGGAGGAGGTAGTGTGAGGGGCTATGGAGCGATGAGGAGCACGGGTGGAGGGTTGCAGTGAGGGAATCCGAGGAAGATGTCAATATGGGGAGGGGCTATGGGGAGTTGAGGGGCACTTGTGGCATGGCTTTGAGGGAATCCAAGTAGGAGGTCAATAGAGGGGGGCATTGGGAGATGAGGGGCACTGTTGGCAGGTGGGAGTAAAGGTATTTACGGAGAAAGAGGTTATTGGTGCAGCGCCAAAAAAGACTCACATCAGCGCTGAAGCCGGCCTTTCTGTTTTTGTTTATTTAATTAGCAGTCAGGTCATAAGGGCTACTGTGGAAAATACTTTAAAGTGCGTGCTAATTATATTCACTGCTATATTCAATGTTTTAAGTTTGAAGGTGATTTTCCTAATGTTTTTACTGGGAAAAATGAAAGTGTAGCCCAATGGTGCCTGATATGGGGCTGGGACTCAAGGTCATTTGTGAGATAAGGTGCACTGGAGAGGAGAAGTGGATAATCAAGCCTGTAGGGAGTGCGTTGCAGAGTCCGTGGTCAGGTGGAGGTAGTAATGAAGAGGGATTCTCCCTGAAGGCTCGCACAAAGGGAGCCTGAAAAGTGTCACTTGTCTGATACTCACACCTCAGAAACCTCCTCTTCCCATCAAAGGGACATTACATGGAAAAAACACTTTTTGAGAGTGAACACATTTAGAAAGAGATTTGGGAAAGAGTGTGTTTTACTTGGCCTTGTAAGACTAAGAAGAGATAAAGGAGCACCCTGAAGCAGGCCTGCCTAGACATATATGCAAAAAATCGAGTTTGCAGTGGCCCACCCGAATGCACCCTTGGCCCACCCAAATAAAAATTCCTGGAACCGGGCCTGCTTACCAGGGAGGTGGAGGAGGGAGAGAGACTCCAAGGCTTACCAGGGAGGGGGAGGAGGGAGAGAGACTCCTACCAGAGTCTAACCAAACAAGGCTCAATAAATCGACTGCTCAGACAGTGCTTTGTGTCAGGAAACACACTTTAATCTATATCAACATCATGTGCTACTCAAACGCAGGGTTAATAATACAAAAACACTGTAAATCGTTCTGGGAAAATAAGAAAGCCAGTATCGGTGATCGAGTGATCCAGCCCCGGTCCAAGGCTCTGCATGAAGAGGCCTGTCCGCTCAGTTTCCTTTCGCCAAACTGTGCCCTTCTTTAGTACGAGAAGATGAAAGGCAGGTCAACAGTCACCCACGTCACTCCAGTGTCACTAGGCCCACGCTGGCACGTTTACGTCCTGGGGGCTTGTGTGAGTGAGTCGCCTCAAGACCCCAGATGGGGGCTGCAGCGGACATAAAGCAGGCATGGGCTCGCCACTACCACTTGCAGTCCCACTGTCCCCTTCAAACAAAGCCAACCATGAACCCTTTCAACAGAGAGCTCCATGCATTTCAAGGGGTGCTGCTCCCCTGACCTGGAGAGAACCCCTCAGAGCTCATAGGAAGCCCTGGAGCAGTAACTCAGGATCTCAGTCCACATTAGATGCTGGTGTATGTATTCTCTCAGCACACCTGACCTGGAGAGAACCCGTCAGAGCTCATAGGAAGCCCCGGAGCACTGACTCAGGAGCTCAGTCCACGTGAGATGCCGGTTTATATATTCCTATATATGAGGACCGCTGCACTCCAAGGTAAATAGGATTAAGCTTGGTAAAGTAGGTAATCTATTAGATAGGTGCGCAGGAAGTCACCTTCCAGGTCCAAAAGGTGCGTTTGATATGAAAGCAATGAGAGCCTTACAGGGGGTAAGGACAAATCCTGGGCACTCTGGTAGGCACCTTGGTGCGTAAATATGTTCAATAAAGTTCTGAATTCGGTGTTGAACAAAACTTATGTTTGATTTATTTCAACAAATTTTCATCATGATAGTAGGTTAATCATGGTTCAATATTTCATCATCATATTCTGGTCATATGATCAAAGCATCAAAATTTCAGTATTCTTGTAGGATTATACATTCAAAAAATCGTCCCTGATGCATTTCGTGCAGAGGTGCACTTCTTCAGGGGGAATCTAGAAGGTAAGAGGAAACAATATGTAGGGCGCTAATACAGGAGTCCTAAATGTACATCATACACTAATGGAGAGTGAGTGAAAAATAGAAAGCGATACCAAGGTTAAGGTGAACATAGCAGTAATATGAGGGGTGTGGGGTCATCACCGGTCTGTGAAAAGGAACACGAGCGATGGAGAATGAAACGTGATGTAGGGGAGTGGAAACACACTGAGAAAAGATAAAGAATTCCAGGAAATCCAACCCGAGGTGCACGTATGGGAATTGAAAGAAAACGGCGGTGCTCGAAGCTAGGTAATGGCTTGTGATCGGCAAAAGCGTTAAGGAGAAATGTGCCGTCTTACCAAGTATGCGAAGATAAACCAGCATTCTACGTTGTGATCCAAGGAATCTCCGAGAAAGTGTTCGTGAACCCGGAAGACGCCGGGCATGCGCGTTAAAGCGGACTATGAACGCGAGGAGCATGAAAAGTGAAAACAGACTGAACTGTGGGGACGGTGAAAAAACGCGTGTGAGGCAAATGAGTAGAAACAGGGTGGAAAGTCCGAAAAGAGAGTGGATATTAAAAAAAGTAGATATTTACGAAACGAAGGGTGAAATGACGAATAAAATAGGTGGTAAAAATAGAGAGTGAAAAGAAATAGTGAAACTTATACATGAAAGGTGAATATCTAAGTGGAGTAACAGGGAACAACATGCATGAGGCAGAGAAAAGGATATATACGATAGGATGAAAAAATACAATGGAGGGCATAGTGTATATGACAGAGGTTGCAAAAATAACAAGAAACAGTGAGTTGACAGTAGTCAAAGATAAGAAATCTGAGACATATAATGAACAAGGTTAACACACATAAAGGGAATCAACCAAACTTATGCAATATACATTACATCACAGTTATTTCAAAGCTTCTACCGGCCAATTCTACCAACAGTTATCAGGAGTCGCTATGGGCAACTGTGCGGCTCCTGCGTACGCAAATCTGTTCATGCACTCATTCGAGACCAAACATATATTGAATCATCAAATGTGGCAACCATACATACATGCTTACTATCGATACATCGATGATATTTTCCTTGTTTGGATAGGTAATGAGAATCAACTTCAACAAGCCATCAGTGAACTCAACCACGTGGATGACCGTATCCAATTCACCTACAGTTTTGATTCTAAATCTATATCTTTCCTTGATGTACAAATCATACTATCCAATAATCAATTTGTTACTTCAATACACACCAAAGCTACCGACCGGAACAACTACCTGCATTATAGGAGTTTCCACCAACCCAGTCTGAAACGACATCTGCCATACTCGCAACTTTTGCGGGCCAAAAGGATCGCATCCACACCAGAGAACTATGACCATAACAGTACCTCAATCATCACAAAATTCAGACAAAGGGGCTACCCAGATGAACTCACAAAATCAGCTAAAACCAGAGTTTTGAATAAACCTAGACAGGACCTACTAAAACTCAGAGAAAAGCCTACAGAATCAGACACCCGTGTTGTGTTTGTCTCCAAATATTCGACACAATCCACAAAAATAAAACAATCTATTCGCAGGCACTGGCAAATGCTACAACTTGAAACGGATTTCAACAAAATATTTGACCAACCACCGATTTTTGCACACCAACGCTCTAAAAATATTGCGTCCATGCTGAAACAATCTCCCACCAAAGAACAAATCACCTACAAAGGCACAATACCATGCTACAATTGTGGTCACTGTAGCAGCATCATTCCAGGAAATTGTGTATCACACCCCACTCAAGGGACGCCCATACGACTTCGAGTTAATGCTACCTGCGACACTACAAACGTGATATACATGTTGAAATGCCCGTGTGGCCTCCCATACGTAGGCAAAACTGAACGGAAAATCAAAGTAAGACTGACGGAGCACCGCAGTAACATACGTACTAAAAATCTCAAATCCTGCGTAGCAGCTCACTTCATCCAACATGGCCACAACCCCAGCCAAATTCGCTTCCTCATCTTGGAAGTAGTGGATAAACATCCACACTCAGACAACAACAAAAACTTGTTACGTCGTGAACTATACTGGATACACCGCCTTCTGGCCATGCACCCTAAAGGACTAAATGATAGATTGGAATACAGTTGTTACCTTTAGGGATTGTTCCGACATCCATACTATTCCACCAGTATCTTGAATTGCTAATTTGGTTGATTCCCTTTATGTGTGTTAACCTTGTTCATTATATGTCTCAGATTTCTTATCTTTGACTACTGTCAACTCACTGTTTCTTGTTATTTTTGCAACCTCTGTCATATACACTATGCCCTCCATTGTATTTTTTCATCCTATCGTATATATCCTTTTCTCTGCCTCATGCATGTTGTTCCCTGTTACTCCACTTAGATATTCACCTTTCATGTATAAGTTTCACTATTTCTTTTCACTCTCTATTTTTACCACCTATTTTATTCGTCATTTCACCCTTCGTTTCGTAAATATCTACTTTTTTTAATATCCACTCTCTTTTCGGACTTTCCACCCTGTTTCTACTCATTTGCCTCACACGCGTTTTTTCACCGTCCCCACAGTTCAGTCTGTTTTCACTTTTCATGCTCCTCGCGTTCATAGTCCGCTTTAACGCGCATGCCCGGCGTCTTCCGGGTTCACGAACACTTTCTCGGAGATTCCTTGGATCACAACGTAGAATGCTGGTTTATCTTCGCATACTTGGTAAGACGGCACATTTCTCCTTAACGCTTTTGCCGATCACAAGCCATTACCTAGCTTCGAGCACCGCCGTTTTCTTTCAATTCCCATACGTGCACCTCGGGTTGGATTTCCTGGAATTCTTTATCTTTTCTCAGTGTGTTTCCACTCCCCTACATCACGTTTCATTCTCCATCGCTCGTGTTCCTTTTCACAGACCGGTGATGACCCCACACCCCTCATATTACTGCTATGTTCACCTTAACCTTGGTATCGCTTTCTATTTTTCACTCACTCTCCATTAGTGTATGATGTACATTTAGGACTCCTGTATTAGCGCCTTACATATTGTTTCCTCTTACCTTCTAGATTCCCCCTGAAGAAGTGCACCTCTGCACGAAATGCATCGGGGACGATTTTTTGGGTTTATATATTCCCTCAGCACACCTAACTGGAGAGAACCCCTCAGAGCTCAGTAGGAAGCCCTGGAGCAGTGACTCAGGAGCTCAGTCCACATTAGATGCTGGTGTATCTATTCCCTCAGCACACCTCACCTGGAGAGAAACCCTCAGAGCTCAGCAGGAAGCCCTGGAGCAGTGACTCAGGAGCTCAGTCCACATTAGATGCTGGTTTGTGTTTTCCCTCGGCACACCTGACCTGGAGACAAGCCCTTCAGATCTCAGTAGGAAGCCCTGGAGCAGTGACTCAGGAGCTCAGTCCACATTAGATGCTGGTGTATCTATTCCCTCAGCACACCTGACCTGGAGAGAACCCCTCAGAGCTCAGTAGGAAGCCCTGGAGCAGTGACTCAGGATCTCAGTCCGCATTAGATGCTGGTGTATGTATTCCCTCAGCACACCTGACCTGGAGAGAACCCGTCAGAGCTCAGTAGGAAGCCCTGGAGCAGTGACTCAGGAGCTCAGTCCACATTAGATGCTGGTGTATCTATTCCCTCAGCACAGTGCTGTGCCTGGCTCGAGGGTGTTGTGACACCTTGTGTGTCAATCTACAGACACTCAAGCCACACTCTCCTTCCAAGTGTCAGCAGTAAGGCTGGATGGTGACAGGAGTATTTTATTCAGAGAATCCCACAATGGAGAAGAAAGGGGAGAGAAGTCTTTCAAATGTGCATGTCTCAGTCTTTGGTGAGTAACACCCCAGGTGAAGAGAAGGGCAGGTTATTGTCAAAACTTACCCTTCCCTTCTCAAGAGGCGGCTATCTCCTACTAACTACATCACCCATGACCTGCTAGAGGAGATACCCGAAGGAATACAAAGGCAGCAGCTGCACTTCTAAGGATAGAGGGTCCACAGTCATCCCACACAGGGACTCCCATAATATTCATGAACATCTGCAAGAAACACTGTACATCTGGCAGGCTAACCCCGACCTCTAACGTACTTACAGTGGAGATTCAAGATGGCGCCCCCGTCCCAACAGCCAGCCGAGGCGCGTACACTTGGTCCATTCTACTATGACCACATAGTGTCCAAATCCGCTGGATGCAACGAAGAACCCAGAAGACTGGTCAGACATGTCACACCGGCAAGACCAGAAGGCAAAGACATCACTGGGACAAACGTGTAAAAAGGCCTTTTCTATCCCCACAAATCCAAACACAGTAACACAGTCAAGAGCTGACGGTCGCCACTATGAAGAACATGCATGTTGCCCCTACCCCTGGCCAAAGAAACGAGCCAAGCCACGAACTCTGAGCAGACGCTTTGGGATGGCCAGGGCATTTTCAGACAGACAAGCAGACAACCGATTTCAAAGAAGCAAAAACAGTCTAGGAATTAAAGTAAAACAGTAGAAAAGTGTAAAAGTGCAACACGGGTGAGAGGTGGAGAAACGTAGACCAGAGAGGACACAAGCTGGAGGGAAGAGTGAAACTGAAGAAGACGAGCAAGAAGTCACCAGATGCATAACGACTCGCTTTCCTAGAGTGCCTTCCACAGAGATGGTTTTCAGAAGGTTATTGATGATTAAGGAGTTCTCTTCCCATTCAAACCCTGCAACAGCAGCTCAAAGGATTTCTCAGTAAAGTGAAATGGTTGTCCAAGAGCACAAGGTATGTGCGGGGGTGTTCAAGATTCACAAGTGTATACATTACTGGAGTCTCCCAAAAGATGCAATATCTGGGTGTTCATGGATCAAAGAAACCCTGCGGGTCCCACATAAATGGTTGTCCAAGACCACAAGGTATGTGAGTGGGAGTTCAGAGGACTACACTGCATTTAAATCGGCTTTTAGGGATCACAGGTTAGTTGCACCTCCTAGAAGAGGGCAAGGGACCTCTGTCATCACTCATGGATCACCGTTCACTCTGTGGGTCTCCGCGGGTCCCTGAAGGGACCTCTGATCATTCAGAGATCACCCTTCACTCTGTGGGTCTCCGCAGGTCCCTGAAGGGACCTCTGTGATCATTCAGGAATCACCGTTCACTCTGTGGGTCTCCGCGGGTCCCTGAAGGGACCTCTGTGATCATTCAGGAATCACCGTTCACTCTGTGGGTCTCCGCGGGTCCCTGAAGGGACCTCTGTGATCATTCAGGAATCACCGTTCACTCTGCGTGTATCCGCGGGTCCCTGAAGGGACCTCTGTAATCACTCAGGGATCAACGTTCACTCTGTGGGTCTCTGCGGGTCTCTGAAGGGACCTCTGTGGTCATTCTGGGATCACCCTTCACTATGTGGGTCCCTGAAGGGACCTCTGTGATCATTCAGGGATCTGATCTTCCTCGGTCCCGGGGTCTAGCACCTCCTGGTCCTTCAGCAGCAGTGTTTCTTCCTCGGTCCTGGGGTCTAGCACCTCGGGGGTCCTTCAGCAGCAGCAGTGTTTCTTCCTCAGTCCTGGGGTCTAGCGCCTCTGGGGTCCTTCAGCAGCAGCAGTGTTTCTTCCTCGGTCCCGGGGTCTAGCGCCTCCAGGGTCCTTCAGCAGCAGCAGTGTTTCTTCCTCGGTCCCGGGGTCTATCGCCTCCGGGGTCCTTCAGCAGCAGCAGTGTTTCTTCCTCAGTCCTGGGGTCCAGCGCCTCCGGGGTCCCTCAGCAGCAGCAGTGTTTCTTCCTCAGTCCTGGGGTCTATCCCCTCCGGGGTCCCTCAGCAGCAGCAGTGTTTCTTCCTCGGTCCCGGGGTCTAGTGCCTCAGGGTCCTTCAGCAGCAGCAGTGTTTCTTCTTCGGTCCTGGGGTCTATCCCCTCCGGGGTCCTTCAGCAGCAGCAGCGTTTCTTCCTTAGTCCTGGGGTCTAGCACCTCCGGGGTCCTTCAGCAGCAGCAGCAGTGTTTCTTCCTCGGTCCTGGGGTCTAGCGCCTTTGGGTCCCTCAGCATCAGCAGTGTTTCTTCCTCGGTCCCGGTGTCTAGCGCCTCCTGTAGAAGGAAGGGCCCCAGGATCCCTGTCTCTGGCCTCAGCTTCCTCGTCAGTGCTGTGCAGAGCTCCTTGATGTCAGCAGCAGCACCGGATGTGCTGCTGTTTTCAGGTTATATCCGGTCCTAGGATTATTGGATCCAATCCAACTGTCCAATCGGATTCATGGTTCACCCCAAACCTTTGAAGGTGGCCTGTGAAGTTGTGGGTGAACCACAAACTACCTCTCCTCCATTCAGGACAGATATTCGAGACAGACAGTGGCACAAGGCTGTGAATCTTTCTAATGGAGGACAGGAGTTTGAGGAGCTGGGAGGGGGCCGGGGTGAGACCAAGAGAAGGGGGACTGTAGGCACTGACTACAACCAAGATTTTGATACTCCCTACAACAGAAAGCCTTTTACACACACGCCGAGGCCCCGATCACAGCACAGGGGAGCCTCACCTCACATGCCCACAAGCACTGCATCATATAGACCTAGCCTGAAGGTACCTGAGGAGCCTGATGGCACCGTGAGGCCCTGTTAATGGCAATGGAGCAGTGTACACATCTGTGCCAAACATGCATCCTGCACATACATACATATGGAGCCCAGATATGACATATTACACAGAGTCAGAAGGTAGTGTCAGTAGGAGCTCTCCTCTCTGAGTTTGAGGCGACATCTACCCCCCTTCTATACTCGCCCACCACAAGCCTTTAGTAGTGTCGTGGGCTGGTCATTTGAGGGGATCCAATCAGGTTAAAAGCAGGACCTCCCAGGGTGGAGCTCAACCTCGTACTCTGCTCGAGAGCAACACACTAGATGTAAAGCACTGGTCAGGGGGCTCGTGGTGCGGGTTTCCTGCACGAGAAGATATCCCGTGCCAGGAAAGTAAAACGGAAATAGTTTGTCACATGGACACTGCGCCAAAACCTTTGCCCCTACTGTTCACGGTCTCAGTGTCACTGCTGACATCCTGCCATACACCCGGCTTGGATTTGGTGCCTGCTCTCTTGGCTGCCTGTTCCTTGTTGCAGACTCTGCATCAGAATGTTGCCTGCTATCTCGATCCTGCCTGTTCTCAGCTGCGGTCCTGTATGAGGCTGGTTCCTGCTCCCTCTTGCAGACCCTGTAAAGGGCTGGTGTCTGCTCTCTTTTTAGGGCTCGCCTTCGTTGCAGCGCGAAGCGCGCTGCCGCTGGCGAGCCTTATTGTCGTTGTGAAGGCCTTCCAAGTGGTACAGACCGGTACACGAGCAGACCGGTCTGTGAACGCGCGAGCTGCAGGGAATGCCAACGTGCACGCTCGCGGCATCACGCTCCTGTCCTCCCGGGTCTCTTCCAAGGTGCGCTCCAGGCCGACTTGTTTATAGCGGAATTGTGTGGCTCCCAAAGGCTTATTGGGGACAGGTTGGTAGCTGATATGAAAGCAACTCTGTCCGTTGCTCTACATTGGCTTTTTGTTGCTTTCTAGTCGGTGGTTTTATTTGTTTTAGTCCGTTCAACTGGTCTTTACCCACCCCTGATGCATTCGTCCCCTACCTTCATTGTATAAGGAGAGAGAGGGGTCCTACACCCGGACTCTGCTCAGGGCGAGCCTTGGACAGTCCGGGCTGCACCTTGAGGGTTTGTCACATGTTAGAAGTTATTTATATAATTTTAAGTCCAGCTTCTACAATTTAATACTTTGTAGCGTAATGTATTATTTACACCTCTTTATTAGAGCTGTGGCTCTCCACCGCCTCCTCGCGGGGAGTGGGAATCCCCGGAGTACCCGGCCCCCCATGAGAGGGGGGAGGGGGCGCACACCGCTCATTTTGGCAACAGAGGCAGCCGATAGCCGGCGGTAGAACCCGATTTGTTATTTCGCAGCCATCCTTACTAAGCACTTGTGAATAAGGTGATGGGTGATGGGTTTTTTTTTGTCCTCTACTCCTTCTCACACTATCTCCACAGCGCGGGGACACGCCGGGAGGCGTCACCAGGCGCTCTACAAGCTCCTTTAAATTAAAAGTGACCTGAATTTGCTGCTCTTTGTACAGTGGTACCCGGGATCTAGTATCTTGGTATCCCGTTGATTGCCGCTCAGGTCAGGGCAGTTTTCAATGGTCTTTGTGATTAAAAGGTAAATAAGCAATGCTTGTAGCAGGCAGGGCTGCTGTGCTTGAAGAAACTGGATCCTCGTACTGCCCCAAGCTCACTGGCCTGCCAAGTTCTTTCATTTATAGCGCAGCTGTCTGGTCGCCAAAGGCTTATTGGGGACAGGTCGGTAGCTGATCTGGAAAGCAACTCTGCCCGTTGCTCTACATTGACTTTTTGTTGCTTTCTAGTCAGTGGTTTTATTTGTTTGTCCGTTCAACTCGTCTTTCCCCCTCCCATGAAGCATTTGTCCCCTACGTTCATTGTATAAGGAGAGAGAGGGGTCCTGCACCCGGACTCCGCTCAAGGTGAGCCTTGGACAGTCCGGGCTGCACCTTGAGGGTTTGTCACATACCTTTGTTTACTTCAGAGCACGCGCTGATGTCCCGAGTTTCTAGGCGCTTACTTTACGATCCTTTATACCTGCTTCGCTGTCCGAGACTAGAGCAAGCCTCCCCGAGGTACCAAAACCTCCCCTGCCCTGAGGGAGCAATAACCACCTCGCTCTCTCTCCTGCAGAGTCCTTATAATTGCCCCGGAGGAACTAAAGTTCAATGTTGTACCAACATACCAGGAAATGCTCATTAGCATATGGGCTCCCAGAATCCTCTGCGCTCAATTTATCCTTTTTATGAGGCTTACAGGAAATAGAGGACAGTTCAGAGTATCTAGCTCGCAGTCAGAATTTTTAATGTCTATGTCTGGGTGATATGTGTTGGCGACTATTGCTCTCTGTAAGTGTCCTGAGTTTCATCTCTTGTGGGTACCTCTAATGACATTTGTGTCTATAGCTTAGCTTTGCGCAGTGGCAGTATCGTAGCCAATGAGGTCTAACCGAGGCGCGTTTATTGCTTATTGTAAACGTTGCCCAATACCCTGTTATGGCGACTAATATAGTCTACAATGCAATTCTTGACAGTCTCCACGGAGGCTGATTTTGCTCGTCTAAATAAGAGAAAGTCTGATAAAATCATTTTGAGTTTTTTCAGAGATTACTATTAGTATAGAAGTATGTTAAAAGTTATTCATATGATTTTAAGTCAAGCTTCTACAAATTAATACTTTGTAGCGTAATGTATTATTTACACCTCTGTTAGAACTCCCAGATGGAATTTGTGTTTCTCCGCCGCCTCCTCGGAGTACCCGGCCCCTCCATGAGAGGGGGAGGGGGCGCACCCCACATCTTTGGGGCAGCCATCTTTACCAAGCACTTGGGAATAAATGACCTGAAGTCGCTGCTTTTTAGGTCTCGCCTAGCTATCGCATAAGCGGTGTTTTGCGAGGTATTTAGTGGGGCGTCTGAAAGTGAACCCAAAGTCTGCAGGCGGATCGGGTACAGTGCATGTGCACTGGGCGCGCGCACCATTTTTCAGCCTGCAGCCTTTGGGAGTACTTTCGCTGACGTTCTCAGTGAGCCACGCGGCCACTGAGAACATCAAAGCGGCCAGAGATAAATCTCATTATGGACAAGGCCAGTTATAGTCAAGGGACCATGCTTTCAGTTAATTTTTTTCAGATTACATTGCCAGTTTGTCTTTCATTCGCCGTCTCTCCTTCCTCAGTTCTTTCATGTTTATTACTTCAAAAACCGTCACTGTCGTTCTTCTTACTACTTCTCTGCCATTTGTCTCCCCTTACATCTTCGCCTCCTCTTTTTTCCAACCCAGTGCTACACCATATTACTTCTCAACTTTTTCTCATTGTCTCACACTCCCTCTACTCCGCTCCCTGTCCTCTGTCTCCTGCCCTCACTCTCCTCCGTTCCCTTCCCATCTTTCTTCTCCCTCTCCATTTCCCTCCAATCCCTTCCCTATTTTCCTTCTCGTCTATCCCCATTTCGCTCTCCCCTCTCCATCTCCCTCTTCCCTTCCTATATCTCTTTCCCCCATCCCACTTACTCCATTCCCTCCATCTACTACATTCCTGTCCACTTCTCTTCTGTTCCACATCTCCCTCCCAGCCCTTACCCATCTTGTCTCCTCTCTTCCAAATTTTCCACCTTCCCGTCTCCATCGTCCCACCATCTCTCTCATTCCTCCCCCTCTCCCAATCCACACACTTTGTCTGGAGCAGGGTTATTTGCGGTGTGTGCTCCATGTGTCTTTGCAATAAATAACCCGTCTGTCATTGCCATGTAATTTGTCATTAATCAATCCCAGTTCCATGAATATAAAGGTGGGCCCGCGTTCCTTCCGTAAGATTCCCTCGCTCAAGTGTGGTTGTTTGGGAGATGATACGGCTCTGCCTCAGTGATGTTTCAATGCACTTTGAGAGTACAGTGTTTGGTAAAAGTGCTTGTGATTGAACCTAGCATACTGTGTTTGCCCAGATCAGGGACAGCACAAGCAGGGACTGTGCAGGCTCCCCTCGTCTCTCGAGATCTCCTCCCGCAGCAAAAGGTAAAAGTGCTGCTCTGTGTATGTTCAATTAAACATCTGCCAACTGTAGAGGTGTGACGAGACCCCCTCTGACTGTCGGGTACTTTAAAAATAATTGATGGTTATTCAGAGGTGAGTTACCAGTTTAATTGATGCCTTCATCATCAAAGTTGTAAGTCTTCATACGTTCCACATTTGTACCCTATTTTCCCTGCTGGTATTCCCCCCCCCCTCCCTTCTCGCCCAGTCCGTGTCACCTCGGCGTGCACTCACCCCTCCTTTCTCCCCTTTTGGCCGCTTTGATGTTCTTGTGCTTGTTCTTGTTGTCGTCCTGTTGCCTCCCCAAGTAATACAGACCGGTGCACGAGCAGACACCGGTCTGTGAACGCGTGAGCCGCAGGGAACGCCAACGTGCACGCTCACGGCGTCACGCTCCTGCCTTCCCGCTTCTCTTCTTAGGCGCGCTCCAGGCCGACTTCTTGGGAGGAAATGACTGTAGAGCGGAGCCGCGGATCCATATCGGCTCATCGCTCAGATGCCGGGGACGATTGCGCCCTCACTGCATCTTCAGAGGAGGACGTCGCCAGATCCTGTGATGAGGGGGTGAAGCCTGTCTGCTGCTTTCACCAGGCTGACCCGGTGCTCTCAAAGCTGAACTGTGAGTTCAAAGGTGAGTTTGGGACCACCCTGAACTAAGGGCTCCTTCGTGTTAGTGCGCCCTTTAAGTCTGCCACCTACAGGAACTATAGGCCCCTTTCATGTTAGCCGTGATGCCTTTTGGTGACGTATGTTTGTGTCACCAGTGAGTGGCGTAGGAAGGATGGAAGGCAAGGGCACGAATGCAAGCATTAAAATGCGATTCCCAATGCCCTGGCTGAGTACTGAAATACAGCCATAATTGGGGTGCAGACTGCCCTCAGACCCTGGTCCCTCAGCCCCTGTCGCACTCTCTGTCCATGTTAGCACGGGGTGGCCCGTGGGTGCCCTCTTCAGTCACTCCTGGGCCCGAGGGCAGCCGAGGAGAAGCTGGTCTCGCCACAGACGCAATGCCACCTGCAGACGGGCACAGAACGTGAGCGCTCATCAACACAGAAAAACAGACATGGCTCTAAGGAAATAAAGTGCAATTTTTAAACCCACTGTTATATGTTAATTAAATTGCTTTTTGATAACAGTTGCACTAGTCCTGCTTCGGAAAACATAAACACTTGCCACCCTCTGTTTCCATCGATCCTCTCTTAAAACAAGAGGACAATTTGCTAAAATCTGCTGGGACAGCTTCTGAAAACCGCTATTGTACCGGCAAACCCAGGATGCCCTGCCACCCTAACATAAGTGGAACCATTTTACTTCGATGCGTTTGTGCAGTTTGACCAATCGGACCTATATCGTAAACAGGTGCACGCCGATAACCTGTGTTTTTTAGCCTTTGCAGGGCACATACATTTAACTTGGAATATCTCCAATCCAGTCCATTAGCTGCAGACAGCAAAATTTCTGAAACAGAAGCGATCACAACGTACTGTTTCTGAACTGTGCTTTCTGGATTCATGAACAACTAGAGAAATTCCAGGTTAAATGCAAGCTCTTTAAACACTTCAAACATACAGGTTCTCTGCTCTGTGACAGTGAAAATTTAGAATAAGACCCCAGCGGAGGTGTAGCTGTCTATTATTATTATTATTCTGAGTTTTGTATAGCGCCTGGTTACCAGTAGGCATCCCAGCGCTTATCAGAACATAACACTACTAAAAGAAAGCAGGGATTAAACGGAGAACAAAAAAGTTTTTAAAAGTTTACGGAACCTGAGAAGACTGGCTTCGGAGCGCAGTTGTAGGGGCAATGAGTTCCACAAGGAGGCCACATTGATTGAGAACCTTCTGCCACCAGTTCTAGCTTTTTTCACCCTGCCAACCTGAAGGAGATGTTGGTGGTCAGAGCGAAGGGAACGAGAGGCCTTGTAGGGCTGGACCATCTCCTCCAGAATAGATGGACCTACCCCGTGCAGAACTTTGTGGGCGATGCAAAGTGACTTGAATTTCACCCTGTCCCTCACAGGGAGCCAGTGCAGTGCCCTCAACGCCGGGCGGGCAGATTGACGCCTAGGGAGACCCGTCAAAAGCCTAGCAGCCGCGTTCTGCACTTGCTGCAGTCTGTTCAGGGTAGATTCGGGTGCGCCCAGGAATAGCGCATTGCTGAAATCCAGCCGCGAGATGATAAGTCCCTGGATGAGGAGCCTTCGAGTGGCCACTGGGAGCAAGGGCAGAATCTTCTGGGCTGAACGGAGCAGGCCAAAGCACACGCCAGCAGTCTTTTTGGCGTGGGTTTTAAACGATAGGTCCTGCTCCAGCCATACCCCCAGGCTCTTGATCTCCTGCTTGGGGGGGGGGCATCGGTCCCAGACAGTTAGGCCAGCTGCTGGGGGACAGAGATGGAGAGGAGTTCCCCAGTAGCATCAGTTCCGTTTTGGAGCCATTTAACTTTAGGGCTGAGCTGCACATCCACGTGTAGATCTTTTCAAGACACGTGTGCAGCCGGTCGGGATGGTGCGCCGACTGGGAAAGGCCTACCACCAGCTGAGTATCATCAGCGTAACTGATGATTTTAATACCCAGCGGCCGTACCACATTCTCCAGGGGGGCCATGTAAACGTTGAATAAGGTAGGGCTCAATGAAGAGCCCTGTGGCACACCGCACTGGAGAGGGGTAGAGGATGATTTTTCCTGGCCTTCCCACACCTCGAATGTACGACCTTCCAGGAAGGAGGCGAACCATTTGAGGGCCAAACCCGTGACCCCCACCCCCGACAGCCGTTGGAGAAGCACCTGATGGTCCACGGTGTCAAAAGCAGCGCTGAGATCCAGGAGGATAACTGCCACTGATCCCCCCCGAATCCAGCATGCTCCTCGCATTCTCCACGACCGCCAGCAGGGCGGTGTCGGTCCCCTGACCGGGGCGAAAACCCGTTTGGGAGTCGCCAAGGAGGGAATTGGCTTCCAAGAAGTTGGAAAGGCGGCTATTTACCAGCTTCTCAGCCACCTTACTGATACCCGGCAGCAAAGAGATAGGCCGAAAGTTGGCGAGGTCGACGGGATCGAGGTTAGGCTTTTTCAAAAGAGCCTTAACCACTGCCCCTTTCCAACTGGGGGGGGACCACCCCATGGGCGAGAGACAGGTTTATCAGGTCCGTCAAAGGGCCGACGATAGTGGATGACACCTGTTTAAGATATTTAATAGGTGCTGGGTCTTTCGGGGAGCCGCTCTTCATAGATCTCAGCACCGACAAGACTTCCTCCTTAGGGACTGGACCGAGGGAGGCCAGCTCCACCACTTGTGACTCAGGTTGAGAGCTGGGATTGTCCTCCAAAGAGGAGACCTCACCTAGCCGGGGAAGGGAAGCCAATATGTTGTCGATTTTGCTTTTAAAATACGAGGCCAGTTCTGTACATTTTTTGCGAGGGTCCTCGTGGAAAACCTGAGGGTCGGGGGCATTGAGTAGCTCCTTAATGACCCTGAATGACTCTTTGGAAGAGTTGGCCGCAGAGCCAATACGCTCTTCAAAGAATCCTGATTTTGCCACCCGAATAGCGGATTTATACCTGCTCAGGGCCGCACGATATTCTATGCGACTCGCCTCACTCCAGTCTCTCCACCAGGACCGCTCTAGCCTCTTGCATCCTTTCCTCAGGGTTCTTAATTCTGATGAATACCAAGGTGCCGAGCCCACTCTCTTCCCCCTCGTAAGTTGTTTCTTTTTGGGTAGGAGAGTGTCCAGAGAATCCACGAGCCAGGTATGGAAGTTCGCGTCGGCGACTATCGGGTTAGCTCCCTGAGAGGGCTGCGTGGCCTCCAAGTGTGCCACCCAGGTGTCAACTGGGAGCCTCGACCAGGCTCTCTCCAGGGTGTGAACCCGTGGGACCACCGCAGCTCGGCTGTCGAATTGCCATGACGTGGACACCAAATAATGGTCTGTCCAAGGTAGGGCAAGAGCCGGAGATGGAGTAAGATGGTCCAGATTAGAAAGTAAGGGATCAAGCAGGTGGCCCTTCTCATGGGTCGCGCCCGAGTTGGCCAGATTGATTCCAAAAGATTTGAAATCATCGAGCAAATCGACTCCTGTGGTATTAGCGGGGTCCTCAAGATGGATATTAAAATCTCCGAGAACAACAAAGTTGGCAGTTGAAGAGGCAAGAAGTGCAGTAATTTCCAAGAGAGAGTTAGGGAAACTACCCAGGGGTCCGGGAGGGCGATAGATCAACAAGCCTACCAAAGACACTGTAGGTGACAGCCGAAGGGAGAACTGTAAGCTCTCACAATCAGCCACCCCTCCATTCTGGATCTTACAGGCGAGCGTGTCTCTGTAGAGAACTGCAGTTCCTCCTCCCCTCCCTTTAGGTCTATCAAGGTGGAGTATATGAAAGCCTGGGGGGGAGTGCTCGGACCATGTCAGGGCCAGAGCTGGGGGAGAGCCAGGTCTCAGTGAGAAACAACACATCGAGCTCGTGGTCTAGGATAAGTGAATTGATTTCAATGGCATGGCTCGGCAAGGACCGGCAGTTTAGCAAAGCCATGGAGAGGACGGATTTCACAGCCACTGAATTGTGGCCGGAGGTACAAGCTCTGCACGGTAAGAATGGAATGGTCCCCATCTGTGCAAAGCTACAGCTAGTAGGGTGGGGCGGACGTAAGGCGATAAGAGCGTCTCTCCCATATTGGAACCTGGTGGTGAAAGGCCTCAATGAGTGGGGCATGGTGACAGGCCCTAGGCCCGCCTGGGCACGGACGGGCGCAGACGGGCAGGACTGTGGCACGACTCCGGCGCAGGTCCGGCGCGTCCGCTGTTCGCGTCCGCTGCGCGGAGCCAATAGTGCCTGTTTTTATAGCGCTTCTCTATGGCCTCCCCAACCCAGCCTGACCCAAGATGGCCGCCAAAGCCGGCGCCCAGCCCTCGGCGTCAACACTCAGCCGAGGGTGGGACCGGAGCTGCAGGGAGGGGGGAAAGATAATTTTTAAAGCGCTGCTGAGCGCTGGGGGGGTCTCTACACACTGCTACAGGCTAAATAGTGCAATTAGCGAGCACAAGTGTCGAACGAGTAAAAACACGAAAATGCAATTAAAATAAAAAGAAAAGCAAGAGACCTCCCGGCTTCCGCCTCAGGAGGGGAAAGGTGTGAGCAGAAGTCTGATATTACCGCTTTCAAAGTAACTGGCGCCTTTTATAGCGCTTCTCTATGGCCTCCCCAACCCAGCCTGACCCAAGATGGCCGCCAAAACCGGCGTCCAGCCCTCGGCGTCAACACTCAGCCGAGGGTGGGACCGGAGCTGCAGGGAGGGGGGAAAGATGATTTTTAAAGCGCTGCTGAGCGCTGGGGGGGTCTCTACACACTGCTACAGGCTAAATAGTACAATGGTACACGACATGCAGTGGCCCTGGGGCCCAGACGCAAGTAAATCCTGATCTTTGCTTTATTTTGCTACCTACAGTCAGGGGCCCATTTTTATACATACTTACATATCATGTCTGGGTATCGCTAATGCACCAACAACACCTGATATTTCCAAAAAGGATGTCGTCGGTGCTTCAAATTGAAATTTAGAAGTGCAGTTACCCAAACTTTGTAGTACCTGATGTATTGCAGCAGCGTTGCAAAGTGTAGGTACTCCCCTTTCAAATTTAGGAAGTGCTGGTACTCGGTACCGGACAGACCGTGCCCATTTAAAGCACTGATGTCACATCCATGAACTGTACTGCAAGGACATACTTCCCACAGATGTAGGATTTCAACCAATAGGAAGCCTAGATTTTGTTTTTCGGTTAGTGTAATAAAAGCATAAAAGGTAATGTGTGAGTTAAGACTTTGTGGTAATATCATACCTTTCTAATTTAAATGTTATGCTTAAATAGCATAATGGGAGCATAACCCACGTGCTACATGCGCGTAGGCACACACACACACACACACACACACACACACACACACACACACATTTACGTGTGTGTGTGTTAATGTGACCCAATAAATATGCTATGGGAAAAAGCACATAAAATACACATTTATTGCTTCAGAATAGAGGCCAGATTATTACATTCCATGTTATTGCACAGCACTAACGTTCTTGTTTAATGTAATATTAGAGGCTAGTGGCCCAGGCTTGAGTCTGGCAAGAGACTTAAACATCCTTTTCAAATCTCTTAATATTCCCTGTGCCTAAAAATGAATGTGTCCATCTGTAATGCAACTGATGCTCGTGTAAACCACTCTGATATCTTCGGTTCAAGTTCGCGATACATAAAACTGAAAAAAAACAAACACAACTTTTGTAGGGCTTGCGAATATTAATCGAACATTTCCAAGGGGTACCGGGTATAGAAAAGTTTGGGAACCCCTGATATAAGTGAACGGTGCATCTGATATCCTACGTTACTGGCAGCACCATACTTATTCTGGTATCCAGCTACACAGTTTACCAGTCAGCATTTCGCTACATGAATGAATCAAATCCAAATTCTACATATGATATAGTATGGTGACTCAGCTTTGAGTTTTTGGACGTGAGGTTGCCGTCTCTACAAATTTTTACTTCCGGATTATCAGAGATCCCTACATGCATGAGCCCTCATGTTCTATGTGAAGAATCATTAGGATGCACATCTACGACTGTCTCGACTTATAAACTCCCTCATCTGCAGTAACGTTGGAGGATAGAGGTTATTTAGATGTTCAAGGACAAAGATACTGCTACCAGATATAACTGAGATTTTTTAGTATACCACTGGTTACAACACCTTGAGGAAGGCTTAAACCCGAAACGCGTTGGTGATAATAGTGTTCAGTAACCAGTGTTTTGTGTCCACAATATGTATTGAGCCTGTAATTGTGATTTATATTAAGTATCAAAAATCAGTTCCAATCACCTTTGTCTTGCACTAAATTGTTTTTTATTTACCTTTGTTTCTTGTGGCTAGACATGTATAGAAAAAGATGTAATATGTATGGTCTTTTATAAAAAAACGAGTTTATGAATTATATATGTATATGTTCTTGAAAATATTTGATATCACTCATCAGAAATAATGAGTATAAACAAATGAAATAAAAAAAAGATATATTTTTGTATAAAAATGAAGTTATTTGTTCACATATCATTGATACAATTGCTGCACAATTTAATAGTTAGCACTTTGCCCGGTGCATATTTGTTCCAAATATAACCCCTGATATAAGTACATCATATTCATTAGTCTCCTGTGCAAACTTACGACCAATAAACAACTTATATTTCTACATTTCCACTCCTAAATGACACCTCGTTCTCAACAAGTGACTTTGCTCTTTACTGCTTGAAAGTCTCCACCACAAGAAGCACCCTCAACACATTTCTTATTTCTCCACCAACCCGTGTTAGAAGTGTACCACCTCTGTCGCCCACAATGTTCTTTCCCATGCCCCTCCAGTTCTGCCCTGTCATGGTGCACACTGAGCTCTAAATCTACAATGCTGATCCCTCACCCACTGCAAAGTATTGGCCGGATCTCAGTTCCCCTTCTTTGCAAGATATTGGAATGTTTGGTCTTGAATTTCCTCACACTTTCTTCTAATGGTTCTTAACCCCATACAGAAGCGGTCTTCAAACTTTTGAATGCCCCCATTTTTAGAAAAAATGATTGGACCGTAGAGTGACTGACACCTTTTGTACACTTCTAGCAAATTGGCAGCTCCAAACATTTAGCAATCAAAAATTGTGTATACACTTGCTGATCCCTTCGATATCCAATCTGCTCTGCCCCACCCCTCCCAACACTTACTCCCAATCATGGCATGACCACCAAACATACTAATCGTCTATTACAAAGATGCTTCCTGACATTCGGTTTCTTCTGTTACGCCTAGTTTGAAGACCTTTTATGTTCAGTCTGTTGTACATACTTCCCGTTCCTCCATTGGTCACCCACTCTCCTCGGCAGCACTGTGCTGGTGTACACACCTCTCTAGTTGTTGGGCAGTGACAGGAAGAACGAGCAGTTGGGCACCAGGACTGTTTTTTGCCCCCCCCCCTCCCCGAACACACACCAGTATCTTTCTGTGGTCTTATTTAATCCCCCCTAATCATAGGCAGTATTTCTCCATGTGTTCCCATGCCTGGCATCTTCCACAGTTTAGTGCTGACTTTCCCTCCATGTTCAAGAACAGTAGATGTTTCAGCACCCAGGCTAATGTGCTGCATAGCTAAATACATATAAGGACCCAAAGGCGAGACCGATTGCATTGCAAATGCTTGTTCTGACAGGTTGCTTATCACAGACCCCTTTATGAGTGTGTTGCCTGTTTTCTGTTGCAGACCCTGTAAGGCTGGTGTCTGATTACTGCTTTAGACCCTGTAAAGGGCTGGAACCTGCTCTGTTGCAGACTCTCTCTGCAGGCACCTGCCTGACTCCTGTCATAGACCATGAAATCATGTGACATCTATGCTCTCTCTCTGGCTGCCTATTTATTGTCTTCTACTCTGGATGGAGCCTGCTGTCTGTTCTCTCACTGACACTGTATGAGGCTGGCACCCACTGTTTTTCTGTGACTGTCTGTTCTCAGTCATACACCCTCTATGAGGCTGGCACCTGCTGTCTTCCTGTGACTGTCTGTTCTCTTTCACAGACCCTGTATGGGGCTGGCACCCGCCGTCTTGCTGTGACTCTGTTCTCAGTCACAGACCCTGTATGAGGCTGACACCGGCCGTCTTGCTGTGACTCTGTTCTCAGTCACAGACCCTGTATGAGGCTGGCACCCAACGTCTTGCTGTGACTCTGTTCTCCGTCGAAGATCCTGTAGGAGACTGATACATGCTCTCAATATGTCTATTCTCAGTCACAGACCCTGTATGAGGCCGTTACCTGCTCCCCTCTGTGACTATTCGCTGTTACAGACCATGAACATGTTTGATGTACGCTCTCTGTTTGGTTGTCTGTTTTCTGTTGCAGACCCTACCTGGGATTGCTGATTGTACTCTTCCTGCGTCTGTTCTCTGTCACAGATCATGCCTAGGGTTGGTGCCTGCTTTCTTCCGGTGTCTATTCTCGTCTCAGACCCTTCCTGGGGTTGGTACCTGCACTCTTCCTGTGTCTCTTCTCTGTCACAGACCCTGCCTGGGATTGATACCTGCACTCTTCCTGTGTCTGTTCCTAATGGTACGAACCTTAGGCACTGTTAGGTGGTACTTGCTAGGGTTCTTACTTGTTGGTGTATTGTAAGCTTTTTGGCTAGGTAATGTTGTCCTTTGTTATTAAGTCTTATGCACCAGCCAGCAGAGTTTAAAATGAATCCTCTTTTTGACTGGAAGCCAGTGGAGGGTCCTTAGACTAGGCGCAGAGGGAGAATGCAGGGCACATTTAGGAGCAGTCTGGCCACTGTGTTTTGCTTGACCTGGAGTTTGGCCAGTAGCTCTACATTATTAGAGGCAAGGAGTGAGTTACCATAGTTCGGGCGACTAATAATTAGTCCCTGTACTAAGGGCATGCAGGAGGAAAGAGGGATCCACTTAAATATTTTCCTGAGACTGTGCATGAGTCCGTAGCAGATGCGGAACAGATTGTTGATGTGGTCTAACATGGAGAGTTTAGAGTCTAGAATTACACCAAGATTGCGTACAGCTGTCTTGGGTGGAGGGCAGGGTCCCAGGCTGGAGGGCCACCAGTCGTTATTCCATAGTTTTGATGCGTCCCCGAACAGAGCAAAATCTCTGTTTGGTTGGCATTGAGGAGGAGGTGGTTATTCATCATCCAATCACTTATTGCTGACATGCAGTGTTTGAAACGCTTTTTGGTCTCTGGGACGTCCGGTCCCAAGGTGATTAATAGCTGTGTGTCATACGTGTAAGACACTGTCTGTAAACCAAAAGCTTTAATAAGTTTGGCTACTGCTGGCACGTACAGGTAAAAAGCGTATGGCTCAAGATAGAACGTTGTGGGACACCTTTTGTTGATTGGCTGGCTTTTCAAGGAGAAGTCTCCTATTTGAACCTTGGAGTAATGGTCCGTCAGATAGCTCTTGAGCCAATTCAGTGCGTGCTCTCGACACCAGATACGCGTAGGCACTCAAGAAGGACGCCGTGCAAAATGGTGTTGAAGGCTGCCAACAGGTCAAGAAGGACCAGTATGGCTGATTGTCTGGCATCCAAGAAAAGTCTGATGTTATCGACAATTTCAAGGTATACTAAACTCAAATATCTACCTCGTCTCCTGGGTCAGTTAGGATTATAAGATGTAATAATCAAACCGCCCATTTTGGCCTATGGGGACCGGTAGCCTTTCAACAGTGAAAAACGAAATGGGTTGTAATTCACTATCGGGACATGCCACGCATGCCAGGGCGTGTCCTACCTTTTAAATAACAGCGCACCCTGCCCATAGGCCTGCTGTAGGGTTGACTCTTGTATATATTTATATATATATATATATATATATATATATATATATATATTGAAGAACGACCACTCCAGGTAAGGAAGGATCAGAGGACACAGCGGGGTCTGTTATATATATATATATATATTGTAAAGCGCGACTGTCACCATTGCAGGCATCCTGGCGCTGACAGATCAGAGGAGACGGAGGTAAACACACAGGGAGTGAGAGCAGGCTAACAGGGGAATAGCCAAGTTTTAATCTTTCTTCTGAACGGGAGGAGTTCATTGATGTGCCTAATCTCGATAGGGAGAGTGTTCCATAGTCTGGCGGCTGCCACCTCGAAGGATCTACCTCCGGCTCTGATCTTCCTGAATCTGGGTACGACTACCAGTTTGGCATCAGAGGATCAAAGCTGTCTGGTTGGAGTGTACCAGGCAAACTCAGATTGTAAGGGGGCTGGGCGGGAGCCATGGAGAGCCCTAAAGACTATACAGAGGGCCTTAAATTGAATCCTCTGTCTTATAGGAAGCCAGTGCAATTTTGCCAGGGCGGATGGTCCATGAGATCTTCTCGGCAGCCCCAGGACCAGTTTAGCAGCTGCTGATTGGACCCTCTGGAGCCTGTCCAGCAGGAACTCAGGGGACCCGAGCAGGAGGGCATTACAATAGTCCAACCTGCTAAGGATGGTACATCTCACCACTTGGGTGCGGGCATGGGTGGGTAAGCGGGGCAGAACTTTCCTTGGGGAGCGAAGGATGGCGAAACAACAGGCAGACGTTTTTTTAGAAAAGGGAAGGTTCAAGGACTGGTGAGCGGTTGCACTCGCTGAGTCAAAACAGCAGTCCCAGACTGCGCACAGGCTCTACAATGGCAGGCCTGAGTTACACCTTACGGGCTGCTTTGGTGGGTGGCACAATCGGTGCTGCAAGTCCACCAGCAGCATTTGATTTACAAGCCCTAGGCACATGCAGTGCAAATAGTAGGGTCTGACAGTATATCAAATAAGTCAATCGTGGAGTCCCTAATCAAAACAGAAGTTTAACTCAGGGAGCACTTGCACTGTGGCACTGTCACAGACAGTGCCTGGGGTAGGTGCCTGCACTCTTCCTTTGTCTGTTCTCTGTCACAGCCCCTGCCTGAGGTTGGTGCCGACACTCTTCCTGTGTCTGTTCTCTGTCACATACCCTGCCTGGGGTTGGTGCCTGCAATCTTCCTGTCTCTGTTGGTTCTCTGTCGTAGACCCTGCCTGGGGTTGGTACCTGTTCTCTTCCTGTGTCTGCCTGTTCTCTAACAAAGACCTGCCTGTGGTTGGTGCCTGCATTCTTCCTGTGTCTGTTCTCTGTCACAGACCCTGCTTGTTGTTGGTGCCTGCACTCTTCCTGTGTCTGTTCTCTGTCACTGGCCCTGCCTGGGGTTGGTACCTGCTCTCTTCCTGTGTCTGTCTGTTCTCTGTCACAGGCCCTGCCTGGGGTTGGTACCTGCTCTCTTCCAGTGTGTGTCTGTTCCCTGTCACAGACCCTGCCTGGAGTTGGTGCCTGCACTCTTCCTGTGTCTGTTCTGTCACAGACCCTGCCTGGGGTTGGTATGTGCTCTCTTCCTGTGTCTGTTCTCTGTCACAGACCCTGCCTGTGGTTGATGCCTGCGCTCTTCCTGTGTTTGTCTGTTCTCGGTCACAGGCCCTACCTGCGGTTAGTACCTGCTCTCTTCCTGTGCCTGTTCTGTCACAGACCCTGCATGTGGCTGGCACCTGTACAGAACAACGTCCTGATATGGTTATTCAGTCAGTGAGATGTAGATGTAACATATTCAAGAAAGGGGCCATAACAGTGTCTGGCTTCTTCTCTGTGATACTTAAGGCTGATTATCACAATCCTGATATGTGGGACTGGTACTTACAATCTGGATATGTTTGTCTTGTACTTACCTTATTAATGTAAGACTGGTACGTACAGTCTGGGCAGATGTCACAGGTACTTGTGATCTGGAGGCTATCCTGGTCACCCCGC
The DNA here is from genome assembly GCF_964263255.1 of Lissotriton vulgaris. Lineage (NCBI taxonomy): Eukaryota > Metazoa > Chordata > Amphibia > Caudata > Salamandridae > Lissotriton > Lissotriton vulgaris. Next base: position 779,604,377 of record NC_141696.1, on the reverse strand, counting down.
CCTCTTGTTAGCAGGCACACTGGAGACAATATGGGTAGGGTTTGGTCTCTTTTATTAAGACTCACTTCTTCGTTTATCCCAATAGTTCGCGGGTACTTATGTTTTTTCACAGACTTGAACAATGTTGGTGTAAAACAAAACAAATAAGTCCACATTCAGAGGAAGCGATTTTCCTCTTGTTAGGATACCATCCCAGCCTTGTTTTCTCTCCTCAGGCTGAAATACCGGAAAAGGAACATAAAAAAAAACAAAAGAAAGAAGGACCCAGTTGGATCACTTTGGTTTGGTGCCAGTTTTGGGGGAAAAAGTGCTCCTGTCACCTGTGCTTCCTAACGTGTCGAGCCTAGGTGCCAGGGGGATTTCAGTGTTTCTGGGTAGAGTGATCCATAACCCCGCCCACAAGCCCTTAAGACAAATAAGTCGTGCTCGGGGCACTTGCCTGGAACCACAAACCTCCTGGGCCGAGGGGTTGGGAGTCCCAGCCTCCTCTTCTCCGATTGGAGAGCTGGACTCAATCTTGTTGCTCCCGAAGGGGTCTCTCCTCGGCTGCTTTTCCTCCTGCTCAGGGTCGAATCTTCGGTCCTCTCTTGCTTGGCTCCTTCTTTCTCTTCCGCGTACCTCCTCTGGTCGATTCCCGGCATCTCCTTGACCTCCCTTGCTCTGCCCCCCTGCTCTCTAGTTGGTGGTCCGTCTATTCCCTGCTGGTCTACTGGACTGTTCACCCTGCTTATGGTCTGGAACATTGCAGCTGCCATGTTGGAAATGGCATGAAGATCCGCAGTCGCAGGAGCGATACACTCACAGTACTGTAGGGACAATTTTTTAGGTCTCGGAGAGTTGTGGGCGCCGCCACGCATCTTGGAGATATCTTGTAAACAAGTAAGGGACTCTAAGCCCTGCACCTCCTTTTCATTGGGTAGCGTCAGCGTTTAGGGTAAACGCTGGCTATCCATTGAAAAGGAGGCTTTTTAGTTGCCACCCTGTCTGCTTTTGAGACAGCCCCTCCGAACAGGAGATGTGCACGCGCACTGCACATCTCCTGTCCCCGGAGGCTGGCAGCCCGCACATTGCGCGCTTTCAGTTTCCCTCCCCACTTTGGCTCCACGGACTCCGAGGCCTTTCCACGCTCACCTCATAGCTGATGTTCCAGTGCCCTTTCCTGCTGCTCAGCAGGCCCCGGGACCCTTGGTGTTCCAGGAGGTGTCCCTATCGCCCCCACACAGCCTCCTCCAGCTGAAACCCAGCACTCTTACTGACTTCTCTATTGACATTACCTCATCGATCAATTCAACGTCACGGCGCAGATTATCCGCCATCTTGGTGGTGTCTGCGCTGCTGTCACTGAAACAGAAGACCGGCTACGGCACAGCTTTCCAAACTTTTCATGTTGGTGGCACACTTTTTGGAGATGCATCATTTTGTGACACAGTAAGGTAGTGTAGCGAGCGAGCCCGAACCACCTAAGGTAAGTTCGGGGGGGAGGGGAGGGTTTCTCCCCCCAGAAGAACATTTTGAAATACAAGTGGGCAAATGGTCTCCCTCTGTCTGTCTCCCTCCCTCTGTCTCCATCCCTCTGTCGCCCTCCTCCCACTGTCTGTCTGTCTCCCACTGTCTGTCTGTCTCCCACTGTCTGTCTGTCTCCCACTGTCTGTCTGTCTCCCACTGTCTGTCTGTCTCCCACTGTCTGTCTGTCTCCCACTGTCTGTCTGTCTCCCACTGTCTGTCTGTCTCCCACTGTCTGTCTCCCACTGTCTGTCTGTCTCCCACTGTCTGTCTGTCTCCCACTGTCTGTCTGTCTCCCACTGTCTGTCTGTCTCCCACTGTCTGTCTGTCTCCCACTGTCTGTCTGTCTCCCACTGTCTGTCTGTCTCCCACTGTCTGTCTGTCTCCCACTGTCTGTCTGTCTCCCACTGTCTGTCTGTCTCCCACTGTCTGTCTGTCTCCCACTGTCTGTCTGTCTCCCACTGTCTGTCTGTCTCCCACTGTCTGTCTGTCTCCCACTGTCTGTCTGTCTCCCACTGTCTGTCTGTCTCCCACTGTCTGTCTGTCTGTCTCCCACTGTCTGTCTGTCTGTCTCCCACTGTCTGTCTGTCTGTCTCCCACTGTCTGTCTGTCTGTCTCCCACTGTCTGTCTGTCTGTCTCCCACTGTCTGTCTGTCTGTCTCCCACTGTCTGTCTGTCTGTCTCCCACTGTCTGTCTGTCTGTCTCCCTCCCACTGTCTGTCTGTCTGTCTCCCTCCCACTGTCTGTCTGTCTCCCTCCCACTGTCTGTCTGTCTGTCTCCCACTGTCTGTCTGTCTGTCTCCCACTGTCTGTCTGTCTGTCTGTCTCCCACTGTCTGTCTGTCTGTCTGTCTCCCACTGTCTGTCTGTCTGTCTGTCTCCCTCTGTCTGTCTGTCTCCCACTGTCTGTCTGTCTCCCACTGTCTGTCTGTCTCCCACTGTCTGTCTGTCTCCCACTGTCTGTCTGTCTGTCTCCCACTGTCTGTCTGTCTCCCACTGTCTGTCTGTCTCCCTCCCACTGTCTGTCTGTCTGTCTCCCACTGTCTGTCTGTCTGTCTCCCACTGTCTGTCTGTCTGTCTCCCACTGTCTGTCTGTCTGTCTCCCACTGTCTGTCTGTCTGTCTCCCACTGTCTGTCTGTCTGTCTCCCACTGTCTGTCTGTCTGTCTGTCTCCCTCTGTCTGTCTGTCTGTCTCCCACTGTCTGTCTGTCTCCCACTGTCTGTCTGTCTGTCTCCCACTGTCTGTCTGTCTGTCTCCCACTGTCTGTCTGTCTGTCTCCCACTGTCTGTCTGTCTGTCTCCCACTGTCTGTCTGTCTGTCTCCCACTGTCTGTCTGTCTGTCTCCCACTGTCTGTCTGTCTCCCACTGTCTGTCTGTCTGTCTCCCACTGTCTGTCTGTCTGTCTCCCTCCCACTGTCTGTCTGTCTGTCTCCCTCCCACTGTCTGTCTGTCTCCCTCCCACTGTCTGTCTGTCTGTCTCCCACTGTCTGTCTGTCTGTCTCCCACTGTCTGTCTGTCTGTCTCCCACTGTCTGTCTGTCTGTCTCCCACTGTCTGTCTGTCTGTCTGTCTCCCTCTGTCTGTCTGTCTGTCTGTCTCCCTCTGTCTGTCTGTCTGTCTGTCTGTCTGTCTGTCTGTCTCCCACCTCCCTCTTTCTCTGTCTCCCCCTGTCTCTGCCTCTATCTGCCTGTCTGTCCCTCTCCCTCCCCCCGTCTCCCTCCCTCTCTCTCCCTCCCTCCCTCCCTCCCTCTCTCCCTCCCTCTCTCCCTCCGTCTCTCCCTCTGTCTCTCCCTCTGTCTCTCCCTCTCCCTCTGTCTCTCCCTCTGTCTCTCCCTCTGTCTCTCCCTCTGTCTCTCCCTCTGTCTCTCCCTCTGTCTCTCCCTCTGTCTCTCCCTCTGTCTCTCCCTCTGTCTCTCCCTCTGTCTCTCCCTCTGTCTCTCCCTCTGTCTCTCCCTCTGTCTCTCCCTCTGTCTCTCCCTCTGTCTCTCCCTCTGTCTCTCCCTCCGTCTCTCCCTCTGTCTCTCCCTCCGTCTCTCCCTCTGTCTCTCCCTCTGTCTCTCCCTCTGTCTCTCCCTCTGTCTCTCCCTCTGTCTCTCCCTCTGTCTCTCCCTCTGTCTCTCCCTCTGTCTCTCCCTCTGTCTCTCCCTCTGTCTCTCCCTCTGTCTCTCACTCCCTCTCTCTCTGTCTCTCACTCCCTCTCTCTCTGTCTCTCACTCCCTCTCTCTCTGTCTCTCACTCCCTCTCTCTCTGTCTCTCACTCCCTCTCTCTCTGTCTCTCACTCCCTCTCTCTCTGTCTCTCACTCCCTCTCTCTCTGTCTCTCACTCCCTCTCTCTCTGTCTCTCACTCCCTCTCTCTCTGTCTCTCACTCCCTCTCTCTCTGTCTCTCACTCCCTTTCTCTCTGTCTCTCACTCCCTCTCTCTCTGTCTCTCACTCCCTCCGTGTCTCCCTCCCTGTCTCCCTCCCTCCCTCTGTCTGCCTCTTCCTCCCTCTGTCTGCCTCTTCCTCCCTCTGTCTGCCTCTTCCTCCCTCTGTCTGCCTCTTCCTCCCTCTGTCTGCCTCTTCCTCCCTCTGTCTGCCTCTTCCTCCCTCTGTCTGCCTCTTCCTCCCTCTGTCTGCCTCTTCCTCCCTCTGTCTGCCTCTTCCTCCCTCTGTCTGCCTCTTCCTCCCTCTGTCTGCCTCTTCCTCCCTCTGTCTGCCTCTTCCTCTCTCGGTCTCCCTCTCTCTCGGTCTCCCTCTCTCTCGGTCTCCCTCTCTCTCGGTCTCCCTCTCTCTCGGTCTCCCTCTCTCTCGGTCTCCCTCTCTCTCGGTCTCCCTCTGTCTCGGTCTCCCTCTGTCTCGGTCTCCCTCTGTCTCTCTCTCCTCTGTCTCCCCCTCCCCTGTCTCCCCCTCCCCTGTCTCCCCCTCCCCTGTCTCCCCCTCCCCTGTCTCCCCCTCCCCTGTCTCCCCCTCTCCCCCTCCCCCCCTCCCCTGTCTCCCCCTGTCTCCCCCTCCCCTGTCTCTCTCTCCCCACCTCTCTCTCCCCACCTCTCTCTCCCCACCTCTCTCTCCCCACCTCTCTCTCCCCACCTCTCTCTCCCCACCTCTCTCTCCCCACCTCTCTCTCCCCCCTCTATCTGTCCGCCCCTGTCCCTGTCTCTGACTCTATCTCTGTCTGTCCCTGTCTCTGTCTCCCTCCCTCTCTCTCTCACTCTCTCCCCCTCTCCCCCTCCCCCTCTCTCCCCCCCTCTCTCCCCCCTCTCCCCCCCTCTCCCCTCTCTCACTCTCTCCCCCTCCCCCCTCTGTCTGTCCCTGTCTCTGCCTCTGTCTGCCTGTCTCTCCCTCTGCCTCCCCCTCTGTCTCCCTCTGCCTCCCCCTCTGTCTCTCTCTGCCTCTCCCTCTGTCTCTCTCTGCCTCTCCCTCTCTCTCTCTGCCTCTCCCTCTCTCTCTCTGCCTCTCCCTCTGTCTCTCTGCCTCTCCCTCTGTCTCTCTCTGCCTCTCCCTCTGTCTCTCTCTGCCTCTCCCTCTGTCTCTCTCTGCCTCTCCCTCTGTCTCTCTCTGCCTCCCCCTCTGTCTCTCTCTGCCTCCCCCTCTGTCTCTCTCTGCCTCTCCCTCTGTCTCTCTCTGCCTCTCCCTCTGTCTCCCTCTGCCTCCCCCTCTGCCTCCCCCTCTGCCTCCCCCTCTGCCTCCCTCTGCCTCCCCCTCTGCCTCCTCCTCTGTCTGCCTCTGCCTCTCCCTCTGCCTCTCCCTCTGTCTCCCTCTGCCTCTCCCTCTGCCTCTCCCTCTGTCTCCCTCTGTCTCCCTCTGTCTCTCCCTATGCCTCTCCCTATGCCTCTCTCTCTGCCTCTCTCTCTGCCTCTCCCTCTGCCTCTCCCTCTGTCTCTCTCTGCCTCTCTCTGCCTCTCCCTATCTGTCTGCCCCTGTCTCTGACTCTATCTGTGTCTGTCTCTGTCTCTGACTCTATCTGTGTCTGTCTCTGTCTCTGACTCTATCTGTGTCTGTCTCTGTCTCTGACTCTATCTGTGTCTGTCTCTGTCTGTCTCTCTCCTTCCCTCTCTCTCTCTCGGTCTCCCTCTCTCTCGGTCTCCCTCTCTCTCTGTCTCCCTCTCTCTCTGTCTCCCTCTCTCTCTGTCTCCCTCTCTCTCTGTCTCCCTCTCTCTCTGTCTCCCTCTCTCTCTGTATCCCTCTCTCTCTGTATCCCTCTCTCTCTGTATCCCTCTCTCTCTCTATATCCCTCTCTCTATCCCTCTCTCCCCCTCTCTCCCCCCCTCTCTCTCTCTCCCTCCTTTTAGAATTGGGGACTCTGGTTGGCGCAGGTATGTACTTGCAACAAGCAGGGACCCTCTCCTCTAAGTCAGGGCGAAGGATTACCCTCTAAAAATAACCCCTGCTTACCCTCTAGGTAGTGTGGCGCAAGCAGTCAAGGCTAATCTCCAGAGTACAAAGGGTTAAACATTTGCAGTATCACACACAATAACCATCAACCCACCACACAATGACACAAAACTGTATTTCTGTAAAAATATCTTCTTTATATATATATCTTTAAAGCAGGCTTGTAAATACAGTCTTTGTGCAGGTTATAAAATGGTTCAAATTACTTTCTGTCAGTTTCCCACAGTTCTTTGTTCAGCTTTTCAAAATAGTCCTCACAAAGGTACTCTTTAGGGCCTTCTGCCCAGTTTCCAGCAAGTACAGTGCTCCCCAGCGCTTCTGTGCTCTCCCCAGCTCCTCCGTAGGCTTTTGGCGAGTGAATCTGGCCCGGCCTGCCAAAGCTCACGCTTCTCGCGGGAGGAGCGTAAGGCACGGTCGGGTCTAACTTCAAGGGTGAGTCGCACTGCTGTGTGTGACTCGATGCGGAGGGGGCGCGGCCACAGGGAGCGCCAGGGGGGGCCTCGGGGGGCCAAGAGCGGTGCGAGCCTCACTGAAGGGGACGGCTCGTACCGCAGCTCCGATCACAGCTGTGGGGCTCCCGGGGGCTGCACTGGTCAGAGGGCGGTGCGAGCTGAACAGGGCAGGACGCTCGCGGGCGAAACAACAGTACCTTTGGAGACTTGGAGAGGGTCGAGGCGGCAATGTTGAGGGTCGACTCGGTGTCCCGCGTTGCGGTGTCTTCCTTCCTGGGCCAGTCAGAGCGGCGGCTCGGCTCGGGCTCGGACTTGAGGGTTGGCGTTGCGGCGCGGCCGGGTCAGTGGGACAAAGCGCCTCGGGGTCCGTCAAGAGGGGGGGCACGGGCTGGGTGCGGGTGAAGCTGCAGGGCCCGTCAACGGGGTCAAGACGGGTTTCTTTGCACGACGCGCCGCAGCCGCTCAGACAGCGGCAGGCGCTTCCACGGGTACAGTTAACAAAGGGGCAAGCAGGCGCAGGGCGAGGCCTCTCCTCACGGTGCGAGCCACGGCTCGTTGGGGCGACAGTCACGGGCTTGGGCCAGCGAGGCTGGTCTTTGCGGTGCTTCTGGGGCCTTGGCAGGCGGCAGTCACGGTGCTTGGAGCGACGGTAGTGCCCTGGGCTTCTCAGAGTGCGTGGCGGATGATCACGACGCGCTCCGCTTTTCCCAGTTAGAATTGCAGGGGAAGGCAGCACTCGCAGCAGCTCCTCTTTCAGGGGGGTAGCGCCCGATGTCCCTGGGGCACTGTTCAGGGGGCAAGTTTAACAGCAAGCCCTTGTAGATCTTTGTAAAAGTTTGGCACAAGTTGAAATAAAGCAAAGTCTTTCAGTTTTTCTCTCCTTCTCTCCTTCAGCAGCAAGGCCCCCACCACAGGCCAGTCTCTTGGGGTCAGAGTCAGTACTTCTCCATGCAGCTTCCAGGGTCCTCCTCTTCAGGCAGAGCTTCTTCTTTGCGCAAACAGGATCTAATTTACAAGGAGCAGGGCTCCTACTTTTATACAGAGTTTTCTTTGTTCTCCCAGGCCAGGAGGGCCTTTGCATAACTTCATTCAGTCTCTGAGCCCTTGTTGGGTGTACTCTGGGTTCTGCTTTCAGGGTGAGGGGCAGGCACATCAGACGCTCCACAGGAGGTGGAGCCAGCATTGTGTGGACAGGGGCAGCCAGGAGTACCTTGATGACAGTGCTTCGCCCTTCCTGGGCCAGGTGCCGGCTGAGTCATCAGTCGCTCCCCAGGGGGCGGAGCCAGCATTGTGGTGGCAGAGCACTGCCCTATTAAGAGTCCAGGGGCACTCCTACCTCCCACTAAGGTGTACTCCTTGCATTCACCACCTGTCATCCCCCAGCCCTGTCACTCGCACATCCCAGACAGTCAGATACACATACTAGCAGAGGCGGGCTGAAATGGTTAGGCAAGCAAATGCTAACTTTCTAAAATTAGCATTTGCAAACACAGGATATCAAAATAAACTTTACTAAAAGAAGTATTTTATTATTCTGAGTTCAGGCATACTAAACTTTATTTTCTACCATGTTCCCTGAGCCTGCTGGGATTATAGAGTGTAATCATTCCAGCAGCCCATCTGGCCTAAGAGAACAGGTAGCCTTACAATAGTGAAAAACGAATTTGGCTGTAATTCACTATTAGGACATGCCACACACATCAGAGCATGTCCTACCTTACACTTACAATGCACCCTGCCCTAGGGCCTACCATAGGGGTGACTAATATGAAGTTAAGGGAAGGTATAGAGGCTGGCAAGTGTGTGCACTTGCCCAGCCAGCATGACAGTACCAGTCTGCACGCAGGTTCTGCAATGGCAGACCCTAGACGCATTTTAAAAGGCTGCTTCTGTGGGTGGCGCAACCAGCGCTGCAGGCCCACTAACAGTATTGGCATTTACAAGCCCTGGCACTCCTGGTGCACTTGACTAGGGACTGACAGTGAATTCAATAAACCAATCATGGACACCAATCAATGTATCCATTTACAACAGGGAGAGCATATGCACTTTAGCACTGGTCAGCAGTGGTAAAGTGCCCAGAGTCCTAAACCAACAAAAACAGGTCAGAGGAAATATAGGAGGAAAAAGGCAAAAAGTTTAGGGATGACCCAGCAGGAAGGGCCAAGTCCAACACTCCTACTGTCTGTCACCCTCTGTCACCTCACCCCAGCTTCCTGGGCACTCACATAGCCGCACCAGAGCACTTCACAGGTCTTTAAAAGACCATAGAGCAGAGTGTCTATGGATGCCTCTTAATTAGCAGCAATTATGTTTAAGTGCCTGCGACACACCTACCATTTGCAGGTGACACAGTACTGTGTCGGGACACACAGTTTGGAAAGCTCTGGGCTACGGACTGTGATCCAAGCAACATAGTAGAACAGAGACGTAAACACGGAGAAAACGAAGACTTACACATAGATTCTATACAGAAGCGCTGAATTGTTGCCGCTGCAGAAAAACCTCTAATGTGAATGAAGAATGAATATGGATGTTTAACGGTGGCCATCAAGGAATGGGCGGTGGGGGTGTGTGTAGTAGTAGTCACTACCTAGCAATAGCTAATGACTGATGCGTGCGAGTGGGTGGCCCTCTGACTGCTCTAGACACGCCGTCTTGCTATGAGTATGGACAGGCTCGGCAGTGATCTGCTGAAAACTTTACTTGTGGTTATTACGCACACTTCCGCCCATTCCAAGATGGCCGCCCGGTATGCTCTGTTTACCAGCACGGAGCACATGCAAAACTTTAAGGGGTGCTTTCCAGGTGAGCCGAGGAGATGCTCTGAATTTGGGGGTTAGGGGTTTGTTTAAAGTGCAATCATTGTGCATATCTGGTTCCTGGGGTGTTCCTGGGATCAGATGGGCTTTCAGGACAGAGGAAAACACAGTAGCAGAAAGAAATCACAAGTGCTTCCATGGGAGTTCAGCTTTGTGATACCCTCAATAGCAATCCATGCTAGTTTTTAGGTCGAAGCCTGCTAGCAGCGCATGCGCTGTAGCAGGCAAAGAGATATTGTCAGGAGGGGTTTTCAATACGGCATGAAGCTACGCCCCTTTTTTCCATTGGCAGGCCCCTCGAAACGGAGGCCTGCCATTGGAAAAAGCTCCTGTTTTGCAGATTTGTCTGCTCTGGATACCGCCTCTCGAGGACTCCATGACCTGCCTTACGGTATCACGACAGTATTTCTTGAAATATCGCCTTAGCGACCATGAAGCAGGTCAGGGAGTCCTGGATGGGCGGGATTCTGTATCCTGTTTCCGCCCCGTTTTTTGTTTTTTTGGCATTTGTGCCATTTCGTTGTTGTTCTAAAGCGTCTGCGTGTGTTTCTCTGTTTGTGAGTTTCTATTTGTCTCTAAGAGTGTCTCCTGTGTGCTTCTGTGTGTCTCTTTTCCTGTGCCTGAGTGTGTGTTCGTGTGTGTGAATTACTATGTCTGTGCTTCCCCGGTTTCCATCTGTCACAGCAAACTTCGGGAACTTGGTACAGGAGCAGACCTAGCAGACGGAGTCCTGGGCTGGAATGGCGGGACTGCAGCTGAAGAGGGCTCAAAGAGAGGCTGAAGCGCCAGGGAAGCTGCACCTTTGAGAGGTGATGAAGCATCAAAGAGCACAACCAGGGACCCTGGAGCCCGACGGAGGCAGCCGGACCGGAGCAGGATGAGGGGCCTCTGGATCTGCGCGCTCCTGCTGCTCGCGTCCCTCCTGCCCGACCCGGCACGCGGATCTCCCCAAAGCACTGAAGGTGAGGACAGCGCCGAGGCGAGGGAGTGATGTTTTGGGGCGCTCCCGGGTCAGGGGAACCACATTCCGTGCACTGCTAGCCACCCGGCAACCCAGGGTGTAATGGGAGATCGCCCGGGGTTTATAACACTTTCGTGTTTCATGGTATCGGGGAGTGGAGGGCAGTCCCTTTGCAGATACATGTGCATGCTGCTTTGCTGTTGAGGTACAGACCTATAGTTGAATCATTAAGCAGCCCCACCAGCCTAAGAAATACACGGTGCGCACCTGGCATGGAGAAATATATATATTGTGTATATCGCACTATTTGACGCTTCACGTGTTATTTTTATGTTGTTTTTTGAACATCACAAAGAGGTGTCTGTGGGGAAGAAGTGCTCTTGCGTCATTGATTTTTATATGAAATATTCACAAGCGGTTGGTAGTTGAGGGCTCGCGCATGCCACTCTGGTTCCACGTTTGCCGGACTGTGTCAGCACGCCGGCTTATTTGCCTTTGTTATGTTCAATAGGCTGTGTCAGCATATACATTGGGTCTTGGTGGCACATTCACCACAGGGAGATATGATGCTTTGGATTGGTAGTTACCCTGCTTTAGTTCAGAGGGCCAGCTGGGCATGGGGCACCTAGTCTCAGGTGTCTCATTGGCTCTGAAGACACTTTGGCTCAGTTGACGTGGCACAAGGGTGAATAATGTTTACTAATGTCTAGTGTATCTGCACCAGTGCGCAGCGTGTCACGTGAGCTAGTGTAAGGAAGCTAATGCTGCTAGAACTGTAAAATATGCCAAACAATTGTGGTTCAGTGGCCTCCTCGGGCCCAGTGCAACTCCTGTACAAAGGGAAGCTGCGCTGCTAGCTGACACAGTGCACGTGAAAATATTCCGTCCGTCAAATCATTCCTTAGCCCTACAAAGTAGTGGGGTGGTCATCCAACGTGATGTCATGTGTGACGAATTTTTGATAAAGTTTGATAAGTGTTGAATTATTGAATTGCTAGTTATGTATTGTCATGTTTATTTGAATGTTTTATGGTAATAAACATGGCCTTTTTTCACCCACAACACTGGTTGTCGAATCACTGATTTGTGGGTCTGGATGGAAGCGGGGCTGGGAGCACACTGGGGTTCTTGGTCCTATAAACTTATAACCTAGTTGCTGACCTGTAACATAGCCAATGAGTACATTCAGGTAACGCATGGCCTGGTAACATAGTTACCTTTATTGAGGTAACTTGGGCACATAGCCAATAAACCTTTTTGTGCAACCTGTACCTGGCAACATAGCTAGCCACCTTCTTCATGTAATGTGTAGCCTGGTAATGTAGCTAGCTTCCTAGTTCATGTGACCTGTAGCCTGCTAAATTAGCAGACCAAGTATATCATGTAACCTCCAACCTGGTAACGTAGCTGGCCACCTTCATCAGACAACCTGTAGAGTAGTGGCATAGCTGATGACTTTATATAGGCAACCTGCAGTCTGATAATATAGCTGATGGCCAGGTAACTTGTAGTCTCATAATGTAGCTGGAGACCTGCTGAAGGTAGCCTTTTCCCCGGTAAATTAGCTGATTATGTTCAAGTAACCTTTGACATTGGAGCATAGTTGAGTGCCTTCTTCCGTCACCTTTAGCTTGTAAAAAAAAAAAAGCTCCTGTTCAGCCTTTGAATACTTTGATGAGTATAGAGCATCTCTGTTTTTTTATTTATCTAGACATCATTCGGTAGATGTGCTGTAGAAGTATGCAGCAATGGAAGACAAGATTATGTGGTAGAGTTGACTAAATTATGCAGCAGAGAAAGCAAAATGTATGGCAAGATGCAGCCCATTCTTCGGTAATATTATTCTGCCACATTTTGCCATTTTAATGCACATAGTCTAAGATTTTGCAACTTTAGTAACAACGTAACACCTAAATACAGCATTCAGTGGCAGAAATGTGACCAGTTAACGTTTTCAAAGGGTATCCCAGTGTGCAGTACCACATGAGGCATTTAAAAAAAAGTTGATCCACTTGAGCTACAAACAAAATAGGTTTCTTGTTCAAGTATGCAAATTATGCAGCAGATGGAGGATTATGTGGTAAACACTTAGCTATGTTGATAAAGCTGTGACCATAGAAACTCATAATCCCAGTGGCCCTAGCTATGAGAAACATACATGTTATTGATCCAGTCCACAATTGATTCACTTCCTACAAATAGTCTTGATACTTGGCCACAGTGGAATTGGAGCTCAGCTGAGAATGGGTTTATAGGTCAAATGGTCTGAGCTGCTGAACAGCACGACAGCCCCACTGCTGAAGTTCCAGCTCTTTGAAAGTGTGATCTTGAGGGAGCTTTCAGAAGACTTCTGGACCTCCTACAGAAAGACAACAGACATCAGGATAAAGCTCGTATGGATAGCTTTTATTCGGGGTAGAGAAGGTGGTCAAGGAGTGTTTCGGAACGGAGGTTTGCATTTTAAGATACTGCTTTAAAACACATTTTGCCTCCGATTTCTTTATTCGTGTAACCTTTGTAGCTTCCAAAGAGCCATGAGTGAGGTGGATATTGCGTGTGCTCAGCCAAACTGAAGAAGCCTACCCCTGTTATAAATGCACACATGCTTGTGTATGCATACGTATGGATTAGTTCATATCATGGGTTTGTTGTAAAGTGAATTTTGCGTAATTTGCATTTTAAATACTGAATGGCAAATGTTATAGTTTAAAAGTGTCCAGTGTTGAACCACAAGGGCAGATCCAAGTCAGATTTCAGGACAACCATAGGCTCTGTGATTGATTCCAAATTAGGCTTATTGCTTGAATTATTATCCTAAATGGATCTACTGAGAATCTGGTATGGTTCCAGTGTTCATGGACCAACATTGGACACCTGTGTCCTCGGGCCTTTGTAATTCATAATGCATGCATAAGGAAGTAGTCTAGACCGATCCTTTAGTATTCACAACTAGGGGTACATACAGACTTAGCACACCATTAGTAATCACGCACTTCAAGCTTGGAGTGTGTATACATTATGCAAAACACATGCAGGGTGAATTTTGGGTAGACGGCAGCTTTCCACCTAGAGGCAGGGAGATGTTCACATTTTGCTAAGCAGTGTTTACAATATTGAAGTAAAGTGCTCAAACCTTTGGGAAACAACCAGTGGTGACATTCAAACATTTATTTTTCCTTAATAAGGTCTTTGCAAATTATTGCAAACGTCTTAGTAGAATCAGCTTAATAAAGATGCAAGTCACTGTAAAGGGAGATATGGTAAATTGTATACAATGGAATCAATTACATTAACGATTAACGGATAGCTTGCTGACGGTTTAAACTTTAACGGAGCACTCATTGACCTGGTATTTGTCTAAGGTCAGAGGTTGTTGACTTAAAATGAACAAGGCTAGTTCGTCTTTTCATATTGGAGACATCCATATGCCGGGCCTGTGACTCTGTCTCACAAGGACTCACACCAGATCCACACTCAGCGCTCTGCCTGCGGCGGGCCTGTGACCCTGTCGCACCAGGACTCACACCCAGAGCCACACTCTGCGCTCTGCCTGCGGCGGGCCTGTGACTCTGTCGCACTAGGACTCTCACCAGAAGCTGCGCTCTGCCGCCGCTGGGCCTGTGACTGTCTCACAAGGACTCTCACCCGGTCCACACTCAGCGCTCTGCCTGTGACTCTGTCTCACCAGGACTCACACCCGGTCCACACTCAGCGCTCTGCCTGTGACTCTGTCTCACAAGGACTCACACCCGGTCCACACTCAGCGCTCTAAGGACCAATTGTGAAAAGGGTTTTTTAGAGTGAGGGAAATACTGGGCGCACTGCTCACGGATAATGCGCAGGAGGTGTAGGAATTGTAGTATTTGGCAGTAGGTGCATGGAGGTGAGGGGAAAAATTCCTTTAACCCCTCCAAGAGTGTCTGATGACACACAATGTACAAAGTAGACAAAACCTGTTGCACACTAAATTAAGAAAGTACAGAACAAAGATGTCTCAATGGACATATAAAAGTTCAAGTTTCCATCGTTGAAGAAAAAGGGGACCACCAGTATTTCGGCTCCTCTTGAATTGCTTATGCATAACTCACAATCGGCCTGCGCCGGGCCTGTGACTGTCTCACAAGGACTCACACCCGGTCCACACTCAGCGCTCTGCCTGTGACTCTGTCTCACAAGGACTCACACCCGGTCCACACTCAGCGCTCTGCCTGTGACTCTGTCGCACCAGGACTCACACCCAGAGCCACACTCGGTGCACTGCCTGCGCCGGGCCTGTGACTCTCTCACCACGACTCGCACCGGGTCCACACTCAGCGCTCTGCCTGCGGCGGGCCTGTGGCTCTGTCGCAGAAGGACTCTCACCCGGTCCACACTCAGCGCTCTGCCTGCGTGTCTCACAAGGACTCACACCAGGTACCACACTCAGCGCACTGCCTGCGGCAGGCCTGTCACTCTGTCGCACAAGGACTCTCACCCGGTCCACACTCAGCGCTCTGCCTGCGTGTCTCACAAGGACTCACACCCAGTCCACACTCGGCGCTCTGCCTGCGCCGGGCCTGTGACTCTGTCTCACAAGGACTCACACCCGGCCCACACTCAGCGCTCTGCCTGCGGCGGGTCTGTGGCTCTGTCGCAGAAGGACTCTCACCCGGTCCACACTAGCGCTCTGCCTGCGGCGGGCCTGTGATTGAGTCTCACAAGGACTCACACCAGGTACCACACTCAGCGCTCTGCCTGCGCTGGGCCTGTGACTCTGTCTCACAAGGACTCAATGACCGCAGACTCGATAATTCTTGCCTAGGTGCCTATGCTAACCATGGGTCCCACTTTGCAACTCTGGGCAATAGCTTGCTTAATCTCCACAATGGCCCCAGCAGCGCCGGGGATGCTTGGCTTCACCTTGGGGGTGCCCTCTCACAGGGAAAGACAGGACTGGTTCCCCAGTGGTATACAGCGCCAGGACGCCACGTAACGGGGTAACAGTGCGCTTTACAAATATACATACATTACATTACATGACTCACACCCGGTCCACACTTGGCGCTATGCCTGCGCCGGGCCTGTGACTCTGTCTCAAAAGGACTCACACTCATCCACACTCTGTGCTCTGCCTGCGCCAGCCTGTGACTGTCGCACAAGGACTCCCACCAGAAGCCACACTCAGCGCTCTGCCTGCGCCGGGCCTGTGACTCTGTCGCACAAGGACTCAAACCCGGTCCACACTCAGCACTCTGCCTTCACCGGGCCTGTGACTCTGTCCCAGAAGGACTCACACCCGGTCCACACTCAGCGCTCTGCCTGCGCTGGGCCAGTGACGGAGTCTCACAGGGATTCTGGAACCACACTCAGCGCTCTTCCTGCACCAAGCCTATGGGTGTGTCTCACAAGGACTCCCACCAGGAACCACACTCTCTGCCTGCACCGGGTCTGTTGCGGTTTCTCACGGGGACTCTGTTGGACTTGGCCCTTCTGGCAGGTTCACCCCTAGACTTTTTGCTTGTAATGGTGACCTGGTGATGGTGATTTTTGTGTTGTGCACACTTTCACTGTGTCCCAGTGGAAAGTGCGTGCGCACTCTGAGTGCGTGTAGTAAGGCTGGCCTGCCCTACCATAGGAATGCATGGGGAATGTCTGTGTCCCTGGTAGTTCCTGATGCGTGAGGCGTGCATGCTCAAGTTTGGTATGTGCGAACTCGTGAGAGTGAATGCTGCGCAATGGTATGTGCGGCATGTATGTGTCTAGTGGGGAAGTGCCACTTCTAGACATGGCTGTACGTGTGCTGTGAGGGTGCCGGAGTGTGATTGGCTGGAGCTGGCTGGTGAGCCTGGCTCCAGGAAGGCTGGATGGGTCTGCCGGCTGGTGAGTGTGAGATTAGCATGCTGATGGCTGGGGAGGAGTGTACCTGTGTCCTGAATGAGGCTGGGTTTTCCCCAGACAATGCTGGCTCCGCCCCTGTGGTGCGACTGATGACCCTAGCCCTGCCATTGAATAGAGTGAGGTGATGAGCACATCAAGGGTGCTCCAAAACCAGCTGCGACTGGTTTCTCCCCCACCCTGCACCTACAGACAAAGGAATGTGGTGTATAAAAATGGGGCTGTGTCCCCACAGAAATTGTTCTCTTCCAGGATCCTGCCTGAGGGGGCTGCTGCTGTTGCTGGGCCAGAGGACCGCCACTTGGACTGTCTCCCTGCCTGGAGACCCAGTGAGCTGGCTCTGGGCCCAGCCTTGCCCCCCTGCCTTGCTGAAGGACTTTGCCTTGCCCCTGGCGCCTGGGAGCGCTTTGTTTTGCTTCTAGCGCTTAAGAGCGCTTTATTTGGGTTGTAGCGCTTGGGAGCGCGCCAATTGCTGTGCAGGTGCCCACCCTGATCGTGGTTGCCAGATTGAGTGCCCACCTCGATTGGAGTATGTATTTAAGAAAGCCGGTGCTCACCCGGCATTGCCCTGGTGATTTGCTGCTGTTTTTAAATTTAACTCGAGGGAGCCCACCCCTCAGTTAATTAATCCCCCGCCTACGAGTGCCTGGAACGGGCCGCCACGCTGCCCACGGCGACCCGGAAGTGGTTGGCCGGCTGGAAGTCCCGCCCCCACAGGTCAGCCCGAGAAGAAGAGGGCCGCAGCCGGTGCCTTCCACGGGGCCCCCAGGAGTAAAGGAGTGCTCAGTGGTAACTTGCCCCAGAGTGACCGCCGGAGGAGTGCTGTAGGGAGCGAGGCTCCTGTGTGTGGAGGAGAGCCAAGCACCGGCCGAGGAATAAGACCGCCAGCGTCCCCGCCACCTCCTGAAGGCAGTCTGGTGAGTGGAGCTGCCCGGGAGGAGGGGGGTTTGGTGCGAGGCCGAGGCCCCTGAGGGCATTCTGCTGGTGGAAGTTAGAGGCTCCGGGGGTGCATTGCCAGAAGAGGAGGGCGTCGGGGCACATTGCCGGTGCCCGCCCCTCCTGCCTCCTCAGTAGTAGAGCGGCCCCGAAGGCAGCGGGCCGCTCCCACCTTGCCCCACAGTTCGCTCGAGCCCAGAAAGGCTCGACCCGCCCACATTGCTTTACGAGCCTGCGAGGCTCATGGGGGCACTTTATTAGCTAGAGCCCTGAGAGGCTCCAGCATCGTGGGGGCAGATTTGTTTCATTGAGCCCAGAGAGGCTCAGGCATTAATGAGATTTCGAGTCCCCAGGAGGGGGACTCCAACGGTGGGTGCTATTTTGAATGTACAGCACCCGAAGGCTCCTGAGGGCCCAGTAAATTATTTCAGAGCCTGCTAGGTTACCACATCGTTTTTGCGCTATTGTTCCTCCTAGGAACCCAAAGGAGACTTACAGCTGCCCAGCACTTCGTGGGCAGCTGCTACGTTTAGGCCCCTGACACTGGGACACAGGGCGTCCTAGCTCCAACAAGGCCAGAGGGCCTAGGGACAGTCACAGGTGGTGAATTATTTGAGTTTGGCACAATTGTTCTATTGCTGCACCTCTTAATGTGTTTTTATACGTCATATGCCTTGTTCTTACACCTCTGAATGTGTTGTTGATGCATCATGTGTTTTCCTTCCTTGATACACCTCTGAATGTTTGTAGGCATCATGTGTTCTCCTGTGTTGCACCGCTAAATGTGTTGTTTATGCATCATGTGCCTTGTTCCTTACACCTCTGAATGTATGTTATGCATCATGTGTTATGTGCTTATACCCCTACAGGTATTGTGATACTTAGGTGGTTATTGTTCTTGCTAGTACAGGTGGTGCTAGTGAGGTCCTAGTTCCCTGCGTGACCTGTTCCTAAGGTGGTTAGGATTGCGTAGGTGGTACTTAACCTTTACCAGTAGTTACTGGTTGTGTTCTTTGTTCTATTTTGTGCTACAGTGATTTATATTCCATGTTCTAAGTGCTAATTCTACCTAGTGCTAAGTTCTAAAAGTGCTGATTCCTGACAGTGGTCCATGTGGCCCTGTCTTGTACATACCCCCTGTAAATTCTGCCCGTGCCTGTTTGCACATTGTAAACTGTGTGTTTTATCTAATGTGTTTTGGTATAATACAAAGGGCTATTTTTATATATAACCTTGTGTGGAGTTTCCTTTGTGGTGGGCCTTGGGTGTTGTTGCTGGGGTGCGTGTGCAAATACTTAACTTACATCGCCTCCAAGTTTAGCCTTGCTGCTCGCGCCACATTACCTAGAGGGTGAGCAGGGGTTATCTTGGCGTGTAACTCCCTTGCCCTGACTTAGGAGTGGTGGTCTCTGACTGACTTTGGCGCAAGCCCTGGCCAGCCGGGGATCCCATTTCTAACAGACTCCGAAACCACACTCCGCACTCTGCCTGCGGCGGGCCTGTGACTCTGTCTCACAAGGACTCACACCCGGTCCACACTCAGCGCTCTGCCTGCGCCGGGCCTGTGACTCTGTCTCACCAGGACTCACACCCAGAGCCACACTCAGCGCTATGCCTGCGCCGGGCCTGTGACTGTCTCACAAGGACTCCTACCCGGTCCACACTCAGCACTGTGGCTGTCGCACCAGGACTCACACCCAGAGCCACACTCGGCGCTCTGCCTGCGCCGGGCCTGTGACTGTCGCACAAGGACTCCCACCAGAAGCCACACTCAGCGCTCTGCCTGCGCCGGGCCTGTGACTCTGTCTCACAGGGACTCACACCCGGTGCACACTCAGCGCTCTGCCTGTGACTGTCTCACAAGGACTCACACCCGGTCCACACTCAGCGCTCTGCCTGCGGTGGGCCTGTGACTGTGTCTCACAAGGACTCACACCAGGTACCACACTCAGCGCTCTGCCTGCGCCGGGCCTGTGACTCTGACGCACAAGGACTCACACCCGGTGCACACTCAGCGCTCTGCCTGTGACTCTGTCGCACCAGGACTCACAGCCGGTGCACACTCCGCGCTCTGCCTGCGCCGGGCCTGTGACTGAGTCTCACAGGGATTCTGGAACCACACTTGGCGCTCTTCCTGCGCCGGGCCTATGGATGCCTCTCGCAAGCACTCACACCCGGTCCACACTCAGCGCTCTGCCTGCACAGGGCCTGTGACTCTGTCGCACAAGGACTCACACCCGGTCCACACTCAGCGCTCTGCCTGCACCGGGCCTGTGACTCTGTCTCACAAGGACTCACACGCGGTCCACACTCAGCACTCTGCCTGCGGCGGGCCTGTGACTCTTTTGCACAAGGACTCACACCCGTCCACACTCAGTGCTCTGCCTGCACAGGGCCTGTGACTCTGTCGCACAAGGACTCACACCCGGTCCACACTCAGCGCTCTGCCTGCACCGGGCCTGTGACTGTCTCACAAGGACTCACACCCGGTTCACACTCAGCGCTCTGCCTGCATGTCTCACAAGGACTCACACGCGGTCCACACTCAGCACTCTGCCTGCAGAGGGCCTGTGACTCTGTCTCACAAGGACTCACACCCGGTTCACACTCAGCGCTCTGCCTGCATGTCTCACAAGGACTCACACCCGGTCCACACTCAGCGCTCTGCCTGTGCCAGCCTGTGACTGTTGCACAAGGACTCGCACCCGGTCCACACTCAGCGCTCTGCCTGTGACTCTGTCTCACCAGGACTCACACCCAGAGCCACACTTGGCACTCTGCCTGCGGCGGGCCTGTGACTCTGTCTCACTAGTACTCCTGAGGCGGAAGCTGGGAGCAGAACTTTAAAAAAATTTTTAGTGTCACTTATCTGATTGTATTCTGTGTTTAACGTACTTTTATTTCGAGCACTTGCTGAATTGAAAACCCCTCCTTTGGCTAAAAACGCTGCACAGCGGATCCTAACGCTGAGAGCAGATTTGGGCCACAGCAAACGCCCACGGACGGCATCGCCGGCGTGCACTTAGGCCACGCCCCCTCGAGGCCACGCCCCCCCCCCGCACCAGTACAAAAGGCTCTATTGCTAGCGCTTTTTGACAAACAGTACTCCTGAGGCGGAAGCCGGGAGCAGAACTATTTTAAAAATTTGAGTGTCACTTATCTGATTGTATTCTGTGTTTAACGTACTTTTATTTCGAGCACTTGCTGAATTGAAACCCCCTCCTTTGGCTAAAACGCTGCACAGCGGATCCGAACGCTGAGAGCAGATTTGGGCCACAGCAAAGACCCTTGGACGCCATCGCCGGCGTGCACGTAGGCCACGCCCCCTTAAGGCCACGCCCCCTCGAGGCCACGCCCCCTCAAGCTCCCTCTCCACCAATAAATATGTGCATCTGGAGGAAGCGCAGCGGACGAGCGCAGCGGGCGCACCGGCAGAGTGCCGAAGGCGCGTCTAAGGCAAGCCCGTCTGCGCCCTTCCGCGCCAGGACGGGCCCGGGGCCAGCAATCCTGGACCTTTCCAATGGTGCAAGTCTGTGATACTCCAGGGACTCCCTACTCCTACTGAACCAGCCCCTACAGCCTTCCTGCATCAACACCCTTACAGGTGAGAACCAGTGCACTCAATGTCCTAACTGTCCTTTCAAATTCACCCCAGCTCTGAAGAACCAACTCCCCCCGACAATCATTAAAATGGGTTTGTTAAATTGTCACTCCTTACCTAAACACACCCAGGAAATACAGATGCTACTAGAAGAGGAGAAACTTGAGATCCTGTTTCTCACAGAAACATGGCTCAGACCAGAATCGGACTTCGACATTGTCCAGGCCCTACCTCAGGGCTTCCTACTGCAACATCTAGACCGAGCGAAAGGTATGAGAGGAGGTATCACGATTATTTACAACAACCAATTCACATGTCGTTTTCACGACAGCCCTCTACTGAACTGTGAAAATGTTTATTTCAACATCCAACTGTCCCCTTGCAACTCCCTCTCAGGAGTCCTCATTTACCGCCCACCAGGGCCCTTGGGCCAATTCTGCAGCTCCCTACTAGAATTTTCAACTGCTTTCTCGAGCACGTCGTCTAACATGATAATTCTAGGGGACCTTAATATTCATTTTGATAAGGACAATGACGATACTGCCACAGAACTACTGGCATGTCTAGCAACTCTTCAGCTTCAACTCACAGGCTCGGGCATTTGCTCGACCCTATCATATGCAACATCGATGATCTTAAAACCAATGCCCCGATCCCTCTGCCATGGTCAGATCATCTTCTCATCCCCTTCAGTTGGGAAGTACCGAACATCTCTCGCCCCAACAAGCCCTCTGCCGCTCCCAAGAGTCCCTGGGCTAAACTAGACATCGATAAATGGAAGCTGCCTTAGAACTCCGTAAACCAAGCCACAAATTAGACCCTATAAGAGCAGACAAAATGTTCGCCTCTTGGATAGAAAACTCCCTCAACACGGTCCTCCCAAAAAACCCACACCTCACCTCCCGTAAAAAAACCCGGCCTGCCTCCATCTGCAGAGGTCGCTCCCACCACGCTCCATTGCTTTTCACCAAGCCTCCTGCGGTATCGTAGCTTGTGCCTACACTTGTGCCTACGCTTGCCTGCACTTGTTATCCAGCCTAACGCTAGCGCTATTGTGCCTGATTAGTATTATTGTTGTGTGCGCTAGTATTGTATCCTCGTTTGGTGCGCTTGCATTGATAAAACGTCACGCTAGTTGCATATTTGCTGCCTTGTCTGTATTTTGACCAGATCACATCTGCCTGACTGGACCGGCGACTCTGCCCACCCCAACCCCGTCGTCCTTGCTTCCGCTTTGGCTGCCATCTTGTTGTGATTGTCCCAGCCTGCAGCTCCACCCCGCATCCCGCCTCCCAGCTGACCACCCCTGCCACAA
The DNA here is from genome assembly GCF_964263255.1 of Lissotriton vulgaris. Lineage (NCBI taxonomy): Eukaryota > Metazoa > Chordata > Amphibia > Caudata > Salamandridae > Lissotriton > Lissotriton vulgaris. The sequence continues at coordinate 779,582,540 of NC_141696.1, read as the reverse complement.
CAGAGTATAGGATCGTATCCCCCAAGGAAGCGCTGTGACCGTCCTGCCTCCATCTGCAGGGGTCGCTCCCACCACGCTCCATCGCTTTTCACCAAGCCTCCTGCGGTATCGTAGCTTGTGCCTACGCTTGTGCCTACGCTTGTGCCTACGCTTGCCTGCACTTGTTATCCAGCCTAACGCTAGCGCTATTGTGCCTGCGCTTGATTAGTATTATTGTTGTGTGCGCTAGTATTGTATCCTCGTTTGGTGCGCCTGCATTGATCAAACGTCACGCTAGTTGCATATTTGCTGCCTTGTCTGTATTTTGACCAGATCACATCTGCCTGACTGGACCGGCGACTCTGCCCACCCCAACCCCGTCGTCCTTGCTTCCGCTTTGGCTGCCATCTTGTTGTTGTTATTGTCCCAGCCTGCAGCTCCACCCCGCCTCCCAGCTGACCACCCCTCGCCCCGCCCCCTCCACTATCTACTTATGGTAGAGCTACTGACGCGCAGCGGTCACGCGCAGCGATCACGCCCCAGTCGTGCCGAAGGTGCGCCAAAGGTACGCCCGTCTACGCCCGTCCGTGCCTGGACCGCGCCCAGCGCCAGACTCCCTGGCCCCCGTCCCACCCACCCCACCCGCATTACATAGCCGCCTCCACTCTCCTAGCCCTTAACCCCGGCCGACTCTCCGACTGCGCTCAAGCCGCCCCCGGACACACCCATGGACCCTTCACGTGCAACTCCTGCAAGTTTGACGGCACCAAGACCAGCTCCACATCCACTAACACCAAACAGAGACCTGACACCAACCACCTAAAATGCTTCCTGCTCAACACCCGCTCGGTCCACAAACACGCCATCGACCTCTGAAACCTACTAGACACCATCTCCCCGGACGTCGCCTTCCTAACTGAAACATGGATGAACGCCTCCTCAGCCCCAGACATCACCATTGCCATCCCGGAAGGCTACAAGATCATCCGAAAAGACCGCAACAAGCAAACAGGTGGAGGCATCGCTATTGTCCACAAGAATTCCATCCGCATCTCAACCAGCTCAGACGTCAACCTCCCTAGCGCCGAGCACCTTCACTTCCAGATCCACACCGACCCCAAGACCACACTCAGAGGCACCCTCCTCTACAGACCACCAGGACCCCGTGCACAATTCAGTGAAGACATCACTGACTTTATCACCCCACACGCCCTCCCCTCCAAGGACTACATTCTACTGGGAGACCTCAATTTTCATCTGGAAAAAAGTAACGACAGCAACACCACCGCCCTTCTGGACAATCTCTCGCCAACCTCAGACTCAAACAACTTGTTAATACCCCCACTCACCTCGCAGGTCACACACTCGACCCTATCTTCACCTCCAGCAAACATATCTCCTTCAGTCACACCACAGCTCTCCATTGGACGGACCACAGCTGCGTTCACTTTATCTACAAAAAGACCACAACCCACAACCATCCTCAACCTACTCTGCGAAGAAACTGGAATAAAATCACCATCGACCAGATCTCCTCATCGCTTCTTCAAAACCCCCCTGCCCACTCATCGAACGCCAACCAAGCAGCCATTAACCTCACTCAATGGCTAACCAACAGCGCCGACAACCTAGCACCCCTGAAAAAACGTCAAATCAAGCAAGGCAACAAAAACGCCCCCTGGTTCAACGATGATCTTAAGAAATCCAAGAAACTCTGTCGCTCCCTTGAGAAGGCCTGGAAAAAAGACCCAAACACCAGCACTAGAGACGCCTTCAAAAACGCCACCCGCATACACCACCAACTGATCCGAACTGCCAAGAAAGCCGCTTTCAAAGACCGACTTGACAACCACGCCCACAACAGCAAGGAATTATTCAACATCGTCAAAGAATTCACCAACCCCACTGCCAACTCCAACGACATCACTCCCTCTCAAGACCTCTGCGACTCCCTAGCTTCGCTCTTCCACAACAAAATCGCAGACATCCACAACAGCTTCGACAACCAACCCGGAGACCAACCCACCCAACCTTCTGCCACACCTTCACCCCCCTTGAACATCCTTAATGACTGGAACCCAATCTCCACGGATGATACCATCCGCCTGATGAACTCCATCCACTCAGGATCCCCCACAGACCCATGCCCTCACCACATCTTCAACAAAGCAGATTCCATCATCGCACCCCACCTCCGAGATGTCATCAACTGCTCCCTCACCTCCGCCACCTTCCCAGATAGCTGGAAACACACCGAACTCAGCGCCCTTCTGAAAAAACCCACAGCTGACCCCACCGAACTCAAACACTACCGCCCCATATCACTCCTTCCATTCCCGGCCAAAGTCATCAAGAAAGCTGTCAACAACCAGCTTGCCGCCTTCCTCGAAACCAACAAATCCCTCGACTCCTCACAGTCCGGCTTCCGAGCCAAACACAGCACTGAGACCGCACTCATTGCAGCAACTGACGACATTCGAACTCTACTGGACAATGGTGACACCGTCGCCCTCATCCTCCTCGACCTCTCCGCAGCCTTCGACACAGTCTGTCATAGCACCCTGTTACAACGCCTCAGAAACATCGGAATTCAAGGAAAAGCACTGGAGTGGATCACCTCGTTCCTTGCCGGAAGAACTCAGAGAGTCTGCCTCCCACCATTCAAATCAGAAGCCACTGAAGTCATTTGCGGCGTGCCACAAGGATCTTCACTCAGCCCCACCCTCTTCAACGTATACATGAGCCCCCTCGCGGCCATCACATGTCAACATCATCTCCTACGCTGATGACACTCCACTGATCCTCTCACTCACCAAAGACCCTAACACCGCCAAAACCAACCTACATAAAGGAATGAGAGAAGTAGCCGAGTGGATGAAGCACAGCCGCCTGAAACTGAATTCCGACAAAACAGAAGTCCTTATCTTAGGTACCTCCCCCTCCGCCTGGGACGACTCGTGGTGGCCAGAATCCCTTGGAAAAGCACCCATCCCAACAGACCACGCACGAAACCTGGGCGTCATTCTGGACTCCTCACTCTCGATGACCAGACAAGTCAACGCAGTTTAATCATCTTGCTTCAACATTCTTCGCATGCTCAAAAAAACATTTCGCTGGATCCCCACTGAAACTAGAAAAACGGTCACCCACGCACTGGTTACAAGCCGCCTGGACTACGGAAACACCCTATACGCCGGTACCACCGCAAAACGTCAGAAAAAACTCCAACGCATCCAGAACGCATCAGCCAGACTTATTCTAGACATTCCGCGTAAAGATCACATTTCTGGTCACCTGAAAAACCTCCACTGGCTCCCCATCAATAAGAGGATAACATTCCGCCTTCTAACCCATGCACACAAAGCACTTTACAAACTTGGACCCGAATGCCTCAACACACGACTTTCCTTCTACACCCCCTCCCGCCAGCTACGCTCCTCCCACCAAGCCCTTGCTGCTGTACCTCTCATCAACAAAACCACCATGGGAGGAAGATCCTTCTCCTACCTGGCGGCTAAAACCTGGAACTCACTTCCCACTCACCTTCGCCTCACTCAGAACCACCTAGCATTCAGAAAACAACTTAAAACCTGGATATTCGACAAGTAACTCTCCACCCTTCTCCAAGCGCCTTGAGACCCTCTGGGTTTGTAGCGCGCTATATAAATCACTGAATTGAATTGAATTGAATGGTTTACACAGGAGACCCGCCACCTAAAAAAAACTCTGTAAAAAAGCTGAAAGAGCATGGCGGAAAGACTTCGACCCTGAGCGCAAAAAAGCCTACAGACTGTCGATTCTTGCATACAAAAAAGCCTTGAAAAATGGACAAACCACCTTTTTCCATGAGAAAATTAGCTCGACATCCTGCTCATCAAGAGAGACTTTTCAAATCGTTATGCAACTCCTAAAAACACCAGAACCTTCAGGATCTGTCGAGCCCTCAGATAACCAATGTGACAAACTGGCCGCTTTTTTTGACCAAAAAATCCAAAATATCTTACAAAAACTCCCCCCCCCTTTCCAATACGAATCAGCCTCCGGCATCGGCAGAACAGTCCAAAGAGCCTAATTCGAGACTTGACTCATTTACCCTCATAAGCCCCGACACTCTGACGCCAATTCTCCAGTCACTCAAAAGCGGCTCACCTTCAGACCCAGCCCCAGTAAAAATTCTAAAACTGGTAACACCGACTATTCTCGAACCACTGGTGAACGTAATTAATGCCTCTTTGACCAACGGAATGGTTCCACCCAGCTGGAAGAAGGCGAAGGTTAGGGCTCTACTGAAAAAAACAAATTTGGACCCCCTTAACCTTTCCAACTTTAGGCCAATCTCCCTCCTGCCTTCCACCAGCAAGATAACAGAAAAATTCATAAACTCTCAGCTATCTAATTATCTTGAGACCAACGAACTACTCAAATCCTCACAAACCGGTTTCTGACCAGGTCAGGGCACTGAAACCACGATGCTGACGGTGGTCGAGGAGGCCAGGAAGATCATGGATACAGGAGGATCAGTGGCAGTGATCCTCCTGGACCTAAGCGCGGCCTTCGACACGGTCAACCATCTGATCCTGGCCCAGCGACTTAGCGATCTTGGGATTTCGGGCCTTGCCTTATCCTGGCTGAAATCATTTCTGCAAGACCGATCATTCCAGGTCATTGAGGACAACTATTCATCCAAAGAGACCCCTGTACGTTGTGGAGTACCTCAGGGCTCCTCTTTGAGCCCTACACTATTCAACGTATATATGTCCCCCCTGGAACAGATAGTCTCCCCACACGGGATAAAATTACTAGCATACGCAGACGATACGCAGCTGGTGGTTTCCCTCACCCAGCAAAAAAATCCCAAAATAGACCTTTATTCGTGCCTGACGGATATCGTCAGCTGGATGGACAGATCCCACTTAAAGCTCAACGGTGACAAGACGGAGATCATGGTGATGGGGAACCAAGCCCACCTCCTCACAGACTCCCTTTGGCCCCCTTGCATGGGTAAACCTCCAACCCCTAAGCCCGAGATTAAAAGCCTCGGTCTATGGCTGGACAAAAACCTTACCATGCAAACCCAAGCTAGAAAAACCGCAGGAGTCTGCTTTGGTCTCCTGCGATCCAACCGAAAAATCCTACCTATACTCCCCTTCCAATCAAGGAAACTTTTGATACAGGGTCTCATCCTGTCAAGTCTGGACTACGGCAATGCACTCTACCTGGGTGCACCTCTAAAAGTCACTACCAAACTCGAAGTAGTTCAAAACGCCGCCGCCAGGATTCTGACCAACACCAGGAACCGCTGCTCAGCCAAACCAGCCTTGCAAGCTCTGCACTGGCTACCCATCTTGGAAAGAGTGCAGTTCAAGTCACTCTGCCTCACACACAAAATTCTGAATGGGAAAGCCCCCCCCTACTCAGAAATCTGGTCACTCCCTATACCACTTCGAGACCCCTTCGATCATCCAATGCCAACCTGACTAAACTTCCCAAGATCTGTTGAGCACGATCAGGAGGCCGGCGCTTTTCCTACAATGCGTCCAAGATGTGGAACTCCCTCCCCCCTGACCGTGCCCAACCCAATCTTCTGCCATTTCGAAAATCCTTGAAAACATGGCTGTTCCCATGAGCTTCTCTCCCTCTCTTTCCATCAGTATTTGTTCAGCGCTGGGATGCTCACGGGCAGCTACGCGCTCTAGAAATCCGATAACATTAACATTAACCAGGACTCACACCCGGTCCACACTCTGCGCTCTGCCTGCGGCGGGCCTGTGACCTTCTCACAAGGACTCACACCAGGTACCACACTCGGCGCTCTGCCTGCGCTGGGCCTGTGACTCTGTCTCACAAGGACTCACACCCGGTCCACACTCAGCGCTCTGCCTGTGCCAGACTGTGACTGTCTCACAAGGACTCACACCCAGTGCACACTCAGGGCTCTGCCTGCGGCGGGCCTGTGACTCTTTCTCACAAGGACTCACACTCGGTCCACACTCAGCGCTCTGCCTGTGCTGGGCAAGTGACTGAGTCTCACAAGGACTCACACCAGGTACCACACTCGGCGCTCTGCCTGCGCCGGGCCTGTGACTGCCGCACAAGGACTCACACCCGGTCCACACTCGGTGCTCTGCCTGGGGCGGGCCTGGGGCTCTGTCTCACAAGGACTCACACCCGGTCCACACTCGGTGCTCTGACTGTGCCGGGCCAGTGATTGAGTCTCACAAGGACTCACACCCGGTCCACACTCAGCGCTCTGCCTGCGCCGGGCTTGTGACTGTCTCACAAGGACTCACAACCGGTCCACACTCAGCGCTCTGCCTGCGCCGGGCCTGTGAATCTGTCTCAAAAGGACTCCATGTCCGCTGACTCGATAATTCTCGCCTAGGTGCCTACGCTAACCATGGGTCCCACTCTGCAACTCAGGTCAATAGCTTGCTTAATCTCCACAATGGCCCCAGCAGCACCGGGGATGCCTGGCTTCACCTTGGGGGTGCCCTCTCGCAGGGAAAGCCAGGACGGGTTCCCCAGCGGTATACAGCGCCAGGATGCCACGTAACGGGATAACAGTGTGCTTTACAAGTATACATACATTACATTACATGACTCGCACCCGGTCCACACTCGGTGCTATGCCAGCGCCGGGCCTGTGACTCGGTCTCACAAGGACTCACACCAGGTACCACACTCAGCGCTCTGCCTGCGCAGGGCCTATGGATGCCTCTCGCAAGGACTCACACCAGGAGCCACACAGCGCTCTGCCTGCACCGAGGCTATGGGTGTGTCGGGACTCCCACCAGGAACCACACTCTCTGCCTGCACCGGGTCTGTTGAGGTTTCTCACAGGGACTCTGAAACCACACTCTGCACTCTGCCTGTGGCTCTGTCACACAAGGACTCACAACCGGTCCACACTCAGCGCTCTGCCTACGGCTGGCCTGTGACTCTGTCGCAAAAGGACTCGCACCCGGTCCACACTCAGCGCTCTGCCTGCGCCGGGCCGGTGACTCTTTCTCACAAGGACTCACACCCGGTCCACACTCAGCGCTCTGCCTGCGCCGGGCCTGTGACTCTGTCTCACAAGGACTCACACCCGGTCCACACTCAGCCTGTGACTCTGTCGTACCAGGACTCACAGCCGGTGCACACTCAGCGCTCTGCCTGCGGTGGGCCTGTGACTGTCTCACAAGGACTCACACCTGGTTCATACTCAGCGCTCTGCCTGCGCCGGGCCTGTGACTGTCTCACAAGGACTCACACCCGGTCCACACTCAGCGCTCTGCCTGCGGCGGGCCTGTGACTGTCTCACAAGGACTCACACCCATCCACACTCAGCGCTGGGCTGCGGCGGGTCTGTGACTCTGTCGCACAAGGACGCACAACCGGTCCACACTTGACGCTCTGCCTGAGGCGGGCCTGTGACACTGTCGCACAAGGACTCACACCCGGTCCACACTCAGCGCTCTGCCTACGGCGGGCCTGTGACTCTGTCGCACAAGGACTCACACCAGGTACCACACTCAGCGCTCTGCCTGCGCAGGGCCTGTGACTCTGTTGCATAAGGACTCACACCCGGCCCACACTCAGCGCCTTGCCTGCGCCGGGCCTTTGACTCTGTCTCTCTGCAATCTGCTCGATCCACTATTCCCTGGTCTCCACCTCTCCCTTAGATCGCAGCACACCCTCTATGTTCCTCCCCTTATCCTCTCCTCTGCTGAACCTCAAACCTCCAGAGGGAGTGGGTCCTCATTTGTTCTCGCCCCTCGTCTCAGCCCCCTCTTTGACGTCACTGTCCCTATTCTTAGGTCGCTGTTGCTCCTTCCTTGGAACGAGTTACAAAGCAAAATGCAGTTGTCAGGTGTGAAAATGCAGCAAGAGTAAAAGTGTGAGCGGCCAAAGAAACAAAAAGCCTGAAATGCTCAGGAGGAATTGAAATTAGGTCAGAATAAATGTGCCGCTGCAGATTAAGAAGCTCATTTAGACTCCAATGAAAAAAAGCATTTGCAATGCTATAGGTCTCGCATTGACACAAGTCTCAGCTATTGACATTGTAAATAACAATGCCTTTTCTTTATGGTTTTAAAAAGAAAACAAAAATAAAAGGCATTGTTATTTGCAATGTCAATAGCTCAAACTTGCGTCCATGCGAGACCTATTGCATTGCAAATGCTTGTTAGTTAGGCCTCGCCCTATACCTAGCAGGCGCTTCTTGTCAACGCTTGTTGCTTTGCAGTCACTGTGTCTGACAATAGCTCAGAGGTTTGCACGTACCGTTTGTCCTTTCGAGATTTGGGAGTTCCATCCCCGGCCACCCGCCACTCCCCGCCCTCCTCCATGATTTTTATTTTTATTTTCATTTACATTTTGTCCGGTCTTTCCCTACTTACCCTCCATGCATTGCAGACTCTGTCCCTTCCTCTCCCACTGCCCCTCAATTCATCCAATGACTCTGCCCCTTCCTCTCCCACTGCCCCTCAATTCATCCAATGACTCTGCCCCTTCTTCTCCCACTGCCCCTCAATTCACCCAAAGACTCTGCCCCTTCTTCTCCCACTGCCCCTCAATTCACCCAAAGACTCTGCCCCTTCTTCTCCCACTGCCCCTCAATGCATCCAAAGACTCTGCCCCTTCCTCTCCCACTGCCCCTCAATTCATCCAAAGACTGCCCCTTCCTCTCCCACCGCCCCTCAATTCATCCAAAGACTCTGCCTCTTCACTGCCCCTCAATTCATCCAAAGGCTCTGCCCCTTCACTGCCCCTCAATTCACCCAAAGACTCTGCCCCTTCCTCTCCCACTGCCCCTCAATTCATCCAAAGACTCTGCCCCTTCCTCTCCCACTGCCCCTCAATTCATCCAAAGACTCTGCCCCTTCACTGCCCCTCAATTCATCCAAAGACTCGGCCCCTTCCTCTCCCACTGCCCCTCAATTCATCCAAAGACTCTGCCCCTTCCTCTCCCACTGCCCCTCAGTTCATCCAAAGACTCTGCCCCTTCCATGCCCCTCAATTCATCCAAAGACTCTGTCCCTTCCTCTCCCACTGCCCCTCAATTCATCCAAAGACTCTGCCCCTTCACTGCCCCTCAATTCATCCAAAGACTCTGCCCCTTCACTGCCCCTCAATTCATCCAAAGACTCTGCCCCTTCACTGCCCCTCAATTCATCCAAAGACTCTGCCCCTTCCTCTCCCACTGCCCCTCAATTCATCCAAAGACTCTGCCCCTTCACTGCCCCTCAATTCATCCAAATACTCTGCCCCTTCACTGCCCCTCAATTCATCCAAAGACTCTTCCCTTTCTTCTCCCACTGCCCCTCAACTCATCCAAAGACTCTGCCCCTTCCTCTCCAACTTCCACTCAATTCATCCAAAGACTCTGCCCCTCCCTCTCCAACTGCCCCTCAATGCATCCAAAGACTCTTCCCCTTCTCCCACTGCCCATCAATTCATCCAAAGACTCTGCCCCTTCACTGCCCCTCAATTCATCCAAAGACTCTACCCCTTCTTCTCCCACTGCCCCTCAATGCATCCAAAGACTCTGCCCCTTCTTCTCCCACTGCCCCTCAATGCATCTAAAGACTCTGCCCCTTCCTCTCCCACTGACCCTCAATTCATCCAAAGACTGCCCCTTCCTCTCCCACTGCCCCTCAATTCATCCAAAGACTCTGCCCCTTCCTCTCCCACTGCTCCTCAATTCATCCAAAGGCTCTGCCCCTTCACTGCCCCTCAATTCATCCAAAGACTCTGTCCCTTCCTCTCCCACTGCCCCTCAATTCATCCAAAGACTCTGCCCCTTCCTCTCCCACTGCCCCTCAAGTCACCCAAAGACTCTGCCCCTTCCTCTCCCACTGCCCCTCAATTCACCCAAAGACTCTGCCCCTTCCTCTCCCACTGCCCCTCAATTCACCCAAAGACTCTGCCCCTTCCTCTCCCACTGCCCCTCAATTCATCCAAAGACTCTGCCCCTTCCTCTCCCACTGCCCCTCAATTCATCCAAAGACTCTGCCCCTTCACTGCCCCTCAATTCATCCAAAGACTCTGCCCCTTCCTCTCCCACTGCCCCTCAATTCATCCAAAGACGCTGCCCCTTCACTGCCCCTCAATTCATCCAAAGACTCTGCCCCTTCCTCTCCCACTGCCCCTCAATTCATCCAAAGACTCTGCCCCTTCACTGCCCCTCAATTCATCCAAAGGCTCTGCCCCTTCACTGCCCCTCAATTCATCCAAAGACTCTGTCCCTTCCTCTCCCACTGCCCCTCAATTCATCCAAAGACTCTGCCCCTTCCTCTCCCACTGCCCCTCAATTCACCCAAAGACTCTGCCCCTTCCTCTCCCACTGCCCCTCAATTCACCCAAAGACTCTGCCCCTTCCTCTCCCACTGCCCCTCAATTCACCCAAAGGCTCTGTCCCTTCCTCTCCCACTGCCCCTCAATTCATCCAAAGACTCTGCCCCTTCACTGCCCCTCAATTCATCCAAAGACTCTGCCCCTTCCTCTCCCACTGCCCCTCAATTCATCCAAAGACTCTGCCCCTTCACTGCCCCTCTATTCATCCAAAGACCCTGTCCCTTCCTCTCCCACTGCCCCTTGATTCATCCAAAGACTCTGCCCCCTCTTCTCCCATTGCCCCTCAATTCATCCAAAGACTCTGCCCCCTCTTCTCCCATTGCCCCTCAATTCATCCAAAGACTCTGCCCCCTCTTCTCCCACTGCCCCTCAATTCATCCAAAGACTCTGCCCCTTCCTCTCCCACTGCCCCTCAATTCACCCAAAGACTCTGCCCCTTCCATGCCCCTCAATTCATCCAAAGACTCTGTCCCTTCCTCTCCCACTGCCCCTCAGTTCATCCAAAGACTCTGCCCCTTCACTGCCCCTCAATTCATCCAGACTCTGCCTCTTCCTCTCCCACTGGCCTCCATTAATCGCTGCTTCTCTAGCCCTCATTCTCGCTCTTTTGATATGTCCATCGCTGTTCTCTGTCCTGTCATACTGTCCCTCCTTCCACTGTCCGTCAGTCTTCCCAGGTTGTCTGTCACTCCTGCGGTATAGCGCTTCTCATGGTCAATCCGTCACTCTGGCATTCATTCTGCTCTGTGTCAAGTTCTGTTCAGTTTCGATTCTCGTCAGGGGGGGCCCGGGTCACGTGATCTCCAGCAGGTTCTTAAAGACAGGGTTCCCAAGACCCTACGGTCCTTTCACGCCCTGTTAGACGGGGACCTGGAGGGTCGGCCGAGGACAAGGGGAGAGGCCTCCGGTGAGGGCCGTCTCCAGCGATCGTACAGACAAGTAACTTCCCCCCCACAGATGGACACCACACGTAGATGAGGTTGACACTCTTTATATGCAGTTTCTTGAATTAAGGTAGTACGGTACAATGCGGTCAGGACACGAGGGTCCTCTCAATCTCTAGTCTCTGGAAGGGAAAGGGGGTAGCGGGACAGTCTTGTTACCAATCTGGTATTGAGATGAGACGATGGGTAGCTCAGAATCCTCGAGCTCGGCGTTCGTCAGGTCGGGCCGCGGCAGCGCCGGCAGGTCCCGAGAAGGTCGTAGATAGCAACGGGCCGCGGCAGCGCCAGCAGGTCCCGAGGAAGATGGTGGTTGCAAGAGGCCGCGGCAGCGCCAGCAGGTCCCCACAAGGATGAAGGTTACAACGGGCCGCGGCAGTGCCGGCAGGTCCCACGAGGATGAAGGTTACAACGGGCCGCGGCAGCGCCGGCAGGTCCCACGAGGATGAAGGTTGCAGAAGGCCGCGGCAGCGCCAGCAGGCAGGACGACGGTTCACAAGGCAGGGCTACGGCAGCGCCAGTAGTCCGTCAAGGATGAGTTCTTCACGGTGTCTCTCGACTCCAGGATACAACTGCCTTCCTGCTCTGGAGCTGCCTCAGTTATAGGTCTGGCGCCCTTTGATGTCAGGACCCTCGCACTTGGAGGTCGGGAGGTCCGGGATGAGGGAGTCCAGACACCCAGCAGGTGGGTGGAGCCAGCGCCCGGGGAGGCTGGGGCGATCGGCACCTGGCGGGGGAGAGCCATCGACACTTCTTTCTCCCATTGACCTGCCAAGTGGGCTGTTCACCTCCTGGGTGGATGGTGGTGCCGGGATGTCGGGCCTGGCCAGGCCCAGGGTTAGGGTCGAGCTGAGGCCACGCGGCCTCGTGGTGCAGTGTCCAAGATGGCGGCTGGTCCGGGCCAAGGATACAGAGATGTCCGGGCCCTGTCATGCGGGGAGGGAGCGAGCCCTTCATGGGGCCTGTCCAACACGCCCCTGTCAAGAGAGAGAGAGAGAGAGAGAGAGAGAGAGAAGGGGGGAGCCCTCATGAAGAAGAAGGGGAGAAACACCGCAGAGCAGCCCTGTGAGTTGAACTTTATTTTTGAAAGATGTTTTCTTTGTTTTGCAGACAGTGGTATAACTGGGCTGGGCCCCACCCCAGTTGATAATTACCATCGGGCGTTGAAACAGATGCACAAAGGGGCCAGTTTACAGGCAAATAACACTTATCCATGTTTTAACATTAAATGCAAATGCTTAGAGGTAATCGATATCTGCCATTTAGTTCCTGTTTCTATTTCACATGTTCCATGAATGTGGCCGTCGGCTCTCGCCTTCCAGCTATAAAGAGGCTCAGGTCCATTCCTGGGCACTCAGAAGGTTCTGCCACTGGGATCCCAAACATTATAAGGGGGAAGAGGCTTGGATAGGACAATTAGGAATTGAGTGAATGCATTACACAATTGCAAAATAATTCCATAATTGTGGAAAAGTCCTCCTGGAATCAGCTGCTGCTGCAATTCATGCGTCATGTCCAATGTTTCAGTCCCCGGGTTTGGTTCGGGAGCAGCTGTAACTCGATGGAGGTGTTCATGATTGTAACCACATGTTTAAAATCAATAAAACGTCTATATTACTAGACGCATTACTTAATAAGCATTGGCATAATCAATAGGTCTCGCTTTGTGACCTATTTACTTTGCCAATGTATTCTAAACACGCTGCAAAGAATCCCTGATCCTGTGCAAGGTGGATAAAGGTAAACAAGCATTTGTAATGCTATAGGTGGAAACTTTCACCTATTGGTATTGGTATTGTAAATGACAATGCTTTGTATGTATGTGCACTTTGTACTCCAAGTTATTGTTTGAAGAATTTCAAAAGACATAAATAAGAGGCATTGTCATTTACAATGCTAATAGCTCAAAATCTCGCAAATGCGAGATCTATTGCATTGCAAATGCTTGTTTGTAAGTAAGACTGTACTCCATGGGGGCATGGCTTAGACATCCATCATGGTGGATGCCGCCTAGTGAAGCTCCGACCGCCCAAGCCATGATCTGCAATAATCCGCCGATATCCCTCTCCTGAGTGAGCCAAATCCACTGCTCCTGCACTCGGAGCAAAGAGGCGTCCTTGATCCTGGCGCCGTGGCTGATCTGACACCGAGAGTGGACACTACAGGTGACAGAGGAGTCATGGCCTAGTGCCCGGTCCAGCGTTGTAGGATGAGATTATGCTGTCTCGGGAGCCCAGCGTGGTGAGTGCGGCCCAAGATGAAGCCGTAGTGCTGCCTAACCCTGGGGGTAGTACTACGCTACCCTCGCGGAGCGTGCGTAGTTTGCTCTACTACACGAATTGCACATAGCACAGTGAAAAAACAAGTAGCGGGCATTCTTTCCTTGCTCGCGGTCCTCACCGTCAAGTTGGCGACTGCGAGCGAGCAAAATCAACATCGCGGAGAGACTATTTCTGCGTTCGCAATCAGAAACATCAAGTTGCCGATCGCGAGCATGGAAAATACACCTCCCGGCAAGATTCTCAACGCGGGGAGGTCAGGTTTTTCATTGCGACTGGTCACGTATGCTCGCAACCACTCGCTATGAGATACTACCAGTCCGCGTTGAGAAAGCTGCATCTCGAGGTCAAATCTACTTGAGCGGCAGAAAACAACTGCTTGCACTGTGCAAGATGCCGTTTGCAATGATTGCAAAGTGTGTACAAGCATCTGGCTCTGTGCAATTAGTGCAAACAGCATTTCCCTACCGCACTACGCAGTTCGCGTAGCTACACGTAGCGTGCGAAGTGTACTTCGCGTAACTACCCATAGCACTACTATGCAAACTAGCACTTCGTGTAACTACACGGAACGCTACTACGCAAACTACGCCCAGTGTTAGTGCTGCCCACGCGGGACTTGCTGACGACTCGGGTGCCGGGGCTATCACGGCTGGAGCCAGATCTGGGTCCTGGTCGCGGGTGCCTGGGAGATCCTGAAGGCCCTGCGGGACTCGTGGAGACCCTCAGGTGTGTCGTGCGGCGGTGCACCTGCAGTTGGGGCCCCTGATGGCTGGGGCATAGCCATTGGCCCCCACACAGAAGACTCACCCACATCAAAGGGCCTCAGACACGAGAGGTAGTGCAGCGTCCTCGAGGTAGACCCTGTGCAGCTCAAAGGGGCCCTGCAGGCGCCTTGAGCCGTGGGTGTGCCCTGCGGGGCCGGGTGCCACCCCAGGGATTCCCATCGACCCTGGAGCGCCGGAGCGGACGGTGATACTGACTGTGCCCGGGCCGACTCTGTTGACGCTTCTTCGTGGCTGGCTGGGCCTGAGGGTCTTGAGAAGAGACCTGCTTATGGTCGGGGATGAGCCAGTAGGGGTGCTCGGGCCTGCCCGCTCCTACCATCCTGCTAGGGGGGCTCGTGGGGCTCAAGAGGACCAAGACACAGCAGTGGAGGCAGGCATTGGGGCCCACTGTCTGGGGCTCGAGCCGCCTGGAAGACGACGCTGCAGCAGTCCGATGACCTCTGGTCCTGTGATGAGGGTGTCGCGGCCCAGCTGATGGTAGGGCAGAGTTGGCCCTTCACATAAAGGGCCTTGAGGTTCCGTGACGATTTGAACCCGTGTTTTCAACATTGTCGTAAATTCATAATTTTAGTACCAGTGAACCGCAAATGATCCATTTAGCATATCCTGGTGTTTTCGCTATGCTACAAGCAAGAGCACTCTTGTTATAACCACATCGCGGGTTCGATCCACGTACTGCCCGGTAGAATAATCGATTTAATGAAAACTCTGATGCCAGCATTGCGCGTTAACTGGGACAAGTTGTCCGCATGCAGACAGAAGAAGGACGAAAGTGTCTCCGACTTTTTCACAAGGTTTGAAGAAACTTTCGTAGATCACAGTGGTCAGGATATGAGCACGGAAGGCGGACAGAGATCATTTGCCGATAAATTTGTGCACAATTTATTACCAGAGCTCAGTAATAAATTAAAAGATTCTGGAAGTGCGTGGGCTGTCTCCACGACTGCACAAATACTTGCAACTGCCCAGTACTATGAGAATAGGGATAAAGAAGAAAAGGAAAAGTCAGATAAGAAAACAAAAGATTTAAAAACTAAAGTTCTTTTGCAGCAGGCATATCCGCCCCGCACGAATCAGACTAATACACAGCAAGGGCCATATCAGAGGACAGACTATGGTTCTCAGAGACCGCAATACCAATGGAATCAGTGTGCTTACTGCAAAAAGGAAGGTCATTATAAGAATGAGTGTCCAGTACTAGCACAAAATAATGCTGCAGCAGCTCAGAGAGGTCGTGGTGGTTCTACGCAAAATTCTAGAGGTCGAGGACGAGGTACTATGCCTCCACAAACGAATGATCGCCCTTCTAATTATTTTGATCAGCGAAACGGACAGTCTGCCCAACCTACTAGATCTCAACAGTATCACGTTGAAGACTACTGTGAAGTTAGTGAGGAATTTCAGCAGAATGAGTACTAGGACAGCCATGGACAAAGAGAGGGAGTAGTATCAGTTCCAGTAGATCAGAGTGGGCCTTATGTCGCAGTAGCCACATCAGGTGTAGTCGAACCGTTTCTGTTGGATACTGGTGCAGCAAAAAGTTCTATCATACATGCGAAACTCCCTGGCGCACCTTTGTCTGGCTTAACAAATGTTTCAGTAGGTTTTTCAAGCGCCCCTGTTCACAACCCCGTTTCTGGTCCTTTGTCTATTTCTATTGGACCTCGTCAATTGAAAGCACCTCTGATTTTAACGACTGGTTGTAATGAAAATCTGCTTGGTTTAGACTTGTTAAAACGCCTGTACGCGACTTTGTACTGTTCTCCGGCAGGAGTACAGCTCACATTGGGCAAGAGAATCATCTCCCCGATGTATTTATCAATGGATGCGCTCCCACTGGAGCTGCGTTCTCTCCCTGATACTCTTTGGGCGACTGGTCCTAACGATGTTGTTCTTTTGGAAATTCCTCCATATGTAGTTACTTTGAAAGCAAATGTCAAATTTCCACGAATTCCACAATACAAAATTTCAAGTGAAGGTGAACGTGCGCTTTTATTGATAGTGCAAGATTTGATCAAGAAAGATGTAGTAGAAGAAACTAGTGGAAATGTCTGTAACAGTCCTGTACTGCCAATTTTAAAACGCACTGATCCTTCAAAGCCTCCAGTCTATAGATTTGTGATCGACCTTAGAGAGGTTAACAAAATTGTGATCCCACAGTTTCCTGTGGTTCCAGACATTACTGCATTGTTAACGTTGATTCCTGCCACAGCCACGTGGTTCTCAGTCATCGACTTGAAGAATGCCTTTTTCAGCATTCCGATAGCCGAAGAAAGCAGAGATATTTTCGGCTTCTCTTTAGGAGGCCGAAGCTTCAGGTTTAAACGTGCTCCACAAGGCTATTGTGAAAGCCTATCCATCTACAGCCAGGCATTAAAAAGTCAGTTAGATTCCTTTGTACTTCCTCCTGGTTCTGCTTTAGTGCAATATGTCGATGATCTTCTAGTGGCTGCCGATGACAAGGAAACTTGCAAAGCAGCTACAATTTCCCTATTGCATCATTTGTCTAATTTAAATCACAAGGTGTCAACTTCAAAAATGCAATACTGTTGTCAAGAAGTGACCTACCTAGGTCATCTCTTGTCAAAGGAGGGAAGAAGGTTGACCCCAGAGAGAATAAAAGCAATTACGCAGATGAATGTTCCTAACACACAGAGAGAAGTGCGTGCCTTTTTAGGTATTACCTCATACTGTAGGCAATGGATCCCAAATTTTTCTCTTTTGGCAAAACCATTGGTGGCCCTGACTGGAAAAGGTGTTCCGAGTCCGGTGCCATGGTCTGCCGAATGTCAGCAAAGTTTTTCTGAGTTACGAAATGCATTGTGTTCAGCTCCTGTATTGGGTACACCTGACTACAGTAAGCCCTTTACACTCTATGTCCACGAGAGAGAAGGTTGCGCGTTGAGTGTTCTGACGCAACGATTTGGTGATAAACAACGCCCTTGTGCGTATTTTTCATCAACGTTCGATCCGGTAGCCAGAGCGTTGCCTAGTTGCCTGAGCGCCACAGCCGCAGCTGCAGCATCCATTCGACAATCTGCTGGTTTGGTCATGAACAACATGCTAGTGGTCATGGTTCCTCACGCCGTGGACACGCTCATGAACCGAACCAAGACACAACACCTTACCAGTGCTAGATTATCAGGCTATGAGCTGACACTACTTGCAAGTCATATTCAGATCAAAAGATGCAATGTCTTGAATCCAGCAACATTGTTGCCGACTAGTCAGGAGTCGAGTGATTCGGAACCACATGACTGTTGTTTCAGAACCGAGGAAGAGACAAAAGGACGGATTGATCTTAAAGACACTCCGTTACTAGATCCAGATGGCACGTTGTATGTGGATGGGTCTTGTTTTAAATTGGAGAATGGTGATGTGACAGCTGCTTACGCGGTAACGACTTTGAGTACGATTGTGGAGACTGCAAGAGTGAGTCAGAATTCTGCCCAAGCTGCAGAATTAATCGCATTGACTAGAGCGGGTGTTTTAGCTAAGGGAAAGAGAGTGAATGTGTTCACAGATAGTCAGTACGCGTTCGGCGTAGCACATAGTTTTGGCCTTTTGTGGAAGGAAAGAGGTTTCATTACGTCCCATGGGACTAAGATCCAGCATGGTCAGCTAGTCAATGGCTTGTTGGAATCTCTAACCTTGCCGACTGAAGTTGCGATTGTGAAGTGCAGTGCTCATCGAGCAATCACGGATGATGTTGGTCGTGGAAATGCCTTTGCTGATGAGACAGCTAAACAGACAGCTAGGAATACGATGAGTAGAATGTATGTTGCGACGTCTGCAAGATGGATTACTGACTCGGGAATGTGTGAGGACACAGTGGAAAGTGTGAAGGTAATTCAAGATGAAGCGACTGAAGAGGAAAAGCTTGCATGGAAAGAGAACACAGGTAAATTGGACTCGAGTGGATGTTGGATTGATTTGTCGGAACAGCAGCGTTGGATGTTGCCTGATGCGTATGTGCTTGCGGTGGTAACGATGGCGCATGGAGCAGCGCACATCAGTTCTAAAGGGATTTGTAAGATGTTGGCTCCAGTCTGGAAGAATGATGGAATTAGTAAATGTGCAGAAAGAGTGGTGAGAAATTGCATGATATGCCTGATGCATAATCCTGGCAGGGGAATCCCCACACCTGCTGGTCACTTCGCTCCTCCTTCTTGCCCCTTCGAAGTGATTCAGTTAGATTTCATTCACATGGATCGGTGTAATAATCTTAAGTACGTTCTAGTGGTAGTCTGTGCTTTTTCAAGGTGGATCGAAGCATATCCACTAAAGGACAATACTGCCTTGTCCACTGCCAAAATCCTTCTCAAAGAATATTTCCCCAGGTACGGCATGCCACGGATTGTATGGTCAGATAACGGAAGTGAATTCGTAGGGAAAGTTATGCAGAGTGTGTGTGCAGGTTTAAACATAAAACAAAAGTTCCACAGTGCGAATCATCCCCAGTCTGCTGGTTTAGTTGAAGGGTACAATGGCACCCTCAAGCTGAAACTGGCCAAGATACAAGCCTCTACGGGCTTGTCCTGGCCAGATGCACTACCTTTGGCTCTGTTATCCACAAGAGCGACTGTACATTCTCGAGTAGGGCTTAGCCCTTACGAGATTGTATTCGGTCGACCTGCAAACGTTTGGGGGGTACCTAGACCGAAAGAATTCAAGCAGCTGGAATATCCAATGTTAATCGATTACCTTTTTGACTTGACTGCTAAATTGAGTCTCATTCACCAACAGGTTTTCGATGCATTGCCAAAGCCACCGGAAAGTCCAGGTCATCAGCTGAAGCCCGGTGACCAAGTCGTCATCAGAAACTTTGGACGGACCAGAAATCTCCAACCGAAATTCGTCGGACCATTCCAGGTCCTGTTGGCGACCAGGACTGCTATACGTGTGGCTGGCAGAAAGAACTGGATCCATGCGACGCACGCAAAACGTGTACCCCTTCCACTTCCTTATGATAACTGGGTGAAGAAAGGAATTGGTGCTTCTGAAACCGAACCAGTTCCTAGATACATTCCTTTCAGCGATGCAGAACTGATTACTGATTCAGCAAACTCTGACTCCCCTTCTGAAACTGCTCCTTTGAATACTGAACATTTGTCCTCTGCATCAAACGAACATTTGCCATCTGCGAACTCGAACATTGTGACCCCTGCTGAAAATAGACTATTTCCGGATCAAACAACTCCAGGAAAATTGAGATACAACTTACGTTCTCACTCAAAGGACAAATAAAGCAGGAAAACTGCATTTTTTCACATTTGATCTATCACATTACCTCCAGCCAGGAAGTTTGCTATTCATGTTTTGTATTTCTTTGTTTTTTTTTGTTGTTTTAATTGCCTTGCCGTCTGGGTAGCCGTAGGGTCGTGGCTGTGTGCCTAGTTGAATCTGCGGGGGCCAGACACAAGGTCGGTCTTTCTGTTAGTTCTGGGAACTCCCAGGGCTGATAGAGGCATTTTCAACTACGTACATATCATCAGTGGTCGCGAGCGGTTGTAGAAGATGGAGCTTCCTGGGCTGCACCGAGAGAATGTAATTTATGTTCGCAGAAATACTCTACAAAATTCTCCATAACAAATGTTTTCTGATGCAATGTGCAATTACGTTTTTGATTGTTTTAATGACGTTGGTGGGTGGAATTGTCTTTGGTGTCCATTTAATTTTGTCACCGGTAACAGCTACAGTACCTCCCCTTAATCTTGTTTCTCCTACTACTGTTTCTTTTCATTCCTTTCATCCGTTCCCCGAGCATGAGCAAGCTAGACGCTCAGAATTTATAAATAACACTTTTGTACAGCTCTTGCACCAACACCAACTGGTAGTTAACACAACAGACTGCTGGGTATGTGGTTTGATACCACACACCATGGATAAAGGCATTCCCTACCTGGTCTTGCCTTTTAGCTATAATGGATCATGTCGGGCCTTCCAAATTGTATTTGTCTATGCTCTCGAAACCTATCCCCCGCGTCCTCCACGCTCCGCTAAGTATACATCTGTAAATAAAGCCTTGATAAAGGGAATAACTGACATGATTAAAGACGTCAATAACTCCCCATCTGTCCCTAGAGATGAACTACGGGTTTATCTGAGTTGGAATTCTACGGAGTATAGTATTAGTTTGGGTGAAAGCAAGCGTAAGAGCTCCACTCCAGTCTGGGTCGTACCTCACCGAGGTCAATTCTGCCTGCAAGGTAATGGGAGAAATCCAAGAGCTCGGCTAGGGAAGAGTGACTGTGTTGAAACTTACGTATATCCGTCAAACTCTTCCCCTGCCTTCCTCACTGCTAAGGGTACCTACTTCATCTGTCAGGATAGAGCATATACATGGCTGCCTGCTGACTTTTCAGGTTCATGTTATATTGCTCGACTGTTGCCTCCGACATACACTGCTTCTCCAGATTATCACAAAACCAGAGTAGCAAGAGGTGTTTTCAGCAAAGAAGATACCGCTGGTCAGGAAGCCGGAGACTTTTTCAAAGGTTTCCTTCCGTTCTGGGGGCCTATGGCCAATAGTAGAAATCTACGTCAGCTAACACGGGTAGTTGAATCTACTATTACAGAAACTGCTGGTGCCCTTAGTAATTTAACAGCTGAGCTCCAGGCGGATCGTCTCATGACGTTACAGAATCGTATGGTTCTTGACGTAATACTTGCAGATCGAGGTGGGGTATGCAGAATGATCCAATCGAGCTGCTGTGTTTTTATACCCAATAATGCTCCGACTGTATACGAAGCGATCTCTAAGCTACACAAGATTTCCGACTCTATTCACGTAGACAAGGGAAACTGGTCCTTAATGGAGTGGCTTTGGACTCTATTATCAGCGTGGGGATGGAAGGTTCTGATGGTAGTTGGTATTATCCTAGTATTCCTATTCTCGGGCTGCCTTATTATCCAATGTGGTCCCGCTTTGTGTAGCCTCTGTGCTGCAACCTGTTTCAGAAAACCACCTGTGTTTGGAGACAAGGTACGAGAAAGGATGATGATGCAACAGCATATCACTGACCTGATGAACATCGAGAGACTCTGACATAGACTGAGTAATTGCCTATGTAAGGGCAAAAGGAGGGTCTGACGTTCCGTGACGATTTGAACCCGTGTTTTCAACATTGTCGTAAATTCATAATTTTGGTACCAGTGAACCGCAAATGATCCATTTAGCATATCCTGGTGTTTTCGCTATGCTACAAGCCAGAGCACTCTTGTTATAACCACATTTCCGATACACCGATGGCATCCATTTTAGATTATGGCAGCCATTTTGTATTCTTGCCCTCACATAGTCAATGGACACACAGTGACCTCTGATCAATTCATTACACTTAAGGACACGTAGGCCTTAACCGGCGATTCACCTTGCTAGTTACACGTGCACCTTAGGACAGAAACGCTGTGGCCGCATGACTCGGCAAAAGCTGCCTCCTCTGCCTGAGGCCAGTCCTGCTATACTGGTTCTCGTGTTCGTTGGCCTGATCATGATTAGGCGGCCAAAGCTGGTAGCCTTGCCCATTTACGACCCACAAACATCCCTTATCCTACTTTTCTATCTTCTACACCTGGCTCTGCTCCTTTCCTTCTGGGCCTTTATTAGGGGGAGGTAACGAAATTTACGATGAGGCGGTCCGGCTCTTGAATGAAAAGTTGACATGGGATTATGATGGAACAGTGGGAACCCCTCGTTCGTAATGTTTTGACATCAGATATTATTGACGATTCTTGTGTAACACCAAATATTTATTGTTTAGGACATGAAGGTTTAGAAACATACTAGCATGTGAAGAATGTTGCCCCAAGCTAGAAAAACTGTATTTAAGGAGCAACCCACTTTGTGCAAATCGAACAGGCTCCTAGATTCTGCCCGTGTGTAGTTTCTGTGACTTCTGTGTCCCTGCAGTAATAAACCTTTGGTCTTTGACGCCACCATCGAGAAGCCCGTGTTTCTGTTTATTCGTGCACCGAGACAGGTAGAACTCCGGGGTCTTCGGGTGTTGTCCCTGACACCTCTGGACAGTACCAAAAAGTCCAGAACTCCAGCCTGCTGAGGAGATGTGCCACTATTCCACTGGGCTGCCGGACGGGGCCAACTTCTCCCACTGAACACATGGAATGCAGCAGGTAGGCCAGTGGTACGGAGCTTATACTTTAACCCCCCCACCCCCAGAGGAACCGGGCCTACTGGGGATCTCCCCTGATGTTGCGTGGTGGCCTTCCCGGGAGTGGATACTGAACCACCCCATTGAGGGCTGGTGGAGTGGGCCACCCACACATGAAGGCTGTGGGCCCAGCTCCACAACATCCTGGAGGGACAACGGGGCACCTAGGTGGCAGGTCGACTAGCGTAGATACCTGCCAGAATCCTCAACTGAAGGAAATACAATCAGGAGCAGGGTAGACACTGTACTATGGCTCCCTCTCCCCACCTCCCCTTTTTTATCATGGCCAAGGATAAACTAGCGGGCCACACCTCCAAGCAAAGCACCCTGGACCAGTTTGCAACAGCCCCAGGTGGTGCAAGCAACACGGACACCAAGAGCCCTCTTTCCGACAACGCCGCTTTGCTGGCCGCGAGCACTCAGGTCCGCGATACCCTAGACACAAAGGTGAGTGCTGTGGGTTTGGGGGCCTCCTTTCTGCGTCAAGATTATAGAAAGGCTGTGGATCGCATCTAGGCCTGGGCGGTGAACTTCGCTCCATTCGCAATGTTTGCAGAGTTTTCTGCACTCTGCACTCCGTGGAGCTCACGGAGTGCAGAAAACTCTGCTTCGTGATGTGCAGTGGAGTTTTTTCCCCACTTGCGAACGGTAAGTTTTTGATCCCAAACGGTAAGTTCACAAGCGCGAGCTTCAGCTAGTGTAGAATTTCTAGCCGAGCAGTAGGAATACCAGCACAAACTGCAGTTCACACTGCACTCCGCCTTTATATAGGTGGAAACCCATGCTTTCGACAGTGGAGGACACAGTTGCAACCCTGCAAAAAAAGGTGACGTCCCACTTTGAAGATGCAGGGGGCAACTCCTTATGCAATAACCTGCACTTCAATGGCTTTCCGTAGGGGTGCAAGGGCTCCTCCATGGAACGCTTTCTCTCGCAGTGGTTGAGATCCCTCCTGCCTAAAGACTCCTTATCCTCCTGTTACGTGGTGGAGAGAGCCCACAGGGCATTGACTAGGAAACCACCTCTGGGGGAACGCCCCAGGCCAGTAATTGCCATGCTGATGAATTATGTAGACCCGGACACCATCCTTTAATATGCAGGAACCACACAGAAGACTCACCCACATCAAAGGGCCTCAGACACGAGAGGTAGTGCAGCGTCCTCTAGGTAGACCCTGTGCAGCTCAAAGGGGCCCTGCAGGCGCCGTGGGTGTGCCCTGGGGGGCCGGGTGCCACCCCAGGGATTCCCATCGACCCTGGCGTGAAGGAGCAGACGGTGACACTGACCCTGTTGACGCATCTTCGTGGCTGGCTGGGGTCTTGAGAAGAGACCTGCTTATGGTCGGGGCTGAGCCAGTAGGGGTGCTCGGGCCCGCCCGCTCCTACCATCCTGCTAGGAGGGCTCGTGGGGTTCAAGAGGACCAAGACACAGCAGTGGAGGCAGGCATTGTGGCCCACTGTCTGGGGCTCGAGCATCCTGGAAGACGACGCTGCAGCAGTCTGATGACCTGCTCTACAATTCGCAGAACATAATGATCTTCCAACACTACACCCGCCGGCTGCAGCAGCGCCAGTCATTTACAGCCTTCAAACGCAGACTTAGAGAACTCAATGTGCAGTATATACTGTTGTACCCAGCCTGAATGAGAATAACATATAATTCTAAATCTCTCTTCTTTGATACGCTGGAAGCAATCTTCACTTATGCCTGCGAGACAGTACATCTAAACTACACACCCCACTCCCTCTGGAGTCTAACTCCTCTCAGGGTACACATAGGAATCGTCCAAAGAGGGTCAACTCCAAAAGGCGGCACTGGTCGAGGTCTAACTGGCGCTCCCAGACACAGGGCAACGAGTCGTGAATGCAGTGGGACTGCCCCTGCATCTGCCCATGGCTTTGACTGAGGATATTTATCACCCCGAAGGCTATGGCTCACTTAGAGAGCAAATATGGCTTGGGGGCCTGGAGCCACCAACACCCCCTCAACAATTATGTTTAAGTTTTGTCGGAAGTTTGGGTTCTATTGGCAGAGGTACCCTGGAAACCCCTGTTGGGGCCTTGGGCTCTCGCTAACCGCAACAGATACTCCTTGTTGGTGGAGGTATTGGGGTGGGGGCTGGGTGGCGGGGATGTTTAGATTTCCTGGACTCAAATTATTTTAGTTCATACATAGGCATAGGGAACCCAGTACATTTTCACCCGCTCATCCTAGCTGGGAACCTCCCTAGATGACAGATGACCGCGCACAAAAGTAATTCCCTGCCTGGGGGGTCTGAATTTTATAATGTGGAACATTAGAGGGATGCTCAATAAAATAAAGAGAAGCACTGTCCTTCAGCAAGCCAATCGCTGGGAAGCGGCTATACTCCTACTGAAAGAGACCCATCTACTAGGCAAAAAAGCCCCATGTCTTGCCCGGTTTGGTTATGACACAGTAGATCACTCAGGGTTCACAGGCGGCTGTCACGGAACGGCCATTCTGGTGCACCGCAGTATCCCCTTCACTCTGTCCAAACTCTGGTCAGATCCAGGGGAACGATACACCGTAGCGACAGGTACATTATACAGCAAAACAATAACCATAGGCAGCGTTTACGCCCCTCCCCCTTTAGGACACACTTTTATTGACAAAATCACCCCACTGTGGGGAGAACTCCCAGATGGCCTAATAATATTGGGCGTCAACTGCATTGAAGCCATGTCAACCTTGGACCGCCGACGTGAGTCAGGACATAGGCACCAATCGGGAGAATCCAAACTCCACCAGCTACCACCACACCTGGGTGAAATGCCGCCACGTTCCTTTGAGCAGTACATTACTCCCTATCCAGATTTGACTACTTCTTCTTACCATGCAGCCTCACATGTCTATCCTGCCCAGAGGCCTCTCCGACCACCCCCGGATCTACTTAGACTCCACATTGGGCAAACAAACCCTCCCTTCGGATGATGCTTGTCACCCTGGTACCTCGGCGACCCGGGTTACCAAGACGTTCTCCGATAGGCAATTACAGACTATCTATTGTCCAATTTGGGCACTGCCCCCTCCAGTGTTCTACTGTGCAAAGCCCTTAAACCCACCTTTCCCGGGGTGGACATCAACTTTAGTGCAGGGAAAAATACAAGCGCCTTGCACAAATAGTAGACATAGAAAATCCAAAGCTGCAGAGACCTCCGGCCCAATACCGCAATGCAGCCTCCTCCAAGTACAACAACAAACTCATCAGCATCTCACTAATGAGATGTATGAGATCTGGTTAGCGACCCAACATAGGATTTATCAATGCGGTGACAAATCAAACAAAATGCTTCATGGTTTGTGTCAGGCGGCGATGTCCCCCGCCTCGGTGTCGGCACTGCGCAACGCGGATAGAGTCCTTTGTACTACCCCGACACAGTCGTCCAAGGGCCAACTATGCCTCCTTATACGAGCAGAAGGAACTCATATCGCGCGTGACAATAGGGGAAATTTCCAACAGACAGATCACCCAAAAATCTCCCAGACCACCTGCGTGACCAGCTAGATGTCCTCATTACCACAGAGGAACTCGGTGCAGCTTTATCCAACATGCACGCCGGTCGCACGCCTGTCCCCAATGGCTTTCTTAGTGACTTCCTAGTGACACATGGCGCAGCTTGGCCACATCTTTTGGATGCACTCCATGAGGCTCTGGAGCAGCACATCTTACTTCCTGATTGGTGCAATGCCGAGATAGTGGTGTTCCTTAAACCAGGCCAACCCCCAGAAGAACCATCTTCTTACCACCCCATCCTCGTCCTAAATTTGAACCCAAACTGATGGGTAAGGTCCTTGCTGACCTCCTCCACACGTGTATCCACAAACTGATCCACCCCGACCAGGCCAGCTTCATGCTGCACCGGTCTACCCAGCACAATATTAGGCAGGTTCACAATGCCATTGCGAAGGCACCGGAGCTGTGCTGCCCTGCGGCCATTCTTTTGGCTGATATAGATGAGGCGTTTGATTCCCTGAGTTGGACATCTTTTTTTCAGCTCCTCTGATCTCTCAACTTTGGCCTACGCTGTTTGTCTTGCATACAATTATTACACACAGAGCTCTCAGCCTCTGTGCGGGTAGCAGGCTTCCGGTCTGCACCCTTCCCAATACGTCGGCGTTTTGGGCAGGGTTGCCCCCTGCATTCATAGCTATTTGTACTCGCCACAGAGCCCTTAGCTACATGGGTGCAGCGGGACCCATTAATTTGTGGGTATGAATGACCACAAGACCGGTCCGACAGTATTGTGCTATATGCAGACAAGGTATTATTATTTTTAACCGATCCCAGATTTTCCCGATACTTTGGGTGGTTGGGGAGACCTCCAGCCTTGAAGACAATCCAGCAAAGTCAGTGTTATTTCCAGTTTGCGGTCACCATGGCTGCGTCTCCTGGGCTTCGCAGTTCTCACGCAACCAAGGGCTTCAAATATCCGGGGGTCTTCATCTCGCCTTGTCCCACGATATCTTTGGCACATAATATCAATCCACGCACGTGATTCGCCCAGGTTAATGCACTCCTTAACAATTTCCTATGGGGAGAGGGCATCATCCGTGTTGCGCTATGAACCTGCACCCAGTCGACGTACTGTGGCGGGATTGCGGTGGCCGATATATATGCCTACTATGTGGTATCTCATCTGTTGAATATCAACGAGTGGTGGTACAGCTCATACACCGATCCTGCGTTTGCTGTGGAGTGACATGCAATAAAGGGATACTGCAGAATTGTCATCCAGCTCTGGCGTTATATCGTGAATAAAATGGGCTGGGACGGGCGCCTGACGCAAACAGCCCCTCTGTGGCAGGGTACCTACCTGCGACCTGTTGCCGGACTTCCAGGCTTCTGAGCCTGGGACCTCATAGCAATCTCTACCCTGAGTGACATTCTGCTGGGACCCACTCTCAAATCGTTTCAACAACTGCAGATAGAATTCCACTTGCACTGGACACAGTTTTACAAATATCTGCAGCTGAGACACGCCCTGACTCCCCTAATCTGTTTGCTGGAGGTCTACCAGAATTTCACACCCTAGAGGGACGTTTACTAATGGGGGATCTTGGCACGCATAAGATCTGGCAAATCTACCAGACACTGACTACCCATATCCAAACCACAGTACAAAAAACCCGAGATGCTTGGGAAGCCGACATCCCCGACCTTACAGATGATGCCTGGACTCAGGCTCTAGCTAGTCACGAGTTGCCACTATAACCACATGTTACAGCATAATCCATGTTAAATACCTCCACTGAGCATACTACACCTGCTCCCCCTTCTGGAGGATGGGCGTTATCCAGTCCCCCATATGTCTCAGATGCGGAGAATCAGAGGGGACCTTCCTACACACGGTCTGGAGCTGCGGGGCAATGTAACCATTTTGGCATGCCTGGGTCGGGTCCTGTACTGGCGTATTCCATTCGATTCACAAGAAACGGACCCAGCTTAGGTCCCGTCAAGCTGCACAGCTTGACGGGACCTAAGCTGGGTCCGTTTCTTGTGAGTTGTTATGTTGCAGCGCAACGAGACGAAGCGCGGGGCAAGCTTTGCACGCTTCTAAAAAATGAATGTTCCTATAAAATGAATGGAGTATAAACATGGTTTAATGGAGGAAGACTGCTGTTCATCTCATTTTTCAATTTTCAGTCTTCCATTCGATCCCAAGCTTTTCTTGATTCACAGCACCGAAGGGATAGGGGGGGAATAGCTATAAACAACATTTACTATTTTTGGGCTTCACACTTGCCAAGCGGTGCATTTCCCAAACATGGAAGGTTACCTCCGCTCCATCAATGGGTGGGTGGAGAAAGGCCGCAGACAAATGCATGGAGGCTGAAATCGGAGTGTATCAGGCGTGTGGTTTTCCTCGAAAATATGGTCTCACTGGGCAACATACCGCAGTAAAGACTTGCCTCCCATCAGACCCTCCCTAAACGAGGCAATCAAATCAAACTGGACCAATATTTAGGTAAGATGAGTCGCTCTGTCATCTAAACATGTACACCTGAACATTTTACTGATAGTGAAACATATAGTAACCTGTGCCACGTTTAGTTATTGGACCTATATGTTCACAGGCAATGTTGTTTGAATATAATTGGTACCATCTCATATAAACTGTATCCAAAATGTATGCTTCGAGCACCGCCCGCTATGTACTGTTAAAGTCAATAAAATGTTTTAATAATACAAAAAAAGACTGCACTCCATATGTCTACACTTATTTCTTGCACTTTCATCTCTGCAGGTAAAACTTCAAAAGTGGCTGCGTCTTCTGAAGAAAGAGGACAAATATTTTCAGGAGTCTAAAATCAAGGAAGAAGAGCAGTATCAAACCATGAGGGTGAGTGGATGCAGTGAGTGCTGTGTCTCTGTGTATCTGTGTATGTCCCTGCCCATGTCTTTTTGTGATCTTAGAGTTCAAGAACACAGAGGCTGATGAGTCACCATACAAACTGTGTCATGGTCCCCAGAAAATGAATATACTGACAGGAGTCACTGCACTTGGATATTGGGAATGCATTCGGCAAAGGGTTCATCCTAAAAAAATCATAACATCGAGAATTACTCTTCTGATACTACGGTAGTACTTACACACTCACACTGTGTGTGTTAGAGTATGTGCAAAGGTGTGGCATTATCTGACTGTGAGTACGTACCAGTGTGTGTGTGTGTGTGTGTGTGCATGCATGTGTGTGTGCGTGCATGTTCACACTTCGACACGTGTCTAAGTATTTGTTCAAGTATGGATGGCCCTGGAGTTAACTGATGGAGTTCATGCATGTCTGAGCATCTCTATATCTGTCTGTTTTTTGGGCTGGATTAGTTCTTGTGTGTGTCTGCATATGCATATATAGGTTTTTAGACACCGAGTATGCAAATACATGTGTGTGTCTATGTGCATGTGTGGTTGAGAGTTGTGTATGCTTTAGTCTGTGAGTTTGTACTTACGTATGTGGATGCTTCTATGAGTATGTATCACAAGGTGTGATACATGCATACGTCTAGAGTTACACAACCATGAGTGTCGGCTGCTGTTGTTCTTCGTGTGTATGGAAAATTGGAAATAAAAGTTAAACAGAAAAGACCTGATTCAGGATTGTGCTTGAAACTTTATTGAAAGGACACTTGACAAGGACAATTGGAACGCATGTTGTGGAAGAATCTCCACCATTTTTTCTCTCACTATCTTGTTGAATCATAGATGTATCGATCGGGTGTGCTCTGATGTACTGTGGTTGATCATTGTTCTAGACTTTGCAGTCCTAGAGATAAAAATACCCTGGTGGGTGGCTATTACAAAATCATATGAGCACCCCTTAGTAGTACGATTGAAAATAAACACCTAGACTTAGTATGTCAATAGATGTGCAGATCAATAAGCAAACCCACAAAATTCTTTGGACGTGATCAGTAATAAAACCAGCATGGAAGCTGCAACATTGTGTACATGAGTTTTAACCCAAGAATAGTTCATCTAAACCAAATGCCCTTTAATCTTAGCACGTTTGGGGACATTTACATTCCCTTCTTCAGGACATATACATTTCTAATTCTAGAAATGAAATGGGCACAGCTCCGCTTCAGCTTTTGAGCTTGGACATTCTCTGTTTTGCTCAATCATCATTGTAAGATTTTCCTGCAACAGTATTCTTAATCGGCCATAGTTTGACGTGTCAGTTTTTATGGCTTCATTAGACCTTTCTTACAGGGATAGGCCATAGCTGACTGGAATGTCCCAGGATATCTAGTGCACCTAGCTCTGCCTCAGGATGGGAGAAGGGGCAGGCCTGTAATGTGAAAACCCCTTTAACAGTGGTGCACATTTATCACCACTCTAACACTGCCATTTGTTGTGATATTTAAGTATTCAACAGGGGGTGTCCGTAGAGATACATTTAACAAGGGTGTCATTGCCATAAACCTTTCATGGTATCTGATAAACCCTCCGACACTTTTCATGAAGTGTTTCTCCTAATGTGCACTCTTCATTCTTTAGTGGTTGTTACATCACTTATCGCTATACCCCTGATAGTATTGACAGCTGAGTGCCTGTTAATTGCTGTAAAACCCTGTGCACCAGATCCTAGCCCTGGACACGAGGCTCAGGGTTTGAGCACGGCCAGACCACGATTAGGGGCAGGAGGGACGAACGTCAGAGAGGGGCTGATGGACATGTTGGTTGAGGTTATTTGCCTCTGGTGTCCTGAGGTCTGTCCTACAGAGGCTATGAAACAGGCCACGGATATCCCTTTCTGCCCTTGACTCCCAGGATAGCAAGGTTGAGGAGTCCAAAGTGTCTGCCAGAGGCAGAAGGCGCGGCAAGCACTCGGAACCCAACAGCCAATCAACAGACACAATATTATGTCTAGCCTAATACTTATCTTTAGTAAGAAAAAAATATTTTAAGGTCGCAACAAAAAATACCACCCAGTTCAATAAAGGTACAATTACACGCTTGCAGTGTACGATCCCCAGAATAGCGCAGCGGACCTCTGGTAGCCTCTACTCTCTATAAGAGTTCTAGATACTTTAGTCCCCTGTATGAGCATAGGTATTAATCAAGCACAGACCCTGGGGTACCCCACTGACTACTATGTATCAGTTCAGTGACTTTTGCCTCAAGGAGTTCACCCAGGCAAAAACTATATTTTTCAGACCGCATATTCCTCTGCTCTGCTATACGTACTTGGTGGTGGTGTGCTCTGAGTACCCGTTCCTATAGCACAAGCTATAATTGTACGGAGCTGTAGGGCATCCTCATTGGAGCCAATGACTGATAGAGTTAATCAGTTTGTCAGGTCTTGTGAGCAGTTAGCCTGATATATGAAGTTTCTAATTCTGGAACCACCTTGTATCAGTCCAAACAATCCCTTATGGTGTCTGGTTATAAGTCAACCTTATAGACAAGCTATCTTAATGGTAGCATAGACTAAGCAGCCTTAAAGGCTAAACTCAAGAGGTCGTGTTAAGCGAGCTGTTTTACCAATCACAATCCTGTAATACCAAATGAAAGGACACCACACAAGTATATATTATAAAAATATATGTGTTTATTTCTAAAATAATCCCCAGTACTCTTTATGAGCAAAGGGGCACAAGCGTTAAATCAAAAGCACAGTAGAACATATGAAAGTTGCACAATTATGGATGAGGGCGGGTGGCCACTCAAACCATATATTAAGAAAGTGGTATAAGAGATACCAATCGAACAGTGGTTAGGCCTAGGGCCTAGGGAATCGCTGGCAGCAGTCTGGACAAGCAATGCTGAAGTCGGGAAAAGCCCGCGGGATTCGGGTGCAGTGCTAAAAGTAGACGCATGCACCAATGCAAAGTCAATGGTGCGTAAAAGTTACACAAATAGAGTTTAAGGATACTTCCACTGAACCTAGAAGGACAAAACTTTAGACACAGACCCTAGAGGTGTGTACCAGTGTGGGAACACCGGCGTTGCTGAGTGACCTCACCCACAGGAAGCGGGTGCATAGGGTCGGAAGTGGCGTCGGTTTCGTCACGCAGGTTGTTGGTGCTTGTAGCTGAAGATGCTGCAGGCGGTGTG
This sequence comes from Lissotriton vulgaris, assembly GCF_964263255.1. Taxonomy (NCBI): domain Eukaryota; kingdom Metazoa; phylum Chordata; class Amphibia; order Caudata; family Salamandridae; genus Lissotriton; species Lissotriton vulgaris. The sequence goes on along the minus strand of NC_141696.1, from coordinate 779,550,466 downwards.
AAGGAGAAGTGTCCGGTGTGATCCAAGGGTGGATCAGAGTAGAAAAGTACCTGAAAGCAGAGGGGACAGAGTCTGGGTCACTCAGCAGTGACCAGGGTGGAACCAGGACGGAACCAGGCAATGTTGGGCGCAATCAGGTGGTTGTCGAGGAGCTTTCCTCCGCTGCCACGTGGGCTCTGGGGCATCTGCGACGTCCAGAAGCGGGTCACGAGCTGTCCCACGCAGGCTCTCACCGTCGGCGCTGTTGGCTTCAAGATCGGAGCAAACAACACTTGGCAAGAGCAATCCACGCAGGACTGGAAGATTGCTTCTCACCCGGACCAGGAGGGTCAGAGCGGGTGCTCCTTTTCAGAGGAGCTGGTGCAAGTCTGGAGCAACCAGAATCGCAAGTCATATTTAGGTTTTCGCTGGCACAGGGGCCACTAGCCAGCTGGCAACGGACCGGGCCAACGCGTCGAGCCAAAGAAAGCAGAAGGGCCCCACGCAGCACTCGTCGAGTGTAGAGGGGTGAGCTTCGGTGCAAAAGTGGCTCAGGGTTGGGGCTTCTCAAACCCCGGTGTACAGCTTCGAGGGTCCCTCGTGGGCTGCACAGTCAGCGTCTCGTGTCACGGGTCTCAGCTCTGCAGGGACTGTGGATCGGGCTGTAAGAAGGCAGGCAAGCTTGATCTCGTCGATCTCTGTTGCTCGAGTTCCAGCGGGAACTGCAACAAAGCAGACGTCGAGGTGCTGGATGGTCCCTGTTTGCACAGGGTGGTCACTCCTTGACCACAAGGGAGATTCTTCAGTCTTCTACGTTGAGTAGGATGTCGAAGGGTCCAGAGTTTCATTTCAAATGTTTCATCAGGATAATCTGAGTGTGTTGGCACTGCTCCCATTCTTATACCAATCTAGGGGCTGGATTACCTGCTAGGTCCCCTCCTATGGGTGGGACCCAGGAAGGGGGTGGATACACCCCTTTCCCTTTGATCCAGGCCTCGCTGGGACTGGGTCTGGTGTGCCCCAGAACCGGCTTGGCCGGATTATGCAAGGGACAGCCTTGTGCGCCCCAGGCAATGTCTGGTTTCTTTCAAACCTCCCTGCTACAATCCACTATCTCCTGTCTGGGGTGGTGTAACACCTCCCTGCGACAGGAAAGCCTTTGTCCAGGCCTCATCTGCTGAGTTTCGGTCAGCAGCAGGAGGTCAGACTTGTGTCTGTGGCAGAAGCATCCATTTTGTGGATCTGAGGCTCTTTTAAAAATCAAACGCGTTTCAGCAAAGTAACATGTCTTCTCCCTCTAGAGGGGTGGAATGCTATCCCCGTCGACAGAACTGTCGAGGGGATAGTAATCCAAATCGTATGAAACCTTACTCGACATGTTTTGATAAAGCCAAACCAAAGTTGCTATATAACCGCGAGGATTATAAGGCACTTAATAGTATATGGTATGGCATTATCCCGGAACAGCTTAGGGAGTTGTTTCCGACAGCTGCAGACAGGCTCAGCTCATGCCAGAGCTCCATCTTACATTAAACCACGCACTCTGCCTCCAGGATTGATGAGGCCTTCCATAGGAGTGGCTCACAGGTTTATATGTGTCCAGATAGGTTTAGTTATAGGCATACTATATCTAAGCAAGGGGTGATTACACCACCTTGCCCCAGCTGAGTGCTCAGCCAGTTGTGTCAATTTTGGATAGCCAGCCAGGGGTGGCAAAAGATATGCTGCAGCCCCTGGTAGGCCTTGGTTGCACCTATGCCCTGGGCACCTATAGTGCTCTGTACAGGGGCTGATAAGGTGACCCAAGCCAATTTAGTTATGCACCTAGGGTACATGGAATCCATTTTACAGAGAGAGCAGATAGCCTGGGGCCCTGATTAGCAGGGAACCAGGCCAACTAAGTCGAAAACCAGCTAAACACAAGGCAAAAAATCTGGGGTAACCATAGTCAGGTAGCCACCTTCCTACAGGTCTCCATCGTGCCACTTGTCATTGACAGTGTGGGCTTCAAGGACAGTTGCACAAAGATGCAGATGATAACAGTTGCAACCGCATGGTCGAGTCTTCAGCAAATGGTCATCATTGGCAGTTGCGACTAAAGCTCGAAAGCTTTTGAACTGATTGAGTTAGATTTTATGGCTTAACCAGGAAGCTTACATTATGCAAATCTCCTTTATTGCCAACTCACAGTAGCAACAAATGAAGAATATAGAACTTCACAAAAATTTGACTAGGCTATAAAGTCGCGCCACATGCAGCGTTCTCCCTTTCGGTGTTGCTTGCTTCTTCTCATACGATAAGTACCGCCTTTATAATACTAATACTTAGGGCTGATATCGATGTTGGCGGTCCAAACGGCCTCATTAGGATTCGATTAAACACTGTTACGTCGCGGGCCTATATAACACTATGGGAGCATGCATTCTGGCTGAAAAATCGTCTGTAATGCATGCTCCGATAGTGACATTGAAAGTGCGGTTCATCCCTGCACCCCGTGCAGGGATCAACAGGGGTGCACCATAGGTGCCCCCTCTGCCTCCAACCAGAGACCGTGCATCAAAGGAGGCTTGCTGGGGTCTCCCAAACATGCTTTCGACATGGTTTCCATGTCGGACAGACCGGCCCTTGAAATTACAGGCCGGCTGCCATCTGGCGGATGGGCTCGAGAGCCCGTCGGAAGCCAGTCGTAATGACCGGCCAGTTTACTTTCCGACCGCCCATTTCTTATCTCATCTTGATTAGGTGGTCGTAAAGTAAACCAACTGGCACATTATGATGCGGCCTGTGAGAAGTTGGCCTGGTATATGATGTCCACTAGTCTAGTGGGCACCGTGCCCATGTCCAAACGACCCTTATTGATGGTAGGTTGTAAAGTCAACCTTATAGAAAGCTATCCTGGTGGTAGCTGTGGAGAGCAGCCTTCAGGCGAGTTAAGCTAGTTGTTTTACCAATTATAATCTCTTGAATGATCAAATGAAAGCACACCACACAAGGTATATATCAAATATATATGTATTTATTCTAAATTCAACCCCTCTGGGCTCTTTGAGGTTAGAGGTAAAAGTACAATACAAGGAACTTAATTAGCATATGATAAGTTGCACAGTATATTTTATGCCCTAGGGGCATACATGCGTAGGGCCTGTAGAACCGCTATAACCACCTAAGGTTAGAATGCAGGAGGCCCACTGGGGATGAGTGCAGTGTCTAAACACAGCTGCGGATCACCATTGACTTTCTATGGAGAACGAACAAGTTACAATTTGAACGATTGAGGGCACTTCTAGGTGAACTGCGATGGAACCCTTTTAGACTAGGACACTTCGAGAGTCAAGACCCATGGGAGCACCGGAGTACTCTTGTTACCTCGTCCAGGGAAGCAGGGTGCATAGGTGTCTTTAGGTGTCTGGTTTCGTTGTTGATTCCTATGGAGAGCTGCGAAGAAATGCTGCAGGCGACCAGAGAAAGTGTCTGGGTGGATCCAAGGGTGGACCGGAGATGTGAAGAACCTGAAACCAGAGGAGAGAGAGTCTGGGTCAGTAGCCAGTGACCAGGATGGCGAGGAGAAGATCCCAGCCGATGTCGGGTGATTTCAGGTGAAAGAGGTGAAGCTTGACTCTTCAGCCACGAGGACCAGGAGGCCGACGACCAGGAGCTGGATTTGAGCTGTCCCACGAAGGATCTAGTTGACTGCAGTGTCGGAATCCGGAGTGGACCCAACAAGCCTTGACAACAGCAACCCACGCAAGATGACACGATTGGCTTCGGTGCAGACCAACAAGGTCTGAGGGACTCCTCTTGGAGAGGAGTGGGAGCATGTCTGGAGCAACCAGGAAAGCTCACTAAATCAAAGATGGCCCTTTGTGGGGGCTCGCTAGTCAACGGACTAGGATCCGCAAAGGGGCCACAAGCGGAAATGCATAAAGTGGTCCCATGGGACACTTGTGGAGTGTAGGCCTCTGAGCTTCGGTGCAAAAGGTGCACGGGGCAGGGGCTTCAAATACCCCAATGCACAACTTCAGGATACCTCGGGAAGTAGGTGCAGTTACAAAGATGCAGGATGTCCAGGAGTTCCGGTCCTACGTCTCTCGTGTCTGCTACAGGTCTCCGCTTTGCTGGGAGTGCAGGTCAGCATCAGAGATGTCTGGAAGTCTGTGTCCTGTGTCGCAGATTCTTCGGGATCCGGCGGGAGCCTCGAAAATGCAGACCGTCAAAGATGCAGTTAATGCCTGTTTGAACAGGGTGGTCACTCCTTGACCACAAGGGAGATTTCTTCTGTCTTCCAGTCGAAATGGAATATCAAAGGTCCAAGATATATGTTGCAGAGTTTCGTCCAGGGTAATCTAAAGTCCTAGGGACTGGGTTTCTATACTTACAGTAAGTTTAGGGGTTGGACTAACTCTAAGGTCCCTCCTATGGGTGGACCCGGGGAGGGGGTGGTTAGACCCCGACCCCTTCCCCTTTGTCCAGTTTCGCGCCAGAGCTGGGGCTGAACGCCCCAGCAACCTGTTTGAACTGGGAAATGCATGGAGCACCTTGTGTGCCCCAGGCACTGTCTGAAAAGTATTCACTGAATGCAACCCACTCTGCCCCAATCCACTAAAGCCTGTCTGGGGAGGTGCCAGCACCTCCCTAGACAGGAAACCTATTGTGCAGGCCTCCCCTTCCATAGTTTTGTCCAGCAGCAGGAGGGTAGACTCGTGTCTGGGGCAGCAGCATCCATTTTGTGATGCTGGGGCTCTGTTTAACTTTAACCGGGTTTACCAGTAACTACATGGCTTCTTCCTCTAGAAAGGTGGAATGCTACCCCCGCCGCTCTGGCGGCGGGGGTAGTATTCCAAAGTGTTTGACACCTTACACAACATATTTTGATAAAGCCAAACCAAAGTTAGCATTAACCGCGAGGATTATAATGCACTTAAGAGTATATGGTATGGCTATATCATAGAAGAGCCATAAGGAGATGGTTCCGAAAGCTGCAGAGGGGCTCAGCTCATGCTAGGGCACCCTCTCACACAAAACCAAGCACTCTGCCTTCAGGATTGTCAAGGCCTGCCATAGGAGTGACTTAAAGGTTACTATGTTTCTTTATATAAGGTAGATATAGGTATACTATATCTAAGTAAGGTGTGCTTACACCACTTTACCCAGGCTGTAAGTACAGACCTGTGGTGTCAGTTTGGAAGGCTAACCTTGGGTGGCACAAGACATGCTGCAGCCCCTGGTAGGCCTCTGGGGTCCCTATGCCCTGGGTACCTAAGGGACCATATACAGGGGCTCACAAGGGTGACCCAGTAGCCAATCTGGTATGTACCTAAAATACATGGAATCCATTTTATAGAGCAAGCAGATAGACTGGGGCCCTGAATAGCAGGATCCCAGTCCAACATCATGATGTGGTCCCGGGGAGGCTGATAATAGGTATAACCGAGCGCTTTCACCAACTAGGAACAGTGTGTCCGTAAGGTGAAATCAAATCCCCTGAGAGACCATGAAGTGCTATTAAGCACAATACAAACATCTGAAATCAGTACAAATGTATGCATTTCTAATACGAACGCATACTTTTGTTAATAAGTGTTTTTTCTTAATCTATCACTCCCTAACTAGGGACATAGGAGTGGCAAATGCAGGGCTGGTCCCGGCATGGTCCTGAAGAAATGCTAGGGGGAGCATGAAACATGTTGACCTTTCACTGAACCAATCCTCATTATAGGTTGGTTAACAGTGATATTCACCCCACTTTTAATATACCTGCCTAGGAGCATAATAAATCTGAGGCCCACCAAGCACGGTATTTTTAACTCAGTTACACCCACTCCATCACTTTTTTGCACCACACAGTCTTTCACTTTAAAGTGCTCCTACGTAGTCCTCGAGTCATAGCACGCCCCTTTTCGTAGAGAACTGGGATGGCCCCAATGATGAAGCATGTCACCCTGGGCAACCCTTGGTGAGTGAGGGGACACTAGAAAGAAAATTTTCTTAGGTTAGTTACCACAATATGAGCTAGGTCTCGGGACCCAGTAATTTGGATTCCAACTTGTGCGGGGTAACCATATAGTCAGATTCCACCTTCCTACACAGCAATAAAGGCTCTGCCATAAGGTCTGAGCCTGTACAGGCCGCATCATAATCAGCGTCTTACTGTGTCTTTTCACCTTGAGATATCCCACCCTCCCCTATAGAAAATAAGAGTAATATCTCCCTCCTACCCTTGTACCAACACCCTCAACCAGTTTATTGTGTAACTTCCCATGTCTCCCAATGTCTTTTCCTAACCCTAGAAAGGAGTGTGGTTGTATTTTTATATTTAACTTCCCCTCTTACAGCGTCTGGTCGGAGGTCCTACTTCCTCTGTACCCGACACAACTTTTCTGCGTTTCTCTCGGCTCCTTAAGGCCGAGAAATACTCCCTTGCTGTGGACCGATCTTTTTTTTCTAAATCCGACCCCACGCCACTTGTTGCTGCGGGCCAGATTTCTTTGAAAAGTGTGAGCCCGTACCGCACTGCCATAGTAGCGGGAGCTTCTTGAAAGAAAAAAAATATAGACCATCTCGCTAAAGTCACCTCCCACTGAGGCCGTTGAGCTACGCAAGCGGGGCTCACCTATTGGCAGCAGTCCAGTAGAGTCTTCTCACAGGCGTGGCAACAAAAGAAAGTCTGTCTACTTAACAAAGATGCCAGCAGCCCTCCTTTCCCCTCAGCGACTGCTGGCCCATGTAAATAAAGGCAACGGTGCGATGCGCAATTATCGTACAGTTTTATAAATAACACCAAAAAAAATAGATAATCTGAGGCACAACAATAAAGAAAGGACCACACAATTAGAAGAAAGACCCTTAAGAGATGGTCAGCCATACTCTGTATGTGCCAGGCCATTTTAGGAGATTGGGACAACTTAGTAAAGACACTACAGTGGCCATTTTAACTGATTGGGCAAACAGCTTGAATTCTGGCAGTTGCAGTCCAACAACTGTCAGAGCAGCTGTTGCCTTACACTGAGCCCAGTAATCTTAAATAATATTTACCTTCAGCCATGTCCCTTGAACCTTCAGAGAATACTATGGAGGATAGACTGGAAGAACTTCTAAATAAGGCACTGGATAAGGTAATGGGGCACTGGATGACCTAATTAATAAAAAAGTAGAGGTTCTCTCCGAAAAGGGTTGGCCATTTACTGTCCCAGGACACCCTGATGGGAGAGATGGGGTGATTAAGGCCCAGAGGAAGAGGCTGCAGGGGAAATCCTGCCTAAGGGAGTTAAAAAGCCAAACGCTCAAAACAAATTACTTCACGCATTAGCGGTGACGAGGAGGGTGCCTCTGACACTGCAGATGGGCAAGAAAAAGGCCCAGAGGTTCCTATTCCCATAGATTGTGATGAAACATTGTAGGATGCAATTAACCTATCCTGTTCCTCCGACTTTGATTCAGGTATTGAGGAGATAGAGGTGAGGAATATGGGTACAACTAAGGAGGCATCAAGGGCATCTGGGTCAAAAATGGGCATTGTTGACCCATTGGGAGAGAATGTTTGACCCGCTGCTCATCAAAAACCCCTTGTCTCCAGAGTTAGCTCCATCGCAGCATTTTGCTGAGTACCTCTCCTTTTGGCCTAAGAAGGAAATACCAAAAGAGGTCAGGTCCCGTCTTAGATCCAAATGCCCACACCCCTCCCTCCCGCATAAAGTTGGGTCTACTTCAGAGTTAGACGCAAAGGTGGTGGTTCTTAGCTCCAAGGGAGGAAAAGGCCCTAGGAAAGGTATCGATAAAGGCCTCAAGTCCTGCCAAGACTTTCAATTTAATATTACTGGCCCACTCACAAAGACGTTTGAAATGGCTCAAGTGGCATATCTTGAAGACACCCTCATTGACCCCAAGGAATTGTGCCAATGGGCACAAATAGCCATTTGCCTCCTGGGGAATGCAAATACTGCACTCTCAAATGAGAGATTGTTAGACGGGGACAGGGAGGGTCGGCCGAGGACAAGGGGAGAGGCCTCCGGTGAGGGCCGTCTCCAGCGATCGTACAGACAAGTAACTTCCCCCCCACAGATGGACACCACACAAGGATACGGTTAACGTTCTTTATAAGCAATTCTTGAAGTACGGTGATACGATACAATGGAAGCAGGACACGATGATCCTCTTAATTCTGGTCTCTTGACAGGGAAAGGGGTAGCGGGACAGTCTTTGTTACCAATCTGGTACTGCGATGCGATGATGGTAGCTCACAATCCTCGAGCTCGGCGTTCGAGAGGGACGGGCCGCGGCAGCGCCAGCAGGTCCCGAGGTGGTCGTAGATAGGAACGGGCCGCGGCAGCGCCAGCAGGTCCCGACGAGGACGAAGGTTGCAAGAAGGCCGCGGCAGCGCCAGCAGGTCCAACGAGGATGAAGGTTGCAGAAGGCTGCGGCAGCGCCAGCAGGCAGGACGATAGTTCACAAGGCAGGGCTGCGGCAGCGCCAGCAGTCCGTCAAGGATGAGTTCTTCACGGTGTCTCTCGACTCCAAGATACAACTCCCTTCCTGCTCTGGAGCTGCCCCAGTTATAGGTCTATTTACAACAAGGGGTGGTGAGGGACAGAGTCTCAGAATTAAGCAGAAAGCTCTCACCCAGTCAAGAGATCAGGGCTAGATCCAACACCGTTTTTTAGCTCACTGCACCATCCCAGTTTCAGAACCTGGCTGTATGCAAATTAGTCTGTTCCTGTCCCAGTGCATGATGGGAACAGGGCAAACCAAACTACAAAAGCCAATTCTTACACTGGGAAGGAAACAAGCTCCCGGGGACCGGTTTCTGGCATTACAGCCGTCTTCGGCCCGGTTTGCTTGAATCCTGATGGTGCAATGAGCAAGGGTCTCACATCTGAGAATACCCTTCCACGCTTAGGGTGGACAAAAATATTTACAACAAGGGGTGGTGAGGGACAGAGTCTCTGAATTAAGCAGAAAGCTCTCACCCAGTCAAGAGATCAGGGCTAGATCCAACACCGTTTTTTAGCTCACTGCACCATCCCAGTTTCAGAACCTGGCTGTATGCAAATTAGTCTGTTCCTGTCCCAGTGCATGATGGGAACAGGGCAAACCAAACTACAAAAGCCAATTCTTACACTGGGAAGGAAACAAGCTCCCGGGGACCGGTTTCTGGCATTACAGCCGTCTTCGGCCCGGTTTGCTTGAATCCTGATGGTGCAATGAGCAAGGGTCTCACATCTGAGAATACCCTTCCACGCTTAGGGTGGACAAAAATATTTACAACAAGGGGTGGTGAGGGACAGAGTCTCTGAATTAAGCAGAAAGCTCTCACCCAGTCAAGAGATCAGGGCTAGATCCAACACCGTTTTTTAGCTCACTGCACCATCCCAGTTTCAGAACCTGGCTGTATGCAAATTAGTCTGTTCCTGTCCCAGTGCATGATGGGAACAGGGCAAACCAAACTACAAAAGCCAATTCTTACACTGGGAAGGAAACAAGCTCCCGGGGACCGGTTTCTGGCATTAGGACAGACTGATTTGCATATAGCCAGGTTCTGAGCTGGGATGGGGCAGTGAGATAAATAACGGTGATGGATCAAGCCCTGATCTTTGGACTGGGTAAGAGTGGTCTGCTTAATTCAGACACTCTGTTCATCACCACCCCCTTTTCTAAATCGTTTTTGGCCACTATAGGTGTGGCAGGGTATACTCAGACATGAGTCCCTTTCTCACTGCTCCATCAGGATTCAAGCAAGCCGGGCCGAAGACGGCTGAAATGCCAGAAACCGGTCCCCGGTAGCTTGTCTCCTTTCTGGTGAAGAATTGGCTTGGTAGTGAAGTCTGCCCTGTTCCCATGATGCACTGGGCCAGGGACAGACTGATTTGCATATAGCCAGGTTCTGAGCTGGGATGGGGCAGTGAGATAAATAACGGTGATGGATCAAGCCCTGATCTTTGGACTGGGTAAGAGTGGTCTGCTTAATTCAGACACTCTGTTCATCACCACCCCCTTTTCTAAACCAGTTATAGGTCTGGCGCCCTTTGATGTCCGGACCCTCGCACTTGGAGGTCGGGAGGTCCGGGATGAGGGAGTCCAGACACCCAGCAGGGGGGTGGAGCCAGCGCCCGGGGAGGCTGGGGGCGATCGGCACCTGGCGGGGGAAAGCCATCAACACTTCTTCCTCCCATTGACCTGCCAAGTGGTCCGTTCACCTCCTGGGTGGATGGTGGTGCCGGGATGTCGGGGCCTGGCCAGGCCCAGGGTTGGGGTCGAGCTGAGGCCACGCGGCCTCGTGGTGCAGTGTCCAAGATGACGGCTGGGCCGGGCAATGGTGCTGCCGGTGGCCCGGGCCAGGGATACAGAGATGTCCGGGAGCAGGAGTCCCGTAGGGGACGGTTTGCGGGTTGCTTCGGTGGGTCGTACCTGGCGAGCCGGTGTCCGGGCCCTGTCAGGCGGGGAGGGAGCGAGCCCTTCATGTGGCCTGTCCAACATGCGTCCCCCCCCAGCGGAAGGCGGGGAGAGTCACCCATCCTCTTGGGGACTTTCCTCGTCGAGGCGGAAAAAGCGTGACAGGCCATCCGCGTTGGCGTGATCCTGGCCAGGGCGGTGCTCCACAGTGAAGTCCATCCCCTGCAGGGAAATGGACCATCGCAATAGCTTGGGATTTTCCCCCCGCATCTGCCTTAGCCATTGCAGGGGGCGATGATCTGTTTGCACCCGAAAGTGGGTACCGAAGAGGTAGGGCCGGAGCTTCTTGAGGGCCCACACTACTGCGAAGGCCTCCCTCTCGATGGTGCTCCAGCGCTGTTCCCGGGCCAGTAGGCGTCTGCTGATGAAGGCCACTGGTTGGTCGACTCCCTCTGGGTTCAGTTGGGAGAGGACGGCCCCAATGCCATGGTCGGAGGCATCAGTCTGGACGATGAACTCCCGGCTGTAGTCGGGAGCCTGGAGCACAGGGGCGGTGCACATGGCGGCCTTCAGCTTCTCGAAGGCCGCTTGACAGTCGGGAGTCCAGTCGACTCTTTTTGGCTGGTTCTTGGATGTAAGTGCCGTGAGGGGCCCCACAATGCTGCCATAGTCCTTCACAAACCGCCGGTAGTATCCGGTGAGCCCCAAGAAGGCTCGGACCTCGGTTTGCGTTACGGGGGGCTGCCAGGACTGGATGGCAGCGATCTTGAGCTGGAGGGGGGCCACCAGACCGCTTCCCACTTGGTGTCCGAGGTAGGTCACGGACCCCTGGCCAATCTGGCATTTGCTGGCCTTGATTGTGAGGCCGGCCTGTTGGAGGGCCTGCAGGACCTCTCGGAGGTGGCGGAGGTGGTCTGCCCAGTGACGGCTGTATACAGCAATATCGTCCAGGTAGGCGGCGCTGAACTCTTCGAGGCCCTCCAATACCTGGTTCACAAGTCGTTGAAAGGTTGCTGGAGCGTTTTTCATGCCGAATGGCATCACTTTGAAATGGTAGTGGCCATCCGGGGTGGAGAAAGCGGATCGTTCTTGGGCCCTGGGGGTGAGGCCGATCTGCCAGTAGCCCGCTGTCAGGTCGAAGATGCTGAGGTAGCGGGCAGCCCCCATGCGGTCGATCAGTTCATCTGCTCGGGGAATGGGGTGAGCGTCGGTTCGGGTGACAGCGTTCAGACCCCGATAGTCGACGCAGAATCGTAGCTCAGGGGTGGTGCCTGGGGCAGCAGCCTTGGGGACCAGCACGACTGGGCTGGCCCAGGGGCTGTCCGAGGGCTCGATGACTCCGAGTGTGAGCATTTTTGACACTTCTTCTTGGATGCAGGCACGTACCCGATCTGGTACGCGGTACGCCCGATGTCTGATAGGGGGACTGTCCCCAGTGTCCACGTCGTGCAAGCACCAGGGGGTGACCCCTGGGGTGAGGGAAAATAGGGACGCAAATTGCAGCAGGTGGGCCCGACAGTCTTGGCGCTGCTCCGGGGTTAGGGCATCTGAGAGTCGGACCCCGTCTACTGAACCATCTTTTTCACGGGTCCTCGGTAGGTCAGGGAGGGGCTCGGAGGCTTCTTCCGCTCCACTGTCTGTAGCCATCAGTAGGCTGAGCTCCGAGCGCACAAAGTGGGGTTTGAGTCTGTTGGCGTGGAGGACCCGGAGGGGGTTCCGGGGAGATTCCATGTCGATGAGATAGGTGACGGGGCTCTTGCGCTCGACCACCTTGAAGGGCCCTGTCCACTTATCCTGCAAGGCACAAGGTTCGGTGGGGGACATCACCCATACTTGCTGGCCAGGTTCGAACTCTATGGAGGAGGCGTTCTGATCGTACCATTTCTTCATGTCCTCCTGACTGGCCTCAAGATTGGCTTTGGCGATCTCTCTGAATCGTCTGGTCTGATTGCGTAGGGTCAGGAGGTACTTGTAGACGTCTGGAGGGGTTTTCAGGGGGGCCACCTCCCAACCTTCTTTGACTAGGCTGAGGGGCCCTCGAACAGGGTGTCCGTACAAGAGTTCGAAGGGGCTGAAGCCGAGGGACTTCTGGGGGACTTCTCGGGAGGCGAAGAGGAGGCACGGGAGTAGCACATCCCACTGGCGGCGGAGGGGCTCTTCCAACCCCATAATCATTCCCTTGAGTGTGCGGTTGAACTGCTCAACCAGTCCGTTTCCTTGCGGGTGATAGGGGGTTGTGAATCGGTAGGTGACCCCGCACTGCTGCCAGAGGGATTTCATATATTTTGAAATAAAGTTCGTGCCTCTGTCGCTGACGACTTCCCGGGGGAAGCCCACCCGGGAGAAGATCCCCATTAAGGCTCGGCCGACCACCGGTGCTGTTACAGTTCGAAGGGGAACGGCCTCGGGATAGCGGGTGGCGTGGTCCACCAGTACCAGGATGAATCAATGCCCTTGTGCTGTTCGGGGGTCCAGGGGCCCCACAATGTCTATTCCCACCTTCTCGAACGGGGTGGTAACAACCGGGAATGGTTGCAGGGGTGCCTTGAGTTTGCGGCCGCTCTTCCCGCTGGCCTGGCAAGTGGGGCAGGACCGGCAGTGGTTGAGGACGTCATTTCTCATTTTTGGCCAGTAAAAGTGGGTCACCAGGCGGTTGTAGGTTTTGTCCTGTCCCAAGTGTCCAGCCAGGGGGACATCGTGGGCCAAGTTCAACAGGAAGTCTCTAAAGCGGAGGGGCACCACCAACACTCGACTGGCCCCCAACTCCGCGATTCTTTGTTCGCTGTACAATAGGTCATTGTCCCAATAGATCCAGTGGGCCCCGGCGGTATCTCCCACGCTCTGGGCGAGGGCTTGCTGTCGTAGTCCCTCGAGGGAGGGACAGGTCTTTTGCTCTTGACGGAATTGTTCCTTGGTGGGTCCCCCTTCTTGACGCCACTGAGCCAGGTCTGGAAGGTCCTGGGGCTGAGCGAGCCCTTCTTGGGTTTGTTCCGGGGGGTCGGCATGGTCGGCGTCCCCCACTGGAGCGATCGGAGGAGGAGGTGCCAGCCATTCGGGTTCTTCGGGTCGGGGGATGGCGCGGGCTGCCATGGACCGGGTGGTTACGCACGCCCAGTCCGGGAGGCCCAACATCCCCAGGTGCTCTCTTCTTTCCACGGCGGCCCACGGGGAACTCTCGATCGTTCCCCAGGAGACAGTCCACGGGGGCATCATCGCGGACCGTCACCTTCAGCATGCCGGATACTCCTCCCCATTCGAATGGGACGCAGGCCATCCGACACAGGCTCTCGGAATTGTCGGCTGAACGGACGGGGCAGAGAACGTTCGGTAGGATTTGTTCCGGGGTCACCAGGTGCCAGCGGACGGCCGTCACACTGGCCCCCGTGTCACGTAGGGCTTCAGCCTTGTGCCCGTTTATATTCACCCACTGACTGTATTTTCTGGTGTTGGCGGGTAGGGGAGCCCGCGGGATCATGTCTCTTCCCCCTAGGCACGCCAGGACCATGGCGGCCGGTTCCCACTCTTGTTGCTCTTGTTCGTATTCTTCATGCTCTTCGTAGACTTGCTCTCCTCCTAGTGCGGCGGCAGCTACCTGGCGGGGCCCTGGAGTCTGGTTCTTTGGGCAGTTCGGGTCATTGGCGTAGTGGCCGACTCGCTGGCATCGGTGACAAGTGACATTGGCTCTGAATCCCGGGCGCATCGGGGGGTTGCCCCGGCCGGCCGGGGGCGGGGTGCTGGTAGCGGGAGCGGCCGGGACGGCGTCTTTCCCCCGGCCCTGGCCTCCTCCTCCTCCTTGGGGACGGTGATGACCTTGGTTGTTCCTGTTCTGCTTGTTCGGCCCACTTGGGTGCTTTCCCATCGGTCAGCCTCGGCGGCGAGCTGCCGTGGATCAGTCAATTTACTGTCGAGGAGGTGCTGCCTGAGCTCGACGAAGCAGTTGTTGGAGAGGTGCTCCCACACGATGAGGTTAAAAAGCTGCTCGTAGGTCGTTACGCGGCTCCCCTGGATCCATCCCTCGAAGGCTCGGCTGAAATAGTTTACATATTCCACCCAAGTTGTACCCGGGATTCTGGTGCAGTCGCAGAACCTCTGGCGGTACATTTCGGGTGTAAGCCCATATCGAGTGAGGAGGGCGGCCTTCATGTGGTCATAGGACGTCATTTGATGGTCCGGGAGCTGTAACAGGGCATCGCTGCCTTCATTGACGAACCTCCCCCATAGACCGGCTCCCCTGTCACTTCGATCGATCCGGTGGGAGGTCATGGCGATCTCGTAGGCCTTGAACCACTGTTGTATGTCGTCGTTTCGGTAATACTCTCGGACGACATCTTTGGGGATGTGGACCTTTGGTTCTGTAGCTCTTGGGGTGCGCGGTTGCTCGGGCACCCCCAGGTCTTTGTTTTGCTTCCGTAGTTCTATCTCTGCCAGTTTGCGCTCGTGTTCGTATGCCAGTCTTTTTTTCTTCGAGCTCTCTTTGTCTTTGCTTTTCTTCCCGCTCTTCTCGGAGCCGTAAGTGTTCTAGGTTCATTTTTTGTTCCGCTAGTTTTAGTTCTCCGTCCAACTTGAGCCGTGCCAACTCTAATTCGTGCAGTCTGCTTTTTTCTCGCTCTTGGATCTCTTCCCGGGAGAGACCCGCTCTCCTTTCTTCGGACGGAGTGGTGCTCGTCTCCGGTGCTTCGATGTGTTGGTCCCGGGGACCGGCGGCATTTGCTTCTGCCCACGATTCTAGGGCGTGTTTAAAGTCATCTTTTGTGCTCAGACCGGTGGTAGCAATGCCCAGTTCCATACAAAATTGTTTTAATTCTCGATGGCTGTACTCCTCCAGTTTTTCCATTTGGAATTTCTCTGTAGATCCGCTCTCTTTGGTCGACATTGTGGTTTAGTCGTGGGGTGAGTTGCTTTCTGTACGATTACGCGTTGGTTCGGATCGCGCGCTGGCCACCAATGTTAGACGGGGACCGGGAGGGTTGGCCGAGGACAAGGGGAGAGGCCTCCGGTGAGGGCCGTCTCCAGCGATCGTACAGACAAGTAACTTCCCCCCCACAGATGGACACCACACAAGGATAAGGTTAACGTTCTTTATAAGCAATTCTTGAAGTACGGTGATACGATACAATGGAAGCAGGACACGATGATCCTCTTAATTCTAGTCTCTTGACAGGGAAAGGGGTAGCTGGACAGTCTTTGTTACCAATCTGGTACTGCGATGCGATGATGGTAGCTCACAATCCTCGAGCTCGGCATTCGAGAGGGACGGGCCGCGGCAGCGCCAGCAGGTCCCGACGAGGACTAAGGTTGCAAGAAGGCCGCGGCAGCGCCAGCAGGTCCAACGAGGATGAAGGTTGCAGAAGGCTGCGGCAGCGCCAGCAGGCAGGACGATAGTTCACAAGGCAGGGCTGCGGCAGCGCCAGCAGTCCGTCAAGGATGAGTTCTTCACGGTGTCTCTCGACTCCAAGATACAACTCCCTTCCTGCTCTGGAGCTGCCCCAGTTATAGGTCTGGCGCCCTTTGATGTCCGGACCCTCGCACTTGGAGGTCGGGAGGTCCGGGATGAGGGAGTCCAGACACCCAGCAGGGGGGTGGAGCCAGCGCCCGGGGAGGCTGGGGGCGATCGGCACCTGGCAGGGGAGAGCCATCGACACTTCTTCCTCCCATTGACCTGCCAAGTGGTACGTTCACCTCCTGGGTGGATGGTGGTGCCGGGATGTCGGGGCCTGGCCAGGCCCAGGGTTGGGGTCGAGCTGAGGCCACGCGGCCTCGTGGTGCAGTGTCCAAGATGGCGACTGGGCCGGGCAATGGTGCTGCCGGTGGCCCGGGCCAGGGATACAGAGATGTCCGGGAGCAGGAGTCCCGTAGGGGACGGTTTGCGGGTTGCTTCGGTGGGTCGTACCTGGCGAGCCGGTGTCCGGGCCCTGTCAGGCGGGGAGGGAGCGAGCCCTTCATGTGGCCTGTCCAACAGAGATGAAAAAGCATATTGCTAAAAATAGATCCTAAATTGGTCAAACTGGCCACTACAGAAGGAGTAGCTGCCTCCCATGGTCTACGTTTCTGGGGGCAATTTTATCAGGGACATGGCTAAGTACATTTAGGTCAATTCAGAAGTCCTAGAAAGACATCAAGAAAGTCTTCCAGGATAGGGTTTTTAGCTAGGCTGGGAGAACGGGGGTCAGTTCCTCGGCCGTGGCCAAAGCTCAAGACCCTACCTGGGATTACTGGGCAAGATTTGTGCACCCACACTTTGCTCCACATTTGTCATTTATGCCCACAGAAACAAATACGTCACAGGAGACGCTTCAGAAGTGAGCGAAGACAAAGAGGCTTTTCAGTAAGTAAGAAGTATGAAAGACCGTTCAGATACCCCAAAAAGTAGGAGGCAGCCCAATTTTGTAGAAACTGGAACTTGGTGAATCAGGACCCTTTGGTCCTAGACACAGTGGAGGGACACAAGATCGAATTTTCAGATTCACCATTACAAAGGAAAATTCCCCCAGAATTGATATTCTCACAAGCAGATTCTATCTTAGTAACACAAGAGGTAGTGGAATTATTAACCAAAGGGGCAATACAAGAGGTAACGGAATCAGGTTTTATCAGCAATATCTTTCTAGTGGAGGAGGACAAAGGAATGAGACCAGTGATAATCTAAAAGAGTTGTACGAATGGGTTGTCTACCACAACTTCAAAATGGAAGGGGTGCACCTCCTTAGAGATGTGCCAAGGAAAGGGGATTGACTAACACGGTTAGATCTAAAGGATGCGTACCTGCCCATCCCAATTTGGACTCCAAACCAAAAGTTTCTCCAATTCACCTGAATGGGCAGACTATGGCAATGGTGCCGTCTCCTTTTCGGACTTTCCTCATCCCCTTGGTGTTTGACCAAGGTTCGCAGGACCCGAGACGGGTGAGACTAATAGTTGACTTAGATGATATCCTGATAATGGCACGTCCAGATAAGCGGTCTCACCCCACACAGAACTTACCATGAGCCTAATAGAACACCTGGGTTTTGTCATAAACGGGAAAAAATCTAGCATGGTAGCAAACCAGGAAATGCAGTTCTTGGGTTTTGTCATGAACATAACAAGGGCAGAATTGAAATTGCCACTGGAAAAGTTAAAGAAACTTCATAACTAATTGAGGAATCGCTTAGGGAGAAAGAAATTCCCCTTGTGGGCTCTAGCAAGGATTCTAGGCCTTCTGTCGTCAAGAAGCCGAGCAATCTACTGTGCGCTCCAAAGACTCAAAGTCAAAGCATCAAGAACATGTCAATCATATTCTCAAATGCTGTCTCTGGACCTGGATTCAAAGAAGGAACTACTTTGGTGGCTGAGGAATGAAGGAGCATGGAATGGAGGAGCCATTTTTGGGGAAAACCAGGAGATAGTGATAGAATTAGATACTGGTTTAGAGGGATGGGTTGCAAGATGTGGCGACTCATCAGCAGGGAGACGCTGGACAGATCAGGAGAAGGAGTTGCTCATCAACTGCTTGGAATTATTGGCAGGTTCATTTACAATTCCATGCTTCACCAAAGACTTAATGAAGTGTTCTGTAACATGTGCATGGACAACGTATCTGCGGTCAGATACATCAACACAATGGGGGGCCCTCAGATTTAGTCAAGTTCTTCTGGAGTTACTTTCTGAGCAAGGGCATGTTGGTAGCAGCGGAGCATATCCCAGGATAGAGCAATGGTGTTACAGATTTGTTCACCCGGAATTTCAGAGATTCTATCAATAGGAGGTTAAACATGGACATTTTCCTCAGTTGCCAGTCTATATGGGGACCCTTCGGGTGGACATCTTTGTGGACAGATGGAACACTCAACTGTCAAAATCTTTCAGCTGGATGGCGGACCCTCAGGCCTCTGGGTGGATGCCTTCCTTCAGAATTGGCAGGGCCTAGCGCCTTATGCTATCGCTCCTTTTGTCATGCTACCAAGACCTACTACTACTACTACCTAAGCTACAGTTGCATGTTTGCAGGAACATTAAGGTCACAGTAGTGATAACACCACTTTGGAGGTCACAGGCAGGGTTCTCAATTCTACTACAAATGAGCATAGGCTTACCAATCTTAATTCCAACTTTCAGAGAAGTAATTACAGGCCCAGACAGGAGAGTCACATCCTCTTGAAGAGCATGGACATCTGACGCTAATGGCCTGGTGGAGTTCAGGCGACAAAGGCATATCCAGGCCTTTCGGCAGACGCTTGTAGACTCATATCAGAGTCATGAGTGCCTGGCACAAGGAAAGCATATAGACTGACTTGGGAGAAATGGGATTGTTCCTTTGAAGGAACTACAATCCTGTTTCAACTGGTTTAGTAAATGAAGTTAATTACTTATCTGGTTTATTCACATTAGGACTCTCTTTCTTATAGAACAGTTAAAGTTTGCAGATCGGCTTTTTCAGCATGTCACTGCCATGAAAACAGATTGTCTGTGGGCCAAACCTTACTGACTAAAAAATTCATGCAAAGTATGTGGGTAATAAACCCACCTTCTGCAAAATATACTGCGTTATGGGACATTAGAGATGTCCTACAGGTCCTAATAAGTTTGGGAGAGAATTCTGGATTATCCCCAAAACATATTGTGAGAAGTTGGCCCGATATGCAGCGTTCGCTATTCTAGCGACCGCTATGTATCGTTCCAACGACCCTTATGGTGTTTGGTTGTAAGTCAACCTATAGACCAGCTATCCTAGTAGCGTGGATACGAGCAGTCTAAGGCTAAAGACTCGAGAGGGCGCGTTAAGCCAGCTGTTTACCACACATGTACCCCTTGAACACCAAGTGAAAGGACACCACACAAGCGTTATGAAAATAAACAGGATATTTATTAAGATTCACAACAGCCCTGTACTCTTTATGAGGACAGGGTACTAAGCACAAACCAAATCTCTTAGGAAAATACTTCAAGTGCACAATTAAAACAAGTGTCCGAGGACACGGAAAGTTTAAGGTCTCGGGCGGACCCGATAAGGCAAGTCGGAAGCGAGGGACTCGGGACCCTAGAGTAAAGAGGCTATGCAGGCACCGAAATGCCGAGTTACCTAGCCACGAGGGCTGCGGCTGCACAAGTCTTACAGGCGTCGGGGTCTTCGCTGACGAGCCAGGAGCCGGAAGAAAAGGAGTTGCTGGCCGGCGACCAGTGATGAATAGTTCGTAGGGATCCAAGCCTGGATCAGAGATTGATGATACCTGAAAGCAGAGTGGACCAAGTTCGTACTACTAGCCAGTAGTCAGAGGGTACCAGGAAGGCACCGGTTGCCCGTCACCTCGACCAGGTGAGTGGGCGACGCTAGGCTCTGCAGTCTCACGGTGGAGGTGCGAGCTGTCCCACGAAGGATGATGCTGTCGGCGTCGCTGGGCCCAGGATGGGGCAACAAGCCTTGGCAGATCTCAGGGCCACGTGGTGGGCCTAAGATGGCGTCTTGAGTGGACCAGGAGGGCCCGGGGTGCTTCTCGCAAAGATGGAAGCAAGGGCCAGTCTGGAGCAACCAGACCAGCAGTGTTGATTGTCGGATGTCGTCACAGAAGGGCACAAGCCAGCGGCTAGTGACCAGACAACGTGCTGAGCAGCGAGCAGAAGGGCCCCACGCAGATCGTGGAGATGCTGGGAGAATGCACTTCGGTGCTGGAGCGGCTCAGGGTCGGGGCTTCTCGGACCCCAGAGCACTCACCAGAGAATTACTTCGATGGTCGTGCTGGTTAAGAAAGCGTGCAGGTTTTGATGATGGCCGGTCCCTCGAGGTCTCGTCGCACCCACAGATCACAGCTGAGCTGATGACGTGGGTAGAGGTCAGAGGTGCCAGGGAAGTCGGTTCTCGTCGAGCTGGGCCGTCGGATTCCTTGAGGAAGGACTTACAGCAAACCGCAGAGTTCTTAGATGGTGCCCGCTGATGCAGGGTGACTACTCCTTAGTCACAAGGGAGAAATCTTGAGAAGAGTCTCGAATGTCCTTTCGTAGAAAGTAGTTCTTGATTCAAAGATGATCTAATTTGGAAGGGTCCCCGCTCCGGTCTTTATCCTAAAGAAAGGGGTGGGTACATGACCAGGTCCTGCCCTAAGGGTGGGACCAGGAAGGGGGGTAGTTACACCCCTCTCCCCTGCCGGACTTTGGCCAGGGCTGGCGCCCCTGGAACTGGTTCTGACCGGCAGATGCGTAGTGAGCACCGGGGTGCCACTCCGCAGTCACCTTCTCGCAAAAGCCCTACCTACCCAGAATACACAAACCCTGTCTGGGACGGTGCGAACACCGCCCTCGACAGGAAACCCATTGTCCAAGCTCTCCTCGCTGGAAGGACTCCCAGCAGCAGGAGGTCAGACTCGTGTCTGTGGTGGCAGCATCCATTTTGTGGAGCTGAGGCTTTAGTTAACTTTAACCGGGGTTCACAGTTACGTACATGTCGTGTCCCTCTAGAAGGGCGGAATGCTAACCTCGTCGCCAGAATTGGTGAGGGGGCAGCATCCCGATTCGTATGACACCTTACTCGACATGCCTTGATAACGCGACACCGAAGTTACCGATGTGGTACGCGTTATCATGGAACAGCCATTGGGTCTTCATTCCGCAAGCTGCAACCGGGCTCGGCTCGGGCCAGAACCTAGTTCACACGAGCCCACGCACTCTGCCTTCAGGATTGTCAAGGCCTGCCATAGGAGTGACTGATAGGAACTCGGGCGTCCATTGGATGGTTAGATATAGAGCTACTATACCTAAAGCAAAGGGTGATTACACGACTTTGCCCCAGCTGTCATGCAGCCAGTTGTGTCAAATTTAGGCGGCCAGCCAGGGGTGGCATAATGCATGCTGCAGCCCCTGGCGGCCCTGGGTACACCTATGCCCTGCGTTACGGGGTCTGATAAGGTGGCCCAGTACCAATTGGTAAATGCACCTAGGGTACATATCGTAATTTAGAAAGAGAACAGCCAGGCTGTGGGTCTGATTGGCAGGCCCACAGCCAGAGAAAGTCGTAAACCAGTGAAACAAAAGCAAAAAATCTGGGTGATCATAGGATTGCAGACCCTACTCTCCTACATGACCCCCCCCCCCAAACGTCGGAACAATAAGCTAACCTTGACCAGGTGAGTCTTCTTGTTCTAAGTGGAAATATCTGGAGAGCCCATCGGCATTGCCATGATCAGTACCAGGTCTATGTTCCACTGTAAAGTCCATCCCCTGTAGGGAAATGGACCACCTAAGCAGTTTGGGGTTTTCACCCTTCATCTGATTTAGCCATAAGAGGGGCTTATGGTCGGTCTGAATCTTGAAGTGAGTGCCAAACAAGTATGGCCTCAGCTTCTTCAGGGCCCAAACCACAGCAAAGGCCTCCCTCTCAATAGCTGACCAATTCTTCTCTCTAGGGGTCAGCCTTCTGCTTATAAAAGCAATGGGCTGGTCTTGACCATCAAAATTCAGTTGAGAAAGAACAGCTCCCACACCCAACTCAGAAGCATCTGTTTGGACAATGAATGGTTTGGAGTAGTCCGGACTCTTGAGGATAGGCGCCGTGCACATGGCCTGCTTTAGGTCATCGAATGCTTTTTGACAGCTCGCTGTCCACTGAACCTTTTTTGGCATTTTCTTGCTTGTCAGTTCATTTAATGGTGTCACGATGGAACCATAGTTCCTGACAAACTTCCGGTAGTACCCAGTCAGGCCCAAGAAAGCTCGAACCTGAGTCTGGGTGGTTGGAGGAGCCCAGTCCCTGATTGACTGTATCTTGCTCTCCAGTGGCTGAACCTGGCCTCCACCTACAAGGTGGCCCAGGTATACAACCTGTGTCTGCCCTATCTGGCACTTGGTGGCCTTGATAGTGAGGCCTGCTGCTTGCAGAGCCTCTAACGCTTTCCGCAGGTGGACCAGGTGATCCTCCCAGGTGGAGCTAAAGACAGCAATATCGTCAAGATACGCCGCACAGAAGTCATCCAGCCCAGTAAGGACTTGATTCACCAACCTTTGGAAGGTGGCAGGTGCATTTTTCAGACCAAAGGGCATCACCACGAACTGATAATGCCCACCAGGGGTTGAAAATGCGGTTTTAGGCTTGGCGTCCTCAGCTAACCTTATTTGCCAATACCCAGCTGTCAGGTCAAACGTACTCAAGTAGTTGGCCGAAGCCAATCTATCGATAAGCTCGTCTGCCCTTGGTATTGGGTGGGCGTCAGTCTTAGTGACTGCATTGAGACCCCTGTAGTCTACGCAGAACCTCATCTCTTTCTTACCGCCCGGGGTGTGAGGTTTCGGCACTAGAACTACGGGACTAGCCCAAGGGCTATCCGAGGGTTCAATGACTCCCAGCTCCAACATTTTCTGCACTTCACTCTTGATGCAGTCTCTAACGTGATCAGGCTGCCGGTAGATTTTACTCTTAACGGGCAAGCTGTCACCAGTGTCAACCTCATGGGTGCACCAATCGGTCTGACTGGGTGTTAGAGAAAACATATGTCTGAAAGGCTGAAGAACCTGTTTACAGTCTCTCTGTTGATGTTCGGAGAGGCTGCCACAAAAGACAACACCATCTACCGATCCATCGTCAGGATTCTGAGTGAGCAGGTCGGGGAGAGGGTCACTCTCCTCCTCCTGTCCCTCATCTAGGGCCATGAGCAAACTCATGTCCTTCCTGTCGACATATGCCTTGAGCCTGTTGACATGAAGCACCCTGTGGGGGCTCCGGGGAGTTCCCAGGTCGACCAGGTAGGTGACCTCTCCCTTTTTCTCCAGGATGGTGTAGGGCCCGGACCATTTGTCCTTGAGTGCTGCTGGGGCCACTGGCTCCAACACCCACACCTTCTGTCCGGGCTGGTAAACAGTCAAGACAGCCTTTTGGTCATGCCAAGCTTTTTGGAGTTCTTGGCTGGCCTTAAGGTTTTCAGATGCCTTCTCCATGTATTCAGCCATCCGCGAGCGGAGGCCAAGCACATAGTCCACTATGTTGGCTGCAGGCTTTTTGAGAGGTCTCTCCCATCCTTCCTTCACCAAACACAGGGGTCCTCTTACAGGATGCCCGTACAAAAGTTCAAAAGGGCTGTAGCCAACCCCCTTCTGTGGGACTTCTCTGTAGGCGAACAAGAGGCAGGGGATCAGGACGTCCCATCTACGCCAAAGCTTTTCCGGTAGTCCATGAATCATCCCTTTCAGGGTCCTGTTGAATCTCTCAACAAGCCCATTGCACTGTGGATGATAGGGTGTAGTGAACTTGTAGTTGACACCACATTCCTTCCACATAGCAGTTAAGTAGCTCGACATAAAGTTTGCACCTCTGTCGGAGACGACCTCCTTAGGGAAGCCCACTCTGGAGAATACTCCAACTAGGGCTCTTGCCACAACAGGTGCTGTAGTGGTCCTAAGGGGAATAGCTACAGGATACCTGGTGGCATGATCCACTACCACCAGTATAAACTTGTGCCCTGATGCTGTTGGTGGTTCCATGGGACCGACGATGTCGATCCCCACCCGTTCAAAGGGCACCCCCACCACAGGCATTGGTATAAGGGGGGCCTTTGTCGTGCCACCTGACTTACCACTGGCTTGGCAAGTGACACAGGAGCGGCAAAACTCCTTGGTATCTTCGTTCATATGAGGCCAGTGAAAGTGTGAGACAAGCCTGTCCCACGTCTTCGTCTGGCCTAAGTGACCTGCTAAGGGAATCTCGTGGGCCAAGGTAAGTAGGAAACCACGCTGAGACAAGGGTACAACCAGCCTCCTGGTCATGCCAGGCTTGGGGTCTCTTGACTCAGTGTACAGGAGTCCATCTTCCCAGTATACCTTGTGGGTACCTGTGGCGTTCCCAGCAGCCTCAGCAGCAGCCTGCTGTCTGAGGGGTTCAAGAGAAGGGCAGTCTAACTGGTCCCTCCCCAGGTCTTCCCTTGAGGGTCCCCCTGAACCCAAGAATTCAACTTGATCAAGTTCGAACTCCCTAGGCTCAGTTTCCCTCAATTCCTGTAGGTCAGCCTCCTCTGAGACTTGATCCACGACCTGGGGCAAGGGGGAAGGCGCAGCCTTAACCCTACCGCTCTTTTTCTTGGGAGGTGTCTGGTCCGTTGTTCCAGGATCCAGCACCTGTTCAGTGGGGCATTTCCTGACCTGTGACCTGGTCACAGCGAACACATGTGCTGGCAAGCCTAACATTTCCATGTGAGTCCGGTGCTCCACTTCTGACCATTGTGATGACTCCAAATCATTGCCCAACAAACAATCCACTGAGAGGTCTGAACTAACTACAACCTTCTTTTGGCCAGTTACCCCTCCCCAGGAGAAAGCTACAATTGCCATACTGTGATTGGTAGTGACATTGCTTGCATTGGTCACCAGGAATTCCGTACCTGGCATGATCTGTCCAGGGTCCACAAAGTTAGGCGTCACCATGGTGACGCTGGCACAAGTGTCCCTATAGGCCTGAGCCATCTTTCCATTTATGAAAGGCGTCTGTCGGTATTTGCCCAAAGTATTGGGACTTACGTCAGGGGACACGTCCACGTCCCCTGTACTGACAAGGACAGCCTGAGTGAGTGTGCCAACTAAGTTGTCACGCCCCTCAGAACCCAGGGTTAACCCTACTAAACCCTTGGGAGGTGCACTACCACTGCTGGCTGTACTAGGGGGCACAGGTGCCTTAGGGGCTGCAGTGGCAGGAGCCTGCCCTCCTCCTTTCTTGGTGCACTCACTTAACCAGTGAGATTTACTTTTGCAGTACTGGCACCATCTTTTGGATTGGCCTTCTTTCTTCTTTTGGGGAGCCTGACCCCCACCCTCTTTGGGTTGTTAGGGACCTGTCGAAGACTTCTGGTCATTTTGTTCCCCCTTAGAATCTTTACCCTTCTGGTCTGCTTTCTTCTGACCACCTTGATTCTGGCCCTGGTTCTGTTTAACTCTTGTACGAACCCATCTGTCTGCCTTCTTTCCCAATTCTTGGGGAGAGGTCAGATCAGAGTCGACAAGATGCTGACGCAACAACTGGTTCTGACAATTGTTTAAAATTTGTTCTCTCATCATCAAATTATACAATCCTTCGTAATCAGTAACCTTACTGCCCAGCAACCAGCCCTCAAAAGCCTTAGTGGCACAATCGACAAAGTCAGACCAATCTTGAGACTGCGTTTTCTGGGTATCCCTGAACAGCACCCTGTACTGCTCAGTGGTTAGGCCGAACCCTTCAACGAGTGTATTTTTCAAGACTTGGTAATCGTTAGCGTCCTCCACCCTTGTGGTGAGGAGCTTGTCTCTTCCTTTTCCTTCAAAGGAGAGCCACAAGATAGCTGCCCACTGACTTTGGGGAACACCCTGCACAGTGCAGGCCCTCTCCAAAGCAGTAATCCATTTGTGGATGTCGTCCCCTTGTTTAAAGGGGGGCACTATCTTCCCAAGGTGTTTCGTATCAAAACTCCTTTCCCTATTGCTAGGTACATTGCTGCCACCAGTGGGGACTACCCCACTTAACTGTTGCTCTCTAGCAAAGGCAAGCCTTTCTTTGGCCAGGGCAAGTTCTTCCCTTTCAATCCTCAGATTAGCTGCCCTTTCCTTAGCTTCGTACACTCTCCTCTGAGGGGACGTCATCCCTCTTTGAGAAGAGTTGTGAGAGCCATTGGTTTGAAGGGATCTGCCAGAGTCTCTCGACAGAGATCGGGCTCGTCCATTCCCAATGTTAAGCGGACCTGACAGTAGCGCTGGGGGTCCCCCAGTACCACTATCATGTTTGCTTAAGTTGGACCTGCTTAGTCTAACGACTTCTACCTGTCCCTTATCTGCCTCATCCCCAGAGGGATCCTCATCCTCATCATCCTCCACATCTTCGTTCTCAGTTGCGAGGTGGATGAGGTCAGGATCGTCTCTGGTTCCCTCGAGGGGAGGCATGTCTCTTTCTGGATTAGAAGAGCTGGGAAGGGTCTCAGCTTTTCTGGCATCATAAGTCTCCAAGAGACCAATCAGAAAGGACGTGGTGGGGTTAGACCCCTGCTTGATCTTCCTGGAGTGACACACTTGTCTTAACTCCTTGAAGCTCAGCACAGTATATCTCGAAGGGATGACCTGTGGAGGGTCAACTGACACAAGGGGAGACTCAGAGTTTCCTCCTTTGTCCGACATACTGTTTCTAGTGTGGTGTAAGTGATGCACCTACCTACACTATGTGTTTACCTACTATTCCCTTGCTAAGAGTTGCAGCCAAGGTGTGCTAAGCCTTGAGGAGCTGCAACAGCTGGTTCAGTAGAACTCAGAGTATTCTAAGCTTTAGTTATATGTACTAACAGTACTTATGTGATCTTTCAACAAGATATTCTTAGGATACGTGTGGTAAAACAACAGCAAGCTCAAATCCCACCGCTGCCACCAATGTGAGAAGTTGGCCCGATATGCAGCGTTCGCTATTCTAGCGACCGCTATGTATCGTTCCAACGACCCTTATGGTGTTTGGTTGTAAGTCAACCTATAGACCAGCTATCCTAGTAGCGTGGATACGAGCAGTCTAAGGCTAAAGACTCGAGAGGGCGCGTTAAGCCAGCTGTTTACCACACATGTACCCCTTGAACACCAAGTGAAAGGACACCACACAAGCGTTATGAAAATAAACAGGATATTTATTAAGATTCACAACAGCCCTGTACTCTTTATGAGGACAGGGTACTAAGCACAAACCAAATCTCTTAGGAAAATACTTCAAGTGCACAATTAAAACAAGTGTCCGAGGACACGGAAAGTTTAAGGTCTCGGGCGGACCCGATAAGGCAAGTCGGAAGCGAGGGACTCGGGACCCTAGAGTAAAGAGGCTATGCAGGCACCGAAATGCCGAGTTACCTAGCCACGAGGGCTGCGGCTGCACAAGTCTTACAGGCGTCGGGGTCTTCGCTGACGAGCCAGGAGCCGGAAGAAAAGGAGTTGCTGGCCGGCGACCAGTGATGAATAGTTCGTAGGGATCCAAGCCTGGATCAGAGATTGATGATACCTGAAAGCAGAGGGGACCAAGTTCGTACTACTAGCCAGTAGTCAGAGGGTGCCAGGAAGGCACCGGTTGGCCGTCACCTCGACCAGGTGAGTGGGCGACGCTAGGCTCTGCAGTCTCACGGACCAGGAGGCGTTGTCGGCGACCACGGTGGAGGTGCGAGCTGTCCCACGAAGGATGATGCTGTCGGCGTCGCTGGGCCCAGGATGGGGCAACAAGCCTTGGCAGATCTCAGGGCCACGTGGTGGGCCTAAGATGGCGTCTTGAGTGGACCAGGAGGGCCCGGGGTGCTTCTCGCAAAGATGGAAGCAAGGGCCAGTCTGGAGCAACCAGACCAGCAGTGTTGATTGTCGGATGTCGTCACAGAAGGGCACAAGCCAGCGGCTAGTGACCAGACAACGTGCTGAGCAGCGAGCAGAAGGGCCCCACGCAGATCGTGGAGATGCTGGGAGACTGCACTTCGGTGCTGGAGCGGCTCAGGGTCGGGGCTTCTCGGACCCCAGAGCACTCACCAGAGAATTACTTCGATGGTCGTGCTGGTTAAGAAAGCGTGCAGGTTTTGATGATGGCCGGTCCCTCGAGGTCTCGTCGCACCCACAGATCACAGCTGAGCTGATGACGTGGGTAGAGGTCAGAGGTGCCAGGGAAGTCGGTTCTCGTCGAGCTGGGCCGTCGGATTCCTTGAGGAAGGACTTACAGCAAACCGCAGAGTTCTTAGATGGTGCCCGCTGATGCAGGGTGACTACTCCTTAGTCACAAGGGAGAAATCTTGAGAAGAGTCTCGAATGTCCTTTCGTAGAAAGTAGTTCTTGATTCAAAGATGATCTAATTTGGAAGGGTCCCCGCTCCGGCCTTTATCCTAAAGAAAGGGGTGGGTACATGACTAGGTCCTGCCCTAAGGGTGGGACCAGGAAGGGGGGTAGTTACACCCCTCTCCCCTGCCGGACTTTCCCCAGGCCAGGGCTGGCGCCCCTGGAACTGGTTCTGACCGGCAGATGCGTAGTGAGCACCGGGGTGCCACTCCGCAGTCACCTTCTCGCAAAAGCCCTACCTACCCAGAATACACAAACCCTGTCTGGGATGGTGCGAACACCGCCCTCGACAGGAAACCCTTTGTCCAAGCTCTCCTCGCTGGAAGGACTCCCAGCAGCAGGAGGTCAGACTCGTGTCTGTGGTGGCAGCATCCATTTTGTGGAGCTGAGGCTTTAGTTAACTTTAACCGGGGTTCACAGTTACGTACATGTCGTGTCCCTCTAGAAGGGCGGAATGCTAACCTCGTCGCCAGAATTGGTGAGGGGGCAGCATCCCGATTCGTATGACACCTTACTCGACATGCCTTGATAACGCGACACTGAAGTTACCGATGTGGTACGCGTTATCATGGAACAGCCATTGGGTCTTCATTCCGCAAGCTGCAACCGGGCTCGGCTCGGGCCAGAACCTAGTTCACACGAGCCCACGCACTCTGCCTTCAGGATTGTCAAGGCCTGCCATAGGAGTGACTGATAGGAACTCGGGCGTCCATTGGATGGTTAGATATAGAGCTACTATACCTAAAGCAAAGGGTGATTACACGACTTTGCCCCAGCTGTCATGCAGCCAGTTGTGTCAAATTTAGGCGGCCAGCCAGGGGTGGCATAATGCATGCTGCAGCCCCTGGCGGCCCTGGGTACACCTATGCCCTGCGTTACGGGGTCTGATAAGGTGGCCCAGTATCAATTGGTAAATGCACCTAGGGTACATATCGTAATTTAGAAAGAGAACAGCCAGGCTGTGGGTCTGATTGGCAGGCCCACAGCCAGAGAAAGTCGTAAACCAGTGAAACAAAAGCAAAAAATCTGGGTGATCATAGGATTGCAGACCCTACTCTCCTACACATATCTCTTATAAACTCACTGTCTTGCTATGCCTGGTGTATTGTAGATGGACTTCAGACATAAAAGCCTTAGACATCACCAGCAGGGCCTACCAATCAGAATGGGTTAGTTTTATTTAAAAGGCGAACAGAGGCCATGTCAACTAATGTTTTCTACCCCTTATTTACAGAGAATGAAAGAATGTTTGTAGTGAAATGTTTGATGGAATATGAGAGGACTGTGAGTATGAGAGGAAATACAGAAAAAATGCTAATATCCTATAAATTGCCTCATAGAGCAGTTTACTCCCCAACCATAGCACAATGGGTGACAGAAGTAATGAAAGAAGCAGGCGTAGACATTATTATGCTTGGTGTACACTCCGTTAGGGGTGCCTTGGCCTCTAAACCTCTCTTCCCGGTAGATATCCCCAGGATTGCGGCTTTGTCCAATGAAAATATGTTTAAAAGTTGCTATTCGACCTGTTACTAGCTTTATTGACAATGTATTAAATGCACTTTAAAACTGAATAATGTTAACCTCTGTATCATGCTATAACATTTAGATTTTTCACAGCCTGGTGGGCAGACATTCTGGGTTTTATTAAAGACACGGAGGCTTGGATTATCCCTCCACTTTGGAACCCTCCCTGATGGAGAAAAGTTATTCATTTTGTCTTGGGTTTTTCTTTTCCAGAGTAAGAAGTTTTCACTGCTTAAGTTTTTCATTTGTAAGTTATGGATCTAAGAAACTATCTTGTTCGCAAAACCAAAAAAGGAAGAACACTGCATGCGGGGGAACTTTATTGTCTATTAGAAAGTTATTGAAGTTCTATATTCTTCGATTGTTGCTGCTGTCAGCGGGCAATAAAGGAGCGGGCAATAAAGGAGATTTGCATCATCGTAACCCCGCTGTCTTTAATAAAATACAGACTTTCTGCCCACCAGGCTGTGAAAAATCAAAATTCTCTTTCAAATGTAATTTTTTTGGATGTCCATCAGACAAAGCCTTTGTGCAAGATGATGACAATCAGAATAGGCAACCCCCCCACCCTCCTCCTGGACCCCTACTCTCTGGACGGCCTATAGGAAGCTTTATAAAATCTAACTAGCTTTTCTTTGCTTCTGACAGAACGAGCTAAGAACTGAGAAGAAGAAACTTGAATCTGAAATTGAAAAACTGCGGCAAGTCCTGAAAGAAAATGAGCAAACACTGCACGGGAGACTGAAGGAGATGGAGAAGAAAATCACCATGGTGGAAAATGCAAATATCACCAAACTTTCCAATCAAATCACCTCTCTCAATGCATTGATAACGGAGATAGGAAAAAAGTGTGAGGCGCCGGCATGGGAACTCCTGAAGGTGAGATACTGTTTGGGAAATACAACAAAAGAAGGAAGTGAAATATTCCTATTTTGTGTGCATTAATAAATGTATGAGTGGAACACACAAGATCTCCTGGCAGGGTCAATGCACAGTGACCCCACGCACTCTGACAGCTGCACAAAATATACAGTCATGGATTATTTACACTGTCCTACTTGATGCTGAGAGCCCGATTCAATATACAAGCAGTGGAATGTACAGTGACCTCTTACAGTGTCACATACAAGTTAATGCGACATAACAAGCAATTCCAGTGACCGTAATTAACGGGGAACCAAAGGAGCAAAATGTGAAAAAAGCTGAATAAAAATGTAGAGCATAATGTGAGCAAACATCTAAGAAATTTTGAAAGAAACCAAATTCCTCCTTTTCTAAGAAGTTTAAAAACATTTCTGTTTTAAATTGATTACTTTTCTCCTGATGCAAGTGGCCACCTACTTTCGAGTGCACTGATCTCTTGTTAGGGTGAACAGCTATGTAACTACAGTACAGAGGATAGGTGGTCCCAGTCGGACAATTTGGAAGAACACAAATATTTATGTAGCAGCATCCATTAAATTACTCATACTATAAAATTCTGCTCATTAGTATTTATTCATATTGAACATTAATCTGAATGTTCAAAATCCAGCAAAACATCTGGAACATACATATGCAAAAGTGCCCCGAATGTGTAAAATGGAGAAAGGAAGGGCTTGTGTGCAAAGTGGGGTTAAATGAGAGTAGAAAGCGAGTGACAATATACACATCAACAATGATATTAGTATGAATTCTAAGTTGTCCTGCGCATGAGGGAGCACTCCACGGCAGGCAATTCATCTGAATTATTACTACCAGGGGAACCCGCAAGTTTCATGCTGAGTTTATTTTCCGCTTAACGCGTTTCAGAGCCCCAAGCACCTTTGTCAAAGGCTGCCTGCAGCTTCCCAAGAAAACATCCAAGGGATGCTCTCTGTCATCCTCGGATGGATGCTCTCTGTCATCCTCGGATGGATGCTCTCTGTCGCCCTCGGATGGATGCTCTCTGTTGCCCTCGATGCTCTCTGTCATCCTCGGATGGATGCTCTCTGTCGCCCTCAGATGGATGCTCTCTGTCGCCCTCAGATGGATGCTCTCTGTCGCCCTCAGATGGATGCTCTCTGTCGCCCTCAGATGGATGCTCTGTCGCCCTCAGATGGATGCTCTGTCGCCCTCAGATGGATGCTCTCTGTCATCCTCAGATGGATGCTCTGTCATCCTCAGATGGATGCTCTCTGTCTTCCTCAGATGGATGCTCTCTGTCATCCTCAGATGGATGCTCTCTGTCATCCTCAGATGGATGCTCTCTGTCATCCTCAGATGGATGCTCTCTGTCATCCTCAGATGGATGCTCTGTCATCCTCAGATGGATGCTCTCTGTCATCCTCAGATGGATGCTCTCTGTCATCCTCAGATGGATGCTCTCTGTCATCCTCAGATGGATGCTCTCTGTCATCCTCAGATGGATGCTCTCTGTCATCCTCAGATGGATGCTCTCTGTCATCCTCAGATGGATGCTCTCTGTCATCCTCCGAGCGATGCTTTCGGTCACCCTCGTAGGGATGCCCTCTTTTGCCCTTGGAGGGATGCTCTCTGTCACTCTAGTAGGGATGCTCTGTCATCCTCTTAGGCATGCTTTCTGTCACCCTCTTAGGGATCTTTCTGTCACCCTCTTAGGGATCTTTCTGTCGCCCTCTTAGGGATGCTTTCTGTCACCCTCTTAGGGATGCTCTCTGTCGTCCTCAGAGGGATGTCCTGGATGTTTTCTGTCACCCTCATCTAGTGCCCTTTACATGGAGCTACTTCTCATGAAGCTTCTTGGCTGTAAACTAATCAACATATTTGATCAGAACATCACAGTTAAAGTGACAGCGTATAACCACGATAAGGAGGCTTACACCTCTAACCCCACCCTAAGCCATATTGGAGAGGAATTTGGTTAACATTTAGGGTGCCAAGAAAATCGAGTTTTAAATTACATTTCTAATGCTGCTGGGCAGAATTTGCAGATTCATTTTGCACACTCTGTAATATAATCAAGGGTTACTCGTAATATAAAATTGTCACTATTCTTCAAACTAAATGTATCTGGGGCAACATGCCATCACCTACTACAAATGCCTGGTTACTTAGCTGGTTACAAAAAAGAATACAACCCAGTTAAGCCACCGGGACCTGGGTGACTAACAGTACAGAGGATAGGTGGTCCCAGTGGGACAATTCGGAAGAACACACATATTTATGTAGCAGCATCCATTAAATTACTCATACTATAAAATTCTGTTCAATATTATTTATTCATGTTGAACATCAATCTGAATATTCAAAATCCTGCAAAACATCTGGAACATACATATACAAAAGTGCCCCGAATATGTGGAAGGGAGAAAGGAAGGACTTGTGTGCAAAATTATTCTGGACTTACTTCTCATAAGATAATGTCAAAATTCAACTATGTTCTTTTCAAAAGAAAATTTCCAACGAAGGGGCCACATTTGAATCCAAAGGTTCCCAATTACTGTGAAGAGTAACAAACAAGCAGGGGACCAAAGATTCAACACCACTCCTCAAAATGTAAGGTTTTAAAATGTTTAAAGGAAAAGCGTGTCTGTAAAAATCGGTCTCATTACCTCATGGAAAGGGAGCTGTCATCATTACGGGGTAAACAAAATTCCAAAGTTCCAAAGGGTCTCTGAGGTACCAAAGTTTCCAAACAAAAGCCTCGTCACCCATGTGACTTCCACCCGGCAGCATCGAGCGTCTGTCACTGCGCAGGCTGCACGTGAGTCATGATGAGTCGGCATCGAGCGTCTGTCACGGCACAGGCTGCGCATGTGAGTTATGAATTTTCCCTTCAGTGCTCCGTTTACGAAGGAGTGAAAGGATGCAGTCTGCCTCAAGGTAATTGATTTAGTCTTATCAGTGTCTATGCTTAAACAAATTTCCATTTCTTTATGAGTGGAACTTTGGCCAGAGGGTTCATTATTGTCTTTCCATCCTTTTGTTTAGAAACTTTGTACCTCAGAGACCCTTTGGAACTCTTGAACTTTGTTTACCCAGTTAATGATGACAGCTCTTTTCCACAAGGTAATGAGACCAATTTTTACAGTCACGCTTTTCCTTTAAACATTTTAAAACCTTACATTATTTTGAGGAGTGGTGTTATATCTTTGGTCGCGAGCTTGTTTGTTACTCTTCACAGTAAATTGGGAACCTTTGGATTCAAACTTCCTCCCCTCGTTTTCTTTTGAAAAGAACATAGATGAATTTTGACATTACCTTATGAGAAGTCCAGAAAAATTCTGTGTTTTGAATTCACAATATCATCCCTAAATCAAATCCCTTTGCAAATAACTGATGGCGTCCAACCTTCCCCTCTTTTTAGGTTGCTGTCTGTCTTTTCTCTGACCTAGCAGCCCACAGGCCTACTACTATCATTTCAACCACTTAGCCAATGTTAGTTTACAGTAGTTTAGTTTCCCTTTTATATCTAGACTTTGCATTACAAATTATGACAAATTCTAAGTATTTCCCTTTATTAAATTCTCTGGTGCCCCTTTACAGTCCTGAGGAAGACCCCATTGTAAGGATCAAGGTCACCTACGTCTGTCAAGGGTCGAAATGTTGACATATTGTTGTATATAAGCCAATGCGGGAAACAGTGCTTTGTTCATTGTGCCTATTCAGCGGCATAATGGCTGCGAATTATTTTGCTTTTGTATAATTTTCATGTAGGACATACCAATATCATTGTTGATGTGTATATTTTCATTCCCTTCCCACCCTCATTTAACCCTCACTTTGCACACAAGTCCTTCCTTTCTCCCTTCTACACATTCAAGGCACTTTTATATATGTATGTTCCAGATGTTTTGCTGGATTTTGAACATTCAGATTGATGTTTAATATGAATAAATAGTATTGAGCAGAATGTTATGTTATGGTATGAGTGATTTAATGGATGCTGCTACATAAATATGTGTATTCTTCCAAATTGTCCCACTGAGACCACCTATCCTCTGTACTGTTAATCACCCAGGTCCTGGTGGCTTAACTGGGTTGTACCCTTTTTTTGTAACCAGCTATGTAACTAGGCATTTGGAGTAGGTGATGGCATGTTGCCCCAGATAAAGGTAGAGATTTCCACAGAAAACTCTTTAGTTTGAAGAGTAGTGACAATTCTATATTTCGAGTAACCCTTTTTTCCCCCCTCCTTTATGCGATTTTTATGGTTATGTCAGACAAGGTCCCTTGTCTTGGTTCCGATTGGTATGGCTGGAGACCGCCCTTTATTAAAGTGCTTAGGACTGGGACTTATCCGTGGACCTTTAGATTTGTTGAAGTCGGTCACAGAAACCAAGTGCCGACCATTTGAATCTGAAAGATCGCATTATATGTATCATTGGACATTCCTACGAACCCTACCTCATGTTTTTGTCCCATAGATCCCAAAACCTTGTTTTGTTGCTGTTCCTTCTTTGTTTATCCAATAGCCTGACTTTCCTTACTGAGCCAATCCACTCTATTGCCCTGGGAGGGGTAGTAAGAATCCAATTCACACATATCTCCCGCCTAGCTAATATTATTAGGGTAAACAATAAACACTTTTGACTTTTACTTAATACAGAATAGAACGATTACTATCGAAAATATCAAATATAACAATTAGTGGGCTTACCTCAATATTTGTTTCTAGAACTTTAACAATGCTCTCACCCACTTCTTCCCAAAAGATTCCCAGGTGTGGACACTGGTGGAACGTGTGGATATCATTCGCCTTGGGATCCCGGCATTTTGGACATTTTCTTACCACCTGGTTGTTCAGTTTGGAGAGTCTTTCCGGCGTCCAGTATGACCTATGTAAAGTGAAGAGATGATTTCTCCTAAGTGGTGCAGAGACAATAGTTTGCCATAAAAGAGTGCAGGACACTTGCCAAAGATGATGCAAGTCTTGAGTAGGGAAGGTCTTTCTCCATACTTCATCCGGGACAGTGAATTCATTGTCAGGGGGACTGTATCAAGTGCCAATACCATTTTGGTATTTCTTTTTTCCGTATGTCGGTTAATAGTGTGTATTCCAGATTCGCTGTGATTTTTAAACTTATTTTCAGATCTTTCGACAAATTCTGTAGTTGATCGTATTTAAACCTGGAGATCTTGCCCTGTGTTACTTCCAATAATGATTCCCAACTTATTAATGATCCAGAGTCCATCAAATGTCCCTATCCTGTTATTCCTGCTTCCCTAAGTGGGGTTGCTAATGTATCTTTTAGGCACTCTGGGGTTCCTGGAGACCCCCAAATGGTTGCTAGCTGGCTATAGTACGGAATCTTCCAAATTCTTCTAATATCGTACCATAACTTGTATGCAGTGTTAAGTACCTTTAGTTTGATCTTTTTAAAGTATTTTGGATGTCCAAACTTGTAGAAACAATGATCGTCCTGTGTTACGGCTTTCCAGTAAGAAGAATAGTCGGCATGAGGTCTAAGAACATTTCTTATATGTTTAAAATGAAAGGCTCTATAGTAAGAAAGAAGATCAGGGCTAGCAATGCCCCCTAGATATTTCCTCTGACACAGTTTTCTCCATGATATCCTCACTCCCTTTGAGGAAGAGGAATAACACGAAAATGAATATAGACCCAGTCAGTTCTATATTGGTGAAGACGTGCCCAGCCGGGCAGAGGTCCTCAAAATTTATATTTAAATATAGATTTACAAAACACAATAACACCTTCAGCAATTCATGTACGTGGGGCACAAGCCTGTACCAACCCACGACAATACAAAGACAAAAAACATACACAAAAGGGCTTATAAGGCAAAATCAGCAGTCTCTGTAAGTTTCCAAATTGTTAGCAGAGAATTACTCATTGGAACCATTACAAAACTTTGTCTAGAAAATTCCACAAGTATATGGTACACAGTAGGTCGACGACGTTTCGGACCCCTTTACTAAATGATGGGGTCCATCATCAGGACAAAACAGTGGTTGCCTTTTTTGTTACTAGCCTCTTTAGCCAGGGGGCATATGGAAGGAGAGCTCATATAAGAGCGCGCAGGGAAGAAGTTAGGCCAGGAGCGAATTAATATTTCGGTCCAATTGATTTTCCAGAGGGCATATGGAAGGAGAGCTCATATAAGAGCGTGCAGGCAAGAAGGTAGGCCAGGAGCGAATTAATATTTCGGTCCAATTGATTTTCCAAGAATTGATTTATAACGAGGGTCCAGGGGCGGGTAGGGATAGTGTTCCGGTTCCGCATGAACCTTGGACGCCGGATAATGCCGGTAGCGCCGTATTGCGCTGGGGTCCTGGACCAGGATTGCCGGATCAGTCGGCACGAATGGATTTCCTGGTTAGGTACTGATCCGGCAATCCTGGTCCAGGACCCCAGCGCAATACGGCGCTACCGGCATTATCCGGCATCCAAGGTTCATGCGGAACCGGAACACTATCCCTACCCGCCCCTGGACCCTCGTTATAAATCAATTCTTGGAAAATCAATTGGACCGAAATATTAATTCGCTCCTGGCCTAACTTCTTGCCTGCACGCTCTTATATGAGCTCTCCTTCCATATGCCCTCTAAAAAATCAATTGGACCGAAATATTAATTCGCTCCTCGCCTAACTTCTTCCCTGCGTGCTCTTATATGAGCTCTCCTTCCATATGCCCCCTGGCTAAAGAGGCTAGTAACAAAAAAGGCAACCACTGTTTTGTCCTGATGATGGACCCCATCATTTAGTAAAGGGGTCCGAAACGTCGTCTACCTACTGTGTACCATATACTTGTGGAATTTTCTAGACAAAATTTTGTAATGGTACCAATGAGTAATTCTCTGCTAACAATTTGGAAACTTACAGAGACTGCTGATTTTGCCTTATAAGCCCTTTTGTGTATGTTTTTTGTCTTTGTATTGTCGTGGGTTGGTACAGGCTTGTGCCCCACGTACGTGAATTGCTGAAGGTGTTATTGTGTTTTGTAAATCTATATTTAAATATAAATTTTGAGGACCTCTGCCCGGCTGGGCACGTCTTCACCAATATAGAACTGACTGGGTCTATATTCATTTTCGTGTTATTCCTCTTCCTGCAAGGGACCACTGTTGTGTACATATGACTAAGCTCCCCGAGGTCCCTCGCTGATACTGTTTGGGGTCCCCTTGTTGTTTAAAATAGAGACTCACTCCCTTTGAGGCACAAATAAAGCTATTAATTTCACTCTGTATCTTTTTTTAGCCAAGGGATCTTAAATTCTAACAGTATAGCGTTTAGTAAGAAAGTGAACTTTGGCAAAATAGGCATTTTAATTACATTTGAACGCCCCAATAAGGACAGGAATAGACAACTGCACAATTTTAATAATTTCCTCATTTCCTTAGTCTTTGAGTTTAAGTTAACCTGAGCAACTTCTTCAATGTTTTTCGTAACCTCTATTCCCAGATACTTGATATTTTTTGATTGAACTAATGGTGTTACTACATTCCAGTGCATTATTTCAGTTTTCTGTATATTCCCCTGATAGCCTGAAATTTGGCCAAAGTCAACAAGCCGCTTCGTGATGAAGGGGAGAGTTTTATTAAGATCTCTTATAAACAATTGAATCATTGGCATACAATGCCACTTTATTTACCCAGCCGTTGAATTGGAATGGGTTAATTTCCTCGACTCCCCTTATCATATTGGCCAGTGGTTCTATATACAAATTACAAAGATGAGGAGACAAGGGGAAACCTTGTCTCGTCCCCCTTCCAATCTGAATCTGTTTAGACAAGCTACCATTTAGGACTACTTTTGCAACTGTCATATTTCTTATTACTCTTAAAAAAGTGTTCCCAAACCAAAGTGTTTTATAGCTTCATGCAAGTATATCCAATTTACACGATCAAATGCTTTAGCAGCATCAAAGGTTAAGACTGCGAATGGTAACTTTGCTTTGAAGGCTTTGTCAATGGACCAGATTGGTTGAGGAGTAAGATCATGTAGTTGTCTCCCTCTTATAAACGCTTTTTGTTCAGTATGTATGATTTTACCAGTGATATTCCCCATCCGTACTTCTAATATTTGGGTAAAAATGTTTTAATCACAATTTAAAAGTGAAATGGGTCTGTATGACTCACATCTGAGTGGACCTTTTCCTGATTTTAACATTAAGCTGATGGTGGCATCATTCCACGATTTAGGGAGCTCAACACCTTTCAAGTAAATGTTATTGAAGAGGACCGTCAATTTTGGAATTAGTATTTCCCTTAAGACTACATATAATTCCACTGGGATAGCATCTGGGTCTGCAGATTTCCCTTTTTTAGATTTTTGTCGAACCTCTAAAACTTCTTTGCCGGTAATTACTGCATTTAACACTTCGCTAAGCCCTTCTCCCAGAATTGGTAACTTTGATTCTCTCCGGTACAAATCTACCACATTGACTGAGGAGGTCTGATCCTCCTTATACAATGTCTGAAAAAAATCTTCGAATGCCTCTTCTGTTTCTGTCCTGCTCTCTACCTTTGCATCTACCAAGTCACTATGTATTGCATTTATTATGTTCCTGCTGTTGTCAATTTTGGTTGTCCATGCTATGAGTTTCCCACTATTCTCTCCGTATTCATAATTTGACAATCAACTAGCCACCCATCTTTTCATTATCCTTCCTTCGAAATAGACATACAATTCAATTTTCTTTTTAAGAATTTCCTCTTTTACTTTTTCTTGTTCTGTTGCATGCTCCTAAACTAGGAGTGCTTAACCTACCATACCTCTTATATGCGGATGACATTGTTCTAATAAGCCACACTCAAGTAGGGCTTCAAAACCTCCTGAACACCACACAGAGTTATTCTGAGGCAAATGATCTAGAAAGTAAATCTCGAGAAAACTCAAACTATGACCATCAGCAAAAGAAAAAGAAAAACTTTCACGTGGTTCTGGAATAAATCTCGCATTAAAGACACGCCAATATATAAATATTTAGGCGTGAAGATTGACAATGGTGGTCGATTCAGTGTACAAAGGTCTAGCATTAAAGGCAAAGGGATTGCCCTGGCAATCGCTTTTAAAAACCTTGAATATTAAGCTAACTGGTCCATCATTAACACCTTTGGTACAAGTTATTTGAGCCAAATTACTGCCAACAATCACTTATGGAAGCGAGGTCCTACGAGGCAGAGATGCAACAATACTTGATAGCACAATCATAGCCGCATATAGAATTATCTTTAGCCTTCCTAAGCGGACCTCCCCATCACAGATTAGGCTAAAGTTTGGCATCCAACAACAGCTCCTGGCATGTCAGGGGGCTTATATCTGTGTATGGGACAAAGTGAGGAAATCTGCACAAGGAACATTGAACGAATACCTGTGGAGGGAGATAGAGCAGTGTTCGACTTCGCCTGCAGCTAAATATCTAGCAAAAAGCCTTCCAAACACTGGGCTGGAACAGCTTTGGGCTTCCTCCTCAGATCACAAAACTTTCAATAAATTGGTAAAGAAATCTATCAAACACCAGTCGTGGGTACAAGATAAAACAGATTTCTCAAAAAGAACGCACGCTTGGATGATTTTGAAGTCCTATTCGGCAAAAGCTCCTCAGAACTATTTTGGTCTGGGCTATGCCAAAAAGACCAAAATGTGCTTCTTAAGATACAGACTAGGGTTGCTGCCCTGCACTCAGCATCTCCCACACTGGTTAAAACAGAAAGCAGGTCTGCCATGCCGGTTATGTGGTTATATGCAAGAAGATATGATTCATCTGCTATGCTCTTGCGAGAAAATGCAAGCGGAGAGGAAACTTCTTTTAAAACAGCATTTCATTCGATTTGGGATCCGTACACGAAGGAGTGCAGTACTTACCTGTTTCTCATCTCAAGACCCTCAACTGAGCTGCAGCCTTGTAAAATTTTTAAAGGCTGTGGAGAAAAAAATGCCAGGACTAGAATCTTGAACCGACCTGATCCTGACCTGTTTTATAATACAAACTATGCTTATAGTCCAAATACCGTGTGATAAATGAAAGGCTAATATGATTTTATAACTATGACGAACAGAACACCGTTCATACTATGATGGTTTTAAACATATGTGATTTTATATTGTGTTTTATCTTAATTCATACTTTGTATTGCATTGCATTGGTTTTAATTAACTGTGCAAATAAAATTATCTTATTACCTTATCTATCTTATTTGTTCTGTTGCAGAGGTTGCTGCTTCATAATTCCTGTGTTGGTCTAGAATTTCTGATTCTAATTGAATTATAATATGTCTAGATTCCTTATTTCTTTCTGCAGCTAGTCCAATCAGAGCTCCTCTGACTACGGCTTTGTATGCATCCCACACACCTTGCAATGAAACTTTACAGTTAGCCTTAATTTGAAAGTCTTCCTCTGTTATAAGTTTTAACTTTTCTATAATTTCCTCATGTAATGAGCGAGTGTGATCTAAGGTCCACCTAATCTCACCCTGTGTATAGCTTTGGAGGAATTTGAATTGGACCAGGGAGTGATCGGATAGATGGGCTGGAACATGATTTACTTTAATAACATGTTTGCTTAATGATATATCTATCAAGAAATAATTCTTGATGAATGCCTATACTTATGGTTTATATATGGAAATCTGCTATTCTGATCCCCTTTACTCTTCCATATATAACTAGTCCCAAGTCTTCTTTAAACCTATTAATCCATTCCCTCATTTTGGGGAGTTTTAAGACTCTCCCTTGTGGGTGTCTGTCTTTCCTTGGGACTAATAACAGATTAAAGTCTCCCCCTATCATTGTTGGGACCGATATATTACTTAGCTGAGCATTCAGGGATTGCAGAGGGGCTGGGTCATCTGAATTTGGGCCATTGTATTAGACTACAAAAAAAGGTTTGCCCTTTATGTTGATCTTAGCTGCAGCCCATCTGCCATTGAATTAGCAATTTCTTCTACAATGTTTATCTTTGAGGGTTTTAACAATTATTGCTACACCTTTAATACAGCAGGACTGATTAGTACAGATTGATTTTTCCACACATTTTTCATGTTTTATAATTTCAAGCCACTCCGATTTTAACAAGTGGGTTTCCTGTAAAATTATACGGTCACATGTATAGAGCTTAAAGTATTCAAAGATTTTTTGTCGCCTTCTCCACACCTTCAGGCCATTTACATTCCATGTTATAATTTTAATTGTACTCTCTAATGCTACCATCTATATTTTCTGCTCACTTCCTTTGTCGCTCTCTCCCCAGGCTCTGATTGTTTTAGGTAAAAGGTTCAGTTTTCAGGACCTTGTATTCCCTGTCTCTTGCATAGCGGACAATTTTTGTTTTGTTTTTCCCTAATGCTCCCCACTCGATAAACCAAAAATAAAATAACCTAAACTAACTCCTGTCACCCTCTCCTGGAGAACCCTCCCTTCTATGTTTGGGCAAATATTATAGCCCTATTTATGTTTCGACTTCATGAGGTCATCCGTTTGACATAACTGGCCCATATTTTTTTACTTTAATTTGCTCAAGTAATGTCTCAACTTCTTTTGGTTCTTTAATATTGTAACTTTTGTTATCCCACATAATTCTCAGTAATGCTGTGAATTTCATCTGAACAGTAGCACCTTTATTTTCCGAGGATTTTTCCTTTGTGCACTTCATCTAAAAGGATCTCTTTGTGCTCTTTGGATATCTTCATCCAGTGCTTTGCTTTCGTCTCTAGTTCCGGAAAACAATCCTTCAACAAGGATACCAAGAAACTTTTAATATTCTGTCCCTCTGAGCCCTCCAGGATATTTAAAATTCGTAAAATGATCCTTCGCGAATTCAATTCAAAGAAATGTATTCGGTTATTATACAGGTAAAAATAACCATAAAAGTACAATTAATAGATCACAATCATATTCCATATTTAAAAATGTCAAACAATGCATGTAATCAAGAACTTATGTTAAAACTCATATTACATTTGATTTCTGAAATTTAAAAATGTTCTTTAAAAATGCAACAACGGAAGCAACAATATAAATATTATCCACTTTCTGAATTGCCAGGAATGCTGAGCGGCATGGTCTTAGTTCCATTCTCTTTAACACTGGAACAATCCATCTTTTTCTGGGTATCATATAAAATGTGCAAAAGAAGAAAACATGTGTAGACGACTGAGCTGACATATCGTCACATGGGCATTTACAAAGTGATCTTGACCAATCGTTCACCTCAGGAAAACTTAAAGATCTATGCAGGATGATGAGGCGAGTTAACAAAAACCTGTCAAAATCCTTAATAGGTAAGAAAATATAAGGCTGAATATTCACTCAAATGATTTTTATGAACCTTTCTAGGAACTTGACACACTAACAAAGGATCACTAAAATATTCCTTGTGGCCTATTTGGGATAAAAACATCTTAACATAATGTAGCCATCTTATCTTATTAGCCCCGTCAATACTCATTACGTCCTTTAAAAAACAGCAAATAAATGCAGTCTCTTTGGTGGTCCAAACCCTGTGCCACAGAAGAACAGGTTGAACTTTAATCAAATATTCAAGGTACAGCAGACCCAGTTCAGTGTGACAGATTTGTGTGAAAGTGCTGTCCGGGACTGCCAAAAGGTACCTAAGAAAAGTGTTTTCTGCCACCTGTAGTGTGGTAACCATAGCGTACCCCCAAATGCCTGCACCAGAAGTAGCAATTGCTACACAGGTCTCCTTATAAACGCACAACATTTCCCCTGTTGACCGCCTACCCATTTTCCTGCTAAAATTTGTCAGTGCCATCAGTGACTTACAGAATAGGAGCCTTCTAGCTTTAATTGCATTGCACCAGGAGCCTGATCAAAGAGGATCCCCAAATAGGGGAATGTTGGCGTATTATCTAATGCCTTTGAATTAATATGAATTGATATTTTATTTTTATTAGCCCCAAGCCCACAATTCATGGAGAAGGTTTTGGAACAATTAATTGTGAGGCCCAGATTAGTCATAAATTTCGAAAAGGATGTTACAGCCCTTTGCAGGGCAATGGGCGTTTGGGCAATCAAAACTGCATCATCTGCGTAAAGGAGTGCAGGGGTGGGTTGTGTCGCTGCCGTAGGCAGGTCCCTGCACTCCCTAAGCAGAGTGCCTTCTAGGTCGTTAATGTATAGAGTAAACCGGAATGGGCAAGGACATAGCCCTGCCGCACCCCTCTTGAAATATGAAACGTCCTAGTACAATTCCCATCCTTACAAAAACGGACCTTAGCCCTTGCCCCTGAATATGGTTGACTAAGAAAGTAAACTATATGTTCATCCACCCCCAGCCTTTCCAGAATTGCCCACAGCTTTACCGGAGTGACACAATCAAATGCTGATGTTAAATCAACAAAAGTTTAAAACAGCTTCCCTTTTTTGGCTTTTGTGTTTTTATCCAAAAGAATACCAAAATTTAGACCTTGATCAATAGTTCCGAGGCCCTTTCGAAATCCATATTGGCGATCGCTGATAATTGATTGCTCGTCTGCCCATGTTTGTAGTCGATCTATTAACACACGCCCAATTATCTTAACTGTGGAATCTAATAATGATATTGGGCGAT
Source organism: Lissotriton vulgaris (assembly GCF_964263255.1). Taxonomy (NCBI): domain Eukaryota; kingdom Metazoa; phylum Chordata; class Amphibia; order Caudata; family Salamandridae; genus Lissotriton; species Lissotriton vulgaris. Next base: position 779,506,347 of record NC_141696.1, on the reverse strand, counting down.
AACAGGCTGGGCTTCCTCTATTACCCTTCTTATATATCGGTACGATGATAGATTCATACCATGTCGTTAGCAACCCCATAGAGCAGAATGCTTTAAAGAGTTGCGTGAGCAGGGGTCCCCATAGTTCCACAATATTTTTAAACAAGTCAACCGGGACACCATCCGGGCCCGGTGCCTTGCCGCCCAAACTGGCTTTAATTAATAGCCAAATTTACCTCTTTCAAAGTAAAGTCCATATCCAGTTTCTGAAAAGTGGGTATGGGCTCGAAGTCGGGTTCTAGTCCTTCCGGTACCTGATCAGTTGAAGGTTGATCACTATAGAGTTTAGCATAGTGTGATACCCACTCATCTTCCGAAATAGCAATCTCTATGGTTGCTTTGGAGTTGTCATTAAAAAATGGGGCATTAACCGCCTTCCAGAAAGCGGCAGTACCATGATTCATAGAAGCCTCGTACAAAGCATTCCATGCTTCCTTTTTTAATTCGTCCTTCCTTTTTGCAAGGGCCTTCTTATAGCTCCTTCTGGCTTCCCTTATCAGGTCCTGATCCTTGACTCTGGCTTTTAAAGCGTTTTTGAGCCTAGAATAGGCCTTAGTACAGGCAGAGTCAAACCACCACCCTGTTTTAGCACCACACCTTTTGGCGTCTACCCAAAGACATTTTTTAATTTGGGCCGAAATGACTTTAAAGTTCTCTATTATTGGAGTCAGGGGAATTTTCATCTAAACAGGCATGAAAACTAGCATTACACTTTGTCAATAGATTAAAAAGAAAGTCCTCAGGAATTACTTTCGTCCACTTCAAGGAATATCCGTTTTGTCGGCTCAAAGCAATTATATTTAAGAGCTGCCTAGAACTATTTATCCTATTGGGCTCTTGCTTAAGTATCAAGATATCAACACTCAACGAGAAGTGGTCGCTTAAAGCGATGTCATCTGTACTAAAATTCCTAACACAAGCAGAGTGTCTACAGGATATCAGAATATAATTGATAGTTGGAAAAGCAACTCTGCCATTAAAAATGGACACAGACTATTGGCGAACCCCATATCGCAAGAAAACATTGTATGTGAAAAGTGGGGAAGACTAGTGTCTTTACCAACTGTAATCCCACACATCCCCCTTTCCCCCTTGTGGCATAAAAAGTAGGTAAAATCCCCTCCCCAGACTACAAAGACATCTTTAGAAATCTGGCCAAGTAGATTTTTTACATTTCTGCATAGGCTTCCCAGCATTTCCTCCACCAACTCGGAGGGAGCATTGTTATAAAAAATTCCCAATGATCGCGCATAGTGCCTTGTCCACATGTATCCTAACAATGTGATAATAGCTGTTGTTATTGACCATCTCTACTTTCCCAGTTTTTAAATAATTGGAAATATAGGTGCATAGCCCACCTTTTGCTCTACCATACATCGAGCTAATGGATGCGGTATGAAATGTTTTAAAACCAGACAGGTGGATAGGGTCTTCAGCCCAAGTTTCTTGTAAACTTAGTATCTCGAATTTCTTTACATAACGCACCCACACTTTATTGGTCACCTTAGTTTTTAATCCAGCCACATTCCCAAACATAATCTGGCATTTAGTGTCCTTAGCGATACTGTCTGCACTACCACTATGGCCCATACGGTTAGTGGGAATAATTTTGTTATAAGAAGTGGAATTGTGCACGTAATCATCCTGCTTCTCTACACAGATGGCGGCCATGTTGGTTGATTTCTCTTGTATGGGATGTACTATACTGATACTGTTTAGGCTGTCTGTTAATTCACCCATCTGCCGTGCATCAACAAGTGGGTTAATAATGGCAGCATCAGAGGGATGCCCCGATCTCAGTCAGTCCACTTCTTCCAACCCATTCAGTCAAAACGATTATGGGTGGAAATGTTAAACTGGTGTCTATGGGACGGCATTCAATCTGGCCAATTTAACCTTATGGGATTAAACTTGGAGGCTGATAAAAATATCCCAGGGGAACAGCACTAATCCGTGTGTTACCTGTGAAATCATTCCCAATTTTATTTAGAATCAGTTTCACAAGGTTTGGTGTTTTGAATGTCAATACAACACAGTCACCTGCAAGATTTTGTTTTCCTCTCCCCAACCAACTCGCCCTCCATTCGTCAAACAATTTGCCAGTTAGTCCTGTTCTACAACCCAACCATTGTAGGGACTTATTCCTTAGGTTCACCCATGTTTCATCCCCTGCATTGGTCAGTGCAGGAACATTAAATGAAACCACTACATACAGTGTTTGCTGCTGGAGGTAGATCTAAGCGCGTAACATGTTGTGTCCCGTTTGTCTGGTGCACAGTACTAAGACTTTCTAACGGGGGAGGTTGTGGCTGTCTTTACCAGAGCTTGGTGGGCCTGTGAATTGGTGGCTAGCGTTTTTTGCGCTGCTCGAGGTGGTACTGCTAAAGGAGCTTTAATACGGTCAACAGCAGAGCCCATATATCTTGTATGTGCACTAGAAGCTATCTGATAATTTTTAGTAATATGGTCAACTGAACTAGTTCTACCCGTTGCTGTAAACTGGACAATATCTAAACATTTGGATATTAATGCCTCAATTGCACCAATTCTAGTTGTGAGGCTTCCAAGGCGGTCTCTTGTTAGACTGTCTAGGGCCTCCAGTTTTGCTTTGTTTTTCTCCTTCCGTCTGCGTCCGCATATTTAAGCGAATGAATGCTTTTTCCCAGTTTTCAGAATTATTTACTGGTGCAGACTTAATTTTTTTTTGGGCCCTTTTACGGATTTTAGGGGATGGCCTCTCAGCTACAATGGAATCTATTACTTCTCCCCCCGTGGGACTTGGGTTAATGTTACAACAGTTACTCGGGTTCCTAGCACGCTTGTTTGGTGGCTGGTGCAGTGCATCGAGTTCCTGCTCACTTTCAGAGATATGGTCAGAGATGTTTACAACACAGTCATTTGTGACTTTACCTCTCTGATCTCCAACTATCTCAGATCCAACTTTCAATAAAGTGCTCTCCTCTCCTCCAAGCTTTAAGGCCTCTTCAACTATGTTGATCTGCCTTTTCTATGGCACCAACCGGGCCAGTAAGATAGTTTAGAAAGGACTGGCGAGGATGCTCTTCCACGTTAACTTGCTTTTTCTTCTGGGCAGAGATTGTTTTTCGCTTCTCCATATTTAAGTAAATAATACACAAAATATAAAACACAAAATGAACATGATAATCCACATTTGTAAAGCACGAACAATCACCCGTAATGGTCTCTAGGCGCTGGGGGCCGTCGGGAAGATTAAGCAAGCTATTGCCAGAGTCACATGGTGCTGGGCTAATCTGCCGCCGGCCCTGGTGATTAAACAGTGATCCCCAGATTCCAACATCAGTCGCCCAGGCCGCGGCGCCACACCTCTCCCAGAACAGCAGCCCAGATAAAAACAATTCACCAATAGGTGTGTCGATCTGTACTGACTCCCATGATTAAGAAAATATCAGAAGGACAGGAGTCCAATGTCCAAAGTCCTATTAAGGTATGCCCAGAAACTGTGGTAGTCCGACTTAGCAAAGCCCAGTTTAATTTCTTTCAGCAGCAAGGAAGCTGTCAGTCTGCCTATCTACCCCTGTGAGAGCGATTCCGAATCTCCATCTTGATAATTTGAAGCCATGTCGTGCATTGAGTTTTTATCTGTCTGCGGGCCATCCCCTACCTCACCTACATCTACCAAACAGTCATCTTCCGTCCCCGTTGTCTTCAATATTTAAAAGCGGTTTGGGGACTCTGCTATTCCAATGTTTTAAGGAGATTTTGTTTCTTGCATCTTATAGATAGCAGCAATTGATTTCCCTTCGCTTAATGAGGTCCCCTCCTTCGCCTGTTTGTCTTGCACTTTAAAGAAGGTACGGAGGGATGGCGTTATATTTGGATTAGCTCTCTTTTTGGAACGTTCACTTTTGGCCGCCTTAATAGCTCCGTTAGATACCACCCTCTTTGTTTTGTGAGCTTTTTAGGTCTTGCCTGAGCCAGTGCATGCGCCGCTCTGCAAGACATTTAGTAAGTGGATTTTGAAAGTGCTACCACAGGCTTTTGCTGGCCTCAAGCTTGCGTTACGTGCGTGTGTACGCGAGCAGCCGCCATCTGTCTTTCCTCTGTCACGGGTCATTAAGTGCATCGCGATCACTTTCGCTGCCTTGCGTCCGCGTCACTTTCACGGCTGTGCGGCTAATGCTTGTTTACCATGGCGCCTGCTTGACTCACAGCCATGCACATACCCGGCGCGGCGCTTTGTGTCAGCATGCCTGTTTCACTCGCAGTCACGCATATACCGGGTGCTGTGCTTTTTCTCAGCATTGCGATGCTTGCTCATCTCCATTTTTTTAATAATGCTCCAATTTAAATCTGCGCGGCGCACATTTTACAGGTATCGTGCTTTAATTTTATTTGCAGAGCTTCAAAGCTGCATCTGCTCGCCCTCCAGCCACCAAAAACAGGCTGCCTATTTGACACTCCAAAAGCCTCTTCTAGATCAACTGTACAGCAGCAGGTGATTAGCTGCTGAGCCCGGCTCCGACCTGCACGCCTTGCCTCCTCCCCTGCAGCATCTTTTCAGCAACCCACAACATCCGAACGAGTTGTCGGTGGCAGGAACTCCGGAATCCATACTGTAAGTGTTAGATTGACCCCATGCTGTTTGATTCCTTTTTTATTTCATTTTGTTTTATTAGCATTCGCTTAAGGATTATTTTAGTCTGCAGCTCAGGCTGTAGCACCATATCCTCTGCCGCTGCAATGTTTTACTTTTTAAAGGTATAAGCTTTGTTAGGAGCAAGGGATGGCACACAAAACCATTACCTTTTTAAAACTAAACAGGAGCGTATTTTGTTTACTTTTTTATTTACTCAGCACCAGCACCTATGGTAGTTTTGACGCAAACTGGTGAGAACTAGAAGGAGCCGGCTAAGAGGATCTCAGAGTACAGGACGAACAGGAAGCACCTTTATGACCACAAAACACACCGGGCTCGGCATTTCTCTGCACGCAAAGTTGTCGATGAGAGTGAGGCACAGAGCGAAGGCCTTCAGTGCAGTTTCAAGCCTGGGCTAGTCTGAGTCATAAATCCATCGATGTATGTGAGTTACTTCTTTTGTAAACAAACATTGGCATTGCCAATAGATCTCGCTTATAAGTATTTAGTTATGCAGCACAAAATCCTTGGTGCAACAACATTAACTGTTGCATGGCTAAACACTTTTAAGGTACAAGGTTTAGCCATGCAACAGCTGATGTTGTTGCACCAAGGATATTGTACTGCAAAACTAAATACTTATAAGGTCCCAAAAGCGAGACCTATTGGCTATGCCAATGCTTGTTGTTTTCTGTTAGGGAGTTTTATTTTATTAAACTCCGGGGAGTTTTCAAGTTCCTCTTCAAGTACAGTATGACCTTAACTTTCAGCGGGTGACGCGGGTAATTTTGTGTTGCGTAAGGGATAGCTCATTTTGAGTACAATTTTTTGTATGATTTTTTGTATCCACTTTTATAGCCTCTTTTATATTTGTGGGGTTCTCTAAACCCTCTTCCTCTTTCAATTCAGCCTCTGATGCCGAAATCTGCGCTTTAGCTTGAGCTTGTATTTGGGCTTGGGCTTGTAATATTGTGTTGTCTGCGGGGGTTCTCCTGAGAAGAATTAATTATCAAATTCTCTGAGGTCAACCCTCCTGGTCTTATAGTCCGATTCATGCAAGCACACACACTGTACCTGTAGGTTTTTCTCTGTTCACACCCCTCCTTGCAGTTTAAACAGTCCTTTGTGTGGATAGGGGCGAGGAGGCCATGTTGGTTCTCCTCGACCTATCCGCCGCTTTCGATGCTGTATCTCATGAAATATTACTGGACCGTCTAGGGCAGTCTGGAATCGGAGGTACTATGCTGACTTGGATTAGATCTTTCCTCACAGGTCGGTCTCAGAAGGTCTTTCTCCGACCTTTTGAATCAGAGGGTAAACCTCTTCTTTGCGGAGTGCGGAGTGCGGAGTGCCTCAGGGCTCGGCCTCTATTTTTCAACGTCTATCTGGGCCCGATGGCTACAGTGGTGGAATCTTGGGGGGTCAGAGTGATCTCCTATGCTGATGATACTCAGCTTGTGTTTTCATTTAGAGATCACTCTGACACCAGTTTTACCAACTTTCGCCACTGCCTCAGTAATATCTGCTCCTGGATGGCCTCGAACCACCTTGTATTGAACACCGACAAAACTGAGGTATTATTTTTTAATCAGAAAACCGCGCTGCCTGCTATTCAGTGGTGGCCAACTGTACTGAATCCCCCTCCGGTTCCAGTCCAGACAGCTCAAAATTTGGGCTTCCAATTTGATAACGCACTGTCCTACAAATCTCAAATCAATAAGGTCACATCAGCCTGCTTTGGCAAACTACGCATGATCAGGAAGATTTTCCCCTACCTCCCTCTGGATTCCTGTAAGACCATTGTTCATGCCCTGATCACTTCGCATTTAGATTATGCCAACAGTCTCTATGCCGGTGCTCCCCTCTACCAAATTGAGCGCCTACAAATAGTACAAAATGCCGCTACAAGACTGATTGCCAATATTCCTTTCCGCCACTCGGTTGCTCCATACCGGAAAAAACTGCACTGGCTCCCCATTACCCGCCGCATTCAGATTAAATCTTTGATTCTGGCCTTCCGCACCCTTAACGGGTTAGGCCCGGGATATTTGAGAAAGAGACTTAAACTATCTCAATCTGTCAGATCTCTGAGATCGAACAGCCTACGCCTCCTGGTGGTACCCAGATTTTGTCGTGTCTGGAGTGGGGGCAGAGCGTTCGGTGTAGTCACAGCAAAACTTTGGAACAGCCTCCCACTGGACCTGAGGTTCATTGAGTCGGAGTCTCTGTTCCGAAGCAAATTGAAAACTTGGCTGTTCACCATCTCTTAAGCAGCTTCTTTCTCTCTAGCCTGTAATCTGTAGCGCCGGGACACCACCGACGGGGGTAGCTGTGCGCTTTATAAGCTTCTTAAATAAATAAATAATAAATAAATACATGTAAACCATCTTCTTTGAGATCAGCTACCACGCTGAGAAGGGAGCAGCTGTTGGGTGGCCCTCTAAAATCCGTCCTAATCAAGACTTTACTGCTTGCTAACAAGCAGAGGACAGCCTCCATCCAAACACCTCCAATCCTCCTATTCCTGCTCTCAATGCTTTCCCTCCGTGAGCTCCTTGGCGGCTACACACCACATATTGTACCGGGCCCCGCCTCCAGCTCTGAGTTTGACACAGTTTTTACCACAGCGACAGAGCTTAGCTGGCCGCCATGTTCTCCTGACTCCTCACTGAGCTTATATTAGTAACCCTGGATTATATTACAGGGTGGCAGAGAGCATCCCTCCGAGGGTGACGGACAGCATCCCTCCGAGGGTGACGGACAGCATCCCACCGACTGTGGCAGAGAACATCCCTCTCTGGTTCCACAGTCTGTTCTGGAACAGTGTAAGTTGAAGTAGTTTATAATGACCATGACCTGTCAATGTTGGTACAAACATGTAATTTACCAGTCAATCTAAACACATGCTCAAATGCCATTTCTGCTTCTAAGAAAATGATAGATAGTAAACATATGTTTCCCGGGTGACGAATATGGGAATCAAGCCAACCATCACCAATGTAGATAAGGTTTGGCCCACAGTTTTGTGTCAGTGTTGAGAAATTAAATGGCACCCGTAAGACCCACAGTCCAAGGGAGGCTCATCCTTCTCACAAGAGAGGACCACTCTTGCCTCCTGCTGGAATGATGGGCCCGACCCGTTGATATGACCTCGCAACTCATTTTGGGATGCTCTCCCATGACCTTGTGGATTACCCTCTCTTGTAATTACAGGAAGATGACTCCCGAGATGTTTATGAACCTCTTGTGTCTGTCGTGGACGATGGCCCATGGCCTGTTGATGAACCTCAAAGGGTCCTATGCGTTTGGTTTATCTGACAATAGTGGTCCCCTGCTTGCACCACCCACTAAGGCAGTCACTCTACTGGCTTATAATTTCAATAGACCAGACTTCTCCCACAATTAGCTTGTGAGCTACTGGCGTCTCCCCAGCTACCTGCAAGTAGCTCTCGTGTGTAGCCAGCTTACTACATGAGACGTTTTTGCTTGTTTGAATTAATATATGTACTAAAATTCTGAAGTGTATATTTGAGATGAACATGTATTTAGTTTCAGAACTCATGAACCGATGTTTAGAAGAAAAATGGATTTCCAAGATATATTTAAAGTTGTTATTTGAGTGATAAAACCTGCAGCTTTGGAGAGAGGTATTATTAATATTATTACCTTGAGCAGGGGGCATTGCCCTTATGGCCCTCCTGTATTACTCATGCAGCTTTAAAGAGATGCATTATTAATATTATTAACATGGGCCAGGGGGCATTGCCTTATGGCCCTCATGTATTGCTCATGCAGCTTTGTAGAGACGCATTATTATTATTACCATGGTCCTGGGGCATTGCACCTATGGCTGTCATGTATTACTCGTGCAGCTGAGGAGTGTGGTAAATATTTGATTTACCGTCTTAATTTCTATGCAGGTAAGTACTTAACAAAAATAACTCAATTGGAAAGAAAGAGGCAGAGTCCGTGGTGTTAGAGTTCTTAGGGGTTTTATTCCTTAAAAAGGAATGGTCATGGTACCAGATCGGATATCTTGTTCCTGCCACCACTGGGGTGCAGGAAGGGATAGAGCCCTATTTTATTGACAATACATAGCTTATATACTTAAATCATACAATAGAAACCAATACAGGAGGCGTAACAGCTGAGAGAAACAAGATAACAGCATACACGTGGTAGTGATACGTAATCAGAAGGCGTGAACTGGGCGTGAACATAGAGGTGTGTGCTAGAAACGTCACATGTAAGTGTCACGAGTAGGTGGGTACTTAGCAGAATTTGGCAATGTCAGCAGAAATCTGAGGCCTGGATGCGCGCGCAGCTGCATGACGCGTGGATGACGTGGAACTGGAGGGTACAGGGGACTTGACATTTACACTAGCGGAAAGAGACAGAAGTCTGGTATGTCGGATCAACTCGTACCTATATCATATCTGATATTTGGGAACCGTATTATCTAGAGGGAAAGGTCTCTGGGGCAGCAGCTATTCTATACTGACTGTGAGTGCGTGTATAAGCGTCTAAGTGTCTGCATGAGATGTGAGGGGGCATGGGCCTACCATGGTAACAGAGGCTATGAATTACTTGCACGGAGACAGTGAGGCCGGGCCCTTTGCTCTGCAGCTGGAAGATGTTTACTTGAACTAGTAGGCAGGAATGTATGTTTGAGGAGCGGAACAGATAATTCGAAGGTTGAATACAGTGTTGGCAGGCAGCAGGCTGAACTAAGCGCCGTTAGCCGCACAGGGAGTAAGGCAGAGGTCACGGGTACAGAGGCAGCCTGGGCTGAGGCTTTCAGAGTCAGAAGGCAGAAAAAAAGCTCGATGGCAGAATTCAGGGCCTACTTCGCCAGAGCTGAAAAACGTGTAAAGTACACCACAAAAAGACATTGGCATGGCATATTTAGGAACAGAATATTCAACCCATTCAGGGTGGATCTGAAAGAGGACATGTTAACGTTGGACGCAAATGTATTTGCGTCTTCATAGCTGGCACAGGAGGGAAGTTACATGCACTTTAAGCTGGTACATGGAGATGGTGGGGTACACGTTAGGGAACATTTCTCGACCACAAAATTTATATTTCCTCATTCCCTCCTTGTTCCCTACGGACCCTTCATGATATATCGATTCTCATAAATCGATCAGTCGGTTCTTGTAACATTATTTGCTCTTCTTTCTTCTTTTCGCGTTTTAAGTGAAAACTGGAATGTGCAATACATGAAGTGGCGCACAGACCACAAATCGCTGGCCCACACTGTAGGCACAGGCAGCAACTGAATACTATGACAAGGGCAATGCCTAGGAAGGATAGGATCTTCCATCCCCAAGCGGTCAACGTTGTCCAGAACCAACCGGACCAAGTCCAGGTGCCTGGATTCTGATGTATCAAACTTGCAATCTTATGAAGACGTGTAATAGCTTTGTATACTGTAGGCGCGTTTTCTGGAATGAAAACACAGCAACTTGACCCGATGACCTTACAAGCTCCGCCCCTATCTGCTAGGATGACGTCAATAACAAGATGATTCTGGAGAACAACAACCCGCATGGCGGACTGCTCCTCTGTTAAGTTACCTAGGGCGGAGGCCGTTTCATTCACTACTGCTTCGAGTGTTCTAGTTAATCTGCGTATTAGTTTACTATTTTGGACAGGACCTGTGAAGAAAAAGAATCCTTTATTGAAATCTGTGTATTGCTCCCATGCCGTTTCAGTATAGTCGACAATCGGGAGATCTCTTCTGAGTCTATTCTTTACTAGATTTGTATTTCTGTGATAATCAGGAGGGGCTAGAAAAACAGGTGGCAAAAGGAATGCAATGTAACAGGTACCATCCCAATCTGGAGGTAAGCGTAGGTATGCGGTATGGCCACAAACAAAATAGGAATGACGAGTAGCTCTAAAGGAAGATTTTCCTTGATCACTGAATTCGACCACAGTAGTACATTTGCTATGACCTAAGTGTACTGAACCCTTCTTTCTGACACATAAATCACCTTTGACTGGTAATACTGACATAGCAGGGAGCACTGGTGCAGCCTCGGATTCGACAGTAAGAATCATAAGGTTAATTGTATAATTACCTAATCCATATACTTCATTTTCTAGATCAGTTCCTATTCTAATGGGAAGTCCCTTTTTGTCAGGATAACAGGCGTTAAGTAGAACTAAGTTCAAGTTTCCCCAAACCCAGTTTCCTTTGAAAACAGCAATATCAGGATCTAAGGAATTAATTATTCTAAACCATGCTCCACAAGAGCCATTGTGTGTGAACGGGTACGGGAAGAGGGGCAGAACTCCCTTGTATTTCTGATAGGGAGGGAGTCGGCCACATATCCAACAATTTGTAGCATTATTAGTCTGATGGGAGTGATGTAACATACTAATGAAGGTGTTGTTGCGCAGCGCAAGTCTGTAAGATAATTCATGGGGGGTAACTCGCTAAAAGAATGTTCGGCAGTGACATTGTAAGCAGATTGTTCACGCTTGAAGATAGGGTAATATACGGGAAGCAATATACTAGCAACAATAATCAGAAGACTTAGAAAAAACATAATCAGTAATGTCACTATACAGTGACTACGGAGTGATTTACAATATGCATGTTTCTTGAGTTGTCTCTCTCTCTCTCTATCTCGATCTAGGGGATACATGTCAGAAACTATTTAACCGATTCACCTAGGGGAGGACTTAAACAATTAAACTGTCTGACTTGCTAGATCGAAGCTTTGAACGATACTCCTCTTGGGGAGTTTTCTCTCTTTTTGGAACTTTGAAGTCTTTAGTATCGAGGCAGTCCTTTGAGGGGGTGGACGAGTCAGTTTCTGGCAACAGTTCATTACATTTTTTAATATGACTCGTGTGGATCCACCCCTTTCGGCCTTCCACCTTGATTGCGGTCCTCGTGGTAAGAAGGACGATCTTCGGCTCCTTCCAGCGGGCTTTTCCTGTCGAAGTTACGAATTAGGACTGTATCCCCGGGACGGACATCGTGTGGCTTTACATCAGTGTTGTCGGGGAAGGCTGCAGCAACCTGTGAACGACATGATTGGAGTGCAGACATCAAGGAGGCAAGGTAATCTGTCAGCATGTTACAATCAACATCGGTTATTTTCTTAGGCATGGGCGTCCCCCACATATTCGGTGGTCTGCCAAAGACCACTTCATACGGGGATAGTCCTGATCTCGAATGGGGGACCATTCTCATATAGAACAGTGCAACTGGCAGGGCGACTATCCAGTCGACCCCTTTCTCTTTACATATTTTTGCAAGGCGTGTTTTCAGTGTCTGGTTATGCCTCTCTACAAGGCCAGCGGCTTCGGGATGTCGGACGCAGTGGAATTTCCACTGATATCCTAGCAGAAGGGAAACCTGTTTCATGAGCTCGGATGAGAATGGCTGTCCGTTATCTGAGTACACGACACGAGGCAAGCCGTACCGTGGGAAGAATTCTCGAACCAGCTGCCTGGCAGTGGTCGGGGCAGTGTAATCTGGGACTGGATATGCTTCGGTCCAACGGGAAAGTGCACAAACAACTACGAGGACATACTTGAATCCTCGACAACGGTCCATCTGGATATAATCCATCTGGAGGACTTCAAAAGGGTGATCAGGAGGATGGAATCCACCTTGCTCTACAGGGACGCTTTTACCTGGATTGAACTGACAACAGATCATGCAAGTACGCACTTTCTGTTTTGCTGCTGCTCGTAAGTGTTTGTTGTACCAGAGATTCTGTAAACTGTTTAACATAGCTTTTTCTCCTAGATGTGCTGGACTATGTGCTGTATTTATTATGATTTGGACCATAGAGTCGGGGAGAAACCATGTAGAGTTTCCCTTTGTCATCCAACCTTGATCTGTCTGGATCCCTCCTAGTTCAGTCCATTTCTTAATTTCATCTGGAGTAGCATGTGTCTGAATATCGATTACATCTAGTGTGGGATCCCTAACTGTCATACAATGTGTCGGTACTATTGTCTTTGTCATATCAGTTGTCTGGGTGTGAGTCAATGCTGTATGTTTTGCTGTTTGATCTGCCAGGTCGTTACCCTGGGAAATGTAATCTGTAACTTTAGTATGTGCTTTGCACTTCATGATGGATATGCCTGAAGGCAGATGTATTGCTTCTAACAGTGCTTGGATGAGAGGTCCGTGTTGGATCTTGGCACCGTGAGAGGTCAGAAAACCTCGTTCTTGCCATAACACTCCGAAGTCGTGTACAACTCCGAAAGCATAACGTGAATCTGTGTATATGTTAACATTTCTGTTCTTGGCTAGTATACAGGCTCGGGTCAGAGCGATGAGCTCTGCTGCTTGAGCGGACAGTGTATCAATACGATATGTTTCTTTAACTTCAGTTTCAGTGGTCACTGCATAGGCGGCCACTAATTCTCCTGTGTTTGTTCTCATACATGAACCATCCACGTAAAGTGTCAGGTCTGGATTTGTCAGTGGAACATCAGTTAAGTCTCGTCGGGGTTTTGTTACTGTATTAATGATCTCTATACAATCATGCGGGGCTGAATTAGTCATAATCGAAGGTAACAATGTTGCGGGATTCAGGATGTTACAACGTCTGATTTCTATGTGTGGCTGGAATAGTGTCAGTTCATAACCTGTCAGTCGTGCTATAGTCAAGTGTTGAGTCTGGGTTCGATTAAAAAGAACCTCTACAGAATGTGGAACTTGTACTGTTAATTGATGTCCTAAAACAATTGAATCGCTCTGTCTGATTGCTAGGGCTGTCGCTGCGACTGACTTTAAGCACGAGGGGAGCGCCTGGGCTACTGAATCCAATGTACTTGAAAAATAAGCGCAAGGCTTATGTGAACCTGCTTGATCTTGAGTGAGGACAGACAACGCTGTACCATCACGTTCTGTAACAAAAAGCGTAAAGGGTTTGCTGTAACATGGTGTCGCTAAAACTGGTGCTTGACATAAAGCTTTCTTTAATTCCTCAAAGGCCTGTGTATGTTCCTGAGTCCAAGGAAGGGCAGTCGAAGTCGCTGCCTCCTGTGTTGTCAACTGAATGAGTGGTTTAGCTAGAAATGCATACTGGGGAATCCATTGTCTGCAGTACGAGGTGAGGCCTATAAAGGCCCACACTTCCTTTTGTGTCTGGGGTTGTGGCATATTTACAATTAACTGAATGCGGTCAGGAGTGAGCTGTCTCCCCACTTTGGACAGCAAGTGACCCAAGTACACAACTTGCTGAACACAGAATTGTAGCTTCGAAGGAGACACCTTGTGTCCCTTGTCGGCCAGAAAATGTAGAACTATCAGTGATGCTTGTTCACATTCGGGCTCACTTCGTGCGGTGATCAGCAGATCATCGACGTATTGCAGTAAAGCGGTGTTAACTGGCATTTGAATACAATCGAGTTGTCTTTTCAGTGCTTGACTATAGATGCTGGGGCTTTCTGTGAATCCTTGAGGTGCGCGTGAAAATTTGAAACTTCGTCCATTTAAACTGAATCCGAAGAGGTATTGGCTCTCTGGATCAATGGGCACACTGAAGAAGGCGTTCTTGAGGTCAATTACAGTAAAGAACGTTGCTTCTGAATCAATAGCAGTCAATAGGGAAGAGATGTCGGGAACCACAGGGTACTGTGGAACGATGCATTTATTCAGTTCTCGTAAATCAATCACCAACCGATATACTGGCGGTGCATTGGGATCAGTACGTTTAAGAATCGGAATGATAGGGGAATTACAGATATTGGAGTCGGTCTCTACGACCACTCCTTGGGCAATGAGCTCTTCAATGATTTCCAGTAAAGCCACTACAGCATCGGGTGGTAACTTGTATTGTCTGATTCTTGGTAAAACAACTCCTTGTTTGAGTGTAACACGGTATGGTGTGATGTGCATGCAACCTACATCGGTCGGGCCTTGTGCCCACAGGTGCTTCGGTACATTTTTCAATCTGACATCAAACTCTCGTAATACATAGTGACCCTTAAAGTCACGTAGGAAAAGTCTAACTCCTTCCGGAGAACAACATATCACAGCTCTCAGAGCCTTCAATGTTTTGATACCTAACAGATTTTCGGGACATGATTTCGTAAGTAATAAGTCTGTAACACGTGATAATGGACCCACAGCCAGGGGGACTGGTTTTGATACCTCATTTACAATAGGCTGTCCTGAAAAACCAAGGGAAACATTCTGTGAGCCTGAGAGGGGTGCCCCTGGGACTTCATTATGGCTTATTGTTGTGCGGCTTGCCCCTGTGTCAATTAAAAACTTTCTATCTTTTCCCAATACTCGACTGTGTACGTAAGGACCCTCTTGATCTACAGGAATCTCAATAAGAGGCAAGCCAACCTCCCTCTCTAGGCTGTTTCATGTGTATCGTTGATAATCGGGATAATCAGATTGGGCATACTGGCACATCTGTCGTGAAACTTGCTGCGTTGCGGCTATGGGCTGTGACTGTGGCTGTGATCCCGCTGCTGTCTGTGCTGTATGTGGTGGAGCATGCATAGGTTGTGAATTCTGTGAAGTCTGTTGCTGACCCTGATCTTGTCTAGGCGGATGCGGTCTTTCTTTAGTTTTACCTGTTGCTATATTGTGCTTCAGGACTGGACATTCATGTACGTAGTGACCTGGCTGCTTGCAGTAATTGCATGTCCCTTTAACGGGAGCTGCGGCATTACCTGTCTGGGTCGTACCCTTTCTCTGGCCGTCGGCTGGAACCGACTGGGCCACTAACATTTTCATTTTCGTGTCTTTCATACGTCTCTGTTCGTGATCCTGCTCTTCTCTAATTCTGTTCTGATGGTATTGTAACATTTGTAACATCTGGGATGGCGTATTTGCTTGCCATGTACTTTCAACTTTATATACACGGTTTTTGACTGCTGTCAGGGAATTCTCGACTAACTTTGATACAAAAAGATGTGGGTACGACTCGCTACCTGGTTTTAGGCCACTATTAATAATGAAACATTTCTCGAATCTTGAATAGAAGTCACTGGTATCTTCATCGTGTTTCTGTTTACAGGCTGAGATTGCGTCCCAGTCTTCCTTTTTGGTGGTCAGTAATCTTGGCAGAACCTGTACTATCAAACCTGGTAATGCTTTAGCTTTCTCCCCAAGGCCTAGCCCTGGGGTACGAAGTTTCTCCTCGTCTTCTATTTCTGTCCATATAATCTTTTTGTCTCCCACCTCCCACTCTCTTTCCTTGAGTTTCTCGTAGATGCCCGTGGGCAACAGTACCTTTAACATTTTCATGATATCTGCATATGTGTAATCTCCCATCAGTAACATGTCTTTAAGTTCTCTGTGAAAACCTGCAGGGTCTTTATCGTGACAGGGTACTAGTTTCTTCATTTCCAATAGTTCTAACTTGGTCAGAGGTGTGTGTACATACACACGTTTCAAGGTATTATCGGTACCCATAACTGGATGTACTTCTCGTAAAGGGTTCTGTCTTTCTAAACGTTCCATATGATACATTTTTCTTTCTGGGGGCGGAGCGGGAACATATTGTGGGCCTAAGAAAGTGCTATATCTGTGCCGTTGTTCTAGAATTATTTGAATTAACTTGGTACTTAGGCCTCTCCATCTATCCATGAGTAGTGCTTCTAATGTATCGTGTAAGGGACCTGGATCAGAATGTTGATTTCTGTATAACCTGAGGAGGTGTTGAATCATATATGTACCTGCTCATTTCTGCTCGTCTGGTGATAGGTTCAGAAATGTCTGCGCTACTGTGTCATCATTGTATATGTTAGGATTGTCAGCCCATAGTACTGCTGACCGGGCTAGTTCTTGTTCATCCATAGAATTGAGTACATGGTACCCCATTCGTTCTCGAAGCATTTTATCAGTGTCTTGGAACTGATGTTCAGGAGAATTCGGTTTTGATATGCCAGAGAGAAAAACTCTCTTGCTTTCTGGACGAATGCCTTTCCTAAGGTAAGTTCCCTTACCTACATACGCTATCGTATCTGTAGTTATTTCTGGTTCTTCAGGTCCTTCCTCCTCGTCGGAGGAAGCATTCTCTTTTTCTTTCTCGTGTATTTCTATTACTGCTTTTCTTATTTTCTTGTACATGCTTGATATACAGTTCACTTTATCATGCTTTCCATCGGCTATATTTTGACCCCACTTGTTTAGTGCGTCCATTTCATCCTGGTCTGTCCCAGGCCTGTCTCGTTCTCTTATTAAGCAATTTATGAAAAAACGTAATATATATGCTTGAGTGTCAACTTTCTGATGTGCCAGGGCCTCCTTAATACTTTCAGGATTTTCCCCAGTCTGGACAAAATGATATATTCTATCTAGGTGATCAGTCATCCCTGAGAATAACACTAGGTAATCTGTAGCTTGTCGCAAACGTAATGATGCTATCAACATTCTATCGTCTTTGCCGGGTACTGGATCGTATCTGCAAACTGGAAGTTGTTCTTTGAGTATGTCGAGACGGGGTGACTGGAGTGTAGGGTGCTTCTGCATGTCTCTAAGGTGTAATCTGTGTGTTGCTGGCGGGGTCTGGTAACCCCCGGTTACACCTCCTGAGGCGGAGGCTTGGGCATTATCCCTCTGTGGAGTCTGTATGTGTACTTGAACTTGTCTCTTAATAGGATCAGGCAAAAACGGATTTGGTATCTTAACCTTAGGTGAGGGAAGTGGTGGAGGTGGAGGAACGACAGGCTGTCAGACGGGGGAACTTTGTTGCGGTAATGGCGGGATATGGTCTGTAGGCGGGTTGCCACCTCCGTCCCCGTCACCGTCAATAGGCGGGGCGTGTGAATTGGTGTAAGCGGGTGCTACATCGTCTAGATAAGAATTCAGAAATATGTCTTTAGTAGTCCTGTGATTTACTTTAGTTGGAACCAATGGTGGCGGCAGATTTTTCGGTAATTCTGAAGTGGTTTCAGGCGAACCCTCGGCCACAAGATACATGCCATTTACAAGATTGTTTCGTGCGCGGTCTACTTGTTCTGCTTTTACTCGGATTCCTTCATTAACTAATTCGTTCTCTCGGGCTTTATCTGACTCTTCTCTGTCTATCTTCTCTACGGAGTGCTTTTTCAGCACGTTTATGTGATTCTTTACGCCAAAATTCTATGGCGTCCTTCTGAGATTGTCTGGCTTTCTTTTTCCATAGTGCTTCTTCTACCTTCATGATGCACTCGGCATCCCATGTTCCGGTAACAGGCCATCTGTGTCTCTCGTCTAGATGCTTAGTATAATCGGCCCATAAATCTAGATACAATATGGCATCTAAGCCATGCTTATGATACATGAAATTTCCAGGAGTGTCCCTAGGGGGGATAGGAATTTCTTCCTCTAGTATCCCTTTCCTAGTTCCTATCTGCTTTAACTTATTGAAAAACGGCATCTTGTTTACTTAGTACTGAATGCTCAATCCTTGCTACTTAACTCTGAACACAGCTAGTTACACAAGAACACAATAATGCACATTAAAAACAGTCACTCATACCACGACATTAATCACATGAAAGACATTTGAGACATATATGACTACTACAGTGCAAGAACTGGAATAACGGATATACTGCTAAACAGTACAGATACACTGTCTAAAACAGTAGGCAATTGTTGGCATGGACGGGCACCTGTGAAAACCACTGCTACTGGCACAGTGGAGGCAATTGTTGGCATGGACATGGACAGGCACCTGTGAAAACTACTGCTACTGGCACACTGAAGGCAATTGTTGGCATGGATAGGCACCTGTGAAAACTACTGCTACTGGCACACTGGAGGCAATTGTAGGCATGGATAGGCACCTGTGAAAACCACTGCTACTGGCACACTGGAGGCAATTGTTGGCATGGACAGGCATCTGTGAAAACTACTGCTACGGTCACACTGGAGGTCATTTTTGGCGTGGGGTAACAGTGGCAAAATACTGGCACTAGCTCATTGGAGATGCTTCTTGGCATATGGGAGGAAAACCATGACATACAGGGGCAACAATCACAACATTCTAGCCCTGATGTACTAGATTTAAATCCACCCTCTGCAGTTTCTCTATGGGGGTGTTGCCCCCCTGGACCCTAAGTGCAGACCGCGTTTGTGTACCCAAACCCGTCTTTACCGGATACATAATAATGCACCCGTCTAGATACGTCCCAGCAATGGTACTCACCGGGAAGCACGGAATCGGAAGGCCTCGGAAAACTCGACTGGACTGGACCGGACTGGACTCGACTCGACTCGACACGTGGATACTTCGGAAACTGGTGGGCCTCTTGACACCTCGGACCTTGCTTCTTTCGGCTAGGCTCTGGTCGGGATCCTCCGCACTCCTCACCGCCTCGTCTGGGTGCTGATCGCAGTCTTCGTCACCTCCGTGGGCCAGAGGGAGATACAGGAAATCCTGCCAGTACGCGTAGTTCCGTCTAACTGATGGCAGGGGACAGAGCTTGCAACGCACCAACCGGCGCGTGGGGTGGGGGAGGGGTCCCTATTCGGGCGCCAAAATAATGTGGTAAATATTTGATTTACCGTCTTAATTTCTATGCAGGTAAGTACTTAACAAAAATAACTCAATTGGAAAGAAAGAGGCAGAGTCCGTGGTGTTAGAGTTCTTAGGGGTTTTATTCCTTAAAAAGGAATGGTCATGGTACCAGATCGGATATCTTGTTCCTGCCACCACTGGGGTGCAGGAAGGGATAGAGCCCTATTTTATTGACAATACATAGCTTATATACTTAAATCATACAATAGAAACCAATACAGGAGGCGTAACAGCTGAGAGAAACAAGATAACAGCATACACGTGGTAGTGATACGTAATCAGAATGCGTGAACTGGGCGTGAACATAGAGGTGTGTGCTAGAAACGTCACATGTAAGTGTCACGAGTAGGTGGGTACTTAGCAGAATTTGGCAATGTCAGCAGAAATCTGAGGCCTGGATGCGCGCGCAGCTGCATGGCGCGTGGATGACGTGGAACTGGAGGGTACAGGGGACTTGACATTTACACTAGCGGAAAGAGACAGAAGTCTGGTATGTCGGATCAACTCGTACCTATATCATATCTGATATCTGATGTTTGGGAACCATATTATCTAGAGGGAAAGGTCTCTGGGGCAGAAGCTATTCTATACTGACTGTGAGTGCGTGTATAAGCGTCTAAGTGTCTGCATGAGATGTGAGGGGGCATGGGCCTACCATGGTAACAGAGGCTATGAATTACTTGCACGGAGACAGTGAGGCCGGGCCCTTTGCTCTGCAGCTGGAAGATGTTTACTTGAACTAGTAGGCAGGAATGTATGTTTGAGGAGCGGAACAGATAATTCGAAGGTTGAATACAGTGTTGGCAGGCAGCAGGCTGAACTAAGCGCCGTTAGCCGCACAGGGAGTAAGGCAGAGGTCACGGGTACAGAGGCAGCCTGGGCTGAGGCTTTCAGAGTCAGAAGGCAGAAAAAAAGCTCGATGGCAGAATTCAGGGCCTACTTCGCCAGAGCTGAAAAACGTGTAAAGTACACCACAAAAAGACATTGGCATGGCATATTTAGGAACAGAATATTCAACCCATTCAGGGTGGATCTGAAAGAGGACATGTTAACGTTGGACGCAAATGTATTTGCGTCTTCATAGCTGGCACAGGAGGGAAGTTACATGCACTTTAAGCTGGTACATGGAGATGGTGGGGTACACGTTAGGGAACATTTCTCGACCACAAAATTTATATTTCCCCAGGAGGGACGTATTATTAATACTATTACCCTGGGCCGGGGGCATTGCACTTATGGCTGTCATGTATTACTCATGCAGCTTTGGAGAGACATATTATTAATATTATTACCATGGGCTGGGGGCATTGCACCCGTGGCCGTCATGTATTAATCGTGCAGCTGAGGAGGGACGTATTATTAATACTATTACCCTGGGCCGGGGGCATTGCACCCGTGGCTGTCATGTATTACTCATGCAGCTTTGGAGGAACGTATTAATATTATTACCCTGAGCTGGGGGCATTGCACCTATGGCTGTCATGTATTACTCATGCAGCTTTGGAGAGACGCATTATTATTATTACAATGGGCCTGGGGCAATGCACCTATGTCCGTCATGTATTACTCATGCAGCTTTGGAAGGATGTATTATTAATATTATTGCCATGGGCTGGGGGCATTGCACCTATGGCCGTCATGTATTACTCATGCAGCTGAGTGACGTACTATTAATACTATTACCCTGGGCCGGGGGTATTGCACCTATGGTTGTCATGTATTACTCATGCAGCTTTGGAAGGAGGCATTATTAATATTATTACCATGGTCCAGGGGCATTGCACCTATGGCCGTCATGTATTACTCATGCAGCTTTGGAGAGACGTATTATTGATATTATTACCATGGGCTGGGGGCATTGCACCTATGGCTGTCATGTATTACTCATGCAGCTTTGGAAGGATGCATTATTAATATTATTACCCTGAGCCGGGGGCATTGCACCTGTGTCCGTCATGTATTACTCATGCAGCTTTGGAGAGACTTATTATTATTATTACCCTGAGCCGGGGGCATTGCATCTATGGTTGTCATGTATTACTCATGCAGCTTTGGAGAGACGTATTATTAATATTACCCTGAGCCGGGGGCATTGCACCTGTGGCCGTCCTGTATTACTCATGCAGCTTTGGAGAGACGTATTATTAATATTATTACCCTGAGCCGGGGGCATTGCACCTGTGGCCGTCATGTATTACTCCTGCAGCTTTGGAGAGACGTATTATTAATATTATTACCATGGGCTGGGGGCATTGCACCTGTGGCCGTCATGTATTACTCATGCAGCTTTGGAGAGACGTATTATTAATATTATTACCAGGGGCCGGGGGCATTGCACCTGTGGCTGTCCTGTATCACTCATGCAGCTGAGGAGTGACGTATTATTAATAATATTACCCTGAGCCGGGGGCATTGCACCCCTGGTCGTCATGTATTACTCATGCAGCTTTGGAGAGACGTATGAGTAATATTATTACCCTGGGCCGGGGGCATTGCACCTATGGTCGTCATGTATTACTCATGCAGCTGAGGAGTGACGTATTATTAATATTATTACCCTGAGCCGGGGGCATTGCACCTATGGTCGTCATGTATTACTCATGCAGCTGAGGAGTGACGTATTATTAATATTATTACCCTGAGCCGGGGGCATTGCACCTATGGTCGTCATGTATTACTCATGCAGCTGAGGAGTGACGTATTAATAATATTATTACCCTGGGCCGGGGGCATTGCACCTATGGTCGTCATGTATTACTCATGCAGCTGAGGAGTGACGTATTATTAATATTATTACCCTGGGCCAGGGGCATTGCACCTATGGTCGTCATGTATTACTCATGCAGCTGAGGAGTGACGTATTATTAATATTATTACCCTGAGCCGGGGGCATTGCACCTATGGCTGTCATGTATAGCTCATGCATCTTTGGAGAGACGTATTATTAATATTATTACCATGGGTCGGGCCATTGCAACTACGGCTGTCGTGTATTACTCATGCAGCCTCCGAGAGACATATTATTAATATTATTACCATGGGCAGTGGGCATGGCACCTATGGTCGTCATGTTTTACTCATGCAGCTTTGGAGGGATGTATTATTAATATCATTACTATTGCACGTGTTACCATCATTTAGAGGCATTTCAAATGCTGGAAATCGGGCACGGGACAACGACTGCTGTAATCTTATCTGACGTGGTCTACACGACACTACACAACACAAATAATAGCAGCTCGGGTGCTTTTCTTCGAAAAAGTTGGAGACCCCAGCAGTAGGCAATACACAGATGTGGGAGCAGTACCCTCAAAGACGGTAGAATTTTAGGCACAAACCGGAGCCAGGAACCTATTTTACATTTCTCTCATTATTTTATTATAATTTATAATGCTTCCAGTGAGGGTCTTTAGGAGTCGTGAATATGCACCACCCGCTTCCCCAGCAGTCAGCCTGCACTGCCAAAAGAACCAGTATTTAAGTGGCCTTTCCTGAGAACAGTTTAATTTTTCTTTTAGTTTTACTGAGCGCAAACTCAACCCGAAGGTATCAGAGCGCTTTACATGAGCACTGGTTATGTTATAGATGAACACATTCATTTTTTTAGGCATGGAGAGAAGAACTGTTTTGGCCAGAATCATAGGATGTTGAGCATCTCTGCCGAGACTCAAACCCGGTTCCCCAGCTTCGAGGTTGACCGCTCTAGCCGTTAGGCCACAGCCGGTCCCCTAATTATATCACAGACCGGAATTGTGAAGCTGCCACTATTTTTTAAGAATTGGAAGCTGGAGCCGGTTCCAAGGTTGTGCAAGTGCCATCTAATATAAAAGCTATTAGCTAATAGGTGCCGTTGTTGGTTATTCATTTTGGATAGCAACCAGAAGGTCAAGCTGCAGGGTGCTGAAGAGGAACCCCCCATCATGTCACTTAACTCTGAAGAGAATGGCACACTACACTGACGGAAACTCACCAGCACAAAAATGCACACAAAAGGGCTCTAGTGATGAAGTCTACATTTTACTAATCAGAAAATGTATATTTTTGTGCCTCACTCATCTGGCTTCCACTTGTGCTTTTATTTTTTGCTCCTCTTTTTATCTTTCTACAACCTTTAATTTCGTGGCCCGATTTCATGATTTTTTTTACCATATTCTGAACATTTTCTCAAGTATCTCTGCTGTTTCTTGACCAGGTTAATTTTCTGTTTTGTGAAACATCTTAAGAAAACATTAATCCTGCAAAATAGTTTATTACCATAACCGATACTTACTCGCAGCACTTCTCGCCCTCGTCTTTGCTACTCCCTGGACTGGGCATGATGAGGCGGAAACAGTAGAGCGAGTGAAGGGAAGGCAGCAAGGGACAGAAAATGACCCATCCGTGCATGGCTTCATAATAAAGTCATGCTGTGATTGGCCATGTTCTTCTGTAAAGCCAAACCTGCTACCTCCAAGACTAGGCCTACTCTTCTCCTTTTGAGCCAATCCAGAAGCTGCTTCACACCATAGGAGCAGCATCCGGATTGGCTGGAGCAGGCAAAGTCAGCTCTCCTTAGCAGACTGGGGAGGCTGCAGGTGTTATCCCTGGCTCACTAACGTTGTGCAGGTAGGAGAGGCCTTATGTGCACATGTCGGGTTGGTCATAGGATGACACCCATTCACCCTGAACTGCGCACGTCTTTAGACTCAGACTCAGAAACTCTTCCAGTGCTGTCCATAATAATGCCCCACCCCCGCCCACTCATAAATTGAATGTCTGCTGCTTGCAATGTGCAGCCAGCCCACGGCTGTAATATAAGCATGACTGCCAGTAATATAAACTTTCTAAATGCATCTTAGGGTCCAGGGGGGCAACACCCCCATAGAGAAACTGCAGAGGGTGGATTTAAATCTAGTACATCAGGGCTAGAATGTTGTGATTGTTGCCCCTGTATGTCATGGTTTTCCTCCCATATGCCAAGAAGCATCTCCAATGAGCTAGTGCCAGTATTTTGCCACTGTTACCCCACGCCAAAAATGACCTCCAGTGTGACCGTAGCAGTAGTTTTCACAGATGCCTGTCCATGCCAACAATTGCCTCCAGTGTGCCAGTAGCAGTGGTTTTCACAGGTGCCTATCCATGCCTACAATTGCCTCCAGTGTGCCAGTAGCAGTAGTTTTCACAGGTGCCTATCCATGCCAACAATTGCCTTCAGTGTGCCAGTAGCAGTAGTTTTCACAGGTGCCTGTCCATGTCCATGCCAACAATTGCCTCCACTGTGCCAGTAGCAGTGGTTTTCACAGGTGCCCGTCCATGCCAACAATTGCCTCCAGTGTGCCAGTAGCAGTGGTTTTCACAAGTGCCTGTCCATGCCAACAATTGCCTCCAGTGTGCCAGTAGCAGTGGTTTTCACAGGTGCCTGTCCATGCCTACAATTGCCTCCAGTGTGCCAGTAGCAGTGGTTTTCACAGGTGCCTGTCCATGCCTACAATTGCCTCAAGTGTTCCAGTAGCAGTAGTTTTCACAGGTTCCTGTCCATGCCAACAATTGCCTCCAGTGTGCCAGTAGCAGTGGTTTTCACAGGTGCCCGTCCATGCCAACAATTGCCTCCAGTGTGCCAGTAGCAGTGGTTTTCACAGGTGCCCGTCCATGCCAACAATTGCCTCCAGTGTGCCAGTAGCAGTGGTTTTCACAAGTGCCTGTCCATGCCAACAATTGCCTCCAGTGTGCCAGTAGCAGTGGTTTTCACAGGTGCCTGTCCATGCCTACAATTGCCTCCAGTGTGCCAGTAGCAGTGGTTTTCACAGGTGCCTGTCCATGCCTACAATTGCCTCCAGTGTTCCAGTAGCAGTAGTTTTCACAGGTGCCTGTCCATGCCAACAATTGCCTCCAGTGTGCCAGTAGCAGTGGTTTTCACAGGTGCCCGTCCATGCCAACAATTGCCTCCAGTGTGCCAGTAGCAGTGGTTTTCACAGGTGCCTGTCCATGCCAACAATTGCCTCCAGTATTCCAGCAGTAGACGTTTTCTATGAGTCCCTCTATAAGCTACGAATTACCTTCAGTATGTTAGGGCCAATGGCAGACTAGCAAGCATACCATCATCTCACTCACATTTACTCAACCACACTCATTCATTTCACTCAGTCTACCTCACTCTCACTCATTCTTACTCTGACACCATCATACTCACTCATACTCTCTTGCTCTAACTCTGTCATTCTCACACACTCTATCACTCATTCTCTCTCCTTCATTCACACTGACTCTAGTTCTTACTCACTCATACTTTATCACTTGTGCACTCACTCCTATTGTCACTCATTCTGACTCACTCATGCTCACTGCCACTCATTCTCACTTCTTCTCAATCCCAGATTACCGATTCTTAAATACCGAATCATATCGATTTGGTATTTAAGAACAGGCAAATGGGATGTAGGTAATTTTTCTTAAAAAATGACCGAATCGGTAAGTTTCGGTAATTATCGAATCGGTATTTACCGATTTTGTAATTGCCATTCATTCCTATGGGCCTGGAGGCCCATAGGAATGAATGTCAGTTACCGAATCGGTAAATACAGATTCGGTAATTGGGGGGAAACATTGAAGGGTGGCAGGGTGTCACTTTGACACCCTGTTGCACCCCTCAATTGTGTATGGGTGCACATGTTGCAGTCATGGCACTGTTGGAAAAGAAAAAATATGCTTTTTCAAAGGTTTTCATTATTTACCACCAACTTGTAGTTGGTGGTAAATAACGAATCCTAAAATGGGAAAATCACTCATTTGAGTGCTCCCTTCATATCAGGATTCGGTAATTTACCGATTCCTTAAATTACCGATTCAGTAAATTACCGAATCCTTCTTTTTTAGCCTCCTACATCTGGAAAGCCTATTACCGGTCGGTAACGGCCAATTTCGGCCATTACCGACAGGTAATAGCCTACCTACATCTGGCCCCAAGTGCTTAGTCATGCGATACCCGAGAATGTGCTATGTCATGTGACCCCAGTCACTGTTTTCTAACCATAGATAGTTAAGTGTTTCACTCCTAAAAATACTGCCATAACTTTGACATCTCCTGTGGAAACTGATTTCACTGTGTTTGTTTCTCTGTTTTGCAGGATGTCAGAATCACCCTAAGCAGGTAAGACTGATTTATTATACTCCTGTCAGTGTGTAAGGAGCAGGTCTCAATGCTTCTGTGTGTAAAGGCCACTCTGAGCTCACACAAAGTGTTAGGAAACTTTCAGATCCTCATAAATTCACTTTAAATTCTCCAAAAAAATCTTAAGTCCTCATAAACCTCCCCTGCAACATCAGGAAACTCTCTTAAATTTTCTTAAGTCCCTGCAAGTTTGCAGAAAACTCTTTTGAGTCTTGAAATAATTTCCACAGAAATGAGCTGCTGTTCTCATAAAACATATTTGTATCTTTAAAGCTTAACTGAAGTAGTACGAAAAGTACCCTGAACTTACAGAAAAAGCAAGCCCATTCTGGAATAGTCCCCCAGATTTTGCTCAATTCAGAGTTGGGCAAAAACTAAGTCATAATGTCCTAACTATACAGACACAAATGGTGGCTATGCTCACAATTGAATCCCATTTTTAGCACTATTGTTAGGGATGTTAGAACATACACATATAACTTCATGTGGGGTACAGGTGCTACCATGGTACTACAGACACCCTGCCACCTAGGGGTGGCAGGGTGTCTGTACTACCATGGTAGCACCTCTATCATGCTACACCTGCTTAGGACAATGTCCTTGGCAAAAAATATACAAAATAATAAGGACTACAGAACACATAGAAATTCCATTTAATAAAGAAATTAGTCCTAATATGAAGTCCATCAAATTTTTGTATTTTTTTGTGCAGTTATTTTATTCCATTTGTAGTTTTCACAGTGTTCGGTTTATATATAAGCGGGAATGGCCAATATCTGGTCTATATGAGCAAAAGCAGCTGACACGTGTTTCGTCCATTGGGCTTTGTCAAGGCTGCAGAAATACAAAATACAAACATTGGAATGGAACATCATCTCTCATGAAATCTTTTACGTAAAATTCTTATGAGTCAACCTCATATAGCAGTGAAGAGGCGTTGGAAAATAGTGACATGAAATTAAATATGCTGGTCACACTGCACTGAGGAAATTGTGTAAAAATGCATGATAGCGTCAGCTCACCCAAATCCATAAAAAGTGGTACCCATGATAGGTGATGTTGACCGAAAGATGAGAACACAAGGAAGGGGGCCATAGAGTATGCCTGTATATATTATAATACAAGCGAAAAACTCGATTTTGCATGCATTGTGCTTTCTTAGATACAAAAATATGTGTATTTAGTGTTCCATTTTGCATTCAAGGATAGAATAAACATTAGTAGTGAGATTTAATGAAAATATAGAATACCTGAGCTCCCTGTAGTAAGGACAATGTCCAAAAGTAGTCCGAGAGATACAGAGAAGATCTTATCAGAATCTATTTAAAATATATATACAATCTTGTGTATATGCGACCATGCTGAGGAAAATATAGTAGTGTGCGGAAAAGTAAACATTAGTTCACCACAAGGAGAGCGAAGTCTCCTCCGATGTAGAAAGGGAAGTGCAAAGAACAACATATAAAAGTAGACCAGTTCAGAATGGAAACTGGTCACCCAGGGTAAACGAGGGAAGTGAATCCATGTGTAGTGCAATACAATGAGAAGGGCAAATATATGAATGTTTGTCTTGCGAATTTCCTAGTGGAGTGGGAAATAAGCAAGATGCATTTTATTACTGACTGGTGGTGATCGGTCAGTATAATACCAAAAGAGGCCATCTAGGGAAACCTACCAAACCCACATATTTCTGAAACCTAGAGACCCGGGAAAGTCCAGGGAGGTATGCCTTGCCTGGATCTCCCAACGTTTCCCTAGCCAGAATACCCTGCAATCAAAATCAAATTTTTCTCAAATTTCTGTGTGAGAGGTTGTAGGATCACCGGACTGACACAAATTTTCTAACACTCAGCGCTCCCCCATGTCTCCCGATAAAAATGATACCTCATTCATGTGGGTGGGTCAAGTAACCACGACGGGCAAGGGACCAAAAAATATTGTGGAGACTTCAAAGTTACCCATCATAAAACGACCTGCTTTTGCGGGGAGGGTGCATCTGGGTTTTCGCCACCGGGCTCATGGCCATCAAGGGGAACCTACCAAACCCACACATTTCTGCAAACTAGACACCTTGGGAGTCCAGTGAGGTATGGCTTTCGTGGATCCCTCAATGTTTTCTTACCCAGAATCCCCTGCAAAGTTCAAATTAAACAAAAATCACTTTCTCTATAATTATTTGCATGGGATCACCGTGCAGGCATGAATGTCCTACCAACCAACGTTATCCTTGTTCTCCCGAAAAAAATGATAGCTCACTTATGTGGGTGGGCCAAAGGCCTGTGACTGGGAAGAGCTAAAAACATAGGGCTTAAAGGCGTAGCACCGCAAATTGTAAGCGCTACATTAAAAACACAAATATGTTTTTTGCTGATTCTGCATTAGAGAGCCACACAAGTGAAGTATCATTTTACTCGGAGACCAAGGGTGGTAGGCCATTTGTGCCGGCACAGTAATCCACACAGAAATGTGCAAAAAAGAGATTTTTACAGCTAAATATGTTTGCAGGGCATTCTGGGTAAGAAAACACTGGGGGATCCATGCAAGCCATACCTCACTGGACTCCCCAGGGTGTCTAGTTTAAAACAATGTGTGGGTTTGATACGTTTTCCTAAACCGTCGCGAGCCTTGTGGCCAAAAAAACAGGTGACCCCCCCCCCCCCCCCCCCCCCCCCCCCCCCCCCCCCTGCAACACCAGGTGGTTTTATGATGGGTCATTTTGAAGTCTCCACAGTACGATTTGGACAATTTCCTGTTGCAGCCACTATGCCTACCCCCACAAGTGAGGTACTATTTTCACGGCTACCAACGGGGCCCAGCCTTCCATGGCCCACCGCATATGACACCACCTTGGCACTACCCATTCTTCCAACAAGGACCCCCACAGTTTTACCCTCTTAATCCGCCACCTTTTCAAGGCAGAGGTTGGGGCAGAGGAAGAGGGCAAAATCGAAACGGGCAAAAAGGAGTCCAGTGGCAAGACCAACGAACAACACCAACAGCAATGGAGACCAGGAGCACAACCTCCAGGGGGAGAAAAGCTTGATCGTTAATCTCTCAAAGAAGGTCCTCCCACCCACAGAGGAAAGTGTATTGGAAAAAGGCCTTGCTTTCGTTCCTACACCAACCCCAGACAGTTTCCAGGAGATGATAGAGATTAAACAACTTTTTAGGAAAGTGCGACTCCGTGCTTTCTTTCACAACAGCCCGGAGCCCCCCAACCAAGATAGTGGATTGAGGAAACCCTCCACCTTTACCCCCACTGACGGGATGGTCCCTCCGGAAGTCCTCACCTTTGAGCGAGCTGTCCTGACCAGTCTGCAGAATAAACCGCACGTCAAGCAGTTCCACAACTTGACTTCTGCAGAGAGACAAGCCTCTATCGCACTGGGAAAAGATGAATCAATCGTCATTAAACAAGCAGACAAGGGTGGAGCCACAGTCATCCAGGATTATGAGGATTACGACCGTGAGTGCAGACGGCAACTGTCAAATACCACTCACTATAGACCTCTATCTGAGGATCCAACTAAACGACTCACTACGACCATCATGAGCCTCATAATTGAAGCAGAGACCAACAAATGGATCAGTAAGAAAGAGGCAGATTTCCTGACGACCACGGAACCTGTCATGCCTTACTTCTACACCCTCCCAAAGATTCACAAAGGGACTACACCGGTCCCTGGGAGACCCATTGTCTCCGGCATTGGATCGCTTTTGGAGCCTCTATCCCAATTTTGCGATGCCTTTCTTCAACCTGTGGTAAAGCAGATACCTTCCTATCTACAAGACACCAGAGATGTCCTCCGGCTAATCAATGATGTGGACGGCAGAGAAGATGTCGACCTCCTTCTCACTCTAGACGTGGAAGCGTTGTACACCAACATCCCGCAGCAAGCAACCTTGGAGGCCGTAGAATCTGTTCTGCGGCAAGAAGAGTGGCAATCACCCACCCCAATAGCATTTATTATGGAACTAGCTAAGCATGGGCGAATTTTGCGAATCTCGCGTTCGCGAATTTTGCGGATTTGCGAACTCGCAATCCGCAAAATCCGCGAATTCTCGCGAATTTGCGGATTTTTTTTTGTGTGTTTGCGCGGGTTTCTGCCAGTTCGCGAGGGTTTTGTACAATGTCGCAAATTGCGAACTTACCTGTCGGGTCGCAAGTTTCGCGAACTTGTTGTTGTCTACGTGTCCAGCCTGTTTGGGACACTCTTCTTCACCACTGCCACTCTCTGTCACCACTGCCACTCTCTGACTACTCATGCCACCCTCTGGCCCACCCATGCCACCCTCTGTTTCATCACAGCACCCTCTGGTTGTCCAGTCAGTGTACATTATTGTGGCAACGCAAGCACACCTTCCCTGCCTCAAGTGACCTGAATTAATTTGGGGCTGATTAATGTCACAGAATATTTTTTTAGCTGGCACCTGCTTCCATAGTGCTTCCTGATTAGTGATCTTTTGAACTTGCTAAGTGCTTTCATTGTTGCAAAATTAGTTACAACACCTGCCCTGCCCCAACTGACAATAATGAATTAGGGGCTGATTAATGGATTTGAACCTCCAGCCTGGCTCCTGCTTGTCTCCCTTAGCTGTAATTCAGGACCTTTGTGGCATATGTGTAACTATTCTGAGGTTCAGAGCAGGGTCACATAATAGTTGCAACTGGCAACTGAACTCTGGAGGGGCCCCTCAGGAAGCACTACAGGAAATGGCTACTAATGATGAGCCTGAACTTTTGAACCTGGTAAGTAGTTTCAGTTTTGCTAAAATCGTATTTCTGCAATTTTGCACTTATTCGCGGGGCGCGAAGTTGTACTGGGAAGCCGCGAACTCACGCAAACAGTGCGAGCAGTGCGAGCAAAATCCGCTGCTCGCGGATTTGCGGATTTTGCGGGAGATTCGCGAATCTCGCGGATTGCGAATTTACCGAAAATCCGCGAGCGAAACGGATTTTCCGCCCATGCTTAGAACTAGCCCATATAGCCCTGACTGAGAACTTCTTCAGGTATGAGTCGCAAATCTACCATCAGATTCGCGGGACCTCGATGGGTTCGACGTTTGCACCGAGCCTGGCCTGCATCTACATGGCCAGCTTCGAGAAGAATCACATCTACCCACCTGAGCATAACCCATTCAGAGAACATCTCACTCTCTGGCGTCGATATATCGACGATATCCTTATCTTCTGGAAAGGGGATCGGACTAGTTGCGAAGCATTTTGCACATGGATCAATCAGCAAGACCCATTTCTGAAATTCACGGGCACTATCTCCGAGGTGTCTGTACCCTTCCTTGATTTGACAATCAAACTGGAACCTACGGCGATCACCACCACACTGTTTAAGAAAGGAACTGACAGGAACAGCCTGCTCTTATACAACAGCCACCATACGAGAGCCCTGAAGGATAACCTGCCTTTTGGGCAATTCCTGCGGCTCCGCAGGAATTGCACATCAACAACTGACTACAAACAAGAAGCCAAAAACTTACAGCTTAAACTTCAAGAGAGAGGGTACCCCACTCGACTCCTCAATACATCATCGAAAAGGGCACTCAATAATAACAGAGACTCACTGCTGGAAATCCAGACCAAGGAACAAGATGATACTATCACATGTGTAACATCTTACACAAGAAACTCAAATTTCACTAAAAAAAACATGAATTCACATTGGGACATCCTCAATACCGCAGGCCTTGATATACCCCGGCCGCGGTTTGCATTCAAGAGAACAACTAATCTCAAGGACACTTTGTTCCACACCCGCCCCAAGAAGATGAGTACCCGCCCAGTCAACACACTCTGGGATCTGCTACCTGTAACGGGACATTATCGCTGTGGGTCATGTGTAGTCTGCCCCCAAACGATCCAAGAAAAAGCCATAGAACTTCCAAATGGTTTTACCTGGCACTTAAATAAGCATACGAATTGCAACAGCGCTAGATGCATCTATCTATTGATATGCCCATGCAAAATGATCTACATCGGGATGACGATGCGTACCGTGAAACTTCGAATCATGGAACACAACAGTAATATCCGTTGCAAAAAGACTCACACCAGGCTGTACGAACACTGTAAGCATCACAACCATCAGGCTGAAAATATACAATGGACTATTCTCGAATGCCACCCATCAATCACCCAACAGGCATTATTCAGAATGGAACAGCGATGGGTACATCGCCTCCGAACCGAGGAACACGGTTTAAATGACTCTGTACCGTGGAATATGCTAGCCAGATGATCTAGATTCGGGTGGCCCCCATCGTCGGGCATGGCACTTCCCGCAATACCATGAAGAGGGCACACCATTCAGTGTGTTATTTCAGAATTACTCTATTCCAAGATGGCGCTCCACTATGAGCAGTGATTCGGCCCATTTGCCCGTAACTACGCTGGCCTGCGTTACCTAGCAACGCGCACACACCTACTCACGACGCCCGCTGGATTTTGCTACTTCAGTAGCTCAGCCGTCCACACATGCACCGGCTGTCCTGCGATCTCGCCGTTGTGGTAGGGGTAGGTGCTTAAAAGCCTAGTGCCTCGAGCATACAAGGTAAGATGCGGCCCGTGGAGACGACGGTTCCTGTATTCATAGCCGTCTGTCGCCATAGGTTACAAACATAACCAGAATACTTATTCTACCTAGGTAACTACCTGTGAGCTCAGGCCCCACGAGGACAGTCAGTGGGGACCGTCTACCAGGGACTCAGGGTAAGATCAATCTGAGAGTAATCACCCTGGTGTTTCAGTTTGCCATCCTTTCCAATACGCTGGTTCTGTACTTTTAATCTTATTCTCCCACATATACACTACCCCTTAGCTGTAAACCACTAATGA
Organism: Lissotriton vulgaris; assembly: GCF_964263255.1. Taxonomy (NCBI): domain Eukaryota; kingdom Metazoa; phylum Chordata; class Amphibia; order Caudata; family Salamandridae; genus Lissotriton; species Lissotriton vulgaris. Next base: position 779,473,189 of record NC_141696.1, on the reverse strand, counting down.
GTGAACAAGCATGGAGTGTATAGCCTTATGTACTACGTTTGCATGTAACCACTATACTGATGACATTTGGCAGTTCAAATTTAAACTCCCTTTTCCCGCTCTTTTCATATTCTCTCTCTCACCAACACCTCTTAATTTTGGGTGAGGTTTACTAGGACCTGACCACTTATACATGTTGACCTGTGACTGTATACACTCTCCTGATGTTAGGCGCAATATTGACCTAGCATGTTTTCCTCTCTCCCAACACCCAGGGCGGGAAACCACGCAGGATCCCATCTAGCGATAACCTGCAGGTTGTATTACAACTTTTACCTGTTGATGAGCAATTTGGTCCTGAAGAATTGCCTGATTGGCATGAAACATGTCGACCACACCATAGGCGAGGGTTGAACGAGGCAAGATCACTTAACTCTCTGTGCCTCTGTACCCCTCCCTTCACCATTTTTAACGAGGCAGTGAGCCATATCATCAAAGCTCCTTAATGGACTCTACTGACTTCTTTTAACTTTCCACACATGCTCACAACTACACTTCCCTTCTGGCCCCTCACACACATGCATCAAATGGCTAAGGAATAAAAGATCTCCGCAAAAGAGTAGCACTTCAAAGCTACCCGACAAGCATTGCACCGCCAGCCTGTCGTTGGAGCAGGAGGCCAATGATGACACAATACAATCATCGGGTGGGATGGCAGCAGTCGTCCAACCTTTGAGTTGTGTGAGGCATCCTAAATTCCGCGAAGGGATTCCCTTAATCTCCACCAATACACCCACCAGAGAGAGAATCTTTTCCTTTATTTAACCACTTCCGGGTGGGGAACTCTGTACACTCTTTTGATACCCAGTTTTGAGGACACGTACATTGGACCCCGGTAAATATTGTCCGCATTTGTCCCTCTTGTTGTTACAGTTCTGAGCGTGGGGTCTCCCCCCACGGGACTTTTTGGGTTACCAACGGTGTCAAATCTTTCACTAGCTTGGTCCACCCCTAATCAGTACTACTGATTAAGAAACCCCCCCCCAAACAGAACCCGCTGTAGTCTGGCTGGCATATTCTCACGTACCCTAATCATCTCCCGTCAACATGGAGGATGTCCCAGGCCTGAGCTTCGACGAGGACACCATTGCCGAGGCGTTAAGAACAGCACCACCATTACTGACTAACCCTCCAGCCTCTACATCAGGCACGTCCTCCGATGAGTGGGCAACACTGACGGAGATGAAAAAAGAACTCATAAGAATTACCATTCACGGTATTATGATGACCGAATACATCAGGAGTAACATAGCCCCACAGGGCTTGATCGTCAACATAGTCCCACGACTCTTTTTGGATGATAAGCAGTTCAAAGTCGATTGGTGCCAGGTCTCCTGGAAATGTACCAAAGACCTACTGTTCCTGATCTCACAAACAGCGAAACGCCTCTCTGATGCCCTATTGGAAAAAATCACAGCTTTGGAAGCCACAATGAAAAGTGCCATCCACAAAAATAATAAAACGGCCTTTACGACAAAGTTAGCTGAAATCAATCAAGAAATGGCCGACCATCACGAGTTTCTCTTAAACCAAAAAACCACCAAACTGCAAAAAGACATAATCAAATTTGAGAAAGAAAAAGTTTATCCCTATCTGAAAGACGGCTACAAAGGGAAACGCAACAATTACTCTTCTGACGAAAACTCAGACAACACTAGCAGACGTGGTTCAACAAGCAGTGATTCTAGCGGTGGGTATCCCGCGAGAAACTCGCGAGCACCATCACGTACCAACTGGCATCACGGCTACCAACAGGGCCCAGCCTTCCATGGCCCACCGCATATGACACCACCTTGGCACTACCCATTCTTCCAACAAGGACCCCCACAGTTTTACCCTCTTAATCCGCCACCTTTTCAAGGCAGAGGTTGGGGCAGAGGAAGAGGGCGAAATCGAAACGGGCAAAAAGGAGTCCAGTGGCAAGACCAACGAACAACACCAACAGCAATGGAGACCAGGAGCACAACCTCCAGGGGGAGAAAAGCTTGATCGTTAATCTCTCAAAGAAGGTCCTCACACCCACAGAGGAAAGTGTATTGGAAAAAGGCCTTGGTTTCGTTCCTACACCAACCCCAGACAGTTTCCAGGAGATGATAGAGATTAAACAACTTTTTAGGAAAGTGCGACTCCGTGCTTTCTTTCACAACAGCCCGGAGCCCCCCAACCAAGATAGTGGATTGAGGAAACCCTCCACCTTTACCCCCACTGACGGGATGGTCCCTCCGGAAGTCCTCACCTTTGAGCGAGCTGTCCTGACCAGTCTGCAGAATAAACCGCACGTCAAGCAGTTCCACAACTTGACTTCTGCAGAGACAAGCCTCTATCGCACTGGGAAAAGATGAATCAATCGTCATTAAACAAGCAGACAAGGGTGGAGCCACAGTCATCCAAGATTATGAGGATTACGACCGTGAGTGCAGACGGCAACTGTCAAATACCACTCACTATAGACCTCTATCTGAGGATCCAACTAAACGACTCACTACGACCATCATGAGCCTCATAATTGAAGCAGAGACCAACAAATGGATCAGTAAGAAAGAGGCAGATTTCCTGACGAGCACGTAATCTGTCATGCCTTACTTCTACACCCTCCCAAAGATTCACAAAGGGACTACACCGGTCCCTGGGAGACCCATTGTCTCCGGCATTGGATCGCTTTTGGAGCCTCTATCCCAATTTTGCGATGCCTTTCTTCAACCTGTGGTAAAGCAGATACCTTCCTATCTACAAGACACCAGAGATGTCCTCCGGCTAATCAATGATGTGGACGGCAGAGAAGATGTCGACCTCCTTCTCACTCTAGACGTGGAAGCGTTGTACACCAACATCCCGCAGCAAGCAACCTTGGAGGCCGTAGAATCTGTTCTGCGGCAAGAAGAGTGGCAATCACCCACCCCAATAGCATTTATTATGGAACTAGCCCATATAGCCCTGACTGAGAACTTCTTCAGGTATGAGTCGCAAATCTACCATCAGATTCGCGGGACCTCGATGGGTTCGACGTTTGCACCGAGCCTGGCCTGCATCTACATGGCCAGCTTCGAGAAGAATCACATCTACCCACCTGAGCATAACCCATCCAGAGAACATCTCACTCTCTGGCGTCGATATATCGACGATATCCTTATCTTCTGGAAAGGGGATCGGACTAGTTGCGAAGCATTTTGCACATGGATCAATCAGCAAGACCCATTTCTGAAATTCACGGGCACTATCTCCGAGGTGTCTGTACCCTTCCTTGATTTGACAATCAAACTGGAACCTACGGCGATCACCACCACACTGTTTAAGAAAGGAACTGACAGGAACAGCCTGCTCTTATACAACAGCCACCATACGAGAGCCCTGAAGGATAACCTGCCTTTTGGGCAATTCCTGCGGCTCCGCAGGAATTGCACATCAACAACTGACTACAAACAAGAAGCCCAAAACTTACAACTTAAACTTCAAGAGAGAGGGTACCCCACTCGACTCCTCAAGACATCATCGAAAAGGGCACTCAATAATAACAGAGACTCACTGCTGGAAATCCAGACCAAGGAACAAGATGATACTATCACATGTGTAACATCTTACACAAGAAACTCAAATTTCATTAAAAAAACCATGAATTCACATTGGGACATCCTTAATACCGCAGGCCTTGATATACCCCGGCCGCGGTTTGCATTCAAGAGGACAACTAATCTCAAGGACACTTTGATCCACACCCGCCCCAAGAAGATGAGTACCCGCCCAGTCAACACACTCTGGGATCTGCCACCTGTAACGGGACATTATCGCTGTGGGTCATGTGTAGTCTGCCCCCAAACGATCCAAGAAAAAACCATAGAACTTCCAAATGGTTTTACCTGGCACTTAAATAAGCATACGAATTGCAACAGCGCTAGATGCATCTATCTATTGATATGCCCATGCAAAATGATCTACATCGGGATGAGGATGCGTACCGTGAAACTTCGAATCATGGAACACAACAGTAATATCCGTTGCAAAAATACTCACACCAGGCTGTACGAACACTGTAAGCATCACAACCATCAGGCTGAAAATATACAATGGACTATTCTCGAATGCCACCCATCAATCACCCAACCGGCATTATTCAGAATGGAACAGCGATGGGTACATCGCCTCCGAACCGATGAACACGGTTTAAATGACTCTGTACCGTGGAATATGCTAGCCAGATGATCTAGATTCGGGTGGCCCCCATCGTCGGGCATGGCACTTCCCGCTATACCATGAAGAGGGCACACCATTCAGTGTATTGTTTCAGAATTACTCTATTTCAAGATGGCGCTCCACTATGAGCAGTGATTCGGCCCATTTGCCCGTAACTACGCAGGCCTGCGTTACCTAGCAACGCACACACACCTACTCCTGACGCCCGCTGGATTTTGCTACTTCAGTAGCTCAGCCGTCCACACATGCACCGGCTGTCCTGCGATCTCGCCGTTGTGGTAGGGGTAGGTGCTTAAAAGCCTAGTGCCTCGAGCATACAAGGTAAGATGCGGCCCGTGGAGACGACGGTTCCTGTATTCATAGCCGTCTGTCGCCATAGGTTACAAACATAACCAGAATACTTATTCTACCTAGGTAACTACCTGTGAGCTCAGGCCCCACGAGGACAGTCAGTGGGGACCGTCTACCAGGGACTCAGGGTAAGATCAATCTGAGAGTAATCACCCTGGTGTTTCAGTTTGCCATCCTTTCCAATACGCTGGTTCTTTACTTTTAATCTTATTCTCCCACATATACACTACCCCTTAGCTGTAAACCACTAATGAGTGAACAAGCATGGAGTGTATAGCCTTATGTACTACGTTTGCATGTAACCACTATACTGATGACATTTGGCAGTTCAAATTTAAACTCCCTTTTCCCGCTCTTTTCATATTCTCTCTCTCAGGTTTTAAAGTCTTTATTTTGATTCATATAAAAATCATAAAAGACAGACATTTGACAAACATTTGACATACATAGCTTATTTTAAAAAATACATAACCTTTAGATTCATAGAACTAGTATTAAATAACAAAAAAGACAAACCTGGGAGAACTTACTAAGATTAAGCTCGGGAATAAAGGCACAAAAGTTTACAATTAAATTCCAAACAATTTTCGATAACATAAGCAGAAATGAGCAGCCTGTTTTGATAGAGCTCAGTACATCATAGGGGAGCATTATCATGGTCAGTGCAGTAGTTATATTACGGTTTCAACCTCAGTATCCAGGCCCACCCCAGATATTTAGCCAGGCACACTGAAATGAACTCGGAGGTGTTGGTTGTTAATACATGAATAGCCTCTTCAGATTTTCTTATGGGCATACGCTGAAACAATGGCTTTAACCATTTGGCTCCGGGTGCTAGGTATCTAGGGCAAGCAAACAAGAAATGTCCTATTGTTTCCTTGTGGCCTGGGCACCATCTGCAATGGTCCACAGTACTCTTTTTCCAACTATTAGTGAAAATATTCAATGGTAATGCACCCACCCGAAACTGATGGTAGAGTTTCCTGTCCAGTGTTTTGGAGATTGAGTCCCAATACAGTTCACGGGACAAGTCCAACTTAAATGACAGGAACCTGCCCGTAAGATTGGTAGAGCTTGAGGCATTGACTCTATTCTGACGGAGCGTGGCCCAGTACAGTTCCTTAAAAGCTAATTTAGATGGAAAGGTGCTGGTAGAAGGGGATGTCCAAAGTTGCTCTAGCCCCATATCCGTCAGGATAGATTTTACCATTTTAAACCATTTAATTTTACCTGAACCCCCGAGTGACCTAACTTCGGCTACCTCATTAGCAAATTGGGTAAGTTCAGGGGTTGTCCACAAACGCCTCCAAAAAGCAACCAATCTAAATTTGGCCATTTCATTAATCGGGGGGCAACCCATATCCAAGCAGAGAGGGATAGAGGGGGTTGACTGTGGCAAACCCACTAGGTTACGCAAGAATTTGCATTGTATTTTGAACAAACCCATAAGATCCATATAACCCCACAAATCTGCACCATATAAAATTGCTGGGTTGATTTTAGCATCATAGATCTTGAGGGCCGGACAAACCCGCTTAGTGATAGATCTTTTTTGTTCACTTAATAGGCAGCCGGTAAGGCGGGCAAGCTTTAGTTGTTGGGCTTCGACTTGTGCTTTCCATCCCAGACGACTGTCTAGGGTAACCCCTAGATACACCATATTCTCCACTTGGTCCAGTTTGACACCACCCATATTAACTGTACACTGGACAGGGCGATTCCTTGTTAATACCATAAACTTGGTTTTCCAGACATTCACCTTGAGGTCGCTGATGGCACAAAACTCCCCAAACCGATCCAATGCCCGCTGAAGACCAGAGCGTGTCCGGGAAAGGAGAAGGGTGTCATCAGCGAAGATGAGCATCGGGAAACGCTGACCTGCAAGCATCGGGGCGTCTGTTGGGGTATCCTTAAAAAATTTGACCACTTGGTCAATAAACAATAAAAAGAGGGTAGGTGCCAGAACACACCCCTGGCGGACACCCCTGGTTACTGGGAAGTGTTCCGTCACCTGCCCCTGGCCACCCCATCTCACCCTCGCGAAATTGTCTTCATGCAATTTAACTATTATATATAATATATAATAGCTCCTCAGGCATTCCCAAGCTCCTCAAAACTCCCCACAATTTATCCCTAGGGACAAGATCGAACGCGGACTTCAGATCAAGAAACGCCGCGTAGATTGTGCCACCGCCAAGCTGAACCACCTTCCAGTAGATCAGACAAAATCTGAACACCTGGTCAATGGTGCTCGTTCCCGATCTGAAGCCCGCCTGCATTGGGGATAGAATGTCCTCTAGTTCGATCCATCCTTGGACCCTACCTAAAATCATACGTGCAATAAGTTTCTGGGTTGTATCTATGAGGCTAATTGGGCGGTAGTTACCCGGAATTGACCTACTGCCCTTTTTGTAGATGGGTAATATCTCAGCCCCCTTCCAGGATTTTGGTATACTTGCACCAGCGGCTATTGAATTAGCCACTTTAGTAAGGTAGGGTATCCATAAGGCGGGGTCGGTTTTAAACAGGTCGACTGGTATAAGATCCATGCCCGGCGCTTTCCCTCGCATTGTAAGACCTATAGCCAGTTCGACCTCTTTTTCCGAAAAGGTAATAGTCCTAGTTTGCAAGGGTGGCTTGGATACCACCGCCATAATACTGGGGGGATTAGAGTATTCAGCACAAAACTGGGTCGAATAAAACATTACCCATTCCACAGGGGACACATGATTTACAGGGATGCATGCATCGGGATCTTTCCCCCACTTAACTATTTCCCAGAACTTAATGGGATTATTTGAAGTGGTAGCCTCCAATAAATCAGACCAATGCTTATCCTCCCACACCCGCTTAGCTTCCCACTGCGTTTTCTTATAGTTTGATCTAGCTTCTTTCACTGAGATCATAACTCTGGACTTGACTGCCCCTATAAGTTTGGTATGGGCTTCCCTACATTTAGTATTCTACCATTTCTTGGGACAGATCGGTATTTTGGGGTTTGCCTTAGACCGTGGATTTGAAAGCAGGGATTTGAGGTCAGCGAAACAACGATTATGGAGGTTAACAATATGGTTGGCCATTTCGTGATTGTCCCCCAGATGATCATATGCCAGCATTTCGCTATATGTGTTGCTAACTTTTATGTTTACCTCATCCCTTAATGTAACATCCTCCACTATTTTGGACCATTTTAATCTCTTCCTAACGTTGGTTAGGAAGGCATCCCCAGTCTGTGCAGTACCAGGGTTCTCAGATCTCACTAAACCTGGTAACTTTAATTTTAAAGACAAGGGGTTATGGTCGCTTTCTGGGCGGGGGAGAACTACCATGTCCATCATAAGAGGCCAGTCTCCTACTTTTAATAGGATATAATCAATACGGCTTTTTCGCAACCCGTTATCGAATGTAAAGTTTGCTTCCTGGTCTGATTTGGCGCGGCCATTTACAGCCCGAAAGCCCCTATTAAGGCAAAGAGCCGTCCAATTCACTGCTGCCTCCGTTGCCATTACTGATTTACAGGGCATCAGTTCAGGGATACCCCATACTGCATCCTACGCGTAGCCCCAACTGTCCCCTGAGTCAAGCAAAGGCTTAAAGGTACAGTTTAGGTCTCCAGCCAGGAGGGTTACAAGATCACTATCAAGATCGTCTAAAATGGGATCCAATGCTTCCAACAGAAGAGGGGAGCGACCACCTGGCAAGCCTCGGGCATATACATTAATCAAAATCATATCCCGACAACCAGTCTTGCTCAACTTAATTATAAGGAGGTCGGGGTTGTGTGATGTTATTTCTGTAGAGTGAAATCCCAGGGATTGTTTCACCCAAATCAATAAACCCCCTGAAGCTCTCCCTTTGGGACTTCTAATAGCGAGTTTAAAAAAGTTAGTATATCCCTGCCTAAATACTGGTTCAGTTGCCCAGGTTTCCTGGAGTAGGATGATATCATATTTATCTATAAACTCCAGCCAGTCATCTGAGTGAATACGACTTTTAACCCCCGCAACATTCCAGGAGACAATGGTAAGTAGTTCTGGGGCGTGGGTCACGGGGTGTACCACTGGGTCCAGGGCTACTAAAACATCCGAATTAATCTCTGCATCACACCCATTAATGGTGCACACGGTGGTGCTCCGTTTTTCCCCTGTCTTCCGGGAGACTTCTACTTCCCTTAAAGGTAGTCTGGTAGTACTTGCTATTATTGGAGCCCCCATTCGCTCTACCTCTGCGACTACAGACTGCGGAGGCTCGTTACACGGCCTAGCTGGCAGAGACCCTAGATTTACTGTGCCAGATCGAGAATGAAGTCAATCGTTGGCCTCAAGACCAGATAAAGGGCCGAATTGATTGAAAAGAAAAGGGAAGATGGTGGGCTGGGGAGTCCTCATGGTTGGATAACTCCTAATGTTGGATTGGCCATGTCTGGGACCCATCTGGGTACTACTCTGCCTATACGGGTAAAAGTATGATAGGCTTAGTGTTTGAACATCCCCCTGTCTGGCAAACCTCGCTTTTCTACTAATCATTTCCACTACCCAAGGATCCTTAAACGAGATCAGTATACAATCGCCCTCCAGATCTTTTGTACCATGGCCCACCCAGTCCACCCTTCTCACAAACAGAATTTCAGCTGGCAGTGAGGGGGGTAACGGTCGATTTTTATTTAACCAAAAGGTCACCTTATTTCGTAGATCATCAAAAGTCTCCCTCTTACCGGGTTGGAGGGGGGCTACACCAATCAAAACTATTGTATATAGTGCAGCCTCAGTAGGGAGATCAACCCGTGACTTGGTATGTCTATGATGTTTTTCAACCGGGGGTTTTAAGGTGTTACGTTTTTGGTTGGCTAAAGGCCCTGGGAAGAGAGGCCGAGGGATATTCAGACTGGGTTGGGCCAAGGATGATGGTCTAGTTAAGTGGGTTTTAACAGGGATTAAGCTGTCAGGTTTGACCACAGACTGCTTCTTCTGCAATGATTGGGATGCGGCCACTGATGTGTTTTTAGGTACAACCTTAGGATCTCCTCCCCTCATTGGTCCATTAATTACTACCCCGAGGGGTTTATTATTAAGAGATGAGGAAGTATTTATTTGAGCATTGTTTGCTGGTTGTATTAGATTAGTCCCCCCTTTGCTCAAGCTACTTAGTGATACTAGTAGGGCTGAATTAGTATTTACTACTGCCTCCAGGGATTCAATTTTTTGGGTCATTAACCTGGTCCGCTCTAGAACAGGCAATAAGAGGTTTTTCATCAAAGCCTCGATTTTAACCAACAATGATTCATCACTATTTTGACAGGTTGGGCAAGGGTCAGAGGATCCAAGCGAGGTAAGGGAGGGGCAAGGGATATTAGGAAAAGTACTGGGACAATGTTTGTTATCGTCAAGTTCACCCATAGCTAATGATGTGAGATTGCCATGGCAATTGTCTGTAGTTTCTTTTACTTTTAATTTGGGCATTTTTCGTTCTCTCCCCTCTAAGTTATTCGTGTCATGCTTTCTCTTCCTTGTTGCCGTATCAGCACCAACTGTGTTCATTTGTATCACCCTTTTGGAGACTGTTTTAGGGGGCTCGGGAGATGATTGGTGCATTTCTGCGGTATAGTCTAATTCAGAGCTAACATGAGATACAGTTTCTCTACTCGCCTTGGAATCATCTAAATTATGTTCAACATGGGCTGGTATATGTGCGGGCAGGTCAACCCCTTCACTATCTATATGTACTAGAGCCTCAATAGTTGCTGAATGAATACAATTGAAGGCTGCATGGGGTTGTGTCACAGGGCTAGGGATCGTAGCCAGCCTACCCAATGAAGAACGTCTTTCGCTAAGTAGGTCAATTGAAAGACGTTTCTCTACCATAGCGATTTCTTTTTCCAGTATACCTGTGGCACGAGAAATAAAAGCATCCAATGGCCCAGAAACCACGCCTTTAGGAGTCTGAACTTGGACAATGCGTGTTTTACCTGAACGTAATGGCATATTTTCTATGAGAAACAATTATGGGAGATAGCAACTAAACACGCTAATGTACACAAATAATCTACGCTGATATCATAAACCTATCAGGGAATAGAAAGTTTCTTGTATCCAAACAATTAGGAAGTATCAGTTTTTAGTAAAAGACAACAACAGCGGTTAATTATCCCGCCTACCTTGGATATGGGGAGAAAACCAATTTTAGCCCCTAGATATAGGAAGTGTTAGAGGGCGGGGCGGGCCGGCAGGGAGAGCGGACCGGAAGTTGACCACGGTCTATCAGGGACTCCTGGGAATTGGAGTCCCTGTCACGCTCGCAGCCCTGCAGCCCTCCGCCGACGCCGAAAAAGTCTTTCCCCGGTCTCCCGCAATGGTCCTCCTCGCGTTGGTGTGGCGCAGCGGCACCCGCGGAGCGGGTGCTGCAAGGTGTGGGGAGAAGTCAGCAGAGACCACACAAAGTTCAGGCAGGTAGGCGCGACCCAATGCGCTTTAGCAGGATTAAAACAGTGTCCCAGTAAAGGCTTGTCAGCCGGGGGTTTAAAAATGCACTCCGGTGGGCGGGGCGGGCCGGCAGGGAGAGCGGACCGGAAGTTGACCACGGTCTATCAGGGACTCCTGGGAATTGGAGTCCCTGTCACGCTCGCAGCCCTGCAGCCCTCCGCCGACGCCGAAAAAGTCTTTCCCCAGTCTCCCGCAATGGTCCTCCTCGCGTTGGTGTGGCGCAGCGGCACCCGCGGAGCGGGTGCTGCAAGGTGTGGGGAGAAGTCAGCAGAGACCACACAAAGTTCAGGCAGGTAGGCGCGACCCAATGCGCTTTAGCAGGATTAAAACAGTGTCTCTCTCTCACCAACACCTCTTAATTTTGGGTGAGGTTTACTAGGACCTGACCACTTATACATGTTGACCTGTGACTGTATACACTCTCCTGATGTTAGGCGCAATATTGACCTAGCATGTTTTCCTCTCTCCCAACACCCAGGGCGTGAAACCACGCAGGATCCCATCTAGCGATAACCTGCAGGTTGTATTACAACTTTTACCTGTTGATGAGCAATTTGGTCCTGAAGAATTGCCTGATTGGCATGAAACATGTCGACCACACCATAGGCGAGGGTTGAACGAGGCAAGATCACTTAACTCTCTGTGCCTCTGTACCCCTCCCTTCACCATTTTTAACGAGGCAGTGAGCCATATCATCAAAGCTCCTTAATGGACTCTACTGACTTCTTTTAACTTTCCACACACGCTCACAACTACACTTCCTTTCTGGCCCCTCACACACATGCATCAAATGGCTAAGGAATAAAAGATCTCCGCAAAAGAGTAGCACTTCAAAGCTACCCGACAAGCATTGCACCGCCAGCCTGTCGTTGGAGCAGGAGGCCAATGATGACACAATACAATCATCGGGTGGGATGGCAGCAGTCGTCCAACCTTTGAGTTGTGTGAGGCATCCTAAATTCCGCGAAGGGATTACCTTAATCTCCACCAATACACCCACCAGAGAGATAATCTTTTCCTTTATTTAACCACTTCCGGGTGGGAAACTCTGTACACTCTTTTGATACCCAGTTTTGAGGACACGTACATTGGAACCCGGTAAATATTGTCCGCATTTGTCCCTCTTGTTGTTACAGACCTGGGGGAAGGCTAGGTGGTAGGAAATTTGTGTCAGGCTGGTGATCCCACAGAGAAATTAAGTAAAATGTGAGTTTCTAAAGCTATATTTGTGATTTGCAGGGGATTCGGGCTAGGGAATCCCCTAGCCCGATCCATGCAAGCCATACCTCCCTTGACTTCCCAGGGCTTCTACTTTTCAGAAATGTGTGGGTTTGGCAGGCTTCCTAGATGGCCTCTGAGTCCGGGGCCAAAAACCCAAGTGCCCTCCCTTTGCAAAGCCAGGTATTTTTGTGATAGGTGATTTTGATGTGTCCACAATATGTTTTAGGCCCTTGCCTGTCCCGGGTATTTGACTCACCCACACGAGTGAGGTATAATTTTTATCAGTAGACTTTGGGGAATGTGGGGTGGGTGGAATTTTGTGGATCCACACAGATTCCAGAACTTTCCATCACAGAAGTTTGAGAAAAATGTGTGTTTTTTTTTTTTACAAAGTTTGAGGTTTGCAAGAAATTCTGGTAAGAGAACCTGGTAAAAGCCACACAAGGCACCCCATCCTTGATTCCCCTGGGTGTCTAGTTTAAAAAAATGCATAGGTTTGCTATGTTTCCCTAGGTACCGGCAGAGCTAGGGTTAAAAATCTACAACTAGGCACTTCAAGGGTCAGTTTTTACTGTAAAAATATGGTGTGTTCACATTGTATTTCGGGACATTTCCTGTCACTGGCACTAGGCAAGTGAGGTGCCATTTATACCGGGAGACTTCGGGACATTTCCTGTCACTGGCACTAGGCAAGTGAGGTGCCATTTATACCGGGAGACTTCGAGAAACATAGAATAGTAGAAGTGTTTTTGCCAATTGACTTCCTATGTATTTATCCCTTCCAAATGTAGGACAGTGTAAAAAAGTATAATTTTCAAAAAAGTCCTCTAATTCAGATGCTGGTATAGGTACCCACATATATGGAGTTGTGCACATAACCACTGCTTCTAAACTCCATATGTTGTTCCCATTTCGGAAATACATAGTTTTCCTCAATACCTATTTTTCATTCTTTATATTTTACCAAGTGGTTTGCTGTATACCTGGAACACAATAAAAAACCATAGCAAGGCGCAGCTCATTATTGGCTCTGGGCACATCGGATTCTTGGTGAACCTACAAGTCCTATATATCTCCACAACCAGAAGTGTCCTGTGTATTTAACAATATATTGCTTTAAAAAATCTGTCATACTTAAAAGAAGTTACAGGTGACAACGTTGGCACAAATGGCTGAATTTTCAATTCATTTTCAATATTTCCTATTTTTAACTGTTAGTTTCTATAAGAAAACCTTGAAGATTCTACACAAATGACCCCTTACTGAACTAAGAGTTCTGTCTACTTTAAAAAAATGTATAGCTATTCAGTATCCGTTATTGCTTTCATACCCATTTTTACCAATAACTGAAAAGAGGTTGAAAGCACAAAAAATAGCAAAAATGGGCTTGTCCCAGTAAAATGCCAAAACTTTGTAAATACATTAGGTTTTCTGACAAAAGTCTGTCAGTCCCTGAAAGCTGAGAAGATGGTGATATCAGTACTACAAACCATTTGTTGATACCATTTGTAGGGAAAAAAACAGACGCTTTCATCTGCAGCATGTTTTTCCCATACTTCCCCAAAATTAAAAATTTCGTTGTATTTTGGCTAATTTCTGGGTCCCATCCAGGGGAATCCACAAACCCTGGGTACCTTTAGAATCCTCCGGATGTTGTAAGAAGAGTACCCAAATTTGATGTGGATACTTTGTATGGAAAAAAAGTTACAGGGTCCTAAGATGGAACTCCCCCCAAATACCCAAATAAGTGCTCAGCACTGGGGGTAGGGGGGAAGCCCAGCAGTTAAGGGGTTAAAAGTGACAAAACATGTCAACAAACATATGTTCTTCATGTCTTGGGTTGATGACATCCACAGCCATTCTAATATCATCTAATATCATGTAGCACTGCAAGGAGAACAGTTCTAGTGTTTCTGTTTGGATGAAATCTGTCAACTAAGGCGGTGTGAGATTCTAGAAAAGTGCAGCATTGCTTTGCCGCATCGGACTCACTAATATTGGCAGCTGCCAGTAAACAAGACACAGAACAACAGTAAAAAGTATTAAGAAGAACGAGCCCAGGTTTTACCCAAAAGGAGACAGGCTCCTATTTCTTTATTCCAGCTTTGCTTCAAACTAACAGTCGCACTTCCATAAGCACAACAGACATCTGCTGCTGCGCTGAAGATTGTTGGACTTGTCAGTGAACAAAAGAGATGGTGGGATTAAACTAGGGGGAGGATACAGATTTGGAGCTTGTTTTTTTATTAGAAACGGGGATTCATCAATTGAGAAATGATGTTATCTGAGAGCAGTAGGGCACAAACATGTCTCTGGATCATTTAACTCCTTGGACGCTCATGACGAGCTCAGCTCGTCATGATGTACACCTCCATACACATGGCGAGCTGAGCTCGTCATGAACAATGGGGTATCTCAAGTGCCAGCACAGGAGGAAAATAACACTAGCATTGATGGTGTTAATTGAGGTTTTACATGGAAAGAGACTGGGGGGGGGGGGGGGTGTAAGGGCCAGTCCAGAGAAGGACAGATTCCTGTGAACTCTGCCTGATGTTTGTAGACATCTTGTGATCTCATGAGTCCTGTCTCTGCTGTACCCCACTTGTAGTCTTGTGGCCTTGTCTCTGTTGAACCCTCCTCTAGTCTTGAGGCCTGGCTATGCCATCCCCTCCTTGGGTGTTGTAAGGCTTGGCTGATGTCTCACTTGTCTCGCTCCATCGTATTCCTCCTGGTGTCTCTTGAGACCTGGCTCTGCTGTCCTTTCTTGTGATCTCAGGTACTGTCTTGGTTATACTCTCCTGTAGTCTGACAAGGCTTTTCTCAGGTGCACCGGACTCTGGCCTCACAAGGTATGGCCCTGTTTTATCCTCATGTGGTCTCATGCCCTGGTCTCTGTTGTACCCTCCTCCAGCCTTGAGGCCTGGCTGTGCTCCCCCCCCCGGGTATTTTAACGCCTGGTTGTGGATTTACTGGTCTCGCTCCATCGTATTCCTCCTGGTGTTTCAAGAGGCCTGGCTCTGCTGTCTATTTGTGAGATCTCAAGTCCTGTCTTGGTTATTCTCTACAGGCTTGTCCGAGGTGCATTTTTCTCTTGTCTTACAGGGTATGGCCTTGTTTTACCCTCCTGTGGTCTCACAAGGCCTAGCTCTATTTTCCCCTCGCAAGGACTGAATCTGTTGTATGCCTTGTAAAATTCCTATCAGCCCTGACTCTGTTGTACCCTCCTGTGCTCTCATCAGGCCTGGCTCTCCTGACCCCCTCCTGTGGCTTCACAAGGCCTGGCTCTGTTGTACCTCCTCCAGTGGTCACACTAGGTCTCGCTCAGTTATACCCCCTCCTGTGGCCCCACACGGCCTGGCTCTCTTGTACCTCCTCCAGTCGCCTCACTAGGTCTCGCAGAGTTATGCTTCCTGTGGTCTCTCAAGGTCTCTCTCTGTTATACCGCCTCCTGTGGTTTTACCAAGTCTTGTGCTTTTACACCTCCTCATGTGGTCTCACTAGGTCTCACTCTATTGTATCTGTATGATATTGGGATATTAGTTGATGGGGTGAGAACACCACTCAAGCAACAACCACAATCCTTATGAGGGTGAACCATAAAAATCCCAAAGCAATTTAGAAACATAGTTTATTTTAATAAATAAAATGATACCAAAAGAACATGAATCCAATCAATAGAACCAAAGTTATTCATTTTTAAAGATGTTAGTAGAAATAGCGCCAAGAAATACAAAGCCCAATTTCAAGTATCTGGTCACGGGGAAGTGGAATATAGTTACAAGGTCAGGACAATAGCAATGGAGTGTAGATTTGACTCGAGGACTATGGTAGTCCCTCTAGGAAGTTACTTTCTCAAGTCCTTGCAAAGAGCTCTGTTCTGGGTGGCAGAGGCCTCCAATTGGCAGTCATCATGAACGGTTGTTGTCGTAGTGAATATCAAGTCCCGCTGAAGCTTTGCATTGCTGGTCCATTTGTGGTGCAAAGAAATGGCTCTGCAGCCAAGAGGAGCCCAAAACATCTGTTTCTTTACCTTTTCTGCAGGAGGCGCTTCCACTGATGCCAGCCAATGGTCCAGGACCTGAGGTTACCTGTTGTGAATCAGGACTCACTTCAGACAGAGGTCAACAAAAGGCTCAGGCAGGTCCAGGCCGGTCAAGTTGGTACAGGTCACACAGGGCATCAGCTGACCAACCCTTGTGATGAAGGCAAGCGGGTCCAGTCGTTTTTTTCAGACAGCAATGCAGTCCTTCCAGCAGCAGGGCAGTCCTTCTGAATCTTCCAAACTAATAGGAGTGTTCTGATGGTATGCTTTGAAGGTTCCCAGTTTCATACTAGTGTCAGCTTTGTGTGGGGAAATTCCCCAACGAACCCTAAAGCTAGTTCAGGTCAGTTCTTCCCCATCCTCTGGCCGTGTCTCAGAACTGTCCAAGGTGACAAAGGAAAGGCCAGCCAAATGTTAGGTTCCCTTGTGTGTGCTGCAAGCAGAGTCTTTAGAGATGTAGTTAAGGTAGGGTCCAGCTTTTCCCCAACCATTCTATCAGGAAGGTCCTTTCCCCTCACATGCTTTGCTCAGTGTCTGGAAGGAATACACAACCCACAATACGTGAGCCAATCACAGTCATGTAAATGAGGACACTGGCATACAGGCAAAAGTGATTTGAGCAGAAAAATGCCAACTTTCTATAAAGTGCAAAAATAACTTTCTAAAAGTGGCGTTTTCAAAATTGTAATTTTCAATTAAAATGTATTTGAGTGTAAACATATTTCCCTATCTGTCCCCAAACTGAAGTTATCACTTAAGTTTAATAAGGTAACTCAGTGTTAGCCTATGGGAAAGATAGGCCTACGCAGTGTAAAATGAGATTTTCACTGCTAGAATATGTACAACGGAAACACATGTCCTACGTTTTCAATACAATGCACCCTGTCCTTGTAAGCATTAACAAGCATTTGCAATGCAATAGGTCTACAAATTTGCGAGAGTTAAAGCTATTTGCGGTGTAAATGAGAATATCATTTACCCATGTGCTTTGCTTTACAGTGCTGTGGCCTTTGGGACCTTATAAGTGTTTAGCAATGCAGTATATTATCCTGGGTGCTGTGCCGCCAGGGACTAAATACTTATACAATTACTAAACACTGGGTCCTGCAGTCTGATTCAAGAATATACGTGTGCCCCTGGAATCATTTATGGATGCATCCCAAGGCCTGAGGACCTGTGATGTCTAACTGAAATGCGATTCCTATGGCTGCCTCCCCGGCTACAGAGGCTATAAAACAATAAAATGTACATTTGCCTTTACCTGTCATGTCTGGCAAACGCCATGAAAGGAGGCCATCTTCTGATTTCTGGTTGCTGTAAAAACCTGTCTCTGTATCTTTTCGAAGAATAAACAAAACTAGTGGCCCACAAGGCACGTAATACAGGGTTTTATCTGTCGGGTTATATTTATTTGGAAAGTTTTATAATGTGCGAATATGATCCAAACGGGTAGCAGTGTGCTGTAGAAAGTGGCGTAAGTATGAGTACAACAACAAAATGGATCAGAAGAGATAACTTAACAATCAAAAGGTCAAGAGGGGAAAACACAAGGTCAAAGGGGTGCATGGGGAGTCAGCTAGATTAGTGGGACCAGAATGGTTTCAGCAGAAAAGAAACATAAAACTAATTGAAATAGCACGTTAAAAGAGAGTATCCAGACCGGAGAAAGAAGTAGATTGAGATAATATCCACGTTAACACTGTTGGAGGTCATTCAGGAGTAGCCCGTTGACATGTTTTTTAAAAGAGGCAGTAGATGAGCTGGTTCTGATCTCTGGGGCAAGAGCGTTACATACTCTTGGAGCAAGACCAGAGAAAGCACAATTGTAAGTTCTTTTCTTATTGAATTTGGGAGGATTCAATATTAGGGTGTTGGAGCTTCTGAAGTTCCATCTCGAGCCAGGTATCAAGTTTTTTGCCAGGTAAAAGGGGTGTTGTGATGAATAGCTTTGTGCATCAGGCAAGCTATCTTTAGCCTGATCCTCGCTTCAATGGTCAGGCAGTTTAGTTGAATTAGGTCTGGCGTAATGTGGTCAAGTTTTCTAGAGCCAGTGATGAGTCTGGCCGAAGTGTTCATTGTGGCTCTAAGTGGAGTTTTAGGTAGCCCAGCAAGGTCACCAAACCATATTCCAAGTGTGAGATTACTAGGGATTGTACAGCTGGCTGGATGTCCTCTGGAGGAAGGAAAGGCTTGATTTTCCTAAGGATGTTGAGCTGAAGATTGGCTCCCCTAAAAGTAGCCCTGATGTGATTTAGCATTTTTAGGTATTTGTCCGAGGCTATACCTAAAGATTTAGCGGAGTCAACAACATGCGGTGTGCAGTTAAGAGCAGACAGTTGTTTTAGCCAGTCATGGGTAGGTGCAGAGTGTTTGGGGGGGGCAATCAGAAGGAATTCAGTTTTGACAGTATTTAACAATAGATGGTTATGAGTTAACCATTGTTGAGTTTTTAGGAGTGCATCATTTAGAGTTTTTTTGTCATCTGGAGAGGCGATCTTAAAATATAGTTCAGTGTCATCCGCATACATATGGTACTGGATGTTAGACCGTTTCAAAATATCGGAGAGAGGTGCCATAAAAAGGTTGAAAAGAGTGGGCAAAAGTGTGGAGCCTGGAGGTACTCCATTGGTGACCAGGGTATTGGTTGCAAGGGATTGGTTAACTTTGATTCTTTGGGTGCGGTTCTCTACGAAAGAGGCAAACCAGTTTAACATTGGCCCGAAAATCCCACCCTATATTTAAGAAGAGCAATTAGGTTTTCATGTTTAATAGTGTCAAATGCTGAGGACAGGTCAATAATTATTAGAAGACAAGGGACATTTTGATCAAGAGATCTCAAGGTGTAATCAACAATGTGAGTTGGTGCTGTTTCAATACTGTGCCCTGCTCTGAAACCCAAGTGGTAGAGGTCAAAGAGTTGAAATTTCTCAATATGGTTGCAGAGCTGTGTGTGGACGCATTTCCCAAGCATTTTAGCTAGAGTCATGATACTGGTGATCGGACGGAAGTAGTTAGGATCAGCTAAGTCGGCATTGGGCTTCTTTGGGATGGGAGTGGCTTGACCCGACTTGAGGCAATCCGGAATCCTCCTATGTAAGAGGGATTCTTGGATGATCTGGGACCACAGTGGGAGGATGGCTGAATTGAAATCTTTAAAAATCTTGGCTGGTAGAGGATGGCTGAAGGGATTAGAAGGTTTTAAGGACACCATAGATTGGAGCAGCTCCTTGTCATCTGGAAGAAGAAAAGTATTCCAAGATGAGTTGTTTTTGGGTGCGCAAATTATGTGGAAGGAAGGTGTGCTCACTGCAGGGGGTTCCGTAGGTTCCTCTAATGATGTGAAGGAGTTCACAGGGAGCAAATGTGGAGCGGTAGGTTGCAGCTCAAGTTCAATTTTCCTTGTCTTTTAAGAGAAGTGTGCTGAGAAGTCCTCTCCACTAGGAAAGGAGATCACATGTGTCGAACTATGGTCGATAGAGTGGTTAGCTTGCTGTTTGATGATTTCGAAGAGTTTCTTGGGTCCGTTTCTAGCGCTGTCAAGCTGAGCCCTGAAGTAATCGGTTTTAGCATTGCGAATATGTTTGTTGTATGCGCTTCTCATCTTCCTTAACTGGTTGAGGCTGGAAGTGGAGAGAGAGTTTCTCCAAAGTCTCTCTGAAAGCCTACGTTTGCAACGTTAATCATTTAGGGAGCTATTGAACCCAGGTTTGGATTGTTTGATCGAATGTTAAGGACTTGGTGGTAGCAGAAAATAATTTCTTGAAACAGCTTTTGGGGTTCCAAGAGGAACCGCCAATTTTATAGTGCATGAGGAATTAGGTTCCCCTTATTTAGGTGATACAATTGCACTTCGGCCTTTAACATTCTGGCTGAAATGCTGGTTAAACAAAGACCTCCCGCTAAACCACCAGCTCTTGAGAGAAGCACTGACATGGGATAACATGTTAAAAATCCTGTGGCTAAAATATTTTAAAAAATGTTGGACTTTTCTCAAATCCCGACTCAATTACAGTAACCGATGTAAAGTTTGTGCAAAACACTTTCCTTCTTTCACAGCTATTCCAGCGGGAGGAGGTGGACCTAAAGAAAAGCAGCAATAGAAACTATGTTGTCATACAAACCACTTTAAGCATGGAACCATACCTGACCTGGCCAATGTCGAGTTTTGACCGTTTCTTGTTAATTAGGTTTCGGCTGAACCTCTTCCACTTATTGTTAGCCGTTCCAAGAGGCAGCCACCAAGGCCAAGTGTTACCTACCTGCGGCTGCGACTGTGTGTCTCCGCAGGATTTGGTGCACTTTTATTCTTTTGCCCTTTTTATGATTTTCCCCGGAGGGCTTATCTTAAGCCTCTCTTAATAAGACTGAATTTTACTCCGATTAAACGTGCACATTGTCACCTCCAGCTGTTAAATACCTAATGCACTTTATTTGTAATCCGTTTTTAAAATTAGCCCTAACATTTAGAATCAGCATGGAGGGATAATGCTTGATATTGTTGTACATATTGTTGTATATTCTCACCTACAGACTAATTGTGTTTTATTCCTGTTTAGATTGTGGTCTCTTATCAATTTGTTTTTATAATGTATATTAAATTGTGCTTTTATGGTTGTTTTTTGCAAATAACCGAATAGAGATTGAAATTGAATTGATTGTTTGATCGGAAACCTTTTGAGTTGCTTAGGCGCAATAGAGTCGAAAATACTAGTCATATGGTTAATGTGGTGATCAGTTAGGTCGTCCAGATTGGTCATGTTAGGGGGTGGCTTAAGACTATTCTTGCTGATGGATGTTAGATCACTAATGTTGGTGTGTCTCAGGTTACGAGACAGTTGTTTGATTTTACGTGGTTGGCCCTGTCTGCGCATGACCTTTTTCCAGGATGCAGAAAGATATTTGGTGATGGTCCAACCAGTCACAGGGTAAAATGTCCTCAAGTTGAATGATGTTGTCTTTAGCTATGATAAGGTCGATATGATGAGGTAGAAATAAAGGGCCCAATTCACAAAGGTAAACTGAGATGAAAGTCTAACTTTACACATTTTAATATTTACAATGGGCATTTGAGAAGAAAAGTTAGACTTTTGTCTCAGTTAAACTTAAATTTTGGTCTTAAGTTTAACTGAGACCAAAACTGAGACAAACGTCTAACTTTACGACTCGTAAATGCCCTTTGTGAATTACCAAAGTTGTAAAGTTAGATCTTTGTCTCAGTTTACCTTTGTGAATCTGGCCCAAAGTGTCCAGCAAATCCCAATACATGTAGAAGTCAATGCTGATGTTTGAGTAAACTCTAATTTAAAAAGGTTCAAGATCAGTAATTTAGAAACCATGAAGGTTTATTAAAATATTAAAGTGCAATACAGAAGGTAAAACAATAGATAGTTTCAATTGCATAATAAATGAGTCATTAGGAAAAAACAGTATGAACAAAATACAAAAAACTGGTCTAAGTCCACAATATTCAGCAAATCAATAGAGTATCAAACAACATCCCTAGCGGCTCGGGAAAGAGTCTAAAATATCTCTCTGGAACACCCGTTAACATGCATCCTTTTGTAACAAAATTAACCATAACAGCAACTTAAACCGCGCAGTTAGCATAGGGTGTACCAATGTACTGCATGTTGTCCAATCAGAATACAAATGTAATACGTCATTTAATGCCACCATCCTAGCACAATCTCTCTAAGACGATAATAATTAGCTCTCCTTGACCTGAAGTAATCGGACATTTTAGCACAAATCTGGCCACATAAACAATATCAGCCTTAGAAATGGATAGGACTACAGTGAGCGTGCAGGAAGAGGCAGTGAGCAGGAAGAGGCAGTGAAAAGCAACAATTCAAATAAAATGCAGCGTATCCACACAAAGCATCAGGGGACATTTTGCTTTGAGCGGTGTCACTGAGAAATAAAAACATGACTCTTTCCCAATCCAAGATGGAGTCAGAGCCTAATTGAGGCCTAATTGGCATATGTCAAAACACAGTTCTGTTTTTCATTGCATTGTCATTTCAAATTAATAACGCTAATTTTACAAAGGGAACATAATTTGAACTGAAAATAACACCAACAGAGTAATACATCTGCCAAGTGACACCTCAACAATTTGTAAGTGTAAACAAGCTACCTAAAGTGTGACCTTTCCAGTTTCTCACATAACCTCTACACATGAGCATGCAGACCAGCACTGTCAGATTTGCTGTGATGTGAGTATACCTGGAGCCAGTACCACACCCAACTCGGCCTACAAAAGGCATAGAAACAATAATACTCCTCCCAAACCATAATATGGCTTCTTCTGTAATCCATACGGAGAGTAACAAGGGCCACACTAATGGCCGATAACATAACATGTCAATCTTCAAGACTTCTATATTGCATTGCCTTTCTCTTCCTGCTTAAATGCTAAGCGCCTCATTTATGCGGTTTTGCCGTAGAGAGTGCAGCAGGCCTTCCTGCTGCGCTTTTCTACAGCAAAAGAAAAGGGCAGTAATACGCCGTAGCTATAAGATACGGCGCATTCCTGTCCTTTTCCCCTGCGCCTGCGCACAATGGGCTGCAGTGCGCCAACGCAGGCACCTTTGCACAATGGTGTAAGGGTGCCTGCGTTGCAGGGATGATTCTTTTTGTACAGGATGGGAAAGCTTTGTGTACAAAAATAATCACATGAGGCTTTTCCTCTTTCTATATGTGCTGCAGAATGCAGCATACTTAGAAAAAGGAAAAGCAAGGAAAAATAAAGTGATTTCTCCCCGTTGTGCCTCCCTTACGCCTCCCCTGGGGAGGCGTAAGCTTTTGGCACTGCCTCAGATTCACGATTTCTCGTAAATCTGGGGCAGTGTCAAAAGGCCATGGATATGGCTGAGAACGCCCCCATCAAAACCCATTGCACGCCCCTTTAACGCAGAACACTGCGTTAAAGGGACTGATATTTATCAGGCAGCATTAAGCCAAAAAAAGTGCTTAAAAATATAAATATCACGCAGGCCTCAGCGCCACGGAACGTCACAAAAAGTGACTTCCAGAAGCGCAAGGAGTCTCATAAATGAGGCCCCTAATGTCTTCAAGACAAGCATACATCACCCAGTTATGATTTTGATCACACAGCACTTTGCATTCGTCCACTTTTTTTTCTTTTTTCTGTAATGTTTAGGTACTGTGGAATAAAGTCGCCATGTAATATTCAATGCGCAACTTAAGGTGTATCACTCAAACCAGGCTACTTCTTAGCTGTCACTATACAACGTGTTTTGTATATTTTTAATTACTTCAATACCATACACGTATTCTTCCTACCTGCCCTCATCATAAATTTACAGGTTCTCAGATCACAATTGTGAAAATTAATTAAAAGTGATAATTTGTTTTGTGGATATTTTCAGTGGTGAAGCAAAGGTGCTTTGGGTCTTAATGCAAGCAATCAAATTTGCAGCCCTTTCCCCTGGCTTTTAGTAAAAAAATATATAACACAACTAATATCCAAGCAGGGGGCTCCTTATGCCCCTGGGCTTGGAGCCACTGCCCGTGCTGGACCTTCTTCAGCTCCTCCCCTGGTTATATTCATATCTCTTCGGTATGTTAATGCACTGTGTGCAGTTTACTTGCAGAATGAATCTGATACATTCTTGCATCGTTATGTATGTTGCTTACAGCAGCGGTAGGATGCCTTTCTACTGTAACAATGGTCTTGTTCCATAAACATTATTTTACAGAGAAGTGACCAGAACGGTTACTGTAGGAAAGAGGGCAAGAGCGGCCGACTTAGAAGCTGTGGAACCAAGATTGAGTCTGGCTTGAGGCTCAAACATCCTGTGATTCTGGGCAAATCACTTAATATCCCCTTGCCTATAAAAAATAAAATAAAATGAATGTGTCCCTCTTTAATGCAACTGGTGCTCATGTAAAGTTCTCTGAAACCTTCTGGTCGAGTTTCGCTATATAAAACTGCCCAAAACAAAAACCGCACAGCACTGAAGCATTGTTCGTTTGTGGGCTGGGTGAGTCATTTCCTCATTAACCTCTCGCAGTCTACAGCCAATCACTGAAGCATGAAAAGTAGAATTTAGTTAATAGGAGTGGTTTCACGTCTACCTCAAAGTACGAGATACAGCCAAACCGCCTGCACATCAATGAACCATTTCTGAGCACAATCTCTGGATGCAGGTGGCTCCTACGAGGCTGCAGCTCTTGTAACATGGCGGCAGGGGTCCGGGTAAGGACGGGAGCACCAGGCACAAGGAGGAGCGGGAGGGGCTGCATTGCCTCATGCCTTCTAACAAACAAGACTTCAACAAACACAATTCCTCTTCAAAAGAAAGTCCTAACAAAACGATTATCCTACCAAAAAAGCCCAACTGACCGTGGACATCAAAAAGTGTAAAAAGGCCATAAAAATACAAACGCCGGAGCTGGAGGCACGGCACGGGAGGCAGCACTAACACAACTGTGGCATTAAAAGAAGGTGGAAGGGAATCTGTATTTAAATGTAAGCAGCTATGCCGCCAAAGCTGAACACAGGCATACAGTAGCAGAGTAGGAAACCAAGAAAACAATAGTCCACAAAAAGAACAGATCAAGAACCATAGCAGAATGAGACAGTACTTCGTCCCTGCTCCGTGGGAGGAACAGAAGGGAAAAGGGAGGACAAAGAGGCAGGGCTGACCATTACCAAGCAAGTACTTTTAAAGGACACTAAAACAAACACAGTGGGATGGCTTTAAGGCCACAAGAGAAGTATACTAAAGTATACAAGAGGTTGTATGCTTAAATTCAACCTAAAAAGGAAGGTTTAGGCCTCGTGCAAGGTTTTTTTTTCCATGTCGAAATGTCAGTTTGCCAACAGTGGCATTAAGTGAAGGTGGAAAGAAGGAATGCTATATTTTTATATATATATATATATATATATATATATATATATATATATATATATATATATATTATGCAGCTGTAGCACCAATGTCAAACACAGGCAAACAGTAACCAAGTATGAAACCCCCAAAAAATATTCCCCCAAAGAACGGATAAAGAACCATAGAGGAATGAGACAGTACTTAGTCCCATCTCCGTGGGAGGAATGGAAGAGAAAAAGAGGGACAGAGAGGCAGGGCTGATCACTAGCAAGCAAGGCATTTTAAAGGACATTGAAACCAACAAATCAAAAGCACGGGGATGGCTTTGAGCCTTCAAGAGAAGAATACAAAAGTATACAAGAAGTTGTACGCTTAAGCTTGATTTAAAAGCAAAGGTTTAGGCCTGGTGAAGGGTTCATTTTTCCAGGTCGAAATGTCAGTTTCAAACACAGTGGCAGGCCTGAGACATGTTTAAATGGTAAATTAAATGTACCAATCAGGTTTAAACCAATGTCACCATGTTTTTGAGGGAGAATCAGTGGGAGCTGGGGGTCTCTGATTGCAGAATCCATGCAGATAAAAGTTAAATGAATTACATCCTATTTCTTATCCATTAAAGTTAATCCGATGGATACATTTTGGGTGTAGCATAACCCTGGAATTGAATAAATAGTTTTAGATGCAATTCCTGGTGCATGTGGGGATTAAAGTGCACAGTGGTGGGTCTTATTTAACACATCTCATTCTACAAAACTATACGCTCAAAGAAGAATTCCAGACCGTAATCTTATCTATCATTGTTTAGAAAATGTGTTTCTTAATTTTTTTTATGGCAACATAGGTCATATACAATACCGACAAAACAGTAATTTGACACATAGGAGCAGGAATCCTTCGAGGGGTTAGTGTGTCACATCAGTCCCTGCCCAGAGAGAAAAAAGAGAGGTATAAACAATACAACTTCAGTGTCATCATGTGCCCTCGTCGGGTACGGGTAACATTACAGTAGTACTAATAATAGCCATTGCAGAAGGTGGGGAGAGAAAACTGGAGACAAAGGTGCAATCACGGAAAGGAGGAGGAGAATCGCACCAAACCATTCAAATGTAAAACATACAATCTTTGCAGAGGTCGCTGCTCCTTGGCTAAGGACTTACTGCACCCCTCTCCTGGTCCCACCAATCCTGGACAATCGCTGGGCGAGGGTTTGTCGATGGCCTCCGTGAACTGTTCAGGGGCGATTGGGCAGCAATCAGCATGGGCAGGCCGGTTGATCCCCTCTCCGACCACATGTTCTTGGAGTAACTCTACTTTCAATGTCATGATTGTACAGTTTCGTAATCATCTTGCCCCGGATCTCAAGGTCCCGTTCTGCGTTATTGTCTGTGCGGAATCTCTGGAGTCTGCCCTCTTGAACCACCGACAATGCAAGGAGATAAGATACCCATTTAGTCCATGTGTCAGGCTCGCCCGGTGTATTGCTATACACCCATGGACTTGTACAAACCCCAACTGGACAAATTTGTGCTGCATTTTTTCCCCCTTTTTGTGGAGTGGTAACAACGGGCCCGATTCACAGAACTAACTTAAGAGAAAATCCTAAACTTGCAACTTTTGGTATTCACAGAAGGCATTTAGTAGTAGTAAATTTAGGATTCTGTCTTAAGTCTGTCTTAAGTCTGTCTTAAGTCTGTCTTAAGTCAAAATCCTAACTTTACTACTACTAAATGCCTTCTGTGAATACCAAAAGTAGTAAGTTTAGGATTTTGTCTTAACTTAGTTCTGTGAAATGGCCCCAACACCAGTAAACAATGACGGATCATTAGGTATGCATTCACATGCATTATTCTGCGGACCTCACACAGCACCGCGCCCCAGTAGGGGTGGAACAATGGACATTTCTAAGTAACATAACTGAAATCAGCCGGGATTACAGCATTTTCTGGTCTCTCCAGGTAGAACCTGTGTAGGCACTGTGGTGTCAGGTTAGCTTGATATATGTAATGGAATTGTGTCAATTTAAACCTGGCCTTACTCGTCACCTCCCGTACTTATGCCAGGGTCCTCTTCCTTTCGGTGTTAGAAATTGGATTTCTGGTTGGCTAGGGCAAGCACCTAAGCGAGGCAGAAACTACCCTTCTAGTCAGGGCAGAGAAGTTACACCTCAAAGATAACCCCTGCTCACCCCCTTGGTAGCTTGGCACGAGAAGTCCCTGAGGCAATTTGTAAAGCGTTTTCGCAACACACACACAGAAGCGACACACTAGGCACACCACAAAAGAAACTCCACACAAAGGTATTTCAAAAATAGCCTTTGTATTACTCATAAAACACATTAGAATATAATCACATATATACACTGTGCCACCTGGCACTTGGTATGACTTTACAGGGATTATATACTCTGCAGGTCCAATCGGGCCACTGTCATAACATCATAATTCACAGTCAGCGAAGGCAACCAGTAAATACTGTTAAGGGCGCACTTAGCACCAAACATGATGCATGAACATTATACCATTTCATATAAGAGCATATTACACATATACAACTTTTGTGCACCATAGTAATCACTAGTCACCATTCACATTTCACGAGCACATCTCCAGCATAAACATAACTGCTCATAGGGTGCACACATTACCACAACAGCATAAGCACATTAGGTATAGACCGCATTACTGCACACCCAGGTGCCCCTTTCTGACAATTGCACGTTATGAGCCCCCACAACACATCATAATGTCAGGGCACACATATATGGTCATTAGAGTGAGGCATTTGGAATGAAATCACCTCAGCAGAGCACCTCAGGACACAACACAGCCTTGTACCCGCTATGTAATGATTTTCAACACACACAGCATGGAACACCAAGGCCTCTGACCTCCCAGCAATCTGAGCTCAATACAAAAAAGCTCAGCCCCACTCACCATTCCTTGGCGGCTGTCAGGCGTCCTCTGTCTAACTTCCTAGTGACACCCCGAGGCCTGAGATACTGAGTGAAGTCTCTGTCGGGCTTGGAATCTTCGATCCTCCTCCTGGCGTAATACTGCGGTGTAGACTCCCGGCGTTACTCATCATGCTACCGCACTCTGGTAGCTCAGCAGCTAATGTGAACCCATGAGGCTCGGCTTCCTCTTGCTGTCGGGCCCCGCCCACAACCAGGCAACAGCAGCCTGGCTTCCGGCAGTGGCGCAAATATGTCTGGCACCAAGAAAAAGGAAATGTGAAGCGCTCCACATGCTCCACGGCAGCGGGGGCCCACTCCTCTCCACAACCACAGTGGGAGATGATCCTCCACTCTTGCCACAGCGCAATTGCTCTTTCTGCCTCCACAACGGCATACTTCAGCAGGAGCCCTTGTGATTGGCTTGAACTCAGAGTGCAGAAATCTTGGAGCGCTCGCTGCGCTGCTCCTAACTCCCCAAAGGCAAGCCACTCAGTCCTGGGGGACTCCTGAGGCTATCCACCACCAGGCACAGTCCGGCCAGCACAAAGGGGTCTAAAACACAGGGGCAGTCCTCTCCCCAGCCCAAAGTCACACTGGGCAGAGCTGGGCAGGCCAGCTCACACGGCCCTCCAGCAGAGGGGCAATTCTCTGTGGCGGTTTCTCCTGGCGCCCAGCAGTCCTCCGGTAAGCCCCAGTTCAGTGTGCACAACCAAACATGGTGTCACAGCCCCAATATTTACACCACATAAATACTGACACATTTATACCACATCAATGGAGTCTCTTATATGCACCTCTCCCGTTCTGACGTCAACTGTATGACTAAAAACGGGGTGCCCACAGAAAGCACTCAACCACTCCTGATTAACTCCAGGAGGGAGGCGTCCATTACAACGTAGGCATCACTTAAAGTCTTTGGGGCATATTACCAAGGGGCCGCGATAAGTTTATCCCCACTTTAGCGTCTGGTTTCGGCCAAAGAGTGGCGATAATTTTATCGCAATATTAGCAAGGACACGCTAGCGCGTGTTTCCATGATTTGACACCCGCTTTGAATCGCATCGTTAATGAGACCCAAAGTAAGCGTGCCTCAATAGGCTGCATGGGGAAATATCGCAAAGGCAGCTTTACGATATTTCCAACAATGCCCCGCTGGTGTAGCAATAAACCAAATCGCACTAACCGGACATTAACGATGGATTTTAATGTCTGCTAAAGTCCAGTGTTGGGCATACTTTGCATGGGAGGTGGAATGTGGGGTTACTACCACAGGGTCGTATCAGCAAGGTAATTGCTGTTTTTCCAGCGATGTTGGGAGATTTCCCTGCTATCGCTGGAATTTTCATTGCCAATGCGCTAAGCGTTGTAAATACAGCGCTAGCTTGGCAATGAATTCCAGCAATAGGGGTACTCGCGCCAGGGGCAGCCAGCAAAATTATCGCTACCGCTTGTTAATATGCCCCTTTGTTACCCCTGTCACAGGGCTCTGTGCGCAGTCCAGACCAGTTCTGGGGGTACGTACATACAAAACATCTCTTTTGTTAGTATAGGCCCTAGCCCCAGACACACCACGGGGCGGAGCCAGTCCTATTCAGGTCCATGTGTTACTCCTCCCACTACTCCAAATGCAGATCAGGTCTATTCAGCCTAGCTCTGACTCGCCCAGGCCCTCTTGAGCCACTGCACCTCCCCAGTCCCCATCACTCCAGACATGCATTACACAACAGGCAGGCACCAAGACACACAGAAATGCCCTTTTCTAAAAGTGGCATTTCTAACATAGTGATAACAAATCTGCAAACACCACTACGCAGCATAACAAACTTGATCACACCACCCCTCTCATAGCATTAATTACCACTGAAACACATATCAGGGAATCCCCAATGCATTCCAATGAGAGGGCAGCTTCACAGTAGTGAGAAACCAAAATGGCTTCGTATAGGGGTACGCAGTTTCTGGAGTGAAGCAGTCTTTCTTTCCCTAGTTTTTTAAAACTTACTCTGTTTAAGTGTTGCTTCGAAATCCGACAATTCTTGGTTCAATTCCTCAAGTCTTTTCTTTAGTTCAGTAGGTTTTATGTAGGTTTTTTAATTGAATCTCAATCTTTTGGATATCTATTTTTAGTTCCTGTGTGATTCGTTTTGCTGTCTTTATGATTAGGACTAACCAATCCCGTGTACAGTGCCACGAGATTAGTGACCACTCCTTTTTAAAGACTTTGTCCATCTGAAAAATGAAAGTTTCGTTCTTAACTAGAAGCCCCTGTGGCGCAATTTTGTTTCTCAGATATTCCGTCATTAGGAGACCATGAAGGGCTGCTCTTATCTGGGTTTTTCTGAGATTCATCATCTCGTCCCAGTCTGCCACGCTTGGCCCTGGATCTGTATTGCTGAGGCCTTCAAAGGCGTTAGCTGCCGCCAGAATTTCATCAATTTCGTCCTCGCCAAATGCAAGTCCATGTTCAGACTCCATCGTGCTGTAAGTGTGTGTGTATACTTACGACCAATGTGTGTGTTAATAATGAAGTTTTGTCAGTGCTACTAGTGGGAAAAGGGGAACTCCCGCAGCTGCGCGCTGCCTAGGTATAATTAACAATCAGAGGGGGGAAAGAGAGAAATCAGAATGGATTCATTCTCCCTGGGCATATTTAAATAAACAGTTAGAATCCACTCCTTGAGATTAAGGGTGTCTCCTCCACAGTGGGGAACACCTTTATGTTTTTAGGTCCCCTCACACACCAACCGGCCCCTTGGTGTCATGCTTCATCATCGGGGTCATCGTACCCCTCTACGGGGTACGGCGTGCTGCGACCTACGGAGACATGGGAGCACTTGTTAGACTATGTGTGGTGTTGGTGAGGGGGTATTTTGAATAAATGTGAGAGAACATTTTTTTGTCTTCTTTCCTTTACAGGTTGATCAATAGACAACGTCTTTTTTTGCTAGGTACATTACTTTTACCTGCACCGTAATTTTTCCTCACTTTTATTAGAAAATTCTGGTATTAGTTAGAGAAACGTGAGTAAGGTGGGGATTTGTGCACCCCGTCCTGAAGAAGGTGCTTCTGGCACCAAAACATGTCGACGCACACAAAAAGGAGGTAACGCACATTCTCAGCGTAGTGACCTCCCACCCTCATTTTTACCAGCACCAGCCCGGGGGCTTATTAAATAATTTTTAGTCACCCCACGAGCCAGGTTCTTTTTAACTATCACTATTTCCCAAACCCCACAATACACTCACATTTATTCAAAATACCATCTCACCAACACCACACATAGTCTAACAAGTGCTCCCACGTCTCCGTAGGTCGCAGCACGCCGTACCACGTAGAGGGGAACGATGACCCCGATGATGAAGCATGACACCAAGGGGCCTGTTGGTGTGTGAGGGGACCTAACAACATAAAGGTGTTCCCCCACTGTGGAGGAGACACCCTTCATTCCCAGGAAGAACCAGGTGAATCTCGGGTGCTTTAAGTGATACTGGACCCTGGGTCAACAAAAGGTATTACATCTCAACTGAATGTAGCACTGAAATCTGACAGACCGAATTATAAAGATCTTAATCACGCCACCTCCGACGAAGAGTTAGAATCCCAACCCATGGACACCTGTTGGACTTGCCCCTTTTTGAAGGTCATCCCAGAACTTTTTGCCTTCCTCCTAGAATTTTTTCTGACATGGTAATGGTAGTTTTATGACTCAGGGCACTTTATCACTGCTGTTCAGCGCTAAAGTGCATGTGCTCTCTATGGTAAACTTGGTAAGATTGGTCTACACATGTTTCGCGTATTTAATTTACCGATCAGTCCCTTGTAAAGTGGTATCTCATATACCAGGGCCCACAAATTAAATGCTACTGGTAGGCTTGCAGCGTTGATTGCGCCACCCACCAAAGTAGCCTTTCAATCCCGTCTCGGGTCTCTGTCATTGCAGGGCCTGCGTGCGCAGTTTACTGACAATGTATCGTGGCACATTAAGTGGTTGCCACGCTGTGACTCCCAATTTACTACATATCAGTCGCCCCTAAGGTAGGCCCTAGTTAGCCCTATGTGCAGGGTGCAATCTAGGTAAAAGGTAGGACATGTGGCTTAACTGTGTGGCATGTCCCGGTAGGCATTAACCTATAGAAGTCCCTCTCCTATCCATTTCCTCTTGCAACATGAAGATTCCGTTTAGGAAGAGGTCTCCCGCCCTCCGGCAGCCCCCAGTCAGCCAATCTGAGACATCAATGGAGTCTCGTATATGCACAAAAGGGCGCAACCACCAGATTGGAATGAGATTGGCATATGGTGCCCGAATTATCACCGCTCCCATGCTGACGTCATCCGTATGACTAAAAACGGGGTGTCTACCGAAAGCACTCGACCACTCATTAGTAACTCAGGGAGGGAGGCGTCCATTACAACGTAGGCATCACATAGTAATGCCTTTACAATGCAACTTTTACAACGCAGGTGCCTTTACATCGCATCTCATTACAACACAGGTGCCTTTGCA
The DNA here is from genome assembly GCF_964263255.1 of Lissotriton vulgaris. Classification (NCBI taxonomy): domain Eukaryota; kingdom Metazoa; phylum Chordata; class Amphibia; order Caudata; family Salamandridae; genus Lissotriton; species Lissotriton vulgaris. The sequence goes on along the minus strand of NC_141696.1, from coordinate 779,440,554 downwards.
ACACATGCCATAACAACGCATTGTAAGGTTAGTAATGGAGAATTTTAGGGTGGGAATGGGTTCTGGCGTAGCAAGGGTAATATTATGTTTTTGGGTGGGTATGGGGTTTGGTGTGTCAGGATTATTTTTAGAGTTCAGGGTGTATTTTGTTTTTTGGGGTGCAAAGGTTATTTTTCGGGATCGGGGTGTGTTTGAGTTTTGGGGTGCAAGGGTGAGTTTTAGGGTTCAGGGTGTGTTTGGGTTTTAGGGTTGGACTCACTGGAGTGGGAATAGTAAGTTTTTAACCCTCTGCTATCCCAAACATTCCCCTACTGTTGCACTCACTGGAGTGGGAACAGTAATTTTTACCCCTCCCCTATCCAGCACTTTCCCTACTGTTGCAATAAAAAATATTATGCATTATAATAGTATGCGTAGCATTGTAGTGGAATGAGTTGTAATGGTAGTTTTAAGGTATTTCTATGAACATGCAACATAATGGTACGCTTTGTAAAATCATGCAGTGTAATGGTAGTTGTGTTGTAAAAACTATGATGTAAAAGTATGCGTTGTAATGGTATGCGTTGTAACGTCATATATTCCTCAGAGAGGTCAGCTACTTCAACAGAGCCTGATAGGAGTATCTTTTCCCAGTTGGGGCTTCTTCGCACCACATTGCGATGGGCCGGCCAGATGGTATTATTTAAGGTCCAGAAGGCCAAGGCCTCCCTGGCTGGGGTCCAATTTAAAGATTTCAAGGCAAACTCTACTTCTCGCCTATACAAGGGTCACCAATAGGCTATCGATACACTGAAACAGCGAGGGTGGTAATTCCCAGAATGAATTTTGCAGGGTACATAGGCAGCGTAGCAGTTATACTATATTACTCAACGCCACCCTCCCCGTAACTATTTAACAACAAGGGGTGGTGATGGACAGAGTTTCTGAATTAAGCCGAATACTCTCACCCAGTCAAGAGATCAGGGCTAGATCCAACACAGTTTTTTAGCTCACTGCACCATCCCAGCTCAGAACCTGGCTATATGCAAATTAGTCTGTTCCTATCCCAGTGCATGATGGGAACAGGGCAAACCAAACTACCAAGCCAATTCTTACACTGGGAAGGAAACAAGCTTCCGGGGACCGGTTTCTGGCATTTCAGCCGTCGTCGGCCCGGCTTGCTTGAATCCTGATGGTGCAATGAGCAAGGGACTCACATCTGAGTATACCCTTCCACGCTTATGGTGGACAAAATATTTAACAACAAGGGGTGGTGATGGACAGAGTTTCTGAATCCCCCCCCCCCCATTTCTGAATCGTTTTTGGCCACTATAGGTGTGGCAGGGTATACTCAGACATGAGTCCCTTTCTCACTGCACCATCAGGATTCAAGCAAGCCGGGCCGAAGACGGCTGAAATGCCAGAAACCGGTCCCCAGTAGCTTGTCTCCTTTCTGGTGAAGAATTGGCTTGGTAGTTTAGTCTGCCCTGTTCCCATGATGCACTGGGCCAGGGACAGACTGATTTGCATATAGCCAGGTTCTGAACTGGGATAATGCAGTGAGATAAATAACGGTGATGGATCAAGCCCTGATCTTTGGACTGGGTAAGAGTGGTCTGCTTAATTCAGACACTCTGTTCATCACCACCCCCATTTCTGAACCCTCCCCGTAACTGGCAGTGGGAGAGTAGTCCAAAATTGTACTTAGGCAGTGAGTCCGGTTCTTATTCTGCCAATATTCAAATCATACTGCTGTTCTTGTTCTTGAGTCACTTGCATTCCCACATAATGAAAAAGCTCATTGTCTCCCACTTCAGTCCCACCTGCTGGAGTTTGTCAGCTAACACCGCCAAGGGGAATAACTGTCTTTCGTTTATTGACACAGATCCCTGAAACATCTTCAATCTGCGTCAGCAGCCAGTGGAGGCAAGGCACCATTTACTCCGGGTTCATCGCATAGATCAACTCGTTGTCTGCGAATAGGGAACAATATGTACTGTATCCACCACACGCAGGCCCCTTTCACACATTTCAGCCCTTAGGTAGATTGTGAGTGGCTCCCCAGCAAGTGCTAATAGGAGAGGGGATAGCAGGCATCCGTCAGGTACCCCTCTCAATGCACAACGACTCGGAGACTGCATTACTCATACTCACCCTTGCAGTTGGATTAACATATAAGAGTCTCACCCAGGCCAGAAAACCCCCACTTAGGTCCATACGACGAAGCACCTCCCACAAGTATGCCCAGGATAAGGTGTCAAAGGCTTTTTCAAAGTCTTGTGCACCATCGCTGCAGACTTTTGAGTGACTCCTCCACCTGAGGTTCCCTTTCTAATTTCCTTCTTCTACCATATACTTAGCCGAGGCACTCGCCACGGACTACCACTTTAACCGGTCCCCAGTCCGTACCTTATGTGTGAGAAGAGTTCCAATTTATGGCGAAAAAGCCACTCCATGCTTCCGCTGTATCTATCTATATTAAATTCCCGATCTTCCAAAACCTCAGAGCGTAATCGCCATAGTGGGATGCGGAGTCTATGGTCCAATCGCCACATTCCAATAGTATTGGGGCATGATCGCACAAGAAGAGTACTTCGTAACTTGCCCTCTGGACATTCAGTTCCCCCTCAATGGTTATTAAAATTTTGATCCAGACACCTATGCACCTTGTGAGTGGGGTTATAACAGGAGAACTCCACAACCTGAAGGTGGAGATCCTTCTCAATGTCTATCAGCTGTAGTCTAGACATTGTGTCACGTTATCTAGCCATGATTCGAGGTTTTGTACCCAACCGTGGTGGATGTCGGTCAAGACTACCATCTAGTACTCAATTAAAATCGCCCGCCCAAATTATGGGGAACCCAACATAGGGTAATAATTCCATTTCTAGGGTCTTGAAAAAGTCACTCTTGTGACTCCTTTACTTTAATCAAGCAGATATCCTGGCCATTCAATAGGTTGTGCATGAGTATGTAGCACACTGTCACGTCTGAAACCTGGCCACTCAGCTGAAACAAGAGCCCCGAGCCACCCATAAGGATACCTTTCTGGCACAGGATGAATAAGTGGATGAGTAAAACTGTCCCCTCCATTTTTTGTGGAGTTTCTGGCTTCCTTCTGCAACAGATGTGTCTCTCAGAGGAGAGCTATATGAACTCCAATCCTCCTAAAATAGATGTGTGTTCTATTCTGTTTCACAGAGGGGTTTAGACCCCTCACATTCCATGTGAGCAAATTTTATCATTTCACCCATCTCGTAATATCCCACCCCCCTCATTTTCCCCTCCGCACACACCCCTCCCCATACCATTCCCAACCCCGCCACCATCAGACACACAACTGACGCTGCAACAACGATAATAACCCCAAACCATATGCGACTCCCATTGTCCCACCCCGGATCAACACCTTTCATCTTCGCTAGTGTCCTCCCATACATAATGCTACTCCCACCCACCCAATAACAGCCTCAATTTAACTACAGTGTGTGTATGATCTCTCTTTCAGAGAACAGTCAGATCTCACCCATGGGGCGGCTTAATCAGCAGTTCTGCACCCTAATACCCTGAGGTTCTCACACTGGTTGTCAGGTAATCAGCCACACCACAGAAAAGTAGAAACAAGAAAAGGTATGGGAGAAAAACAAGAAGTAAAGTATAGTAGAGAAAGAGAAAAAGGGAAGGTTGGCCATCTGATGAGTGAAAGACCCGGGCTCTCTATCAGTGCCGCCACCTCATCTTATCCCACCTCACTTAAAGTCCATACAAGAATGACCGAGTGTCCCAGGGAAAGCCTCAACAAACAGAATGATCAGTCCTGTCGTACTACTGGGTGGCATTCCCCCTCGAGTCCGCCTCATACCGGTCACGCCAGGGGCAAGTGCAACATCATTCTACAGCAACTTCCTTCGGTGTGGTCCATCAATATGTGTCCATATTCAACCATCCACTTGCTCGGGTGTTCGTGAGGCCCCAAAAGATCTGATTATGTGCTTGAGGAAGCAGCAGAGGTACCTGCCTCTACTAAGGCCCTGGTTGCTTCTCACTCCTGTCATTGTTTTGCTAGATCTAGAGTACCATCAGATTGGAGATCTGGAATGGTGTCTACGTCGCCTTTGTCGCCTTGGAGTAGCCGAGGGGCCATCTCTGTGCCACAGTGGATCCCAAGCCCGTCCCGTGGATGTCGAAGGCTGATATTCAGCACTATGGACCTCCAGCCAATGTTCTCTGGCATTATGAAAAAATGAGAACACCCATCCTGCAGCACCTTCAGGTTGGCAGAGTAAGGCAATATGTACTTCAAGCCCATCATTCTTAGCTTTTGTTCAACACTACTAAAGGACTGCCTTTGAATTGGACAGCTCTTGTAAAGTCTGCGAATAGAAATTATACGATTATACTTCTGGGTGGAGCTCCTGGTTCCGGCGGTGGGAACAATGACTTGCGGGCCCTTTCCACCACGAACAATAGTGTCTTGTTTGTGTGTGCCATCTGAATCCAATCTTCCATGAAGGTCTCTGCTTTTAAAGTTTTTATCGAAATCTAGTATGTTATGATGATTTGATCTAATTTCCCCAAACAGGTTCTATAATAATGCTTGGCATTTTATATAATGAAATATTTTTGTACAGTGCTTTTTTGACTAAATTGTCGAATAAAGCTGGTTTGGATTGGATTGGCATTTCACCTAGGGCCCCTTCTATCAACCAGGTCGCACTGTTGTCGCGGCTCATCTCTGCCACAGCGTGTAGGAGTGCCTGCAATGTCCAGATCAGCGGCTGCAGTCTCTCTCGCACAGGAGGAGGGGTTAGAACAATGCATCCGCCATGTTGGGGGTCTCTCCGTGGCAAAGCAGTCACCAAGAGTGGAGGCACACCGGGGCTCTGTCCCAGGCTGCAGGTGCCATCAGCAGACCAGCCCTACCTCTATCAGGGTATCGGCCGTCCCGCTCTACAGCCCACACTCCGTTCACCTCCTTGCGGCAGCCCCCCAGGTCCGCCCCACAGCTTCTGCAGCCGCCTGGGCTCCGGCTGAGAGGTAGTGACTCGTAGGCCTCTCCTCGGGTTGTGCATCAGCGCGTTGGAGACCGCTCCGGGGTGGCACTATTGCCATGCCCCCTGGCGCCGCCCTATCCGGAGATCAGTTTCAAGATTCTCAGAGTTGAGGGAGTGGCAGGAGGATGGAGTATGCCTGTGTCTGGGCTGGAGCTTTCTTTGAGTGCTGCCGCCCAGCCATCTAGTTAGCCACGCCCCCCCAATCTTATCTATCATTAATAAAATTAATGGCCTTGCTGATACTATGGATCCCCTATAGGATAAATGAACAGCTAGATCCTATAAATAACAGATCCAACGGTGAAAAGAAGAATCCTAAGAAGGAATAGTGCCTCGAGGTTACAGCGTATAGTGACCTGACTTCTCCTCTCTGCAGAGGTAGTGCGGTGTACCAATTCCATGAAAAGTTATAGGACAAGGAAGACAGGTTTACGGTGGCAGGGATTCTGTGTTTATTGGTCCAAGGTTCTAGAGCAACGATGAAGGGGTTTAAAGTTGTAGGTATTTTATGTTAATCCCTTCAAGGTTCAAGAGCAGTGATGATGGTTATTAAAGTGTTAGTGGTTGTGTGCTAATCCCACCAAGGTTCTAGATCAGTGATGACTGTGATTACAGTGTTAGCAGTTGTATGTTAATCCCTTCAAGGTTCTAGAGCAGTGATGATGCTTATTAAAGTGTTAGCGGTTGTGTGCTAATCCCACCAAGGTTCTAGAGCAGTGATGATCATGAAACAGTGTTAGTTGTTGTTTGCTAATCCCTTCAAGGTTCTAGAGATGTGATGATGGTGAGTACAGTGTAAGCAGTTGTGTGCTAATCCCTACAAGGTTCTAGAGCAGTGATGATGATGAGTACAGTGGCAGGGATTGTGTGCCTGTCTCCCTCTGTAGAGAGGGTGTGTGGGCAGAGATCTCCCAAAGTTCTGCAGCTTTCGATCATTCATCTTTGCTGCTCATAAAATAGATATTTTCCACTTTGATGGTGAGCAGTGAAACAACCCAAGAAGAATGAAAGGATGAGTTTGCCTTGATGGATTCACAGTTGTCTTACAGGTCATACATCACTTTCCTCACGGGGCCCTCTTGTAACTCAGGGATATATTTATAGGGGGTTTTGTGTTCTAAAGTTCTAGAGCAGCAATGATGGAGTTTGCAGTAACAGAGGTTGTGTGTTGTGTACTTATCCTTCCAAGGTTGTAGAGGAATGGTTTACATTTTTTGTCTTCATCACCATCCAGCTAAGGAAGCGGTGAGCCAAGCCGCCTCCACTCGGAGTGTCTAACATATGTGTTTGCTGAATATTACTTATTGTACTGCCCTTTTGTAGGAAGGAGAAAAGCCAATTTCTCAGCAAGATAGAGGTGTAATCATAGGACGTTATGATTTACTTTGCCATATCACAAATGGACGCCATCTTTCCTCTGCTGAGGCCGGCTTGCGGTTCAAGTCCAGTCTACTGACATCTCTTACAGATCTGAGCCTTTCTGATACATTTGGTGCGTCGGGAGTCATCCATTTCTTACCGATGCCCTTTCATGCTAGCAATATCAGAAAAAATATTAATGAGGCAGATCTGAGTTTAACTCATCCCTGTCAGGCACAAGTCCATCCCAAATAGGATCAGGAAGGTACTTACCTTTATTTCGCAGCCCATAATTTCTCAAAACACCTGACTTACATGACCCTAGAAGAAGGCCAATAACGGGCAGTCCACGAACATGCGTATATCATCTGCCTCTGTGTCACTGCACTCCTTTTATTTTGATAGTTCCAATGTGACCTTAGCCAACCTTGTTGGTGACCAATAGGGTCTATGGAGAGTAAACAAATGATTATTTTTAAGTGGCACTGGTTTGATCAGAGTGTGTAACAGAATTAAAGATACTCGCTATTATTGCTCTTTAGCCAGCACCAGAAGACCCTTTTCCCAGTGCAGGTATGGAACTCTCATTTTCTCATCTGTTTCAGAAATAAATACCCAATACCACTGTGAAACTTCTTTTTTAGGTTGTTGCTTAGCTCTCACCCACTTGAGAAAATCCTCCTGCACCAAACCGCTCACCTCTGACTACGTTTGCGATGACCACCAAGAACAAAGCTGCCGGCATTTCAATTTTGAAAGCCCCCCTTGAAAAGCTCAGAGAGCTCCTGTAATGTCACCCCAGATGGAAAGGTTTCCATGCTGGAGAGGGGAAATAAGTTTATCTTTAAGTCACTTTGGGGTTTCCAGGAGAGCCCCAAATTGTTGCCAGGTCTGCATGTTAATCTATCCTGAAAAATGTCCTTAAGGATTCCCACACCCTCAGGGCTGTTAAGAGTACCTTTAGCCTACCTTGATTAAAAACTTTGGGTCCCCCCCCAAACTTAAACGAAAAAAGTTTTCAGGCCTAAATGCTTCAACATAGCTCTATACAATTGACCCATGTAAGAATGAACTATCTCTCCAGCCAAGAGCCGGGAATTCTAGAACTGGAAAGCATAACAATAAGTGGGAAATTCCGAAATCCCCTGGATGCCCATATAAAGCTGCCGACTCTCCCTTGCTTCAGTCTCCTCCTTCTTTCATGAGATCCGGGCTCCCCTGGATGCCCATATAAAGTTGCCGACCATCCCTTGCTTCAGTCTCCTCCTTCTTTCATGAGATCCTGGCTCCCCTGGACGCCCATATAAAGCTGCTGACCCTCCCTTGCTTCAGTCTCCTCCCTTCTTTCATGAGATACTGGCTCCTCCGGACGCCCATTTAAAGCTGCCGACCCTCCTTGCTTCAGTCTCCTTCTTTCATGAGATCCTGGCTCCTCTGGATGCCCATATAAAGCTGCCGACCCTCCTTGCTTCAGTCTCCTCCCTTCTTTCATGAGATCCTGGCTCCACTGGACGCCCATTTAAAGCTGCCGACCCTCCTTGCTTCAGTCTCCTCTGGAGCTTCCTTCATGAGATCCTGGCTCACCTGGACACCCATATGAAGCTGCCGACCCTCCCTTGCTTCAGTCTCCTCCTTCTTTCATGAGATCCTGGCTTCCATGGATGCCCATATAAAGCTGCCGACCCTCCCATGCTTCAGTCTCCTCCTTCTTTCATGAGATCCTGGCTCCCCTTGACGCCCTTATAAAGCTGCCGACCCTCCCTTGCTTCAGTCTCCTCCTTCTGTCTTGGGATCCTGGCTACTCTGGACGCCCATATAAAGCTGCCGACCCTCCCTTGCTTCAGTCTCCTTCTTTTTTCATGGGATCCTGGCTCCCCTGGACGCCCATTTAAAGCTGCCGACCCTCCCATGCTTCAGTCTCCTCCTTCTTTCATGAGATCCGGGCTCCCCTGGATGCCCATATGAAGTTGCCGACCATCCCTTGCTTCAGTCTCCTCCTTCTTTCATAAGATCCTGGCTCCCCTGGACGCCCATATAAAGCTGCTGACCCTCCCTTGCTTCAGTCTCCTCCCTTCTTTCATGAGATCCTGGCTCCCCTGGACGCCCATTTAAAGCTGCCGACCCTCCTTGCTTCAGTCTCCTTCTTTCATGAGATCCTGGCTCCTCTGGATGCCCATATAAAGCTGCCGACCCTCCTTGCTTCAGTCTCCTCCTTCTTTCATGTGATCCGGGCACCCCTGGATGCCTGTATGAAGCTGCCGACCCTCTCATGCTTCAGTCTCCTCCTTCTTTCATGAGATCCTGGCTCCCCTGGACGCCCATTTAAAGCTGCCAACCCTCCTTGATTCAGTCTCCTCTGGAGCTTCCTTCATGAGATCCTGGCTCCCCTGGACGCCCATATGAAGCTGCCGACCCTCCCTTGCTTCAGTCTCCTCCTTCTTTAATGAGATCCTGGCTCCCCTGGATGCCCATATAAAGCTGCCGACCCTCCCATGCTTCAGTCTCCTCCTTCTTTCATGAGATCCTGGCTCCCCTGGACGCCCTTATAAAGCTGCCGACCCTCCCTTGCTTCAGTCTCCTCCTTCTGTCTTGGGATCCTGGCTACTCTGGACGCCCATATAAAGCTGCCGACCCTCCCTTGCTTCAGTCTCCTTCTTTTTTTCATGGGATCCTGGCTCCCCTGGACCCCCATTTAAAGCTGCCGACCCTCCTTGCTTCAGTCTCCTTCTTTCATGAGATCCTGGCTCCTCTGGATGCCCATATAAAGCTGCCGACCCTCCTTGCTTCAGTCTCCTCCTTCTTTCATGTGATCCGGGCTCCCCTGGATGCCCGTATGAAGCTGCCGACCCTGCCTTGCTTCAGTCTCCTCCTTCTTATATGGGATCCTGGCTCCCCTGGACACCCATTTAAAGCTGCCGACCCTACTTGCTTCAGTCTCCTCCTTCTCTCATGAGATCCTGGCTCCCCTGGATACCCATATAAAGCTGCTGACCCTCCTTGCTTCAGTCTCCTCCTTCTCTCATGAGATCCTGGCTCCCCTGGATACCCATATAAAGCTGCCGACCCTCCCTTGCTTCAGTCTCCTCCTTCTTTCATGATATCCTGGCTCCCCTGGACACCCATATAAAGATGCCGACCCTCCCTTGCTTCAGTCTCCTCCTTCTTTCATAAGATCCTGGTTACTCTGGACGCCCATATAAAGCTGCTGACCCTTTCCTTGCATTTCTGAAAAAGCTTGTTTGGGAAAGGAAGTGGTTTAATGTTAAACAAGAAGATCACCTTAGGAAGATCCACCAGCTCAATGAAGTTCACCCTCCCACAGATACCGATGGGTAGATTTTGCCACCATCTTGTAAGCAGAGCATCTATATCACGGTGTTGCTTGAACATGAAATACCTTTGAAAAACAAGAGACATGAGGCGTTTGGAAAAACATGAACAGTTCTTTTAATTAAACATAGCGGCCATGAATACAGTACAGGCAAAGGGTCTGAGGACTGTCTCAAACAACAATCGATCTGTAGCATTCCTGTATACAGTTCATTATAGGCAATACAATGCTTCTGGCAATACTTGTATTTTGAGGAATGTAAGCTGCTACCTCTAGAGTCATAACTTCATTTTAATGGATTATCCAGGTGGGCCTCAACCTTGCATGGACACAATGCTGCCAGTGGTTAGTGTCCAGATTTCTGGCACGGGGAGCATGCGAGCACTGTGTGTGCTGTGATCTGATTTGCTCTATGTTCCTTGCTCATGTGGCATCTGACTTTATGCTGTTTTTGGAGTGCGCGTACCCCCTCCTGCCATGCGTGCTTTATTAGGGCCAATTTCCCTTAACCATTGTAGTGTCTCTTCACTAATCTGTGGGGTTGATCTCGAGTTTCCCGTCCATGCATTTGTCTGCCGGCTACGTGCCACCCCACCTGTGGCCTGTCAATCAGTATCCTTGGGCCTAGGTCTCAGTGCTTGCCAGTCTAAGTATTTGCGAGTCGGAGTTGATGTGGCGTTCACCATGGGTGAATTTGTGAATAAGGACGAGATCTTGTTTACATAAATGAATGTATCATTTGTCATATCAGCATCGATTTTTTTCCTAATTAACATTGGGATACCTTATTTAAGTTTACTTCTGGAATTTCCTCCAAACTCTTGAGTTACAATGATCCCTAGGTTCCTAATCTGGTTTCTGGTTTGAATCCCTACCTTCTCTTTAGCCCATGTCATAATCTCTTATTCCTCTTGTTGAATAGATATCCTGACAGACTCCCAAAATCTCTGGCATGCATCTCAAGCTGTGGAACCGAGAGCTCTGGGTTTGATGTATACAGTACTATGTCATCAGTATACAGTGCTATTCTGCTTGGTAACCCCACAGCTTTGAAGGAAGAATGGTCTAATCCTGTTGAATCATCTGGGAAAAGGTATCTATATATACACTGAATAGAATTGGCGACAAAGGACACCGCTGCCTAGTTCCCCTGGATAACTGAAACAAAGCTGTAAGTTCGCCATCCAAAATCTTAGCTGCCGGCACCTTGTGTAGCATTTGCACAACTCTAGTAACATTGCTGTTGAAACCATACTTCTGCAATACCTCTCAATGATAGAACCAATTAACACTATGAAATGCTTTAGCAGCATCAATTCTTGCATTGTCAACAAGAGATTAGAGGCCTCTGCCGTGTCATTCGCACCGATATGTCAATGGGTTAATTCATACAGCATCCTTCCAGGCACAAAACACTTTCGATCGAAATGGATCATCTATGGAAGGACATCTGATAACCTCTTAGCCAAGATTTCTGTGATCATTTTGTGAACACAGTTTAACTAAGATATTAGTCTATAGGAATTTGCTAATCTAGCATATTTACCCAGTTTAAGGATCATAACTACAGTTGCCTCATATTAGGAAGATTAAATTTGACAGCCTTCCAGAGGTATCTTATTAAAATAAGATACCCAGAAAGAGACCAAAGAGTTTAACAATTTCTATAGAATTCAGATGGAATCCCTAACCTGTTCCCTTATCTCTCCCTCAGTGATCCCGTCTGGGCCTGCTGCTTTGCCATTACTGAGCCTCCTATCCTGTTCCTTTATCTCTCCCTCTGCGATCCCGTCTGGACCTCCTGCTGCTTTCCCTTTACTGAGCCTCCTAACCTGTTCCCTTATCTCTCCCTCAGTGATCCCGTCTGGGCCTGCTGCTTTGCCATTACTGAGCCTCCTATCCTGTTCCTTTATCTCTCCCTCTGTGATCCCGTCTGGACCTCCTGCTGCTTTCCCTTTACTGAGCCTCCTAACCTGTTCCCTTATCTCTCCCTCAGTGATCCCGTCTGGGCCTGCTGCTTTGCCATTACTTAGCCTCCTAGCCTGTTCCCTTATCTCTCCATCTGTGATCCTTCCCCTACGGCCTAAAATCTGATGTTCCCTAAGACATGGGTGTTTTTGTTTTGCAACCAGTTTTTCATTACTAAGCGGTCTGGGTTCAAATCTTCCTTATATATCCCACTAAGGCTCTTCAATGTCTTAGCTGTAGAGAAGGATGACAAGGTTTACACTGGCAGGGATTGGATTGGATGTGAGAATGTTGTGTTGTGGGTGCGGGCAGGAATACACGTGGACCTCAGGTAAGAAGGTATAGGAAGCGTTTTTTCTTTTCCTTATAACTTTGGCGCCGGTTGACAAATCTTTGCAAAATTTTAAAAATTAGTGGGGCGCTCTGTTCAGCTCCTGTCTTGAAAGTTTCGGGGTGATTCGCCAAGCGGGGACTAAGAAAAAAGGTGTTTTCTCCATGATATTTTCCATAGGAAACTTTGGACATGGCTAAAACCCGAACTGCTGAACGGAATTACACCAAATTTTGCAAAAAGGTAACCCTTGGTTCAGAAAGAGTCTTTTTTGTTAAATGGTGTACATCAGTTCAGTACTTCCTGCGAAATTAAAAAAAATTGAGGTCGAAAAATCAGTTTCCCATTGGAAACTTTAGACATGGCTACAGTTCGACCTGCTGAACAGAACTACACCAAATTCGGCAAAAAAGTAGTGCTTGGCTCAGAAAGCGTCCTTTTTAGGTCTCTGCCTAGCGAAGGCTGCGCTTGCGTAGTTTCGCTGGGGAGAACTGACGTTTTGCAGAGTGGGGCTTGAACCCGCCCCTCTTCTCCATTGGCTGGCTTCCTAAACGGAGGCCAGCCATTGGAGGAGAGGGGCGTCACTCAGTTTAAGCCCCGTCTTTTTGGGATTGAGGGGTGTGTTTTTTCGTTTCTTTCTGTTTTCTTTCTCTCCTCTTCTAATTGGCTGGAATTCTACATTCCAGCCAATGGGAAGAGGAGAGCAAGAAAACACGCCCCCGAATCCCAAAATGACGCTGCCTTTCTAAGAGACATTTCCGCATAACCTCGGAGAAAGATGGTGGTGTTAGACTACCCTCCTGACGGCTTGCAGCATCCTCCCGCCTTTCGCACTTCCTGGGCGCTTCGGAGCTCCCCTGGGCGCCTCAGAGCTCCCCTGGGCGCCTCAGTGATACACAGGCCTTGGTGGTAGTTTGTGTAGCGTCTACCAAGGCTCGTCTCTGCCAGTGCCTGAGACTCGCCCCGTGGGACCGGTTCAAAGCTGGGATCTGTAAACACGTAGAGGCCTCCTTCCTGCATCCTTCGTTTGTAGGCAATTGCTCGGCTTCCGCGCTGTCGGTGCGGTTTTGTTTCTCAGGGTGGACCCTTGTGCATGTGGAGGTCCGGGGGGGGGGGGGGTGAGAGCGCGCTCGGCTGTGCCATGGCTGAAGGAAGTCTGTGCCTACCGAGGACAACAGAGTGGTTACCCATGCCTGGTCTAGCCGTGACTGCCCTCCATCACCCCAGACCCTAGCTGTAACAGTTACATTGCACCTCAGCCGAAAACATTTCAAGGGCTTTGCGGGGCACCTAAAATTCCCAACTTTTAGTGCACCTGTACATGTCTACGGCCTGGGAATGTCAGTGAGATTATTGGATGCTCAGAGGCCCTTCATCACAATTTGTCAAGGGTGATGGTGTGTGTGTGTGTGGAAGGGGGAGGGGGGGAGGCGACCAGTACTAATATTCTGTGGTACGCCATTGCCCGCACCATCAGCCTGACCCATAGCCCGACCCATAGCCTTCCAGTAAGAGCCCCCCCCCCCCCTTCACACCCTCCGCGGCCACTCCACCTCTGAGGCGCTATCGTTTTGGAAGCACATCCCTAGGTCGGGCCCGGAGAGTGACCCAACACCAGCCTCCCCCACCACTCCTTCCACCTCCTGCGCAAGACGTCCTGGGAATAGCAGACTTAGTCCGCCATACTCCCATGTTGGATAACATGCACATCACTCACATTGCTCATGGTAGCATCTGCTATAAATTGACTGCAAAAACTGCACGCACAGAACTCCCTCTTCTCCCCCCCCCCCCCCCCCCCCCATCCCGTCTCACGGCCAATGCTTGTTGTCAAATGTTCACTCCTGCAACCTTTGGCTTGCGGGAGTGAGTAGCGCGCAGGGTGGAAGCATTCCTTTCCTCGTGGGTCAAATTACATAACGCGCTATGCTTTCGCTTTTGATAGGATCTTTCACCAACCCCTGACTTTCACCTCCGGCCCATTTAATCGAAACAAACCTTCGCGGGTGAGGTCTGTCTCCCTAATCCTTCTCTGAGGGAGCTCATAATCTCTCAATTACCAGGAAATCGGCTCACAGAAAGGCCCATTATGAAGAATAGGCTGCCCTAAACGAGGTTTATAAGAAGGAGTGATATTGTGCCTCAGTTTTCCAAATGTGAGCCCTGATCCCAAGGAAAACACTGACCAGGTAATACAAAAACCACAAGGATTTACTAAAATGTTACATTTCTTTCAAAATTACATCCTCGGTTACAGGGCAGCTATCGCCCAAGCTTTGAGCAATAAATCACCCTCCTTTCGAAAAGACATTGTGCAAAAGTCTGTCTGAGGGAAGAGCGCACTAATCAGCCCCTCTCCGCTTCTTAGAAAAATATCCCCCTTTCGTCTGAAGTTTTAAAATATAATATTTATGAAGGTGACCGCAGCACAGACCCGGCGAGCAAGACAGCAATGTTTACTTTTCAAACCCTCTGCTCCTCAGTTGGGCTCTGCCGGAGGGGCCATCGCCCAAAACAACAAGACCTGGACACATGTTTATCAAATAGCAGAAAAGGCCATCTTTATTTTAGATCAGGTAACTCCAAAATTCAGGCAATTGTGTTTATAAGCTTAACAATTTAGTAAAACGTGCCAAAACCTTTAATATTTTCATGCGTATAAAATATTAGCATATTCAGACCGAAACCCTCAATAGTATGTTATCACATTCCTTCCAAACCTTTACTCCTTTCACCTTTCTTTTGCCCAAAATGCAAGATGGGCAAGCTCGCTCCAGACTTGCCCACCCCAGTACAAGCGCTTCAACTTTTCTTAAGCCTGGGAGCTACCCATCTAAAAGTGGCAAACGACATGCATTATAATTTTTTATTTATTTACTTATTTATTATTTTTTTTAGGGATGGGAGGGTGGGACTTACTAAAACAAAACACCTCCCGCCACCCAGCTGCCGCCTCACGACCTCCCTCGGCACGCACTGTGACGTTTCACAGTGCGCGCCCCTGCCCCCTACCTACCTGTCTTATGCCTGCGCTCGGTCTGGTCCATTGGGCGAAAGACCCCAGGGGGAGACCGCTCGCGCTCTGCTCCCCCTGAGGCCCCGATTGGAGGAGGGCGCGGGGTGGAGCCAGGGACGTGGTCTTCTGTATTCTGGGAGATATCATGCAGCCCCATCCTTTCCAGAGGCGGCAGAAGCAGACCTGCTGGCTGAAACCCCCTTGGTTACTCAGAGTCTGTTTCATTTTTGCAACATTTCTTCCGCCAGCCTGTTAATTTATCAATGCATGAAGACCGGGGGCAGGTAAGATTCTTCCTGTTTGTTTTGTAAGCCACGGGCCAGACATTGGAGGAGGAGGGGGAGGTGTAGAGCCGGCTATAGCATTAGAAACAAGAATAATCTTACCTTCCCCCTTGTCTTCATGCATTTATAAATTAACAGGCTGGCGGAAGAAATGTTGCAAAAATTGAAACCTACTCTCTGAGTCACCAAGTGTGTCTCAGCCAGCAGGTCCGCTTCTGACGCCTCTGGAAACTTTTAAGGCAGCTCTAATCACAGTGCCTCCTTCAGAGCTCCCAACTTGCACAGTAATTACTGCCAAGTGCAATGAAGCATGAGTCACCCATAAAGCTGTTAACAAAAAGAAACATTCTTAGTGGAGTGCCAGGACAAAAAGTAACCAGCATTTTCAATGCAACAGGTCTCGCATTTACACCAGTTTCGGCTATTGGCATTGCAAACGACAACGCCTTTTAGTTAGGTTTTGTTTTTTTAAACAAAAATAAAACTCATTGTCATTTACAATGCCAATAGCTTAAATTTGTTTAAAAACATGCTATCACAGGTGTATTTTGGTTTCTATAATAAGGGCATGTGTTATTTCATGACCGCAAGTAGAGGCCCTGAAAGCCCTGGCATGTAATATACCAGGTAGACCTTATGTCTCCCTCACTGATGAGCAGACAGCAAAACACTCACACTGCCTTGTGAAACCTCTGAAAATTAAAATAATCCTCCTTTCCATGTGCCCCACAACTGTGAGGTTTAATCGCTTTAAAATCCTACAAGTTGTAAAAACAATTACGGCCATAATTTTAAAAATAAGCAGAAGGCGGCCTTCAAAAGAACGTGAACCTTTAACACTTCACAGCTAAACGGGGCCTTGTGCTGCAGCCGGGAGGAGGCCGGGCCGGAGGAAACGCAGAGGCGTCCTGACGTGAATTTGTGTGTGTGGCTCTGTGTGTGGCTCTGTGTGGGTAGCTTTTTTTTGTAGGTGGCTCTGTGTGAGGTTGGCTCTGTGTGAGGTTGGCTCTGTGTGTGTGTGGGTGGCTCTGTGTGTGTGTGGGTGGCTCTGTGTGTGGGTGGCTCTGTGTGTGTGTGTGGGTGGCTCTGTGTGGGTGGCTCTGTGTGGGTGGCTCTGTGTGGGTGTGTGGGTGGATTTGTGTTTATGGCTCTGTGTGTGGGTGCAAATCCAATAGGTCTCGCATTTGCAAGGGATTAAGCTATTGGCATTGTAAATGACAATGCCATTTATTTATGTTTTAAAAACTAAAACATAAATAAAAATAATGTCATGAGCAATGCTAATAGCTCTAACTTTAACAAGGCCGAGACCATTGCATTGTAAATGATGGTTAGGTCTCCGCCTAGCGAAGTCTGCGCTTGCTCAGTTTCACTGGGGAGAATTGATGTTTTGCAGAGTGAGGCTTGAACCCGCCCCTCTTTTCCATTGGCTGGCTTCCTAAACGGAGGACAGCCATTGGAGGAGAGGGGTGTCACTCCGTTTAAGCCCTGTCTTTTTGGGATTCAGGGGGTGTGTTTTTTACTTTCTTTGTTTTCTTTCTCTCCTCTTCCCATTGGCTGGAATTTTACATTCCAGCCAATGGGAAGAGGAGAAAAAGAAAAACCCGCCCGAATCCCAAATTGAACTGTGCGTTTCTCCGAGGCATTTCTGCTTCGCCTCGGAGAAACATGGTGGCGTTTCCACCACCTCGGCTTCTTTCTCCCGGTTGCCTGCTCGGACCCCTTTCTCTTGTCCTAATGACATTGTGCAGAGCCCTGTGCCTGAAAAAGCCTAGTAAGTCAAAATTAAAATCATCAATAAATAAATAAACCCGTGGTGGGGGCAGCCAGCCAGCCCTCCCCGTCCCACCCCTGTGGCTTGCACCGTTGTAGGGGGAGAGGGGATGGTGCAGCTTTTGTTTATGCTGTCTCTTTACACTAGATTTAACCGAGGACAGGCTGTCAGCCTGTTTAAAAGGACTGTAAGAAGCGCGTTTCTCGTGACTGCAGGCACTCAACCTTCTGTGCTGCTGTACAGGGTTTCCAATGCACATCGGTATACTTGTCAATCATGCTCACTTTACAGTCCTGCACCACATACAGTCTGCTTTTCTGGGACTGTGAGACAAAGCATTGAGAAAGGAGCGAGGGAGGGGGAAGGAAGTGGGTGCGCACTGCCGGAAGTAGCAGAGGTGACTGGCACACCCTGTATATAAATCTTGCATAAGGAAATGCCTGCCACCTTCAGTTTTCCATTATGCATAATGTGTACATTTTAACCCCCCCAGGAGCCTATCCTGGCTTTCTGGTGGCTTGCTTCGTTTGACCAGAACCGGGCGGGATGCCATAGAAAAGCAAACGTGTAATTAACTCGAAGATATTGCTCAATCCAACAGCATTAGCCTACAGGGCCGGACTGGGAACCAAAACCGGCCCCCACCCGTGCGGCGCACCGGGGGATTGCCCGGTGCCCGCTACGGTCAGTCCGGGCCTGTTACCCTATGCCCCGAAAAAGCGGAGGTGAAAGGAGAAGCGAAAATAGAAATGCAGTTAAGTTCGTAAGCAGGGTTTCGAGTTCGAGTTTACGGGTATTGTGGGAGGAGGTGCGGCTGGAGTGAAGTCATACCTCCAACAGGATCATTTGTGGGTAAAAGATAATGTGCGCTCTAGAAAACCTAAGCTATGGATTTTTTTGTGTGAACTGCTTCTCTGAGGCAGTGGCAACGTCTAACCCAAAATAATGGCCCCTCCCTACAGAATAGGAAGACGCCCCCCTCCGTTTCCAGGATATTCTTTGGTGTTGGACTGAATGGGCCTCTCTAAAGGCTGGCGGGCCCCATGAGGTTTGGGGGATATCTACGCCACAGGGGCTGCAGTACTCCCCTGCTGTGTGGGGAAAGTAATGCTGGGGCATATTTACTAAAATATCACGCAAAGCAAGCAGCACCGTCTCCAAAACCCTGTTCTCTTCTCCTGTGCTGATCTGCTGTTCCCTTCCACCGCCTACTTCTCTAACTCCCTCTTCTCTTCTCCTGTGCTGATCTGCTGCTCTCTTCCACCCGCCTCCTTCTTTAACTCCCTGTTCTGTTCTCCCATCCTGATCTGCTGCTCTCTTCCACCTCGTCCCCTTCTCTAAAACCCTGGTCTCTTCTCCCGTGCTGATCTGCTGTTCCCTTCCACCGCCTACTTCTCTAACTCCCTGTTCTGTTCTCCTGTGCTAATCTGCTGATGTCTTCAACATGCATCCTTCAACTCCCTGCCCTCTTATAATATGCTGATCTCTTCCACGTACATCCTTCTGTAACTGCACACTCGCATACATACAATCATGCACACACATACAACACACATGCAACCACACACATCTATCTATCGCCCTCACTCTATCTATCGCCCTCACTCCCTGTTCTCTTCTCATGTGCTAATCTGCTCCTCTCTTCCACCCACCTCCTTATTTATCTCCATGTTCTCTTCTCCTGTGCTGATCTGCTGCTCTCTTCCACCCCGCCTCCTTCTTTAACACCCTGTTCTCTTCTCCTGTGCTGATCTGCTCCTCTCTTCCACATGCATCCTTCTTCAACCGCACACTCGCATACATACAACCATGCACAAACCTACAACACACATGCAACCACACACACAACCACACACATCTATCTATCGCGCTCACTCCCTGTTCTCTTCTCATGTGCGGATCTGCTCCTCTCTTCCACCCACCTCCCTATTTAACTCCATTTTCTCTTCTCCTGTGCTAAACTGCTGTTCTCTTCCACTGCTTCCTTACTTAACTCCCTGTTCTCTTCTCATGTGCTGATCTGCTCCTCTCTTCCACATGCATCCTTCTTCAACCGCACACTCGCATACATACAACCATGCACAAACCTACAACACACATGCAACCACACACACAACCACACACATCTATCTATCGCGCTCACTCCCTGTTCTCTTCTCATGTGCGGATCTGCTCCTCTCTTCCACCCACCTCCCTATTTAACTCCATTTTCTCTTCTCCTGTGCTAAACTGCTGTTCTCTTCCACTGCTTCCTTACTTAACTCCCTGTTCTCTTCTCATGTGCTGATCTGCTCCTCACTTCCACCCGCTACCTTACTTAACTCCCTGTCCTCTTATAATATGCTGATCTGCTGCTCTCTTCCACATAGATCCTTCTGTAACCGCACATTCGCATACATACAACCATGAACACACATACAACAACACACATGCAACCACACACACATCTATCTATCGCCCTCACTCTATCTATCGCCCTCACTCTATCTATCGCCCTCACTCCCTGTTCTCTTCTAATGTGCTGATCTGCTCCTCTCTTCCACCCTCCTCCTTATTTAACTCCATGTTATCTTCTGTGCTAAACTGTTTTTCTTTCACCCGCCCCCTTATCTAACTCACTGTTTTCTGCTCCTGTGCTGATCTGCTACTCCCTTCCACCCACCTGTTATGTTATGTTAACTCAATTTTTTTTTTTAAACCTTTATTGTACCTTTAAATTTCACACAGCTGTTGGCCTACAACCCGTAGGGCCGGACGCAATCACCTTCTTATAGTTACAATGCAATAGGGCAAAGCTTGAAACTAAATGCGATTCTCTTGCAGTACTTATTACAATATAAATTAAAAAAGGTACATTGCTCGCGATACTCTGCTGATCAATACAGGTTTTTTTTAGTTTTCTATTTTTTAACAAAAACAGCAACAAAAAACATAAGGAATCACATTGCGGTCGTCCATTTTTGGTTATTTTTCGCATTAGCTGAGTCAAGAAGCACTCCCCCAGTGCACACCTATACGAATTCCCTCCAAGACTGCACATAAATGCGATGATAGGAGTAATTGATCTCTCCTGGATGTAGCTCCCTAGGTGTCCCTTCAGTACTTCATCTAAATCCTAGGTCTACCCCGTGACCCGTGGTCACCATTCCCTTTAGAAGTCTGTGGAGTCTGTTAGTCCTCTTCCCCCTCCTCATCCGATATTGTTTGATCGTCTTCCAGTAAGGGATCACAAATCTCCCCTCTATATACATTCCACGGAATCCAAATTTTATTCCATTTCCCTGGACAGGCCCGACCAGAGTACACCGCCCTTACCGTCACCATCACCCTGTCCATGTTTAAGCACCATTGTGATTTAGTTGGTACTTCCGCCGCCCCCCAGCGCTGCGCGGTGTCTCGCTTGGCTATTATCATACCTAAATTAGCCCAGAGTTGAACGTGCCTGGACAAATCGTTGGGGTCCCATATATTTAGCAGGCATTTTCGTGGCTCGGGAACTAGGGAGGTCTCTAGTGTCTGTGATATAGTAAGCATTATTTGCCTCCAGTATTCCTGGATACGTGGGCAGTTCCATAATGTGTGGAAGAACGTGCCCTCCTCCCCACACCTGCGAAGGCAGTAAGGATGTTGTGCTTTGTGTATGCGATGCAGTGTCGTCCTTGTGTAATATACCCTATGTAAAACTTTCAATTGTACGAGTCTTAATCTTGCGGAGATACCCACTTCTTTTGGTGACGCCATCGCCTCATTCCATTCGTGTTCATCCATTGCATTTATGTCACCCTCACATTTCTCTTTCAATGGAGTCATTGGGTCCGGTAAGTTGTTGAGTAATTTGCGGTATGCAAGTGATGTCACATGCTCAATCATGAAGTCTGTGAGGAGGCGATCCTCAAGCGGGGATGACTCCGGCACTTCCATTTCAGGGGGGGTGGCAGCGAGCAGTGCATGCCGTATTTGGACATATCTGTACGACTCCCTCACTCCCAGGTCGTATAATTCCCTCAATCTGACAAATGGAACCACCTCTCCCCTTTCCCACAGGTCACCTACCGTAGATATCCCTATAGTATCCCAATGTGAGAAGCCTCTGCTGTTTCTCAGGTTTCCCAGGGCTCGAGAGTCCCACAGTGGTGTAAGCTTGGTTATTCTCCCCTTCCAGCCTAGTGCCGCTGTCGCTGTATGCCATAGTGCTGCAGTAAGTCTAGTGGGTCCCTCCAATCTACGCACTCTTCTTTGATCGTACAGCGGGCCAGCAGGCTATTAGCGCCGATTTGTGCCCTATCAGCCTGGAATGCTGGATCATTTTGCGGAGCATGGATCCATTGGTTAATGGGTTTCAATTGTGCCGCCCAATAGTACAATTTCAAATTAGGCAATGCAATTCCGCCATCAAACCAGCCCCTATGTAGTTAGGCCTGCGCAATGCGTGCCGGGAGGTTTCCCCATAAAAGACTTGACACCGATGCCGCTACCTTCCTAAAGTATCTCGGTGCCACCGTGTATGGCGTATTCTCATTTATATATATAAAGCGGGGCAAATACATCATTTTAAAAAGTGCAGCCTTTCCCAACAGCATCAGAGGCAGCCCCGCCCAGAACTTAACGTCCTGCTTAAGTCGCTCCATGGGAGGCGTCAGATTTTTACACATAAATTCCGTTGGGTCCCTTGTAACATGGATACCCAGGTATTTAAAGGAGGGTCCAGCTGCCCTTAGTGGGCATTCCGTACTCAATGCCGGGACAGGACCCTTCAGAACATACATCTCTGATTTGTTCCAATTTAACGTGTAACCCGATATCTTACCATGGCTATCACAGAGAGTCAGGAGCGCCAGCGCCCCATGTTCTGGGTCTGTTAGATACAACAGCATGTCATCCGCATATAGGGAGAGCCGGTCCTCCCAGCCCTCCGCCCAGCGTATTCCTTTCAGCAGCGGTGTTGTTCTTATCAAAGTAGCTAGTGGTTCCAATGCGATTGCAAAGAGCAATGGTGAGAGGGGGCACCCCTGACAGGTACCCCTCCCCAGAGGGAATGTTCGCAAGATGTGCCCGTTTGCCACCACCTGTGCAACCGGGTTAGCGTACAGTAGCCTAACCCATGCTATAAACTTGGAGCCAAAGCCCAGACAGGCCAGGACCTCAAACAGGTAGTTCCACTCTACTAGGTCAAAGGCCATCTTTGCATCCAGAGCCAGTATAACCGCTTGTTCAGGGATCGATTCCGCCTTTGCCAGCACCCCGTTTAATCGGCGCAGATTCAGCGCCGTATTTCTGTGAGGCATAACTCCGGATTGGTCTGGGTGTATGAGATCGGGCAGATGTGGCACAAGTCGGGCAGCCAGGAGTTTGGCCAGGATCTTAACTTCAGCATTAGGTAATGAGATAGGGCGGTGTGAGGAACATTCCTCTGGCGGTTTCCCTGGTTTGGGGATTGCTACTATGGTGGCCAGTCTCTGATCTGGTGGAAGCATGCCCTTCTCTAAACACTCCTTGTACATTGCCAGTAGGTATGTACTTAACCTCTCCGGCGCTGTCTGGTACCATTCTATAGGAATGCCATTTGGCCCATGAGCCTTGCCGGGCATCAGTGTACGTATAGTCAAGTGGATCTCTTCCGTAGTTATGTCTGCATCTAACTCGGCAGCAGCCTCTGGATGTAGAGTCTGGACCCCGATTGACTCTAATGCCGCCCTAGCCATTTCTGCTGTTACTTCCCGCTCCGGGGTGTATACCTCTTCGAAGTGTGCCGCGAGTGCCTCTACTATTCGTTCCGGGCTCATGTGTACCTCTCCTAGTTTGTCCCTCACTTGCTGTGTACCTCTGGAACTCCCACCCCACCCCCCCCCTCTTGTCCAGCCATGCCAACATCCTACCCGCCTTGTCCCCCACCTCATAAATCCTGTTCTGTGTGTCAGTTATGTGTCCCTTAACTTGATTCCGAACATGATCAGTGTACATTTGTTGTTGGAGGTGTAGTGCATGAGACGTGTCTGGAGTGGGGTGCGTTTCATGCGCTGCGGTCATATCTCGCAGTGTTAATTCCAGTCTAGTTAGCTCGTCTGCTTTTTCCCTTTTGTAGCCCGTGATAGAGTTTATGGCTTGTCCCCTTAGTACCGCCTTATATGCTTCCCAAAGGGCCTCCGAGGAGCGTACCGAGGCAATATTTTCCGTGAAGTACTGTGTTGTCGCCTTTTTGAGGGCTCTTCTAACCTGAGGGACCTTAAAGTATGCGGCATGTATGGGGTATAATCGTTTGCGAGACTTCTCTTGAGTGGAAACTGTTAGGGTGATTGGGGAGTGATCTAATATTCCCCTTGGATGAATGTCTATGGTGTCCACGTGTTGTATACCATCACCCAGTGCTAAAAAGTAGTCGATTCTCGACAGGCTGCCATGGACGGTGGAGTGGAAGGTGTATTGCCTAGCCTGAGGGTGAGCATACCGCCATATATCGATTAGACCCATAGCTGTCAAAAAACGTTGGAAGCGGGAAGGTCCTCCAGTGGGTGCCGTTGTCTGGAATCTATCCATCTGCGTATCTATAGTGGCATTAAAGTCTCCCCCAAGAATAACATCACCCTCAGGAAGGGTCAGTAAAAATTCTGCTAGTGCCGGGAGCTTCACTGAGTGGAGCGCCGGGGGGATGTATACTGATACTAGGTTCAGGAGCCTCCCCTCCCACCGTCCCTGCAGGGCTGCGAAACACCCCTGTACGTCAGTCTTGGTGCTCAGTGGAATGAATTGTGAGGATTTCTGAATTAAAATGCCAGTCCCCCGAGACCCTGACGTAAATTCTGAATGAACTATCATTTTGTACCCTCTCCTGTCCATGGCTTTGGATGCCCCACCCGTTAAGTGTGTCTCTTGCAGGAGTGCTAGGACAGGCTTCTGTCTCTTCAGTGCGGTCAACACCAGTCCACGTTTCACCTTATCTCCCAGGCCTCTTACATTCCATGTCAAGTTTCGCAGGGGGGAACCCTGTGAATGTGGCTCTACCCCCTCCGTTCTACGTGTCGGGTCGTCCGCCATATGTAGTTATGTAGTCATGTGCGTGTCTATAATGATTCGTGACCTGAAAGCTATGTCTCTTCCCATCAGCTAAGTGGCGCAGATGCAGAACATCATATCTCGACCGTACGTGTGAATTCTGAACTCTTGCTAAGCATCTCGAAGTTAAGACCATATATCTTGACCTTACATATGTATTCCTAACAAATCCAAAACAACCCCCCCTCTCTCCCCCCCTCCCTGCCCCCCTGCTTAACGGACTTTCAACTGCCTGCCTCCCTAACTGAGCAGAGTGCTTAACCCATCCCAAAACCAGAGTACTTGCGTGTTGGGGGAGAGCGTCTCCCCGGGCAGGCAGCATCCCTGCTCTCATCCGGGCTACCCAGGCCAGCGTCCAGCCGCGACTGTAAAGTACTTAGTTCAACTAGCAAAAGACAGCGGTCATTTTCGCCCCATTCGTTCCGGGTCATTCTCCTTCGTCTGCCTCAGTGAGATCTTGTGTCGGGGATCTGTCTGCGCCCCCTCTGCCTGATGTCTGTGACCCGGTCCGGCTGTCGTCACGGTGTCCGTGGTTCGCTCTGAGTTCTGCGTGGAGGTCCCGCGGTGCACCATCCCTCAAGCCAGTCCCTGGCCGCATCGGGGGTGTCTAAGAACCAGACCTTTTTGTCAGCTACTACCCGAAGTTGGGCTGGAAAGAGCATTGAGTAGGGCAGTTCTTTTTCTCGTAACATCTTTTTAACCTCGAGAAAAGTCCTCCTTCTCCGCGATACTTCCGCCGTGTAGTCTGGGAAAAAGGATACCTTAGAGTTCTGAACTTGGATGGCCGGCGCCACACTAGCCGCCTGCAAAATGGCGTCACGGTCCCGAAAGTTAGTCTCGCTAGTATCGGCCTCGGCAGGCCTCCCGGTTTCGGCTTCCCTCCTGGCACTCTGTGGGCCCTTTCCACAGAGAAGAAGTGTGAGAGACCTTTAGGTTGGAGCTGGTTTTTGATCATATCTTCCACGTAGAGGTCCATAGCTCCTGTGGGTTCAGACTCCGGCACTCCTAAAATTTGGACGTTGTTCCTCCGGGAGCACCCTTCCTGATCGTCCAGCTTCTCTGAGTGTTTTGTTGTCCGCTTGCAATTTTTCCATTTCTATTTGTAGCTCTGACACATCTTCGACTAAGCATTTGGTCACAACTTCTACTTGTTTCACTCTTTCGTTCATCTTCTGGAGGTCTGCGCGTATAAGGGTTACTTCGGTCGCAGTCGCCCCCACCGTCGCTTGCACCTGAGCCAAAGCTACCAGGACATCCTCCAGCGTGGCTTTCTTTGCCCCTTCGGCCTCCACTGTTTTCCCCGTGGACTTGCGTTGTTCCGTCAGGGGGGGAGTCTGCTTGTCATAGGCAAATTTATCAAGCTTGGCCTGCGTGGAGCTGTGTTTGGGGCCTCTGCCCGCCATGTTTTATGGCCTAGGAAGTCACTCGTCCCCAAGAGGCGTGTTGCTCATCAGGAGATGGGAGACCACTCGCTTCTTCTGGTTGATTTCTGCGTTTCTCTGCAGTCCTCGCGAGTCCAACCCTAGGTGTTGGGTGTCACAAGCCTCCCCTCGTGTGTGCATGTTTACCGGCTAAACCGCCGTGGTCAATGTCTGTTCGTGCAGGGCCCCTCACAAGGTGTTAGACGGACCGGGAGGGTCGGCCGAGACTACGGGGAGAGGTCTCCGGGGAGAGCCGTCTCCAACGACTGTACAGACAATTAACTTCCCCCCCCACAGACGGACACCACACAAGGTTGAAGTTTAACGAGGCTTTATATGCAATTCTTAGGTTACGATGATATGATACAAGGAGGTCTGGACTCAGGGGTCCCCTCGGTTCTGGTCTCTGGTTTAGGAAAAGGGGTAGCGGGACAGTCTTGTTACCAATGAGTGGAAAAATAGCTCTCAATCCTCGAGCTCGGCGTTCTAGATGATCGGGCCGCGGCGGAGCCAGCCGGTCCCGAGATGGACGAAGGAAAAACGACGGTCCGCGGCGGAGCCTGCAGGTCCCGGTGAAGATGACGGTTACAACGGTCCGCGGCCACGCCAGCAGGTCCCGACGACGATGAAGGAGATGAAGGTTGCGAAGGCTGTGGCAGCGCCAACAGGCAGGACGATGGTGCACAAGACAGAGCTACGGCAGCGCCAGTAGTCGGCCTAGGATGAGTTCCTCTTTACGTCTCTCGACTCCAAGATACAACTGGCTTCCTGCTCTGGAGCTGCCCCAGTTATAGGGCTGGTGTGCTTTGATGTCCGGACCCTCGCACTTGGAGGTCGGGAGGTCCGGGATGAGGGAGTCCAGACACCCAGCAGGGGGGTGGAGCCAACGCCCGGGGAGGCGATGGGCGAGCGGCACTTGGTGGTGGAGAGCCATCGACACCTCCTTCTCCCATTGACTTGCCAAGTAGCCCGCTCACCTCCTGGGTGGATGGTGGTGCCGGGATGTCTGAGGCCTGGCCAGGCCCAGGGTTGAGGTCGGCCGGGGGCCAGGCGGCCACGTGGGGGAGTGTCCAAGATGGCGCCCCAGGATGGGCGCGTAGGCTGGCAGTGGATCGGACCCACGAGGTGGACATGCTCGAGGGCAGGGGTCCCTGAGGGGACGGAGGACGCGCAAGGGTGGTGTGTAGTACCTGCGTGACCGGGCTCAGGCCTGGTCGGGCCGGGGGAGAGCGGCCTTTCATGTGGCCTGTCCAACATGCGTCCCCCCCAGCTGAAGGCGGGGAGAGTTACCCATCCTCTTGGGGACTCTCCTCGTCGAGGCGGAAGAACCGGGACAGGCCATCCGCGTTGGCGTGATCTGGCCCAGGCCGGTGTTCGACTGTGAAGTCCATACCTTGTAGGGAGATGGACCAGCGTAGTAACTTCGGGTTTTCCCCCCGCATCTGCATCAGCCATTGCAGGGGTCGGTGGTCGGTCTGTACCCGAAAGTGTGTGCCAAAAAGGTAGGGCCGGAGCTTCTTGAGGGCCCATACCACAGCGAAGGCCTCCCTCTCTATGGTGCTCCAGCGCTGTTCCCGTGGTAGGAGTCGCCGGCTAATGAAGGCCACCGGTTGATCAAGGCCGTCGGTGTTCACTTGAGACAGGACTGCCCCAATGCCATGGTCGGAGGCATCCGTCTGAACGACGAACTCCCGGCTGTAGTCGGGGGCCTGGAGCACAGGGGCGGAACACATGGCGGCTTTCAATTGTTCAAAGGCAGCTTGACACTCTGGGGTCCAGTTGACTTTCTTGGGCTGGTTTTTCGACGTGAGTTCTGTGAGGGGCCCCACTATAGTCCCATAGTCTTTCACGAACCTTCGGTAGTAGCCTGTGAGGCCCAGGAAGGCTCGTACCTCGGTCTGGGTGATGGGGGACTGCCAGGACTGGATGGCGGCAATTTTTAGCTGCAGAGGGGCCACCAGGCCGCTTCCCACCTGGTGCCCGAGGTAGGTTACAGACCCTTGCCCAATTTGACATTTGCTGGCCTTGATCGTGAGGCCAGCCCGCTGTAGGGCTTGCAGCACTGCTCGGAGGTGGTGGAGGTGCTCGGACCAATGGTGGCTGTACACAGCGATGTCGTCTAGGTAGGCGGCGCTGAATCCTTCGAGCCCCGCCAGGACCTGATTGACGAGCCGTTGGAATGTCGCTGGGGCGTTCTTCATGCCGAAGGGCATGACGGTGAAATGGTAATGGCCATCGGGTGTGGAAAAGGCAGAACGTTCTTGCGCCCTGGGTGTGAGGCCGATCTGCCAGTAGCCCGCCGTCAGGTCGAAGATACTGAGGTAGCGGGCAGCTCCCATGCGGTCGATCAGTTCATCTGCCCGGGGGATGGGATGTGCGTCTGTTCGGGTGACCGCATTCAAGCCCCGGTAGTCGACGCAGAACCGGAGTTCTGGTGTGGTGCCGGGGGCGGCTGCTTTGGGGACCAGTACTACAGGGCTGGCCCAGGGGCTGTCTGAGGCTTCGATGACCCAGAGTGTGAGCATCTTGGCTACTTCGTCCTGGATGCAGGCCCGTACCCGATCTGGCACGCGGTAGGCCCGGTGGCGGATAGGGGGGCTGTCCCCCGTGTCCACATCGTGCACACACCAGGAAGTGACACCTGGGGTGAGGGAGAACAGGCTGGCGAACTGTGATAGGAGGGCTTGACAGTCCTGGCGTTGCTCTCTGGTGAGGGCCTCCGAGAGTCGGACCCCATCCACGGAGCCGTCTTGCTCCCGAGTCCGTAGGAGGTCAGGGAGGGGCTCGGAGTCTTCTTCAGCCCCAGTGTCTGTGGCCATCAGGAGGCTGAGTTCTGTGCGCACAAAGTGAGGCTTTAGTCTGTTAGCGTGGAGGACCCGGAGTGGGTTCCGGGAGGATTCCATGTCGATGAGATAGGTGGCAGGGCCCTTGCGCTCGATTACTTTGAAGGGCCCCGTCCATTTGTCTTGTAGGGCGCATGGTTCGGTGGGGGACATCACCCATACCTGTTGGCCAGGTTCAAATTCAATGGATGAGGCATTCCGGTCATACCACTTTTTCATGTCCTCTTGACTGGCCTCTAGGTTGGTTTTTGCCAGTTCCCGGAACCGCCGGGTCTGGTTGCGGAGGGTTAAGAGATACCGGAAGACATCTGGAGGGTTCTTTAACGGAGGCATCTCCCAGCCTTCTTTGACTAGGCTGAGCGGCCCCCGCACTGGGTGTCCATATAGCAGTTCAAATGGGCTGAAGCCCAGGGATTTCTGGGGGACCTCTCGATAAGCGAAGAGGAGGCACGGCAGCAGCACATCCCACTGGCGACGGAGGGGCTCTTCCAACCCCCCGATCATCCCCTTTAGCGTGCGGTTGAACCGCTCAACGAGTCCGTTCCCTTGAGGGTGATAGGGGGTCGTGAATCGGTAGGTGACCCCGCACTGTTGCCAGAGGGATTTCATGTATTTAGAAATAAAGTTCGTGCCTCTGTCGCTGACGACTTCTCGGGGGAAGCCCACACGGGAGAAGATCCCCATCAGAGCCCGGCCGACTACCGGGGCTGTCACAGTCCGCAGAGGGACAGCCTCAGGGTAGCGGGTGGCGTGGTCCACTAGCACCAAGATGAATCGATGGCCTTGTTTGGTGCGCGGGTCCAGGGGCCCCACAATGTCTATTCCGACCCTCTCAAACGGGGTAGTGACCACAGGAAAAGGTTGCAGGGGAGCCTTTAGTTTGCTGCCGCTCTTTCCACTGGCTTGGCACGTGGGGCAAGATCGGCAATGCTGGTGCACATCGTTCCTCATTTTGGGCCAGAAGAAGTGGGTCACTAGGCGACTGTAGGTTTTATCTTGTCCCAGGTGTCCTGCCAGGGGGACATCGTGGGCCAGGTTGAGCAGAAAGTCTCTAAAACGGAGGGGCACCACTAATACTCGGTTGGCCCCCAGCTCGGCGATTCTTTGCTCGCTGTACAGCAGATCATTGTCCCAGTAGACCCAATGAGTACCGGAGGTATCTCCTGCGCTTTGGGCGAGCGCTTGCTGGCGGAGTCCCTCGAGGGAGGGACAGGTCTTCTGTTCTTGGCGAAATTGTTCTTGCGTGGGCCCCCCCTCTTGAGGCCACTGGTCGAGGTTAGCAAGGTCGGAAGGTTGAGCTGGTTCGGGGGGAACGTCACGGTCGGTGGTTTCGGCTGGGGCGACCGGGGGCGGTGGTGCCGGCCATTCGGGTTCTTCTGGGCGGTGGTTGGCACGGGCGGCCATGGACCGGGTGGTGACGCACGCCCAGTCCGGGACGCCTAACATCCCCAGGTGTTCTCTTCGCTCCACGGCTGCCCACGGAGAGCTTTCAAGGTCATTCCCCAGGAGGCAGTCTACGGGGGCATCGTCTCGGACCGTTACTTTCAACATGCCGGAGACCCCTCCCCATTCGAAAGGGACGCAGGCCATCCGACACAGACTTTCCGAGTTATCGGCTGATCGTACAGGGCAGAGAATGTTCGGTAAATACTGTTCTGGGGTCACCAGGTGACAGCGGACGGCTGTTACACTGGCCCCGGTGTCACGAAGGGCTTCGGCCCGGCGTCCATTGATGCTCACCCATTGGCTGTACTTCTGGGTGTTAGCGGGTAGGGGGACCCGCGGGACCATGTCTTTCCCCCCTAAGCATGCTAGAGCCATGGCGGCTGGCTCCCACTCTTGATGCTCTTGTTCGTATTCTTCCTGCTCCTCGGAGATCTGTTCTTCCCCTAGGGCCGCAGCGGCCACTTGGCGGGGTCTTGGGCTCTGGTACTGCGGGCAATTTGGGTCGTTTGCATAGTGGCCGACCCGTTGGCATCGGTGACACGTGACATTGGCTCTGTACCCCGGTCGCGCCGGGGTGCTGCCCCGGTTGGCCGGGGGGGTGGTGCTGGTAGCGGGGGCGACCGGAGTGTTGTCTCTTCCTCGTCCTTGGCCCCCTCCTCCTCTGGGTCGGTGCTGACCATTGTTGTTCCGGTTCTGTTCGTAGGACCCATTCCGGCCCACTCTGGTGATCTCCCACCGGTCAGCTTCGGCTGCGAGCTGCCGGGGATCCGTTAACTTGCTGTCGAGGAGGTGCTGGCGGAGTTCAATGAAGCAATTGTTCGACAGATGCTCCCATACCATCAGATTGAACAGTTGTTCGTAGGTCGTGACGTTGCTTCCTCTGATCCAGCCCTCGAAGGCTCGGCTAAAGTAGGTTACATAGTCCACCCAAGTTGTACCCGGGATGCGGGTGCAGTCTCGGAACCTCTGACGGTACATCTCGGGTGTGAGGCCATAGCGGGTGAGGAGTGCCGCTTTCATATGGTCATAGGAGGTCATCTGGTGGTCCGGGAGCTGTAGCAGGGTATCGCGGCCCTCATTGAGGAATCTCCCCCATAGACCGGCTCCCCAATCGCTTCTATCGATCCGGTGTGCAGTCATAGCGATTTCATAGGCCTTAAACCATTGCTGGATGTCGTCCTCTCGGAAATATTCTCGGACAACATCCTTGGGGATGTGTACCTTTTTCTCTGTGGCCTCTGAGGTGTGGGGTCGCTCGGGCACCCCTACTTCTTTATTCTGCCTGCGCAGGTTGATCTCGGCTAGGTTCCGTTCGTGTTCGTACGCCAGTTTCTTTTCCTCGAGCTCCCTTTGTCTCTGTTTCTCCTCTCTTTCTTCTCGGAGACGCAGGTGCTCTAAGTTGATTTTTTGTTCGGCCAACTTAAGTTCAACGTCCATTTTGAGCCGGGCCATTTCTAGCTCGTGTAGTCGGGTTCTTTCTCTTTCCTGGATCTCGTCTTGCGAGAGACCCGTTCTTTGCCCTTCAGGGGCCGTGGTGGTTTTTTCTGCGGTGCTTTGATCGGGGGTTCCGGCAGCCCCGGTCTCTGCCCAAGATTCTAGGGCATGCTTAAAATCGTCTTTGGTGCTTAGTCCGGTGGTAGCGATACCCAGTTCGATGCAGAATTGTTTTAGTTCACGATGGCTGTACTCCTCCAATTTCTCCATTTGGAACTTCTCGGTTGATCCGCTTTCTTTAGTTGTCATTGTGATTTCGTCATGGGGTGAGCTACTCTCTGTACGTTATGCGGTGATTCGGATCGCGCCGCTGGCCACCAATGTTAGACGGACCGGGAGGGTCGGCCGAGACTACGGGGAGAGGTCTCCGGGGAGAGCCGTCCAACGACTGTACAGACAAGTAACTTCACCCCCCACAGACGGACACCACACAAGGTTGAAGTTTAACGAGGCTTTATATGCAATTCTTAGGTTACGATGATATGATACAAGGAGGTCTGGACTCAGGGGTCCCCTCGGTTCTGGTCTCTGGTTTAGGAAAAGGGGTAGCGGGACAGTCTTGTTACCAATGAGTGGAAAAATAGCTCTCAATCCTCGAGCTCGGCGTTCTAGATGATCGGGCCGCGGCGGAGCCAGCCGGTCCCGAGATGGACGAAGGAAAAACGACGGTCCGCGGCGGAGCCTGCAGGTCCCGGTGAAGATGACGGTTACAACGGTCCGCGGCCACGCCAGCAGGTCCCGACGACGATGAAGGAGATGAAGGTTGCGAAGGCTGTGGCAGCGCCAACAGGCAGGACGATGGTGCACAAGACAGAGCTACGGCAGCGCCAGTAGTCGGCCTAGGATGAGTTCCTCTTTACGTCTCTCGACTCCAAGATACAACTGGCTTCCTGCTCTGGAGCTGCCCCAGTTATAGGGCTGGTGTGCTTTGATGTCCGGACCCTCGCACTTGGAGGTCGGGAGGTCCGGGATGAGGGAGTCCAGACACCCAGCAGGGGGGTGGAGCCAACGCCCGGGGAGGCGATGGGCGAGCGGCACTTGGTGGTGGAGAGCCATCGACACCTCCTTCTCCCATTGACTTGCCAAGTAGCCCGCTCACCTCCTGGGTGGATGGTGGTGCCGGGATGTCTGAGGCCTGGCCAGGCCCAGGGTTGAGGTCGGCCGGGGGCCAGGCGGCCACGTGGGGGAGTGTCCAAGATGGCGCCCCAGGATGGGCGCGTAGGCTGGCAGTGGATCGGACCCACGAGGTGGACATGCTCGAGGGCAGGGGTCCCTGAGGGGACGGAGGACGCGCAAGGGTGGTGTGTAGTACCTGCGTGACCGGGCTCAGGCCTGGTCGGGCCGGGGGAGAGCGGCCTTTCATGTGGCCTGTCCAACACAAGGTGTCCGTCGCCGGGTGGCCTTTCCTCCCCCTACGGCGCTTCCAGGGTGGTGCACCTTGTCTGCTGCTCCTCAGTGCGGTCCGGGGGCCGTAGGCCTACTGTTTAAAAGAGGAGGATGGGTGATATCCCATCATCCTCTCCTCCATCATATTACCCCCGCAAGATAATGTATGTGCTGATGTTCTTGCACGTTGCCGGTGCCTGTTGACGCACTGCGGGCCAATGCTCCGTATGCCCAGAGCGTACTTCCCCAGATCCCCTGATCTGCTATCCTGCGGCCGGGGGCCGCCCCGTTTCCATCAATAGTAGAGGGGGCGCCTGTACTCAGCCAGCTCAATGCTCGCTGTGCACCAGTCTATGTATAGCTGATGATGTGCCCTGGTGCTCGGCGGGGGGCGCATACCGTGCTTTTTACCACCGTACCCAGTGATTTCTCCCAACTATGTCACCTCGGGGTCTCCAACACAGGGGTCCAGTGCTTGCCTTCTCGGGTTGTTCTTCCCGGGACGTCTCTGCCTCGCAAAATGGTGGTTCCAGCACCTTTGTTGCGGCGTCTGCCACGTCGTCCCTTCGCTGTCTCCCGTGGCGGCTCTCAACAGATCGACCAACCGCAGGCCACTCCGGTGGATCTCGAGGCCCCTCGGGCTTTTTTGTGGTAGCCGCCGATGTTCCCCCACTTCCGGCGATCGGCGCTCGCCGAAGCCTCACTTCCGCCCGGGCTCTGTCTTCACTCTACGTCGCGGCACAAAGGAGGATACTAGGTCCCTCCCTTCGCGTCGCTTTTCCGCTGATTGCCGGGGCGCCGCTGACCCAAAACTGCTCCTCCTGTTGCCACTCGGTCACCAGACCCGGTGCGCCTCGTCTGGGTGATAAATTTGTCGGATGTAACCTGTGGATTTATGCGGGATGCCGCCTTACATCGGGAGCCTCCCTAGGTTGCTGCCACCATCGTTGGCCGCTAGCCACGCCCCCTCGTTAACTCCATTTTTAAGCGCACAGCTGCCCCAGCTAAGGGGCATCCCGGCACTGCGCCTGGAAAGGAGCACAACACGAATAGAGCAACAGAATAGATCAGATAGAAGAAAACTAGCAGCTATTTGGGAAGATATAAGTTTTAACAGCTTTCCTAAATGTCAGAAGATCATCAAGGGCACGAACATGGTTAGGAAGAGAGTTCCAAAGTTTGGGGGCAAGCACTCTAAAAGAGCGACCGCTGGACCTACTTCTCAAAAAGCGAGGAACCCCGGCTAAATTTTGTCCACAGGATCTCAACTGACGGGAAGGAATGTAAGGGATAATGAGATGCTCTAGTATCTGAGGAGAAGCAAGTTTCAATATCTTAAAAGAAAGACATAAGGTCTTAAATTCTATCCTCTGAAGCACAGGCAGCCAGTGGAGCTTGAAAATAGTACTTCTAGCAGAACAGAATCTTGGGAGACCGAATAGAGCCCTAGCTGCAGCGTTCTGAACGCGCTGCAATCTCGTAATTTCGGCCTGATTGGCTCCAAGCAACAGCGAGCTCGCATAATCGAGCCTAGACAGTATAACTGCCTGAATTATCAGTTGTCGAGTAGGAGCATCAAAAAATTTCAACACCGGCCTAAGCCCACGTAAGATACCAAAACAGGTTACAGCTACATTTTTTGTATGGCAGGAAAAACTAAGCGTAGAGTCCAGCCAAACGCCCAGATTTTTCACCTCGACAACCGGAGTAGGGGTACGGCCCAGATCAGCTGGCCACCACTTATCACCCCAGAGATTACTCTGTTTGCCCACAATCAATACCTTGGGTTTTTTCGCAGTGCGCTGCAGGCAATTAGCCGTCATTCTTCCTGCCACCGCACTGAGACCCTCACGGAAGTTGGAGGCCTCAGGGTCAGAGTCCCCACTAAGTGCAACCGCAAGCTGCGTGTCGTCAGCGTAGGACACCATCGTAAGGTCCCAACGCTTGGCGACCGCAGCCAGCGGCCGCACATAAAGATTGAAAAGCGTGGGGCTCAGTGCTGATCCCTGCGGGACTCCCTGTTCGATGATGTGGAGTTTGGACTCGAAGGGAGGTGTAGAAACCCGAAAGGTACGATCGGAAAGAAACGATCGAAACCATTCCAGCGCCAAACCCTTGATGCCCGCCTCTCCCAGCTGCTGCAGAAGTATTGCGTGAGAAACCGTGTCAAAGGCGCCACTGAGATCCAATAGTACCAGAGCCGCCGTTTGACCCGCATCTAGCACTGCGCGCAGATGTTCAACCATGGAGAGGAGTGCAGTCTCAGTGCTGTGCCCAGCACGGAAGCCATTCTGCGAAGGGTCCAGAATGTTAGCGGACTGAAGATGATTGGACAGAATGCCGTTGACATGGGCTTCTGTCACCTTCGCAGCCCACGGGAGGAGGGAGATTGGACGGTAATTCTTGAGTTTGAGAGGATCCAGTGACGTTTTTTTCAGGATGGGAGTGACGTGAGCTTGTTTCCATCTCAAAGGGACTTTACCCGAAGAGAAGGATAGATTTATAAGATGACGAATAGGGGGTAAGCAGAAGGCAGCTGAGTCTTTAAGTTGGGCAGGTCTAAGTGGATCCATAGGAGATCCAGATTTCACTTTAACCACCAACCATCTCCTTACTTAACTCCCTGTTCTCTTCTCAAGTGCTGGTCTGCTCCTCTCTTCCACCCACCTCCTTATTTAACTCCATGTTCTCTTCTCCTGTGCTAAACTGCTGTTCTCTTTCACCCCGCCCCCTTATCTAACTCCATGTTTTCTTCTCCTGTGCTGATGTGCTGCTCTCTAAAACCCACCTCCTTCTTTAACTTAATGTTCTCTTCACCTGCGCTGATCTGCTGCTCTCAAACACCCCACTTCCTTCTTTAACTCTGTTCTTTTCTCCTGTGCTAATCTGCTGTTCTCTTCCACCCGCCTCCTTCTTTAACTCCCTGTTCTGTTCTCCCATCCTGATCTGCTGCTCTCTTCCACCCGCCCCCTTCTCCAAAACCCTGTTCTCATCTCCCGTGCTGATCTGCTGTTCCCTTCCACCGCCTACTTCTCTAACTCCCTGTTCTCTTTGCCTGTGCTGATCTGCTGATCTCTTCAACACGCATCCTTCTTTAACTCCCTGTTCACTTATAATATGCTGATCTGCTGCTCTCTTCCACATACATCCTTCTGTAACCGCACACTCGCATACATACAACCATGCATGCACACACATACAACAACACACATGCAACCACACACACAACCACACACATCTATCGCCCTCACTCCATCTATCTATCTATCGCCCTCACTCTATCGCACAACAACAGCATCACTCAGGGGCACCACAACATCACTATGCGCTACCACAGCATCACTGAACGCCACAGCATCACTTGTCGCCACCACAACATCACTCCGCGCCACCACAGTATCAATCTGTGCTAATATTCAACAACAACTGGTTTAAATATGTTCTCTCAATGTTTCAAGCTTTATTACAAATGTCACAAAAAAAGTTGATATTTCACTTCTGTTCTTATATTTTAGTCACGATAAAATACACTGAACATAATCTTCACAAAAGTTTTTACAAAAGTTAAAGCTATTGCCATTATAAATTACAATAACTTTTATTTAAGTATTAATTATTTTAAAAAAACATTATTTGTAAAATCAATACTTCTAAGTCATGTAAATACAAAACATGTTGCATTAAAAATGCTATAGGTGTCACATTGTCAAAAAATAAAAGTATTAGCAATCTAAATGACAAAGCTATTAATTTCTTAATTTTCAAAAATAACACAAATAACAAATTTGTCATGTACAGGACAAATAACTCAAACTTTCCTAATGCAAGACCTATTACATTGCAAATGCTTGTTCCTCTTGAAGTCGCTGAGGTCTCTTTCACCCATCAATTCGATCCTTTATTAGCTTAAATATTACCACTGTCCATTTAATTGCTATCATCTGATCGGCTCCTGCCCATCTCTCCTTCTCCTTCCTTTCTCTCTCTCAGAACCATTTTTCTCCCTCTACCAGATCCTTTCTACAACTTGTCGTCCATTTTATCATGTTAGGCCCGTCTCTTCCTTTCTTAAACTCCCTTCCTGATACTTGGTTTACATTTAGCGCTTTGGCTGGAGCCGAGAGCTGCCCTCTCTCTCTCCCTCTCTATCTCCCTCCCTCCGAGCAGAGCGAGAAAAAAGAAAGATGGGGGCTGCGGGAGGAGGAAGTGCTGCTTGGCAGCCACAGAAAGAGCCCCCGCTCCCCGAAAACAGCACCACATACCCCCCTGTCCCTCCTGAAAATCACTCATCTGCAGCACCAAAAGCGACCCAAAGGACATTCTCACCAAAAACCCTGGTCATAGCGAGGAAAAATACAACTCCGCCACACTGATTCCATCAAGCTCCGAGAGGGGAAAAAACATGTTTTGGAGATTTTCTTGCTCAACTAGCTTTCTTTGCAAACTTGCTGCGAAGTAAACAACACCCGGGGGAAGAATACCAAGAGTGGGGTGATAATTGCTAACGCAGATAGGACACACCAAGAGCTGTGTGGTCTGTGGCTCTGTGTGTGTGGTTCTGTGTGTGTGGTTCTGTGTGTGTGTGTGCGTGTGTGTGTGTGTGTGTGTGTGTGCAAATGCAATAGGTCTCGCATTTGCGAGAGATTACGCTATTGGCATTGTAAATGACAATGTCATTTATTTCTCTGTTTTCAAAACCAACACATCAATAAAAAGTTTGTCATTTACAATGCCAATAGCTCTACCTTTTGCAAAGGCGAGACCGTTGCATTGTAAATGCTTGTTTTTAAATGGTGTAAATTCATTCACTAGCTGCTGAGAAAATAAAAAAGTAAAAGTTTTGATATATAGAGGCACGGTGATTCCGCAGACTCTCCCGTCCACAAGCTTTATTCTAATTGGCTGTCAACACTCCAAGGTAGACAAAAAGGAGCTTAGAGGGAAAAACGGTCACAGGTAGCCCTCCACTCAATTATATATTCACAAAACAAGACCTAAACCGACCAGGCATAGAAAATTCAATCAGTAACTGGTGCACCATCAACTGCAAAACCTTTTTGCACAATACTCCTCTCTTTTAATTATTGAGGTAGGAGGTACATCCAAAGTATGCCATAGTATAAGAACAACTGTCCAAACCCTTGAGAAAACAGTGAACAGTTGTGAGACAACAAATAACACACACCTATGTGCCTAGGTAGGTAAATGGAGAAAAGTAGAAAAAGTGTGTGTGAGCGAGATGGCGCCTCACGGGCGAACCACCAACGGGAACCTGGCAGGTACTCACCAGGATTGCCCTGATCTCATCATTGGCGCCATCAAGCTCGAAAGAAAAATAAGTGTCCACAAGACAAACAATGCCTGGTCGGTCTAGGTCTTGTTTTGTGAATATATAATTGACCTGTGACCGTTTTTACCTCTAAGCTCCTTTTTGTCTACTGCAGCGTGTACAGCGGCTCAGTTGTGAGAGCTTTTTTTTTTTGCTCTAAAAATAATTTTTCCCTTGATTTTATACGCCACTCCGTTCCTTTTGCTTATGAGAGTCCCCCCACGTTTTACATCCACTTGATAACTCTATCCAGACTATGGACAAAAATTGTCTAGCATTCACAGACCATCAGATAGCCGCATATCTAGCAGGACCTTCACTACTCTCTGAATCTCCTTTTTTAGGGAACACAACAGTTAGAGAGGAATGGGAAAAGCTTAGTAATCTCAAAAAGAAATAAGTTAGGATTGCTCTTCATGGGCGTTAATGTCTGAATACTATACTTCAGGAGCCTCACCAGCAAGTCTCCTAGTGAGAATAGAACCCAGGATTTTTCTGGATGACAAAAAGTTCAGGTTAGACTGAAGCTATATAGCCAACAAATGCACCAGGGATTGGCTAATTCTCATCATTAGCACAGCTCAACGATTGAGTGAGGAACTTTTGAAAGAAATTTTAGAATTGGAGGAAAGCATTAGTCGTAATAACACTCTCACTAACGCTAAAGAACATCTCTCCAAAATACAAGACGACCTGAACGAATACAGTTGTTACATGATCAACCAGAAAATCAAGGGCCTCCAAAGAAACCTTCAAAGATACTCTCATGAATGGGCATTCCCCTGTTGTGTTCTAATCTAGGACCCTGATCGATACTGTGACCTTATGCCCCTATACGGCTATAATCCCTTTGTACCCTTATATTGGCATAACTGATCAAATGCAATATTCAGAAACTCGTCTCTGGCCTCACACGTACAGAATCCTAACAACAAAAGAACCGGGGGTCTATAACGGAGCTTCAAGTACTCCGAGCTGCTGCAAAACTCCTACATAAGTGAGTTAGGCGCTAATAGAGCTACATAAGTCTCTATATCAAAATGTGTGCCAGGACAAACCTGTCGAAGGACCTACTGAGATTGTTGGTAAGACCCGTACAGAGATGTGTTGGATTCCCATCAAATAGGTATGTAGATCAAGTGTTCTCATTTGGTCATCCAAAAATGGGGTGGTATGTCTCTTGATCAATGAGACCCATCCATCGCCCTTACTCAATTGGGTCGCACCATCAATCGCTAAGGTACCCATGAACAAATGATAAAGATGGGATCGAGTGCAGTGCAAAAATCAAAAGATGTGTGAGTTAAAAACAAGGGGTAAAAGGATCAATAGGCGAAGAACTCTAATGTAATTTGTCCTTTCCCTCAAACAAACAAGAACAATGCAGAGGAAGCAGTCTAAACATATAACTGCATATACAAGGCCAACATGTTTCAGCCGGTAGGGACAAGATCCCATGGCTTTCTTCAGGGCCAGAGTTCTAAGCATTAGCTACTGCATACATAAAGTGAACGTAACGATAATCTGTAAAGGATATACATAAATAGTCCAAAATCGTGTTCCTCTGTACCAAACGGTGTCTCTTACATCTGAATAATACAGGGAGTGTACCTCACCTTTCCTGGAACCCAGCTCAGGAAAAAGAAGGCCCCGCTCTGTCCGGCGTTGTCTCATCGCAGGACCCGAGCATTGTCACACGAACAGAGCCACATTTCAGAATCGCTTCCTCTGCAACTTCCTTTGCAGCTCATTAGTGCAAATGACACAGCAGAAGCTACTATCTAAGATTCCTAGATTATACTCCGAGTTCTTCAACAAGATAAATACTCAGCAACCTGGGAAAGCCCCGCTTGCTATGTTTTGATTAGTAATAGAAGTCTAATGAGCACTGAGAGACGATCACTTCCTAGTGACATCTTTATTGACGTCTTATGTCCAAAAACTTACGTCAAACCAGGCACCTTTCAGGTATAAATATTACCAATGTTGCCTTAAGCAAACGCTGCTGCCTCGCTGATGATACCATCTCTGACTATTGCTACTGCTATCGCTGCTAATGAGCGAACAATGGTGTGGTGCACATAGGAGCTGAACAGCTATCCCCCTGCAAGAGCCCAGCAGATGCAAGCTGCCCGCGGACGCTGCCCCTCCTCCTCCTCTTCCTCGACGCGCTGAGAAAGACGCTGTCTTTTCTCCTGCCGAGAAAATCCAGCTCCGGCGTTTCCAGCCTACTCTTCCGAGTGACTGGGATATCGAGTCCCTGGAAGGAGATACCAGACCTCCAACATTCTATTCAAGAGGTATGGTGTTGACTAAACCCTTAGAGAGAATTCTTGAAGAAAACCTTGGCAAAACCAACTTAACTTAAGCTACTTACTCCCTTCCACGTATTAGGCTTAGGTCAGGTACACTGGGGTAGGCATAGTTAGAAGCACCAGTTGAGTACGTTAGCTAAATGTATATATGAATGTATATATGTTTTATTCATTTTAAACCATTGTATGACTAAGAAACCATATCAATGCTTTTACAGTATTATTTCGCAATACTCATTTTACTGTACGCACTTTTTATAATAAAGTCTTGCAATTGTGGCAATTCATTTCTCTTGTATGAGAAGAATGCTGTTCAATAAATGATACCTTTTATTGAAAACGCCCGTCTCTCTATTCTCTACATATTGTGAAAGTAATCTGCACAACAACTGACTGAGTAAAATAACTGTCTATTGTTTCACACTACTCTAGAGATTGACTCTTATCTGAGGAGCAAAGTTGTCATGTTGCACGGTTGTTGGAAAACTGAATCCCTTCTTGGCTGTGCCAGGGAAGCTGATCACTTCCTATTCAGTCAAGAAAGTTTCCAGTGACCTCTGAGCTAGTTGGTAACAAACACAATTAAGTTTAGCATAGTCAGTGGAGGCGTGGAAGATCCGCACTTCTACGTCGATACTACTGTTTGTTATTCCAATGCGCAGGGCCTATTGGGAAAATAGGAACTACACTACATGGCGCCCAAACGTTTGGTAAGGCGATCAACTAACGCAAGACGTTAGAGTAACTCAGTCGTGCATTTTTCACACAGACCCCTTTCTCCCGTAAATACTCCAATAGACGTCTGAAGTGGGTGAAAGGTTAAAATCCGCCTTCACTCAGTAGGAAGAGATTCCTATGTAAAGCTCTGGTTTATTCAACGTAGAAGGATACCGTGTTCCAAAATATTGTGCACCTAATCTTTTTCTCCTTGGAGACCTGCTCTGCAAAAACCTGCATTTATAAAATGTCAGTAGAAAACAACGGAACTGATGCCGCAGTAATTGCGACTCAGCAGGGTCCCGATAGTACAGGGACTACTGAACCGGGTAGGATTATCATCCCGGCACATTTAAGAAAATCTATAACGTCAAAACTTATAGAAAATGGACTGACCACACAAGGTGGCACAGTCGTCTTCGTGATAGAGGCA
The DNA here is from genome assembly GCF_964263255.1 of Lissotriton vulgaris. Classification (NCBI taxonomy): domain Eukaryota; kingdom Metazoa; phylum Chordata; class Amphibia; order Caudata; family Salamandridae; genus Lissotriton; species Lissotriton vulgaris. The sequence goes on along the minus strand of NC_141696.1, from coordinate 779,399,024 downwards.
CACGAATATCGGCAGACAGAGGTATTCTATTCATGGATAAAATTTCCAGCGGCAAACGCCGCAACACATGAGTTCCACTATTATAAAATAGAGGATCCACCGGGAGAGTACGCTCCTTTCAAGGAGATTGAAATCCCAATAAAATTCCAAGAGCACCTGCTCTGGTTTAATGGCACCCTAAAACACAATGATCATATTACCAGGCTCGGTCCACTAGGTAGACCAGGAGCAACGTGGCCGGTTCTAGCCAGCTACACACCACATCCGGACATTGATAAAATGTCTAGAGAAGAACTTTTAGCACAGCTAAAAACATTAATTAAAATACATAGGCAATTAGTCCAATATGTAATGCGGACTGCTACAGTCCAATCAGCTGTTAATGTACCACAGCTGACCCCTCATCAGGGGAACACTAATAAAATTACACCACAGAACATACAGTCATGTCTTAGTAAAACACCCATAAAACGGGAACAAATTCCTTTCTGGTTACCGCAGAAAATTACTCAAATAGAGGCAGTACCCCTATTGAGAAACACAGAATCTTGACCATCTGCCTTCCTATGGGGGTCGCACCACATGTGGAGGACTGTGACACTTGGGGTACAGTTTTTGCTTCCATTTACACAAAAACACATGGTGTTCCGTCAATGGCGGTAATACAAGAAGTGCTAAAACAGATTCAGAATGAATACGGTCCAGAACCTGCTTTAACTCTTGGTATGAAATTACTGAAAGACTTCAAGCAGGTCTCGGCTATATTATTAGCCAACATAAAAGGAGAAGCAGCATCTGTGGCGATCCGCCAGAAGTTGAAGGAAACAGATATAACAAATCAACCAATTGAGCTTGCCAGAATCATAGAAAAATGCTATGAAGAACTAGGTAGAGACAGCTTGGGTGGAAAACCAGTAAAAAATCAACTGCTCGAAAATCCTGAAAAATTATTTATTAAAAATAATTCAAACACTCCTAAAAAGAGCTGGGATGGAAATAAACAATCCACTCCCAAGGAAAAAGTTTTCCAGTCCAGAGGAAGGTCTCCTCGACGGAGGGAAAGCACTCCGACTCGAGAACACCAGTCTGCCCAGAGGGAGCCCTCTGAGAAAAGATATAACCTTAGAAATAGGGATAATTTGAAGAAGCCTGATAGATATCAAAGTATTGATACACGTCCCTCTCGATCTTTTTTGCAGAAATCGGAAAGAAGAGGACGGTCAGACCCAGGAGAGCACACCAAGTCCAAAGACAAGGAACCTGCTCAGAGTAAAAAATCTCAATTTCCAAAAAAGAAGGTAGCCAGTATTAGAGTAATCGAATATGCCGAGAATACTGAGGACACAGTTGAAAAACGGGGAGTGGGCACAGACAATGCTAGACAGTGCAAGCAGAAATCAGTATAGCCCGCAAGATCCTGATGAGTCATCTGGAGACAGTGGACACGAATGAATACATTCAAGTAGAAACTGCCGACACCAGAGTTAGCGAGCCCCATAAGATATACGAAATAACACTGCGTATAGAGGGTGATAAGACTAGGAAAATAAGGGGTCTATTTTGGGATAAACTCTCAAAAGGCTATGACATTCTGTTAGCTGAAAAAGATTGGCCCCCAGAGTTTCAGGGAGTGCCCTCGTGGAGAAGAAATGATTATGCCTGTCTTCTCGAATCACATTCCGATTCACAAAAAATATACTTATGCAAGGAAATGGGCAGTAGCCCTGGCACCGGCATTATATACAAATCATGTAGGATGGGATGAGGACTCTCCTCCCCACAAAATCCAGTTAAAAAGTCAACCGACTGCCCAAAGGCAGTATCCCATTAAGCAAGAAGCTAAAAAACAAGTCAGGGAGATTTTAGATCAACTTGAATACCAGGGGGTGATTGAAACATGCACCTCTCAAATGAACAATCCTTTGTTTCCTGTCTCCAAACCAGACAATTCATATCGTCTAGTTTTGGACTACAGACACCTTAATGCATGTTGCAAAACATTTGCAGTACAAAATTTGCATAGTGCTGCACTAATGAATAACATAGTAAGGAAAAAATATAAAACGACATTAGACATATCTAATGGTTTCTTTTGTCAAAACATTGCACCAGAAAGCAGATACTTGACCGCTTTCTCAGTAATGGGGTCTCAGAAAAATTTCTGTAGGCTCCCACAGGCATTCAGGAACAGCCCAGGACTATTCTCAGCTAGAGTAACAGAGTTACTACAAATATATGATGATGAGGCATTATCTTACGTAGATGATATCTATCTCACAGACGACGACTTGGAGACTCACTTGAAAAGAGTGAACACCATTATACTTGGGTTCGCAGCAGAGGGTTACAAATTCAACTTTAAAAAGTCCCGAATTGCCCATCTGACAGTATTATTTTTAGGATATGAATTATCAAGTGAAGGGAAAAGCCTAGCAGACAACTTCTTAGAGAAGTGCGCTGTACTCCAAGCTTCAAAAACGGTGAAGAACTTACAATCGATTCTAGGCTTTCTGAATTTCGGTAGAACTTACATTCTAAATTACGCAGAGAGGGTTAAACCTCTCTACGAACTAATTAAACCCGATTTTAAACAAATCAATTGGACTCAAAAACACGCAGAAACTTTGAGATCACTGCAAACAGACATGTTAGCAAAAACAAAATTAGATACACGTGACAACACACGCAATCTTGTAATCCGAGTCATCCCAGGACGATGCGGATTCACGTACCTGACCTCTAATGAGGGAGAAAAGGTACCAATTTCAATTAAATCTCACTTGTACACACAAGCAGAAAAAACATTCAGTCTCACAGAAAATACTGTGAAAGCAGTAGAAACTGCATTAGCGAGTGAACGAGAACTAGCACACGGCAAAAGGATTAATATCCTCACAGCGGAATCCGCCTTCGAGGCGCTATTCAGCCCAGTAAACCTGCCTACAGTGTCACTGGATCCGAAATGGATACAGTATGTAGATTCTCTAGGAGCAGAAGATGTGAAATACTATTTCGCCCCGCAATTCAAAAAACTGAATGATTTAGAATATGAAGAAGAATATCCTCTGCCAATCGAACTTCTGCCTCTCCCACAGTACGCCTGTATTATCTATACAGATAGATTTGTACAGCATTTCAACGTAGAGAACAAATCCTACGATGCAGCCTGTGCGATTGTTAAAGGTCGTTGGCTGTGCGGTAAATTCAGACCGAAAATAACAAAAACTGAATCATTAAGGTACTGTTTGGCTCAGCGAGCTGAAATCAGATCTTTAAAGATGGCGCTTGAAAAGGCAGAACGTGAATTCCCGACACTAATCGTGTGCGATTCTCATTTTTGCGTCAACTCTTACAATAATAAGTTGCAGAGCTGGATTGAAAACGATTACAAAGATGACACAGGTGCCACAATAAAGCATAAAATGCTTTGGAAACAGGTAGCTCTTTTACAGAAAGAACTACAAAAGACTCACGTGATACACACTCTGAGTCATCAACGTGATGGCGTTCACGTTGCAGGGAATTCATTGGCTTATACAGCCATAGCGGAAGCAACTAAACCGGCTTCCGTAGCCACAAAAAAGCGTTCAGAAAAATACATAGACGGGGAAACCATGCTGGCAGTAAAAACGTCCGTAAAAGGCGACTGTGCAGCACTACCCGTGAACTATCCACTCAATTATGCATACGTAATCGATGCAAACTCCGTTCCTTTTGCTCGAATCCCTGGAGTGGGGGATAGGGTAATTCCAAACATGAACCGGAGAAAGTTATTAATAGCAGACACACACATGGGTGAAGGTCCTAGGCACATACAGATGAGGGAATCTCTGAAAGAATTACAATCAGTGTACTGGTGGCCAGGAATGAGCCTACACCACTACAAATATGTAAAGAACTGCCCAGACTGCGACAGATCGCAGCAATGAGTCAAGCGCATTAATGCCATGGTAGGCATAATGCTGTCTACATGCCATCCAGCGTCCTATTAATCATTAAGGCTAAACCCACTTAAAAAATGTGGCCCCAGCGCTCGGCTGACGCCAGAACGGTTATGAAAGATCTGCGAGTCTTTATCGGCACATTCGCAATTGCCATGTTCCATTCTGACCAGGGTCCTGCTTTCAGCTCTTGAGCTTATAAGGAGGCCATGGCCAGCATGGAAGTTGGGTTGCGGTATTCTTGTCTGTCACACCCCGAAGGGAACAGTGTGGTAGAAAGAAAAAACCGGGACATAAAGCAATCTATAACAGCGAAGGTATTGGGTTCAGGTGCTGGGTGGGTCAAACATTTTAATAAGTGCCCAGATCAGTCTTAACAATTTGCCAAGAAATTCTCTAAAAGCTTTCAGCCCATACGAACTATTGTTCGGACCTAGAATGCGAATTCAGGACTTAGATAGTCCGGTATCAGTGGTTGACGATAAGAAAACCGACTTTGACATCAAAGACCGTTTGGCTGTTTTACAGGACTTGAATGAAACAAGAAAATCCTTAAGCAACATAAAGTTAAAGCAACAGCCAGCTACCACTGACGAGGCACCACCAGCACCAGCCCCAGCAAGGCCCCAGCGATTCCAAAGATTGGGGATCTAGTCAGAGAAAAAATAGCGGTGAAGAAGGAATTTGGGCCTTCTTAGAGAAAAGCAGTACCTGTCTTAGCAATCAACGGAACAAGATCAGTAGTACTACCGCCCCTTGCTGGTAAAAAGGAGAACAGAATTGTATCAATCGACCTGGTAAAACCACAAGCATGTGGCCTATAATCAACAGTAGGCCCAGTGGACTCCCAAGAAACAACAGAATACCCAAACTTGCAAAAATCCAAGAGGTTCAAACTGAAAGACTAATCACATTCGATCAGCCTGCAGTGCACAGAGAGGGACTATGCAATAATGCCATGGAACTCGTGCCTCTTGAAACACAGATTTAAACAGTTCGTCAAGAAACACCAGTCTACAATGATGTGGCATCAGAATGTGCTACCGAAAGACAAATTGAAAGAACAATCCCAACAATTGACAGAACTGCTTCTGGCTACTTCATCAACTTCGACAACTTTTCCGAGGATCAAAGCAACTCCGAAGTGATGCCAGAAACAAAAAAGACTTTTAAAGAAAAAGCAACAGAACTTTTTCAACAAATCAAAGAAGTATATCTGGATGCACCATTGATTGAGCATTGGATTATTTCAGGGGTATTCATACTCCTACTATGCCTAATTTTCGTTTTAATTTTAGGAAAGTTTATTACAATACAATGGACACAGCAAGTCAGAACATCAACTTAGTCCTCAAACCACACAGATCATCCCACATGAAGAAAAGAGAACTGTCAACAGTAAATGTCACAGCCATTCCAATACCCGGTGGGGTAGTATGGGAAAAAACTGACTATGAAATCTATGGTCCAGTCGAAATCCTGAAGTATCCTCATCAATTCAAGGTTTCCTTAAGTGACTTTGTAAAACCTAGTACATTCTCTGATGATTGGGACTTTGAAAGTATTAATAATATGATGTCTGATTTAGTAATGTCAGCTAGATTCACAGAACATGATTATTTACAAGGTTCGTCTAGTTATGAACGGATGTTCTGCTTCACACACTATGGTGATCATTACTTGCATAAATCTGCACAGCCTAGAAATGTTTTTAAGTATAACCAATGGGAACATTGTGCTACACCACCTAAAAGCAGTTCTAAAACATTCTTTGAGAAATTCAAGTACTTCTCAGGGTTTAACACCGGTGATGCAGAAACGTTTTATTACAAACTGTTAGATAAAACAGGATTGAAAACAATGCTGACAAATACTAAATTGATATATTCAGAAGCATTTTATGAAAAAATGATGACATTTGGTTTTGATTATTGGAAAAATAACATTGAAACAAAAACCATCTGGGGAACAAAAGATTGGCAGGTACAAGGCCTAGAAGCATTATTCAGAGCCTGCATGATACCAGAACAAATGATTTTTTTAAATGACACAATTCATCAAACATCCTGTCTTGGCCTAGCTAAGATTAAAGACCTTAACAAACCGTCTATTCCAAAGCCAATACCTGAGAATACAACAACAGATATTGAGATAGACGTGTCTAAAATTTTACATTTAAACAGAACACATCCTGATTGGAAAAAGTGGTTAATCTGACCTACTGACACAAACAACTGTCAATATAGATTCCTGAATAAAACACAGGGGTTAAAAATGACCAGAAAAGACCCTAGATACTCCCAGAGACAACATCCAGGGATAGTAACAACATACAGTGTAGGGAAACTCTGCCTTGAATGGCTAGGATCATCCACACTGGCAGAAATTAAGCAACACTTGTCTTTACTTAAAGATGGTGCAGATTTGCGCGATTTCACTCTGGGACCACGCAAACAGCGTCAAAAGCGTTTCATAGCGACCAGAATATATGCTGCATACAACGAGGCTTGGAAAGTCACACAAATTGAAACAGCTGAAAAAATACGGGAAATTGATCGTATTAATTTGGAAAAATCCCTTTCTGTAGTGGACAATGGGTTAATGACTCTGTCCTCCAGAATATATTCACTGGACAGTATTGTATCATCTGCGTTTGATATAATAGACAGAGACTTGCTAATCTTACAGCGTGGCCTGTCACAATTACGTTCTATTGTACAGTTAGGCTGGACGCTGCAAAATCTTCGTTCAGGCTATGTGCCTTGGCGTTTAATCAACACAACGTCATTGTTTTGCATCTTTAACCTTACTGATAAACAAATCAGCTTGGCACAGAAAGGAGCAGACTATACAATCCTGAGCATCGAAAAACTTGAAAGATTACCTTTGACAATGTCAGAAAGTCCTGTCATTGAATGGATAATACACGGGATTATCACATTTTCGATAACAACTTTCCGATTTAAAAATTGCCTTGAATACATACCTACTGGCCAGTATGAACGATTGGGTAAAGGGTACATTAAGTCAACATGGAAATTACCATACACACACACATGCTATAGTGACAGCAACAAAAATGTATTTCTTAGTGGTGAAAACTGTAAACGTTCACTAAGCGGTATACTTTTGTGCCAGGGTATTAATTTACACGGAGCCTGTGAAGGTAATTCAAACAACCTTTCGTGCCACCAACTTGTCACACCTGCAACGCAGATAGAGCCTTTCTTTATGCAACTCGCAAATGGGAGTTACATTCTAATAAGGGATCACAGCTGTTGTGGCCTTTTGCCAGGGAAAGTCTATCTCATAAGCGTAACTTCCATGGTCAAATGCTGTATGCAAGCATTGTTTCCGAGCGGCCCTGGAGACATAGAGACTCCCATCTGGCCTCGTTTGAATTTCTCTTCTATACAAATTGATACTTTAAGCAGAATGAAGTCTGTGCTTTTGCAGACAACAGTGCCCATCACGTCATCAAAAGAGATGTATGAACTCCAAGTTGCAAGGACAACATCAGAGATTCATGACCTTTTATCAACAAATTGCCCCGTGCATTTCACAGAAATGCTTAGCCAACTCCTTAACATGTCTAGTGCCACAGGCATCCCAGGCATATTTAAGACGATTTTTACGGGACTGCTAACACCATTCAAAGCAATTCTGGGAATCATTCCTAATTTTGTCCATTCAGTCTTTGGCGGCATACCCCTATTTTTGGGACTTGTAGCAGGCATTTTATTTTTGACCCTCCTGCTCCGATATGGCAAGCCAAAGCTCAGACATGACTCCTACGAGGATGGAAGAAACAATCCTAGCAATACGCTACCAGGACAGAATAACTAGAGTCCTTGGATTGGCCAGGCTGAGAGATCTAAACATGACCTGGTTGCTTTCATTCAGACTGATATGGCAAACCTGCATCTTACCTGTGCTACGATGTATGCTATGCGGAGATGAGTGCGTGTTGGACATCTGTCTTGCACTTCCATCAGCAGTACCAATGGATATCGATACTTTGCTAAGTCCGATAACGGCTCACGCATTGTGTTGTCCCCAGCGGCTACCAATCCTGATGACTGCATTCGTTGAGACTCCTGTACTACGACTAGGTGGTATCAGTGGAGCGAGTGACAAAAGCAACATCACCCAGGTACAACCTTCTCTGAGCATTGCTGATCCAGACTTTGATGATAGCAATCATTCTCACACCTGCCAAGTTACAGCACTATCGAATTTGGTCGAACTGTCACCTGATTTTGTAGACCAATTTTTTGAGAGCCTGTCTGATATGATGTTCTCCCCTGAACAGAAACAATAACTTTTGAGAAGCATTCCAACACACAGCGTTCCCATGAATTCTGAATTCGGCCTTCAGTTTTGATCAACAAAAACTGCTGAAAAGCATTGGAACTCTATTCCCCCGTTCAACAAGAATTCTTTTGATTTGAACACTTTTTAAAAAATATTCACCTTTTTTTGGCACGAAAATTCTTTGCTTAAAGTAGACCTATTCATAAAGAACAGAAGCTTCTACTTCTATTTTTAGATAAATCTAGAGACATAATAACTTTACACCAGCCTCTAGCACATTTTACGGCAATGCATTTACATGTGATGAAATTATCTCGCCTTTCTTTTCTTTATTAAGAGATTTCATGTGTAATTTTTTCGCAAAATCGTTCATTGATTACATATGCTATCATTTTGAATGATTTCTATGCTTAAAGACGTACAGTACCAAAATTGCCACGTATTTCAGATACGCCATTTCAAATGCATATATGTATTTTGGGGTGGGTAATGTTACACATGCATCTTTTGCTATAGTTTTAGTAAATTGATGGACATAAATTCGTGGAGTGGGTGTTGCCTTCTAATCTAGGACCCTGATCGATACTGTGACCTTATGCCCCTATACGGCTATAATCCCTTTGTACCCCTATATTGGCATAACCGATCAAATGCAATATTCAGAAACTCGTCTCTGGCCTCACACAAACAGAGCCACATTTTAGAATCGCTTCCTCTGCAACTTCCTTTGCAGCTCATTAGTGCAAATGACACAGCAGAAGCTACTATCTAAGATTCCTAGATTATACTCCGAGTTCTTCAACAAGATAAAAACTCAGCAACCTGGGAAAGCCCCGCTTGCTATGTTTTGATTAGTAATAGAACTCTAATGAGCACTGAGAGACGATCACTTCCTAGTGACATCTTTATTGACGTCTTATGTCCAAAAACTTATGTCAAACCAGGCACCTTTCAGGTATAAATATTACCAACGTTGCCTTAAGCAAACGCTGCTGCCTCGCTGATGATACCATCGCTGACTATCGCTACTGCTATCGCTGCTAACGAGCGAACGATGGTGTGGTGCACATAGGAGCTGAACAGCTGTCCCCCTGCAAGAGCCCAGCAGATGCAAGCTGCCCGCGGACGCTGCCCCTCCTCCTCCTCGACGCGCTGAGAAAGACGCTGTCTTTTCTCCTGCCGAGAAAATCCAGCTCCGGCGTTTCCAGCCTACTCTTGCGAGTGACTGGGATATCGAGTCCCTGGAAGGAGATACCAGACCTTCTACATTCTATTCCAGAGGTATGGTGTTGACTAAACCCTTAGAGAGAATTCTTGAAGCAAACCTTGGCAAAACCAACTTAACTTAAGCTACTTACTCCCTTCCACGTATTAGGCTTAGGTCAGGTACACTGGGGTAGGCGTAGTTAGAAGCACCAGTTGAGTACGTTAGCTAAATGTATATATGAATGTATATATGTTTTATTCATTTTAAACCATTGTATGGATAAGAAACCATATCAATGCTTTTACAGTATTATTTCGCAATACTCATTTTACTGTACGCACTTTTTATAATAACAAAGTCTTGCAATTGTGGCAATTCATTTCTCTTGTATGAGAAGAAAGACTGTTCAATAAATGATACCTTTTATTGAAAACGCCCGTCTCTCTATTCTCTACATATTGTGAAAGTAATCTGCACAACAACTGACTGAGTAAAATAACTGTCTATTGTTTCACACGACTCTAGAGATTGACTCTTATCTGAGGAGCAAACTTGTCATGTTGCACGGTTGTTGGAAAACTGAATCCCTTCTTGGATGTGCCAGGGAAGCTGAACACTTCCTATTCAGTCAAGAAAGTTTCCAGTGACCTCTGAGCTAGTTGGTAACAAACCCAATTAAGTTTAGCATAGTCAGTGGAGGCCTGGAAGATCCGCACTTCTACGTCGATACTACTGTTTGTTATTCCAATGCGCAGGGCCTATTGGAAAAATAGGAACGACACTACGTTAATGACACATACTATCAGTCAGGGCCAGAACAAGTTAATCAAAGTGGGCCACGTAGAGGGCGGGGTGGCAGACAACAACAAAGATGCACCCCTGCGAACTGTACATTCGACAATACATTCAGTGAGGACGAACAAGATAGGCCCCAAACCAACAGAGTGAGATTCAACCCCCAGGAACAAAACAACGCTGACCTAGTGGTATTGTTACGCTCTTTTTTAGGCCAGGGCCAGGGGGCCAACAGGGGCGGAGGACAAGCAGGAAAAGGAAGAGGTCGGGGCAACTGTCCTCCACCTCAATGGCAGGCATTCTCCCCACGACCAACCCGGAGCAGGGGCAGACAACCCCTATAAACAACATTGTGGTTAATTTGTCAAACCATACCCTGTCTGAAAGTGAATTAAGAGTACTTAACAAAGGTTTAGGCTTTGTTCCGACACCTACCCATGACTCCTTTAAATGTAGAGTAGAGGTTTTTTAAACGGTCCGAAACATCAAATTAAAAAAATTATTTGCAAATCAACCACAGGAAGACCAAAGAGGGTTCAATACTAACCTAAGGAAATCCTCTACCTTTGTACCCCTGGGTGGGTCTTTTGGCCCTGAAATTGCAGTTTTTGAGTCTAAAGTTCTTCAAGATATAGAACTGCTAGAAACAAAACAAATGAATACCAACCACAAAAATATGTCTACATCGGATTGGGAAGCTGTGAAGAGTTTGCAAAATAACAGTGATTTAACAATAAAAGCGCGGATAAGGGCGGAGCGGTAGTTGTGCTTAACACATGTGATTACGAGCCAGAGGTCTACTGCTTACTCAATGTCCGCGCTTACTACCAGCCATTAAACAAAGATCCTACCCCTGAATTACTTACCATCATCAAAACAATGGTAGGAGAAGCCAAAGAAAAGTATTGGATTTCGTTCAAAGAAGCGGAGTTTCTGGTGAATACCAGCCCCAGAACTCCTGCGTTCTACATCCTTCCAAAAATTCATAAGCCTGCCCGGCATCCGCCGGGCAGGCCTATTGTTTCTGGGATACAGTCTGTCTTGGAACCGTTATCGCAATTCGCGGATTACTTTCTACGCGAATCGGTTGTTACACAGCAATCCTTTGTCAAGGACACCATGGACATTTTAAATGTCATCAAGGACATGCCCTTTGATCCGGACACTGAGATATTGGTAACAATAGACATTGAGTCTTTGTATTCCTGCATCCCTCAGGACGCCACGCTGGTGGCAGCAGCGCGCGCCCTGAGGGCGCAGGAATGGTTCTATGATGCACCACAAACGTTTGTTTTGCAGTGCATCGAATTAGCCCGGACTAGAAATTTCTTTTGTTACAAGGACAAGATGTTCCTGCAGACTACAGGCACTTCAATGGGGGCTACTATGGCACCGAGCCTGGCCTGTGTCTACGTGGGCCAGTTCGAGGAGCACGTCGTCTATCCTACCACCAATCCCTTCAGAGACCATGTCTGTCCCTGGAGGAGATATATAGACGACGTGCTCTGTGTCTGGGCTGGGGACGAAGCCAGACTCTTAGAATTTCTTAACTGGCTTAACGTACAGGACCAATGTCTGCGATTTACGTGGTCCTACAGTCGAAAATCGGCAGTTTACCTTGATTTAGACATTGCACCCAGTAACGGTGGGCTTGTCACTAGCGTTCATCATAAACCCACCGACAGGAACTCTCTGTTGGCATATGACTCATACCATCCGAGGGCCTTAAGAGACAACCTGCCGGTGAGGCAGTTTCTCAGATAACGCAGGAACTGCTCCACCACAGACATATACAAGGATCAGGCACAAGTCTTGTGTGAGAAATTTGATAAGAGGAATTACCCAGTCAAGATCCTAAAACAAGCTAAGAAACATGCACTGAATACACCTAGGAGTGCCCTTCTTGAAGTTAATCAAAAAGAAAAAAGTGACTGTCTCCCTGTGGTTATGACATTTGATCCGTTAGCCATGAAAATAAGGCAATCTATACGCAAGCACAGGTCCTTGTTGTCCAACGGTGATTTCAAAATGCCACCGCCCAGGTTTGCCTTTAAGTGTTCAAGTAACCTTAAGGACAAGTTAGTGCACACCAGGGCGCAGGACAGAAATAAGTTGAAAAACAGCACAATCCCCAATGGGCATTTTCCCTGTGGGGGATGTTCGGTCTGTCCTTTAACATCCAAGACAACTGTGGTCACTTTACAATCAGGCAGAGAATGGATTTTAACCCAGTTCAGCAATTGCAATACCACTAATGTGGTATACAGACTTGAGAGCGAATGTGGTTTACAGTACATTGGACTTACCACCCGAAAAATTAAAACGCGGATACAAGAACATCTCCGCACCATCAGGGCAGGGAAACTTACAACCAAATTGGTTCAACACTACCACACCAACAAACACTCTTTTAAGTGGGTGGTACTAGAGAAAGTTACAGGTGACTCTGGAATGGTAGAGCGGCTGCTTACTACCAAGGAAGCAAGATGGATCTATCAAGAAAGATGTGAACAGATAGGTCTGAATGAACTTTTAGAATGGAACAAGGTGCATTAAGGTCCATCATTCCTCTTAATTTTCCATTCGGATACACTACCCTCTTAGTAACTATTATAACAGCTGTGTGTTTCACATTGGACCATGTCTTTCACTGGTCCGATATACTTATGGGGACTATCTTCTAGTGTATTGACAGAATTCTGCATATATACTGCTCAGCACGTGTATATTATTTGACTTCCGAAATATGGTTCCGAAAAATGTGTTGCTTGTAAATAAAGGGGTTATTATACATCATCCCTACTCTATTAAACTATGTATACATTGTCCTTTCTTTAATAAACTGGTTTGAATATGGTGGATCTGTGCCCACGTGACATCCAGCTGGTTTCTCCCGAATGCCTAGTTACTTTTTGGGTTAAGTAGGTATTGCTACCCCTTTAATAAAGTGGAATTGTGAATTTATTATTCCCTTTTGTGTGATGATGAAGCAGTAATTAGGTCATATTTTACGATCTCGTGGGCCCCCTTGAGTTGTATAGGTCTTACCCTTTTCCAAGATGGCGGACCCGTATTCCCGCGATATTTCGCAAGTGTTTACAATTTGTAGGGACTATTTCTAGCCCGAGCAGGGTGCGCCCGGTGTTAGCGAGTGCTGAGACAACGCTGGTTCACCTCCGTTAACCGGTAAGATACAAGTCCAAGGGCCCTATTGTGTGACAGACTTTTGACAGGGGAGGTTATTCTTCTATAATGTAAAGAACATCGCCAGATGAAAAATATTTTAATACAGTGGCCGCATATGTTGTGCAGCATGCCATAATACTGTGATCCTTTAATGGTGGCCAAACGATACTTACACAAAAAGATTACACTTTTTTAGAGCTGGCATATGGGTGTTTGAAACTTTAAAAACAAAAAACACTTTGCTTAGTGACCCAGGGTGACGAGCACCGTTTCTGTGCGTTTAGGAGACACCACAGTGAAACGCTATTAAACATAGTTGATACTTTTCAGTTAGCTCTGTAGGTGTTTTCTGCACTAGTCTTTAAGCGTCATTGTCCAAATGACCCCCTGTTTCCCACACAAATTGACAATGACACAGTGGTAGAATACAGGATGTTGTTAGGGTTCTCCACTTTTGAAGGTGTGTTACAATTAAAGTGCATAGAGATTACAAATCACAATTGCTCTATTTTTCATAGCAAAATTGCGGAAAGAAGAGTGACTTACACCTGGAGTCACCCTTAAACCAATTTTGGTTTGGACCTCGCGACTGGTATGAGCCCACGTGGCCATTTGAGGGTAAATAGCTGGATGTTTTATGTGGTTTGGGACTGCTCACGTTTTGAAGCCTTTTACCTGTTGGCTTCTACACTTGAAAGGATGACAAACTATATGTGTGCGTTTTTATATTTTTATTTGTTTTTCAGTTGTGAAGCAAATGTTTGTCCTCATGCAGTGTCTCAAAAATCTGTGATGCCCTGAAGAAATTGCCCGAGATGGAAGTGGCAATGAAACATGTCGGCAAGTGGAGTATGGCTAGATAGGGATTAGCCATTCTCACTTTTTTAACATCCCATGACCAACACGAAAGTAACAGAATAATGCTAAGTTCTGTGTTGCTTGTGGTCTTTTACGTACTTGTCAGTTGACACGTTTTGTGTTTGTTTGTTTAATCCCACACACTGCATCCCCTCACAAACACTGTTTTGTTTGTCTTGTGGACACTTATTTTTCTTTCGAGCTTGATGGCGCCAATGATGAGATCAGGGCAATCCTAGTGAGTACCTGCCAGGTTCCGGTTGGTGGTTCGCCCGTGAGGCGCCATCTCGCTCACACACACTTTTTCTACTTTTCTCCATTTACCTACCTAGGCACATAGGTGTGTGTTATTTGTTGTCTCACAGTTGTTCACTGTTTTCTCAAGGGTTTGGGCAGTTGTTCTTATACTATGGCATACTTTGGATGTACCTCCTACCTCAATAATTAAAAGAGAGGAGTATTGTGCAAAACGGTTTTGCAGTTGATGATGCACCAGTTACTGATTGAATTTTCTATGCCTGGTCGGTCTAGGCCTTGTTTTGTGAATATGTCAACACTCCAAACCAGGAAGTGTTGGCAGCCATCTTGTGACTCAATAGAACAGAGTCACAAGAAAACAGGGAAGCAAAGATGAGAGAGGAAAAGGGGGTAGGTTAAAATCACCCTGACCTCCTAGGCCTGCTCAGGGGGTCCCACAAGGACCCCCAGGGCCAAAAAAAAGCATTTTTCTTTTTATTTCGGCGAAATTCGCGCTGGGTCTGTAAATCCCGCCAAAATTGTTTTTTAAAATGAAGAGTGGGCTCCCGTGCTTCATTTAATTGAGCCCCTGCTCTTATTTTTTAATATCATCATTATTATTACTGTAGTTGTTGTTGTTATTGTTGTCGTCCGTTGTGGTGGTGTTATCTTCGGCTGTGGTGTTGATAGTTGTCGTCGGTTGTGGTGTTGTTGTTATTGCATTCTACCAGCTCAGATCCTCACACACAAGGCCACCTACACATTTCCATCTGGGTGAATACCAGAGTAGCGTGTTACCCCTTCTCGAAAAGCTTCGGAGCGTTGTCAAGCTTATGAAGCGTGTAATATTCTAGGTTTGTTTTGTGCTGTTTATTTATACCTTGTCCCTTTAAATGTGACTCCAATGTATTCTTAAAACCTTGCTATGTTCATGAGGTGCATTCCACTAGTGTTTCACTCTACCTTAGACTCTAACTGAACTGGTTGGCTGTTTCTGTATGCCATCTAATAAATCTATCTCAATTTACTCAACTGCCTCCCTTGGATCATTACATAAATTTATTGGCGACGATGCGTGCTGTGTAATACCCTTGGGTCTGGCCATCAAGAGATAGAGCTTCGTTCCTGCTTATCGTTGACCACCCGTCACTTTAAGGATCGAGTCGGCATTTCCTACTTCAACACGGAATCATCAAACGGGCTCTCTACAATCGCGGAGGTATATCTCTACCGTTTCGGAATTTGCTACACTTACAGAGATATCAGGAAGGATTTTAGAGATATCAGGAAGGATTTTCGAAAACCACACTGTTGGACAGGCCACATGAAAGGCCGCTCTCCCCCGGCCCGACCCGGCCTGAGCCCGGTCCCGCAGGTACCACACACCACCCTTGCACGTCCTCCGTCCCCTCAGGGACCCCTGCCCTCGAGCATGTCAACCTCGTGGGTCCGATCCACTGCCAGCCTACGCGCCCATCCTGGGGCGCCATCTTGGACACTCCACCACGTGGCCACCTGGCCCCCGGCCGACCTCAACCCTGGGCCTGGCCAGGCCTCAGACATACCGGCACCACCATCCACCCAGGAGGTGAGCGGGCTACTTGGCAAGTCAATGGGAGAAAGAGGTGTCGATGGCTCTCCCCCGCCAAGTGCCGCTCGCCCATCACCTCCCCGGGCACTGGCTCCACCCCCCTGCTGGGTGTCTGGACCCCCTCATCCCGGACCTCCCGACCTCCAAGTGCGAAGGTCCGGACATCAAAGCACTCCAGCCCTATAACTGGGGCAGCTCCAGAGCAGGAAGGCAGTTGTATCTTGGAGTCGAGAGACGTAAAGAGGAACTCATCCTAGACAGACTACTGGCGCTGCCATAGCTCTGTCCTGTGCACCATCGTCCTGCCTGTTGGCGCTGCCACAGCCTTCGCAACCTTCATCACCTTCATCGTCGTCGGGACCTGCTGGCGTGGCCGCGGACCGTTGTAACCGTCATCTTCACCGGGACCTGCAGGCTCCGCCGCGGACCGTCGTTTTCCTTCGTCCATCTCGGGACCTGCCTGGCTCCGCCGCGGCCCGATCATCTAGAACGCCGAGCTCGAGGATTGAGAGCTATTTTTCACTCATTGGTAACAAGACTGTCCCGCTACCCTTTCCCCAAACCAGAGACTAGAATCGAGGGGACCCCTGAGTCCAGACCTCCTTGTATCATATCATCGTAACCTAAGAATTGCATATAAAGTCTCGTTAACCTTCAACCTTGTGTGGTGTCCGTCTGTGGGGGGGAAGTTACTCGTCTGTACAGTCGTTGGAGACGGCTCTCCCCGGAGACCTCTCCCCGTAGTCTCGGCCGACCCTCCCGGTCCGTCTAACATTGGTGGCCAGCGGCGCGATCCGAATCACCGCGTAAACGTACAGAGAGTAGCTCACCCCACGACGAAATCACAATGACAACTAAAGAAGGCGGATCAACCGAGAAATTCCAAATGGAGAAATTGGAGGAGTACAGCCATCGTGAACTAAAACAATTCTGCATCGAACTAGGTATCGCTACCACCGGACTAAGCACCAAGGACGATTTTAAGCATGCCCTAGAATCTTGGGCAGAGACTGGGGCTGCCGGAACCCCCGATCAAAGCACCGCAGAAAAAACCACCACGGCCCCTGAAGGGCAAAGAACGGGTCTCTCGCAAGACGAGATCCAGGAAAGAGAAAGAACCCGACTACACGAGCTGGAAATGGCCCGACTCAAAATGGACGTTGAACTTAAGTTGGCCGAACAAAAAATCAACTTAGAGCACCTGCGTCTCCGAGAAGAAAGAGAGGAGAAACAAAGACAAAGGGAGCTCGAGGAAAAAAAACTGGCGTACGAACACGAACGGAACCTAGCCGAGATCAACCTGCGCAAGCAGAATAAAGAAGCAGGGGTGCCCGAGCGACCCCACACCTCAGGGACCACAGAGAAAAAGGTACACATCCCCAAGGATGTGGTCCGAGAATATTTCCGAGAGGACGACATCCAGCAATGGTTTAAGGCCTATGAAATCGCTATGACTGCACACCGGATCGATAGAAGCGACTGGGGAGCCGGTCTATGGGGGAGATTCCTCAATGAGGGCCGCGACACCCTGCTACAGCTCCCGGACCACCAGATGACCTCCTATGACCATATGAAAGCGGCACTCCTCACCCGCTATGGCCTCACACCCGAGATGTACCGTCAGAGGTTCCGAGACTGCACCCGCATCCCGGGTACAACTTGGGTGGACTATGTAACATACTTTAGCCGAGCCTTCGAGGGCTGGATCAGAGGAAGCAACGTCACGACCTACGAACAACTGTTCAATCTGATAGTATGGGAGCACCTGTCGAACAATTGCTTTATTGAACTCCGCCAGCACCTCCTCGACAGCAAGTTAACGGATCCCCGGCAGCTCGCAGCCGAAGCTGACCGGTGGGAGATCACCAGAGTGGGCCGGAATGGGTCCTACGAACAGAACCGGAACAACAATGGTCAGCACCGACCCAGAGGAGGAGGAGGGGGCCAAGGACGAGGAAGAGACAACGCTCCGGTCACCCCCGCTACCAGCACCACCCCCCCGGCCAACCGGGGCAGCACCCCGGCGCGACCGGGGTACAGAGCCAATGTCACGTGTCACCGATGTCAACGAGTCGGCCACTATGCCAACGACCCAAACTGCCCGCAGTACCAGAGCCCAAGACCCCGCCAAGTGGCCGCTGCAGCCCTAGGGGAAGAACAGATCTCCGAGGAGCAGGAAGAATACGAACAAGAGCAACAAGAGTGGGAGCCAGCCGCCATGGCTCTAGCATGCTTAGGGGGGAAAGACATGGTCCCGCGGGTCCCCCTACCCGCTAACACCCAGAAGTACAGCCAGTGGGTGAGCATCAATGGACGCCGGGCCGAAGCCCTTCGTGACACCGGGGCCAGTGTAACAGCCGTCCGCTGTCACCTGGTGACCCCAGAACAGTATCTACCGAACATTCTCTGCCCTGTACGATCAGCCGATAACTCGGAAAGTCTGTGTCGGATGGCCTGCGTCCCTTTCGAATGGGGAGGGGTCTCCGGCATGTTGAAAGTAACGGTCCGAGACGATGCCCCCGTAGACTGCCTCCTGGGAAATGACCTTGAAAGCTCTCCGTGGGCAGCCGTGGAGCGAAGAGAACACCTGGGGATGTTAGGCGTCCCGGACTGGGCGTGCGTCACCACCCGGTCCATGGCCGCCCGTGCCAACCACCGCCCAGAAGAACCCGAATGGCCGGCGCCACCGCCTCCGGTCGCCCCAGCCGAAAACACCGACCGTGACATCCCCCCCGAACCAGCTCAACCTTCCAACCTCGCTAACCTCGACCAGTGGCCTCAAGAGGGGGGGCCCACGCAAGAACAATTTCGCCAAGAACAGAAGACCTGTCCCTCCCTCGAGGGACTCCGCCAGCAAGCGCTCGCCCAAAGCGCAGGGGATACCTCCGGAACTCATTGGGTCTACTGGGACAATGATCTGCTGTACAGCGAGCAAAGAATCGCCGAGCTGGGGAGCAACCGAGTATTAGTGGTGCCCCTCCGTTTTAGAGACTTTCTGTTAAACCTGGCCCACGATGTCCCCCTGGCAGGACACCTGGGACAAGATAAAACCTACAGTCGCCTGGTGACCCACTTCTTCTGGCCCAAAATGAGGAACGATGTGCACCAGCATTGCCGATCTTGCCCCACGTGCCAAGCCAGTGGAAAGAGCGGCCGCAAACTAAAAGCTCCCCTACAACCTTTTCCCGTGGTCACTACCCCGTTTGAGAGGGTCGGAATAGACATTGTGGGGCCCCTGGACCCGCGTACAAAACAAGGCCATCGATTCATCTTGGTGCTGGTGGACCACGCCACCCGCTACCCTGAGGCTGTCCCTCTGCGGACTGTGACCGCCCCGGTAGTCGGCCGGGCTCTGATGGGGATCTTCTCCCGTGTGGGCTTCCCCCGAGAAGTCGTCAGCGACAGAGGCACGAACTTTATTTCTAAATACATGAAATCCCTCTGGCAACAGTGCGGGGTCACCTACCAATTCACGACCCCCTATCACCCTCAAGGGAACGGACTCGTTGAGCGGTTCAACCGCACGCTAAAGGGGATGATCGGGGGGTTGGAAGAGCCCCTCCGTCGCCAGTGGGATGTGCTGCTGCCGTGCCTCCTCTTCGCTTATCGAGAGGTCCCCCAGAAGTCCCTGGGCTTCAGCCCATTTGAACTGCTATATGGACACCCAGTGCGAGGGCCGCTCAGCCTAGTCAAAGAAGGCTGGGAGATGCCTCCGTTAAAGAACCCTCCAGATGTCTTCCGGTATCTCTTAACCCTCCGCAACCAGACCCGGCGGTTCCGGGAACTGGCAAAAGCCAACCTAGAGGCCAGTCAAGAGGACATGAAAAAGTGGTATGACCGAAATGCCTCATCCATTGAATTTGAACCTGGACAACAGGTATGGGTGATGTCCCCCACCGAGCCATGCGCCCTACAAGACAAATGGACGGGGCCCTTCAAAGTAATCGAGCGCAAGGGCCCTGCCACCTATCTCATCGACATGGAATCCTCCCGGAACCCACTCCGGGTCCTCCACGCTAACAGACTAAAGCCCCACTTTGTGCGTACAGAACTCAGCCTCCTGATGGCCACAGACACTGGGGCTGAAGAAGACTCCGAGCCCCTCCCTGACCTCCTACGGACTCGGGAGCAAGACGGCTCCGTGGATGGGGTCCGACTCTCGGAGACCCTCACCGGAGAGCAACGTCAGGAATGTCAAGCTCTCCTATCACAGTTCGCCAGCCTGTTCTCCCTCACCCCAGGTGTCACTTCCTGGTGTGTGCACGATGTAGACACAGGGGACAGCCCCCCTATCCGCCACCGGGCCTACCACGTGCCAGATCGGGTACGGGCCTGCATCCAGGAAGAAGTAGCCAAGATGCTCACACTCGGGGTCATCGAGGCTTCAGACAGCCCCTGGGCCAGCCCGGTAGTACTGGTCCCCAAAGCAGCTGCCCCCGGCACCACCCCAGATCTTCGGTTCTGCGTCGACTACCGGGGCTTGAACGCGGTCACCCGAACAGACGCACATCCCATCCCTCGGGCAGATGAACTGATCGACCGCATGGGAGCTGCCCGCTACCTCAGTATCTTCGACCTGACGGCGGGCTACTGGCAGATCGGCCTCACACCCCGGGCGCAAGAACGTTCTGCCTTTTCCACACCCGATGGCCATTACCATTTCACAGTCATGCCCTTCGGCATGAAGAACGCCCCAGCAACATTCCAACGGCTCGTCAATCAGGTCCTGGCGGGGCTCGAAGGATTCAGCGCCGCCTACCTAGACGACATCGCTGTGTACAGCCACCATTGGTCCGAGCACCTCCACCACCTCCGAGCAGTGCTGCAAGCCCTACAGCGGGCTGGCCTCACAATCAAGGCCAGCAAATGTCAAATTGGACAAGGGTCTGTAACCTACCTCGGGCACCAGGTGGGAAGCGGCCTGGTGGCCCCTCTGCAGCTAAAAATTGCCGCCATCCAGTCCTGGCAGCCCCCCATCACACAGACTGAGGTACGAGCCTTCCTGGGCCTCACAGGCTACTACCGAAGGTTCGTGAAAGACTATGGTACTATAGTGGGACCCCTCACAGAACTCACGTCGAAAAACCAGCCCAAGAAAGTCAACTGGACCCCAGAGTGTCAAGCTGCCTTTGAACAATTGAAAGCCGCCATGTGTTCCGCCCCTGTGCTCCAGGCCCCCGACTACAGCCGGGAGTTTGTCGTCCAGACGGATGCCTCCGACCATGGCATTGGGGCAGTCCTGTCTCAAGTGAACACCGAAGGCCTTGATCAACCGGTGGCCTTCATTAGCAGACGACTCCTACCACGAGAACAGCGCTGGAGCACCATAGAGCGGGAGGCCTTCGCTGTGGTATGGGCCCTCAAGAAGCTCCGGCCCTACCTTTTTGGCACACACTTTCGGGTACAGACCGATCACCGACCCCTGCAGTGGCTGATGCAGATGCGGGGGGAAAACCCAAAGTTACTACGCTGGTCCATCTCCCTACAAGGTATGGACTTCACAGTCGAACACCGGCCTGGGCCAGATCACGCCAACGCGGATGGCCTGTCCCGGTTCTTCCGCCTCGACGAGGAGAGTCCCCAAGAGGATGGGTAACTCTCCCCGCCTTCAGCTGGGGGGGACGCATGTTGGACAGGCCACATGAAAGGCCGCTCTCCCCCGGCCCGACCCGGCCTGAGCCCGGTCCCGCAGGTACCACACACCACCCTTGCACGTCCTCCGTCCCCTCAGGGACCCCTGCCCTCGAGCATGTCAACCTCGTGGGTCCGATCCACTGCCAGCCTACGCGCCCATCCTGGGGCGCCATCTTGGACACTCCACCACGTGGCCACCTGGCCCCCGGCCGACCTCAACCCTGGGCCTGGCCAGGCCTCAGACATCCCGGCACCACCATCCACCCAGGAGGTGAGCGGGCTACTTGGCAAGTCAATGGGAGAAAGAGGTGTCGATGGCTCTCCCCCGCCAAGTGCCGCTCGCCCATCACCTCCCCGGGCACTGGCTCCACCCCCCTGCTGGGTGTCTGGACCCCCTCATCCCGGACCTCCCGACCTCCAAGTGCGAAGGTCCGGACATCAAAGCACTCCAGCCCTATAACTGGGGCAGCTCCAGAGCAGGAAGGCAGTTGTATCTTGGAGTCGAGAGACGTAAAGAGGAACTCATCCTAGACAGACTACTGGCGCTGCCATAGCTCTGTCCTGTGCACCATCGTCCTGCCTGTTGGCGCTGCCACAGCCTTCGCAACCTTCATCACCTTCATCGTCGTCGGGACCTGCTGGCGTGGCCGCGGACCGTTGTAACCGTCATCTTCACCGGGACCTGCAGGCTCCGCCGCGGACCGTCGTTTTCCTTCGTCCATCTCGGGACCTGCCTGGCTCCGCCGCGGCCCGATCATCTAGAACGCCGAGCTCGAGGATTGAGAGCTATTTTTCACTCATTGGTAACAAGACTGTCCCGCTACCCTTTCCCCAAACCAGAGACTAGAATCGAGGGGACCCCTGAGTCCAGACCTCCTTGTATCATATCATCGTAACCTAAGAATTGCATATAAAGTCTCGTTAACCTTCAACCTTGTGTGGTGTCCGTCTGTGGGGGGGAAGTTACTCGTCTGTACAGTCGTTGGAGACGGCTCTCCCCGGAGACCTCTCCCCGTAGTCTCGGCCGACCCTCCCGGTCCGTCTAACACACACCCTTCGTTGGACTAATTTAACCGACTTCAAACAAAGACTACTTAAAAACTGTAAGACTATTTATTCTTATTTATTTGTCCTATTCATCGTTGTGGTTTCTCGAACTTCTACTTTATTTTCCTTTCCTGATACTTTTACTCTACTTTGGCTTTGACCGTTGTCAATTCAAAAAATTACATTTTATATCTCGAGCCATACCTCGAGCCCTTCTGTGACTGGAGTTCTGATCTTCTGCATTCTGTTTCCGTGTGCAGTCTTGTGACGTCTATTCAAGCCTCCATGTCAGCACGTTTGTGAAGAGCGTTGTGAAGAGCGTCATACGTCATCACCCTACGTCTTCTATTGTTCCTTTTCATTGGACGAATGTTTTGACTCACGGGATTGGTCCCACCATTCGTCTTTATGACGTACTGAACATTCTTCTTGCATTCACCGCTGATGTTCGCGCATTCACCGCTGATGCGCACAGCGTTCATTGCTTAGCAACCATTTGTTCGCTGATGTGCACAGCTCCCGCTTTCAAGTTTTTATGCGCACAGCCTCCGTTTTCAACATATTTATGTGCACAGCTCTTCTTGGACACTCGCTGATGCGCACAGCTCGTGTTGTTCAAATTACGAACATAAAGTACTGTTTTATCTTCATTCTTTTTACTTGATACTAGTTCTCATATTTAACGCTGGTACACACAGTCTTATTGTATACAACTTTTGCCTCACATTTCTGTTTATACTACTCACTTTGTTTTATTGATTTTATTGATCATTTTTTTTTAGTTATGTCTACTCTACAGTCAGTTAATCCACCTCCAGCTTTTCTGGAAACTTCTGGCGAACCTTCTATAAGGTGGGAAATCTGGCATGATGCTTTTGAGAATTATCTAGGAGCTATTGGAGCATCTAGATTTCGCCCTGAAAGGAAGAAATGTCTTCTTTTACACTCCCTAGGCTTTGAGGGCAGGTCAGTCTACAAACACCTCCCTGACCTACCTGTTACTGAAGGTGTTGTTTCTGATGAATATAGTGATACCATTCAGAAACTTAAAATACGTTTCGATAAACAACCTAATCTTATGGTTCGTAGACACACTTTCTTCAAGAGAAAACAAGCTGATTCCGAAGATATTGATACTTATATCTCTATCTTACGCAGACTGGCATCTGAATGTAAATTTGAGAACTTCAATGAACAACTTATAAGGGATCAGTTTGTGTGTCATTGCAAGGATAAAAACATCAGACAAAAGTTGTTAGCATTGAGCGATCCGTCTCTTGATGACACTATTAAATTAGCTAAAAGTGTAGAAACATCTATGGTTTCTCTCAAAGAACTTGAGGACAAAGTTATTGAACCTATAAATGCCTTAAGTTTAAATTCTTCTTCTAGGTTCAATAAAAAGAAATCTGTACCGAATATCACTAAAGGTAAAGTTTGGAATAAAACTGTTTCCTCTCAAATGTGCATAAGGTGTGGCAACCCCCAACACCTTAAAGGTTCTTCTTGTCCTGCTTCCAACGTTGTGTGCAACTATTATAAAAAGTTGGGACATTTTGCTAAGGTCTGCTTAAAATTGAAAAACAAGAAAAGTTTTGATAAACCTGTTGTGGGTGTTGTAGATTCTGATTCCTCTTCAGATTCTGAGAACTATTGGAGTTGTCTCTGATTTTCCTGATGAATCAATAATCGAAGGTGATCCTGATTCCTGTGTTGACCCCATCATTGAGGTGACTGTTGGTGACAAAATTTTGAAACTCCTTGTAGATTCTGGTGCTAAAATCACCATGATTGATAAGGATTTATTTGACATTACATGGAATAACTCTCGTCCTCTTCTTCCTCCAGACCGTGCTCCTGTGTCTTACGAAGGGAGGAGGATTAGTCTCCTTGGCTTCTTTGAAGACATCTTATGTTTTCAGGGAAGGAAGATTAGAGGGAAAATGTATGTTGCTATTAAAGGACTCAATATATTGGGTTGGTTCCATCAGGGTCTTTTTGGAATGACACTTAAACCTGGTGCGAGGGAACAAGTTTTTATTGCTACATGTTCTGATTATTTAGAAATGCTCAAATGCAGGTTTCCCTCTGTTTTTAGTTCGAAATTGGGCAAAATAAAAGGCTTTAAGCACAAGATCATTGTAAAAGAAGGATCAACTCCTGTTAAACACAAACTTAGGGGTGTACCCTTCAGCGTCAGAGATGATTTGAAGAAAGAACTGGAAATGTTATGTGAGTGTGGTGTGATCGAACCTACTGAATCCTCTCTTTGGCTTTCGCCTTTGGTCGTAGCCCGTAAGAGGGATGGCAAACTTAGGGTCTGTGTTGACCTTCGCTCAGTCAACAAAGAGATTTGGGTAGATTCTCATCCCCTTCCCCGCATTAACGATCTTTTTGCAGCTACCAAAGGAGCAAAGTTCTTCACCAAACTTGATTTAGCCAGTGCCTACCACCAGGTTGAGCTACATCCCGATTCCCGTCACATTACTGCTTTTATTTCCCCTTTGGGTACGTTTCAGTATAAACGCATGCCCTTTGGTCTAGCGTCGGCCGCTTCGGTCTTTCAGAGAGTTATGGGTAATATTTTGCAAGGTGTTAAGTGTGTAACAGTCTTCCAAGATGATGTGTTGATCTTTGGCAAAGATGTAGGTTCTCATGATTGTGTTCTGGATAATGTTCTTAGTTTATTTTAAGATCATGGTGTTGTCTTGAAACTTGAAAAATGCAAATTCTTGTGTACGGAAGTTGAGTATCTCGGTCACATTTTGACACAAGACGGAATTAAGCCTAGACCTGGACTTTTGGACGCTATTTCCAAAGCTCCTACTCCGTCTGATAAAACTGGAGTTAAATCTCTTCTGGGTATTTGTGAATACTACTCCAGATTTATTCCCCACTATGCGACCATTGTACGTCCCATCAGTAATTTGTTGAAAAAAGGAGTCAAATTCGTTTGGTGCGAAGAGTGTGTCCAAGCCTTTGAAGAAGTGAAAACTTCCCTAATGTCTGATTCTGTACTTAAACCCTTTGACCCTGCCTTACCTTGTTGCCTTACTGTTGACGCAAGTTGTGTCGGTCTTGGTGCCACTTTAACACAAAACGAAAGTGGTGTGGAAAGAACCATCAGTTTTGCTTCAAGAGTGTTGAGATCGGCTGAGGTTCAATACTCTGTGATAGAGAAGGAGCTTTTGGCTTGCACCTGGGCTATTGAGAAATTCAGACCGTTCATTTGGGGCAGGCGTTTTTTACTTCAAACCGACCACAAACCTTTAGTTAACATCTTGGGTGGTGGCCTTACCAAGTGTTGTACACCCAGGATTTTAAGAATGGTCACCAGGCTCCTACAATACAATTTTGATGTTGTGCATATTGCCGGGGGGAAAAACGTAAGGGCTGATTTCTTGTCCCGCTTTCCTCCTACTGTGTGTGACGACGATGTCGACATCCCATTTTCAGATCTTATTGATGAAGATTGTGATGATTGCTTAGTTGCTTGTGTGGACATTCCTGAGTTACAAGTTTGTTCTGAAGTTGAATGGAGAAAGGCTTTTGATAAGGATAGTATTCTTCAAGATGTTTGCAACTTTGTTAAGATGGGCTGGCCACGTGAAAAAGTGTTATCTGCTTCCCTTCAACCCTATTCTAAAGTTGGGCATGAGATTTCCATTGAGGACGGTATTTTATTACGCAATGATAAGATCATCCCTCCCTTTGCTTTTAGAAAAGACATCATTGCCAAAGCGCATGAGGGTCATTTAGGTTGTTCCCTCACCAAACGTAGGATTCGCGAGATGGTCTGGTGGCCTGCCATGGATTCAGACATTGACTGTTTTGTTGCAGAATGTTGTATATGTAGATCTTCTGATAAGAGTCTCAAGACTTGGGTTTCCCCTCTTATGCCAGTTGAATGTCCTGATCGTCCTTGGGCTAAGCTGGGTGTTGATATAATGGGTCCCTACTCCATGCTCAGTGGATGTTTCAGGTTCATTTTGGTTTTAGTTGACTATGCTTCCAAATGGCCTGAGTTTAAACTAACTAAAGACGCTGATACCAAAAGTGTAATTGAATTTCTTTGTGATATATGGAGCAGGGAAGGTTTTCCTGAAGTGTTGGTTTCCGACAATGGGAAACAATTTGTGAGCCATGAGTTTGTTGAATTTCTTTCCAAGTCTGGGGTCAAGCATGTCAAGAGCTCCCTTTATCATCCTCAAGGGAATGGTCTCGTTGAGAGGATGAACAGAGTGGTTGGCGACTGTGTGAAGTGGGCTAGAAGTAGCAATGTTGAGGTCAGTAAAGCTTTGAAGAGCATGATTTGGTTTTACAGAACCACCCCTCACTCCTCCACTAAGATCTCTCCGTTTGAGTTAATGAGAGGTCGGAAGCCTAACACTTCATTTTGTCCTGGGTGGATGTCCAAATGGATTAAGTCAAGTTCAGATGTTTCAAGTCTCATGTCCATTGTTAAAAGTAATGTCTTACTTGCCCAGTCCAAACAAAAGGAATATTTTGATGTAAGGAAAGGAACGAAAGAGAGTGTTTTGGAAGTTGGCGATTGTGTACGTATCAGGAAGTCTGGGCATGTCAGCAAAGGGGAAAGCAAGTTTGGACCTCCTGTAAAAGTTGTCAAAGTCACAAGCAATGCCATACAAGTTGAAGGAGGTTTCTGGTGGAATCTCAATAGAGTTGCTAAAATTGTCCGTGACTCTGGGGTTCTCTCTAAAGCTAATTCCTCTTCACATGTTTCTGAAATTCCCTCCAATACTTCTGTACTGAACAATACTTCCTCCGCTGACACTGGTACCAGGAAGAGCTCTCGCATTGTAAATAGACCTTTAAGATTTAGAGAGTAAGTTTACAAATGTATTTTGTAATTAGACTGTTATTTATCTCTGCTTTTGTTTTCCCTTGTGTTTTCTTTTCTCATGACTATTTATTCTTTTAAGAAAAGGAGATGATGTAATATTCTATGTTGGACAGGCCACATGACGGGCCGCTCTCCCCCGGCTCGACCAGGCCCGAGCCAGTCACGCAAGCACCACACACCACCATTGCACGTCCTACGTCCCCTCAGGGACACCTGTCCTCGAGCATGATAACCTCGTGGGTCCGATCCACTGCCGACCCATGCGCCCAGCCGGGGCCGCCATCTTGGACACTTCGCCACGAGGCCGCCTGGCCCCCGATCGACCTCAACCCTGGGCCTAGCCCGGCCTCAGACATTCCGGCCCCACCCTCCACCCAGGAGGTGAGCGAGCTACTTGGCCAGTCAATGGGAGGAAGAGGTGTCGATGGTTCTCCCCCGGCCAGTGCCGCTCGCCCATCGCCTCCCCGGGCGCTGGCTCCACCCCCCTGCTGGGTGTCTGGACTCCCTCATCCCGGACCTCCCGACCTCCAAGTGCGAGGGTCCGGACATCAAAGCACGCCAGCCCTATAACTGGGGCAGCTCCAGAGCAGGAGGGCAGTTGTATCTTGGAGTCGAGAGACGAAAGAAGAACTCATCCTGGACGGACTACTGGCGCTGCCGTAGCTCTGTCCTGTGCACCATCATCCTGCCTGTTGGCGCTGCCACAGCCGTCGTAACCTTCATCCTTCACCGTCGTCCGGATCTGCTGGCGAGGCCGCGGACCGTTGTAACCGTCATCTGCATCGGGACCTGCTTGGCTTCTCCACGGCCCGTCGACCATCCTTCATCCATCTCGGGACCTGCTTGGCTCCTCCACGGCCCGATCAGCAAACCCACCGAGCTCGAGGATTGAGAGCTATTGAACTCATTGGTAACTAAGACTGACCCGCTACCCTTTTCCTCAACCAGAGATCAGAACCGAGGGGACCCCTGAGTCCAGACCTCCTTGTATCATATCGACGTAACCTAAGAATTGCATATAAAGTCTCGTTAACCTTCAATCTTGTGTGGTGTCCGTCTGTGGGGGGGAAGTTACTTATTTGTACAGTCGTTGGAGACGGCTCTCCCTGGAGACCTCTCCCCGTAACCTCGGCCGACCCTCCCGGTCCGTCTAACATTGGTGGCCAGCGGCGCGATCCGAATCACCGCATAACGTACAGAGAGTAGCTCACCCCACAACGAACAACAATGTCGACTAAAGAGAGCGGAGCAACTGAGAAGTTCCAAATGGAAAAACTAGAGGAATACAGCCATCGTGAACTAAAGCAGTTCTGCATCGAACTAGGTATCGCTACCACCGGACTAAGCACCAAGGACGATTTTAAGCATGCCCTAGAATCTTGGGCAGAGACCGGGGATGTCGAAGCCCCTGAGCAAAGCACCGCGAAAAAGACCAACACGGCCCCTGAAGAGCAAAGAACGGGTCTCTCGCAAGACGAGATCCAAGAAAGAGAAAAAGCCCGACTACACGAACTCGAAATGGCCCGACTCAAGATGGACGTAGAACTCAAATTGGCCGAGCAAAAAATAAACTTAGAGCACCTTCGCCTCCGAGAAGAAAGAGAGGAGAAACAGAGGCAAAGGGAGCTCGAGGAAAAAAGACTAACGTACGAGCACGAGCGGAACCTAGCCGAGATCAACCTGCGCAAACAGAATAAAGAGTTAGGGGTGCCCGACAGACCGTCCACCCCAGGGACCACGGACAAAAAAGTGCACATCCCCAAGGATGTGGTCCGAGAATATTTTCGAGAAGACGACATCCAGCAATGGTTTAAGGCATATGAAATCGCGATGACTGCGCACCGGATCGATAGAGCCGACTGGGGAGCCGGCCTATGGGGCAAATTCCTCAATGAGGGCCGCGATACTCTGTTACAGCTCCCAGACCACCAGATGACCTCCTACGACCATATGAAAGCGGCCCTCCTCACTCGCTATGGCCTCACGCCCGAGATGTACCGTCAGAGGTTCCGAGACTGCACACGCATTCCAGGTACAACTTGGGTGGACTATGTAACGTACTTTAGCCGAGCCTTCGAAGGCTGGATCAGAGGGAACAACGTCACGACCTACGAGCAGTTGTTCAATCTGATGGTATGGGAGCATCTGTCCAACAATTGCTTCATTGAACTACGCCAACACCTCCTCGACAGCAAGCTAACCGATCCCCGGCAGCTCGCAGCTGAAGCTGACCGGTGGGAGATCACCCGAGTGGGCCGGAATGGGTCCTACGAGCAGAACAGGAACAACAATGGTCACCACCGACCCAGAGGAGGAGGAGGGGGCCAAGGACGAGGAAGAGACAACACTCCGGCCGCCCCCACTACCAGCACCACCCCCCCGGCCAACCGGGGCAGCACCCCGGCGCGACCGGGATACAGAGCCAATGTTACATGTCACCGATGCCAACGAGTCGGCCACTATGCAAACGACCCCAGCTGCCCGCAGTATCAGAGTCCAAAACCCCGCCATGTGGCCGCCGCGGCACTAGGGGAAGAACAGATCTCCGAGGAACAAGAAACAGACGAGCAAGAGTATCAAGAGTGGGAGCCAGCCGCCATGACTCTCGCGTGCTTAGGGGGAAGAGACATGGTCCCGCGGGTCCCCCTACCCGCTAACACCCAGAAGTACAGCCAATGGGTGAGCATCAATGGACAGCGGGCCGAAGCCCTTCGAGACACCGGGGCTAGTGTGACAGCCGTCCGCTGCCACCTGGTGACCCCAGAACAATATCTACCGAACATTCTCTGCCCTGTGCGATCAGCCGACAACTCGGAGAGTCTGTGTCGGATGGCCTGCGTCCCCTTTGAGTGGGGAGGGGTCTCCGGCATGTTGAAAGTAACGGTCCGAGACGACGCCCCCGTGGACTGCCTCCTCGGAAATGACCTGGAAAGCTCCCCGTGGGCAGCCGTGGAGCGAAAAGAACACTTGGGGATGTTGGGCGTCCCAGACTGGGCGTGTGTCACCACCCGGTCCATGGCCGCCCGTGCCAACCATCACCCGGAAGAACCAGAATGGCCGGCGCCTCCGCCTCCGGTCGCCCCCGCCGAGACCCCCGACCAGGACATCCCCCTCGAACCTGCTCAACCTTCCGACCTTGCTAATCTTGACCAGTGGGCTCAAGAAGGGGGACCCACACAAGAACAATTTCGTCAGGAGCAGAAGACCTGTCCCTCCCTTGAGGGACTCCGACAACAAGCGCTCGCCCAAAGCGCAGGGGATACCTCCGGAACTCATTGGGTCTACTGGGACAATGACCTATTGTACAGCGAGCAACGAATCGCCGAGCTGGGGGCCAACAGAGTACTAGTGGTGCCCCTCCGCTTCAGAGACTTCCTGCTAAATCTGGCCCACGATGTCCCCCTGGCAGGGCACCTGGGACAAGATAAAACCTACAGCCGCCTAGTGACCCACTTCTTCTGGCCAAAAATGAGAAACGATGTGCACCAGCATTGCCGATCTTGCCCCACGTGCCAAGCTAGTGGGAAGAGCGGCCGCAAGTTAAAGGCCCCCCTGCAACCCTTTCCCGTAGTCACGACCCCATTTGAGAGGGTCGGAATAGACATTGTGGGACCCCTAGACCCGCGTACAAGACAAGGCCATCGCTTCATCCTAGTACTAGTGGACCACGCCACCCGCTACCCTGAGGCTATTCCTCTCCGGACTGTGACAGCCCCAGTGGTCGGCAGGGCCCTGATGGGGATCTTCTCCCGTGTGGGGTTCCCCCGAGAAGTCGTCAGTGACAGAGGCACGAACTTTATTTCCAAATATATGAAGTCCCTCTGGCAACAGTGTGGGGTCACCTACCGCTTCACGACCCCCTATCACCCCCAAGGAAACGGACTTGTTGAGAGGTTCAATCGCACACTAAAAGGGATGATCGGGGGATTGGAAGAACCCCTCCGTCGCCAGTGGGACGTGCTGCTGCCGTGCCTCCTCTTCGCCTACCGGGAGGTCCCACAGAAGTCCCTAGGCTTCAGCCCATTCGAGCTGCTCTATGGGCACCCAGTACGGGGGCCACTCAGCCTGATCAAAGAAGGCTGGGAGACGCCTCCGGCCAAGAGTCCTCCAGATGTCTTCCGGTACCTCCTCACCCTCCGCAACCAGTCCCAGCGGCTCAGAGACCTAGCAAAAGCCAACCTAGAGGCCAGTCAAGAGGACATGAAGAAATGGTATGACCAGAACGCCTCATCTATTGAATTCGAGCCGGGGCAACAGGTCTGGGTAATGTCCCCCACAGAACCGTGCGCTCTCCAAGACAAGTGGACGGGACCCTTCAAGGTAATCGAGCGCAAGGGTCCTGCCACTTATCTGATCGATATGGAGTCCGCCCGGAATCCGCTCCGAGTCCTCCACACCAACAGACTGAAACCCCACTTTGCACGAACAGAACTCAGCCTCTTGATGGCCACAGACAACGGGGTTGAGGACGACTCCGAGCCTCTCCCTGACCTCTTGCGGACCCAGGAGCGAGACGGCTCCGTGGATGGGGTCCGACTCTCGGAGACCCTCACCCAGGAACAACGCCAAGAGTGCCAAGCCCTCCTATCACGATTTGCCAGCCTGTTCTCCCTCACCCCAGGTGTCACTTCCTGGTGTGTGCACGATGTGGACACCGGAGACAGCCCTCCTATCCGCCACCGGGCCTACCGCGTACCTGATCGGGTACGGGCCTGCATCCAGGCGGAAGTAGCCAAGATGCTCACGCTCGGGGTCATCGAGCCCTCCGACAGTCCATGGGCCAGCCCGGTCGTACTGGTCCCCAAAGCAGCCGCCCCCGGAACCACACCCGAACTCCGGTTCTGTGTCGACTACCGGGGCCTGAATGAAGTCACCAGAACGGACGCACACCCCATCCCCCGGGCAGATGAACTGGTCGACCGAATGGGCGCTGCCCGCTACCTCAGCATCTTCGACCTAACGGCGGGCTATTGGCAGATCGGCCTCACACCCCGAGCACAAGAACGTTCTGCCTTCTCCACCCCCGATGGCCACTATCAGTTCACGGTCATGCCCTTCGGCATGAAAAATGCCCCAGCGACTTTCCAACGGCTCGTCAATCAGGTCCTGGCGGGGCTCGAAGAGTTCAGCGCCGCCTACCTGGACGACATCGCTGTGTACAGCCACCATTGGACCGAGCACCTCCACCACCTCCAAGCAGTGTTGCAAGCCCTTCAGCGAGCTGGCCTCACGATCAAGGCCAGCAAATGTCAAATTGGACAAGGGTCGGTGACCTACCTCGGACACCAGGTGGGAAGCGGTCTAGTGGCCCCTCTACAACTGAAAATTGCCGCCATCCAGAACTGGCAACCCCCTATCACTCAAACTGAAGTGCGAGCCTTCCTGGGCCTCACGGGCTACTACCGAAGGTTCGTGAAAGACTATGGTACCATCGTGGGGCCTCTCACCGAACTCACGTCGAAAAATCAGCCCAAGAAGGTGAACTGGACCCCAGAGTGTCAAGCGGCATTCGAACAGCTAAAGGCCGCCATGTGTTCCGCTCCTGTGCTCCAGGCCCCAGACTACAGCCGAGAGTTCGTCGTCCAGACGGACGCCTCCGACCAGGGCATTGGGGCGGTCCTGTCCCAGGTGAACACCGAAGGCCTTGATCAACCGGTGGCCTTCATCAGCCGGAGACTCCTGCCACGGGAACAACGCTGGAGCACCATAGAGAGGGAAGCCTTCGCTGTGGTATGGGCCCTCAAGAAGCTCCGACCCTACCTTTTTGGCACCCACTTTCGGGTGCAGACTGACCACCGACCCCTGCAGTGGTTGATGCATATGCGGGGGGAAAACCCAAAGCTGCTACGCTGGTCCATCTCCTTGCAAGGTATGGACTTTACCGTTGAACACCGGCCTGGGTCCGACCACGCCAACGCGGATGGCCTGTCCCGGTTTTTCCGCCTCGACGGAGAGAGTCCCCAAGAGGATGGGTAACTCTCCCCGCCTTCAGCTGGGGGGGACGCATGTTGGACAGGCCACATGACGGGCCGCTCTCCCCCGGCTCGACCAGGCCCGAGCCAGTCACGCAAGCACCACACACCACCATTGCACGTCCTACGTCCCCTCAGGGACACCTGTCCTCGAGCATGATAACCTCGTGGGTCCGATCCACTGCCGACCCATGCGCCCAGCCGGGGCCGCCATCTTGGACACTTCGCCACGAGGCCGCCTGGCCCCCGATCGACCTCAACCCTGGGCCTAGCCCGGCCTCAGACATTCCGGCCCCACCCTCCACCCAGGAGGTGAGCGAGCTACTTGGCCAGTCAATGGGAGGAAGAGGTGTCGATGGTTCTCCCCCGGCCAGTGCCGCTCGCCCATCGCCTCCCCGGGCGCTGGCTCCACCCCCCTGCTGGGTGTCTGGACTCCCTCATCCCGGACCTCCCGACCTCCAAGTGCGAGGGTCCGGACATCAAAGCACGCCAGCCCTATAACTGGGGCAGCTCCAGAGCAGGAGGGCAGTTGTATCTTGGAGTCGAGAGACGAAAGAAGAACTCATCCTGGACGGACTACTGGCGCTGCCGTAGCTCTGTCCTGTGCACCATCATCCTGCCTGTTGGCGCTGCCACAGCCGTCGTAACCTTCATCCTTCACCGTCGTCCGGATCTGCTGGCGAGGCCGCGGACCGTTGTAACCGTCATCTGCATCGGGACCTGCTTGGCTTCTCCACGGCCCGTCGACCATCCTTCATCCATCTCGGGACCTGCTTGGCTCCTCCACGGCCCGATCAGCAAACCCACCGAGCTCGAGGATTGAGAGCTATTGAACTCATTGGTAACTAAGACTGACCCGCTACCCTTTTCCTCAACCAGAGATCAGAACCGAGGGGACCCCTGAGTCCAGACCTCCTTGTATCATATCGACGTAACCTAAGAATTGCATATAAAGTCTCGTTAACCTTCAATCTTGTGTGGTGTCCGTCTGTGGGGGGGAAGTTACTTATTTGTACAGTCGTTGGAGACGGCTCTCCCTGGAGACCTCTCCCCGTAACCTCGGCCGACCCTCCCGGTCCGTCTAACATTCTAGGTTTGTTTTGTGCTGTTTATTTATACCTTGTCCCTTTAAATGTGACTCCAATGTATTCTTAGAACCTTGCTATGTTCATGAGGTGCATTCTACTAGTGTTTCACTCTACCTTAGACTCTAACTGAACTGGTTGGCTGTTTCTGTATGCCATCTAATAAATCTATCTCAATTTACTCAACTGCCTCCCTTGGATCATTACAAAGCGCTATACAGATGTAAACACAGCAACAATACACAGATCATGTTATCGCTACTGTTACTATCTGCAGCACCGAACTGTCTCTTGGCACTGTGTTTCACGCTGGCGCATGCACTTCACGTCGCTTTCACTTGAGGATGAGCTCTCGTGACTTCTTGCTTCTGTACGGGACACATGCGCCCGGGGTGCCTTAACATGTGTAACAAGATTGAGGTTCCCTTTCTTCTTGTACTCGGGGGGGAGTCCGTGTTCCAGACAGCCAAACTAATTATTTTAATGCCTTTGCACCTCCCTCATGACCCCTCCATACTCAGCCAACTCTAGTGCCTCTATCTGCTTTCCATGAGCTCTGAAAGCCACACGGTGCAGTCCAACCTTTCCTGCCTGATCTTACTATTCCTGCCTGCTCCCAGACAGTTTGTAGCACTTCTGCCTGCTCCTTGTAAACTCCCTGCACTCAGGATCACTCCCTTCCATGCCTGCTTGCTTCCAGCTTGCCCGCAGCACCCTAGCCTGCCCCCTGTGAACAGCCTGCACTAAAACAGTCTCCTCATACCATAGCCGCCTGATTCCAGCATCCCCGCAGCACCCTAGCCTGCTACCTCTGAACAGCCTACATAAGAACAAACTCCTCCTTGCTTGCCTGCTTCCAGCTACCCCGCATGACCCCTGCCTGCTCTCTGTGAACAGGCGGCACGAGAAAAGTCTCCTCCATACCTGCCTGCGTCCAGCCTCCCCACACTGTCGGTGCCTGCTCCCTGTGAACACCATGTACTCAGGGTCACTTCCTTCCAGACCTGCCTGTTTCTAGCATCCTTGTCTGCTCCCTGTGAACATCCTGCACTCAGGATCACTCTCCTTCAGACTTGCCTGTTCCCAGCATCTCTGCGGCGCACCTACCTGCTCCCTGTGGACACCCTGCCCTCTGGATCACTCCCATCTAGTACATACATGCCTGGTTCAAGCATGCCCGCAGCACCCCTGCCTGCTCCCTGTGAAAATCCTATTTTCAGGGTTACTTCACGCTTCTCTGCCTGCTGCCTGCAACCCTCACCGGTACCTGATCCCAGGCAGCCCCTACCCATGAGCCTGCTCTCTGTGCAGCGTGAAGCCCTCATTCTCCACAGCTACTCCCACCTGCTGTGCCTGCTCCGCGCCTCCTCCCACCACCTCCCGCTCTGCGTGTGCCGGCGTGCAGCCTCCCTCCCTACGCCCTCCACAGGGGCCTGAAACCCTGCCTGTGCTGCCTGCCTCCCTCCCTGCGCCCTCCACAGGGGCCTGAAACTCTGCCTGTGCTGCCAGCCTCCCTCTCTGCACCCTCCACAGGGACCTTAAACCCTGCCTGCGCCGGCATGCAGCCTCCCTCCCTGCGCCCTCCACTGGGACCTGAAACCCTGCCTGTGCCGTCAGCCTCCCTCCCTGCGCCCTCCACAGGGACCTAAAACCCTGCCTGTGCCGGCGTGCAGCCTCCCTCCCTGCGCCCTCCACAGGGACCTGAAACCCTGCCTGTGCCGGCGTGCAGCCTCCCTCCCTGCATCCTCCACAGGGACCTGAAACCCTGCCTGTACTGCCAGCCTCCCTCCCTGCGCCTTCCACAGGGACATGAAACTTTGCCTGTGCAGCCAGCCTCCATCCCTGCGCCCTCCACAGGGACCTGAAACCCTGCCTGTGCCGCCAGCTTCCGTCCCTGCGCCCTCCACAGGGACCAGAAACCCTGCCTGTGCCGCCAACCTCCTGCCTGTGCCACCAGCCTCCCTCCCTGCGCCCTCCACAGGGACCTGA
Organism: Lissotriton vulgaris; assembly: GCF_964263255.1. Taxonomy (NCBI): domain Eukaryota; kingdom Metazoa; phylum Chordata; class Amphibia; order Caudata; family Salamandridae; genus Lissotriton; species Lissotriton vulgaris. The sequence continues at coordinate 779,362,304 of NC_141696.1, read as the reverse complement.
AACCCTGCCTGTGCCGCCAGCCACCCTCCCTGTGCCCTCCACAGGGACCTGAAACCCTGCCTTTGCCTCCAGCCTCCCTCCCTGCGCCCTCCACGCCTCCCTCTCTGAGCCCTCCACAGGGGCCGGGAACCCTGCCTGTGCCGCCAGCCTACCTCCCTGCACCCTCCACAGGGACTGGAAACTCTGCCTGTGCCGGCGTGCAGCCTCCCTCCCTGCGCCCTCCACAGGGACCTGAAACCCTGCCTGTACCGGCATGCAGCCTCCCTCCCTGCACCCTCCACAGGGGCCTGAAACCCTGCCTGTGCCGCCAGCCTCCTCGGAGCCAGGCCTGGGTGGGACCGGAGGACCGAGGCCTGAACCTCGTCTGGGAGAGGCAGGCAGAGCGGGGGAAGCAATGCGTGATGGACGCCCTCAAGGAGCCGCACGCCCCCAAGGCTCGCCCAGCACAGACATGCTCTTTGCCCAGCACAGACATGCTCTTTGCCCAGCACAGACATGCTCTTTGCCCAGCACAGACATGCTCTTTGCCCAGCACAGACATGCTCTTTGCCCAGCACAGACATGCTCTTTGCCCAGCACAGACATGCTCTTTGCCCAGCACAGACATGCTCTTTGCCCAGCACAGACATGCTCTTTGCCCAGCACAGACATGCTCTTTGCCCAGCACAGACATGCTCTTTGCCCAGCACAGACATGCTCTTTGCCCCGCACAGACATGCTCTTTGCCCCGCACAGACATGCTCTTTGCCCCGCACAGACATGCTCTTTGCCCCGCACAGACATGCTCTTTGCCCCGCACAGACGTGCTCTTTGCCCCGCACAGACGTGCTCTTTGCCCCGCACAGACGTGCTCTTTGCCCCGCACAGACGTGCTCTTTGCCCCGCACAGACGTGCTCTTTGCCCCGCACAGACGTGCTCTTTGCCCCGCACAGACGTGCTCTTTGCCCCGCACAGACGTGCTCTTTGCCCCGCACAGACGTGCTCTTTGCCCCGCACAGACGTGCTCTTTGCCCCGCACAGACGTGCTCTTTGCCCCGCACAGACGTGCTCTTTGCCCCGCACAGACGTGCTCTTTGCCCCGCACAGACGTGCTCTTTGCCCCGCACAGACGTGCTCTTTGCCCCGCACAGACGTGCTCTTTGCCCCGCACAGACATGCTCTTTGCCCCGCACAGACATGCTCTTTGCCCCGCACAGACATGCTCTTTGCCCCGCACAGACATGCTCTTTGCCCCGCACAGACATGCTCTTTGCCCCGCACAGACATGCTCTTTGCCCCGCACAGACATGCTCTTTGCCCCGCACAGACATGCTCTTTGCCCCGCACAGACATGCTCTTTGCCCCGCACAGACATGCTCTTTGCCCCGCACAGACATGCTCTTTGCCCCGCACAGACATGCTCTTTGCCCCGCACAGACATGCTCTTTGCCCCGCACAGACATGCTCTTTGCCCCGCACAGACATGCTCTTTGCCCCGCACAGACATGCTCTTTGCCCCGCACAGACATGCTCTTTGCCCCGCACAGACATGCTCTTTGCCCCGCACAGACATGCTCTTTGCCCCGCACAGACATGCTCTTTGCCCCGCACAGACATGCTCTTTGCCCCGCACAGACATGCTCTTTGCCCCGCACAGACATGCTCTTTGCCCCGCACAGACATGCTCTTTGCCCCGCACAGACATGCTCTTTGCCCCGCACAGACATGCTCTTTGCCCCGCACAGACATGCTCTTTGCCCCGCACAGACATGCTCTTTGCCCCGCACAGACATGCTCTTTGCCCCGCACAGACATGCTCTTTGCCCCGCACAGACATGCTCTTTGCCCCGCCCAGACATGCTCTTTGCCCCGCCCAGACATGCTCTTTGCCCCGCCCAGACATGCTCTTTGCCCCGCCCAGACATGCTCTTTGCCCCGCCCAGACATGCTCTTTGCCCCGCCCAGACATGCTCTTTGCCCCGCCCAGACATGCTCTTTGCCCCGCCCAGACATGCTCTTTGCCCCGCCCAGACATGCTCTTTGCCCCGCCCAGACATGCTCTTTGCCCCGCCCAGACATGCTCTTTGCCCCGCCCAGACATGCTCTTTGCCCCGCACAGACATGCTCTTTGCCCCGCACAGACATGCTCTTTGCCCCGCACAGACATGCTCTTTGCCCCGCACAGACATGCTCTTTGCCCCGCACAGACATGCTCTTTGCCCCGCACAGACATGCTCTTTGCCCCGCACAGACATGCTCTTTGCCCCGCACAGACATGCTCTTTGCCCCGCACAGACATGCTCTTTGCCCCGCACAGACATGCTCTTTGCCCCGCACAGACATGCTCTTTGCCCCGCACAGACATGCTCTTTGCCCCGCACAGACATGCTCTTTGCCCCGCACAGACATGCTCTTTGCCCCGCACAGACATGCTCTTTGCCCCGCACAGACATGCTCTTTGCCCCGCACAGACATGCTCTTTGCCCCGCACAGACATGCTCTTTGCCCCGCACAGACATGCTCTTTGCCCCGCACAGACATGCTCTTTGCCCCGCACAGACATGCTCTTTGCCCCGCACAGACATGCTCTTTGCCCCGCACAGACATGCTCTTTGCCCCGCACAGACATGCTCTTTGCCCCGCACAGACATGCTCTTTGCCCCGCACAGACATGCTCTTTGCCCCGCACAGACATGCTCTTTGCCCCGCACAGACATGCTCTTTGCCCCGCACAGACATGCTCTTTGCCCCGCACAGACATGCTCTTTGCCCCGCACAGACATGCTCTTTGCCCCGCACAGACATGCTCTTTGCCCCGCACAGACATGCTCTTTGCCCCGCACAGACATGCTCTTTGCCCCGCACAGACATGCTCTTTGCCCCGCACAGACATGCTCTTTGCCCCGCACAGACATGCTCTTTGCCCCGCACAGACATGCTCTTTGCCCCGCACAGACATGCTCTTTGCCCCGCACAGACATGCTCTTTGCCCCGCACAGACATGCTCTTTGCCCCGCACAGACATGCTCTTTGCCCCGCACAGACATGCTCTTTGCCCCGCACAGACATGCTCTTCGCCCCGCACAGACATGCTCTTCGGTACGGGGCGCGGGAGCGGGGTATATGTCAACATATAGCTACAGTGCGTGTTTCATCAGATTGTGCAATATGTGTCAATATTTTCACCTTTACGGCACCCACACATTTATAGAAATAATCATTTTGGATTGGAAAACAAAAGAGCCTTTTTAATGCAGATTCATGTATCGCCTTTGTATCTGGTGAGCACCAAAACTAGAATTATCAGGCAAATGTGTACTGTGTGTTTTATAAAACTTTTAATTTCACATCTGTTACACATGCCTGTAACACCATGGCCTTTTTTCAATTTTTTTTTTTTTTATATTGTTGCTGAATCTATAACTTTCTTAATAACATTATCCGAAATATAAACATGTAATAAACAAATAAGTTAAAAGTCTAGGTAACACAATTACTAAATTCATGTGCAAAAAGAGGCACATTTATACATTAATAATTGCAAATAACTGAGTAGGGAATATGGTTAAGGGAGCAAAGTGAAGTGCTCTGAAGTGGTCTGGAAATGTGTAGCGCTTTTTAAAACATCTAAAGAAATATGTCCACAATATGTGTAACAAAATTATTAACCTCACACAAATCCAGACAGGCCCCCACTTTGGCTCGGTATTTTGTAGTATTTGTTGTAGGATTCAGGTACACTAAACTCAGGCACGTTATAGTTAGTTCAAAAACCTTCGAAATTCACTGAAAAAACCATAGGTTTCAGGCACGTTATAGTTAGAGATTAGCATTTAAAAAACCTTTGAAATTCACTGAAAAAAACATAGGTTTCAGGCACGTATAGTTAGAAATTAGCATTTCAAAATACTTTGAAATTCACTGAAAAAACCATAGGTTTCAGGCATGTTATAGTTAGGACATTTCATTCGAACAAAACCATATAAATTCTGGCGTTATAGTTAGTTCAGCTAACTATAACTCGCACCCCCACAATTCACTGCTGATGACATCACATATTACATCATTCATGACATCACTGATGACATCATCCAGTGACTGTCTTCTGACTGGCGCCAAGAAAGCTACACTTAAAAAACTCCAAAATGTACTTCACTCTGCAGCCAGACTAGTTCTTAAGTCACCCAGAAAATCTTCAATATCTGCTGCTTTAAAATCTTTACATTGGCTCCTTCTGCAGAAAAGAATATTCTTTAAGATTCTTATTGTAGCATTTCGGGCATTTAATCACTCCGGCCCAAAATATCTCATCAAGCGTTTCCCTCACTACAACCCTAGCAGATCCCTGCACTCCTCCAAGGACAATTTAATCCTTCCTACTAGGTTCTCTCTGAAAACCAAAGGTGGCAAAACCTTAAATCATCTTGCCACTAAAGCCTGGAACAGCATGCCCAAATACCTGAGGTCCCTAAACCAAGAAAAACACTTCAGAAAATCTCTGAAAACCTGGATCTTTAATCTCCCCGATGACTACACCATGGCAGCCATCTAATTCTTAACCTTTGGAAGTAATTCGATAGTCTACCTGGAAATCAGCGTCAAGATGCTCCTTTCGGAGCGACCGTTGCGCTCTACAAATACCCCTACAAATTACAAATTACAAATTACTGTGTGCTTCTGTGAAGTTTAAATATGCTTTATATAAATAAATTCAAGGTGTAACACACTAGCAAAAAAAGGGTTGGAGCAAGAAACCTGCACCTGTTATGGCCAGTGACTCTTAAGTGGTATGATGGTGCTTGAGAAACCTAGGAACACAACCCTATCTGTTCCTTCAAGGACAAAGTCCAAATACACAACATAAACTGTGGAATCAGCACCCATCAACAAAACATTTAGCTTAGGCTAAGAAAAGAAAATCTACTGTGAATTGGACCATTTTTTTCTACTGTGAAAATACAATAAAGAATTGAAAATACACGACCATCAAGTTCGAATCTTTTCATTGGATATGGACTCTAACCATTGATTTAAGACACTAACTATTATTGCAAAAAAATGTTTTGTTGATGGGTGCAAATTCCAAGGTGTATTGAGAAATTAATGGGTGTATGAGTCTGTATGGATGATTTTGTGGGTGTGCGAGTCAGTATGGATGATTTTGTGGGTGTGCGAGTGACTGTGTGAGTGATTAAACATGTGTTACTGACTAAACTGTGTGAATCTTTGTATCAGTGTGTAACTTGGTGTGTAAGTGTGTGCATGCGTTGATGAGTAGCTACATGAATGTTTACATCAGTTATTGTTTGGTTACCTGAGTATTTGTATGGGTGCCTCAGTGTATGTGGGCGTGGGAAGTGTGTGACTCTGCAGAGATGTGTGAGTGGTTAATAAACTAGGTGTATGGGTTCAAGGCTGTATAAGGAAACAGCTGTATGGGTGGATGAGTGAGTGTATGGGTGTGTTGTGAGTGAATGTATGTCTTAGTGGTAAATGTGCGAGTAACTACATAGGTAAAAGACAGTGTATTTCAGTAATGGTGTATTTAAATAAGTATATGTGAGAGTAAGTGATTGTGACAGTGGGTTTATGGATGAATGTGTACTTGTATGAGTGATTGTAGAAGAGAGTAAGTTTTGATTAGTTTCTGTAGGAATAAGTGAGTTGATGTGTATTTATTTTAAGGTGAGTAAATGGGAGTGTGATTGATTCTTTGCATGACTGACTAGATGTGTGAGTAACTCTGGATGAGTGGTGGTGTGTGAGCATCTGTGTAGCTGTATGAGTGCGTATCATAGTGTTGTATTGATGAGTGACTGCTTGTATGAGTGACTGTATGGGTGAATGACTGGATGTGTGTGTAGACCTGTAAATCAGTCAGTGTGTATGTAGTAACTGATATTGGTGTGTGTACGGTTTCAAAAATGGTAGTGTATATTTTAGAGTGGGTGTATGAAAGGTTACATTAGGGTGTGAGGAGATATATCAGATTTTCACGTGGATGATGTAATCAGTGATACCATTTGATATGTCATCAGTGATGTCATCAGTGATGTCACTGACCATGTCATGAATGATGTAATATGTGATGGCATCTGCAGTGCATTGCGGGGGTGCGAGGTATAGTTAGCTGAACTAACTATAACACCAGAATTTCTATTGTTTAGTATGAATGAAATGCCCATCTAACTATAACGTGCCTGAAACCTATGGTTTTTCTGTGAATTTTTAAGTATATACACAAGACTCCACCAGGAGCAGATGCAACCTGTTAGTCAGCCCCCCTTTCACTGATCCAACGGACGCTCCTAGAAGACCCACGCTGAGGCACTCCGTGGCCTCACAAGAAGCGCACTGGTCTCACTGAGCTATTTGGCTTAGTACACCCACTTCCTATCAGAAGATATTGAAGGTACTTTTGGGTAACGTTAGAGCTTTGACTGTAGCGTATGAACAGTAACTCACACTGAGCTCTGGTCGCAGGTGCTGCTCTTAATACTGAATCTTATTTCAAATACAGGTCATATGTGATCATCCTTTGTTCCTGTAGATGTCATTGCTCTTTAATACAAAGATCATGTATGTGTTATTACAGGTGTAATAATGTAAAGATTCAGAACCCAGAGGCGGTGAAGATTCAGAGCCCAGAGGCGGTGAAGAGTTATAAAGGTAAATATCATTGCGAAGATTAGCTCTGAATATTACTGTTCATGAAAATGATATGGTATGTTGTGGTGTGGTATGGTATGGTATTGTATCGTGTGATATGGTATGGGATGTTGGGCTATGGTATGGTTTAGTGTGATATGGCATGGGATGGTGTGGTATGGTATGGTGTGGCATACTATGGTATGGTGTGGTGGGCAATGGTATGATGTGGTGTGCTTTGGTATGGTGTGGTGTGGTGTGTAATGGTATGGTGTGGTATAGTGTTTGCTATGGTATGGTGTGGTATAGTGTTGTGTGCTATGGTATGGTGTGGTATAGTGTTGTGTGCTATGGTATGGTATAGTGTGGGGTGGTGTGGTGTGCTACAAAATGGTATGGTGTGCTATGGTATGGTGTTGTGGGCTACCCTATGGTGTGGTATAGTGTTGTGTGTAATGGTATGGTGTGGGGTGGTATGGTATGGTGTGGTGTGCTACGAAATGGTATGTTATGGGATGTTATGGTAAGATGGGATTGGATTGGATGGGATGGTGTGGACTGGTATGGAATGGAATGTTATGATGGTATGGTGGATGTACTTTAGGGTTAGATCATTATATATAGTATGGTATAGTGGTATGGGATGGGTTGGTATGGTGGTAATGGATAGAATGGGATGGCGATATGGTGTGGTATGGTATGGTATGGTATTGTATGGTATTTAGTGGTAACGTGCACTCACGCCAGGGTACAGTTACTTGATTTGTCCCTAAACTTTGTATTTTCAAGATTTTTGTAGATTTCTACTAATCTCCATTCTGCATATTTGCTGCAGCATTTCCTTTGTTTAAATCAATCTTCCCCTTAGACATTCATGCTAAGTTTATCGGAAATTCAGATGCGGTAATTTCACACCTCACATTAATTAGTTTATTTATTTATGGGTTTTATATAGCGCCTAAATCACCCCCAAAGGGGTATCTCTGCGCTTTGAACGTGCTGCTGGACAGGCTGATGAGCATTATCGGAACAGAGCAGTCTTAAGAAGCTTTCTTAATCGGAGATAGTCAGGACATTGTCTCAGGTAAATGGGGAGTTGATTCCGATAAAGGGGAGCGAGGTAGCAAAAGGTTTTCCCGCCTAACCTTGATTTGCTGATCCGTGGGACTAAGAGAAGCGATTTGGTTCTTGACCGGAGGGTCCTAGAAGGGACATATGATTACGTTTCTCGGCGAGGTAGAGGGGGCCATTGTTATTCAAGGCCTTGTGGACGGTGCAGCAGATTTAGACTTTAACCCGCTTGCGCACTGGAAGCCAATGTAGCTGTTGAAGGAGAGAAAGGGAGGCAGTTTTCTGGGGGGCATTCGAGACCAGGCACGCTGCGGTATTCTGAACCACCTGCAATCTGGTAAGTGAGGACTCATTGGCTGAGACCAGGCAAGCGTTGAAATAGTCTAAGCAGCTCACTACCATTGTTTGAATGAGGGTTTTACGAGTAGAATCTGGGAGGAAAGGAAAAACTCGCCATAACAAACCCAGCATGTAGAAGCAGGAGCCGGCAGTATAAGCGGCACGCTCCTTCATGGTCAAGGCCCGATCTAGGTGAATAACCAGGTTTTTATCAAGGACCATTGGGGCAGTGGGGTGTCAAGGGCTACCGGTCACCAGTCTGGTGTCCACCGCATAGATGCCTCTCCGCAGAGCATAATCTCCATCTTCCCTGAACAAAGGGGGTGGATTTATTAAATAAGAAGAGGAGCTGAGTTTTGTCTGCAATGCAGATGAAATAGGCGTAAAGCCACAGGCCTGGAGGGGTTGGCCAAGGGAGAAACATAGATGTTGAATAAGGTGGGGCTTAAATATGAGCCCTGGGAACTCCCTTGCTCAGTTCCATCATCTTTGACCGAAAAGGGCTTAAATTGATGGTCTGAGAATGGGAGGACAGGAAGCTCGTCATCCACTGAAGAGCAAGTCCTCTGAGTCCAATCTCCTCCAATGTCCTGAGCAGGATCTGGTGGGAGACTGTGTCGAACGGTGAGTGTTATGATACTGCTAGGCTTGACAACCGCGAGTAACTCAGTTACTGCAGTATTCTGGGACAATCGAATGGAAAATTACCCCAGAATTTTGTATTTACCACACAACACATTCTATTTTCCAGAGTTTTAGCACCAACCGGGACCTAGCACATGCATCTACACGGACCCAACGCATGCATCTACAGTGAGCTAGGGCATGCACTTGCACTTACTTAATGCATGCACTCACACTAACCTAGCACAAGCATCTACTCTGGCCTAGTGCATAAACCTACACTGACCTAGTGCATACATCTACACTGACCTAGCACATGCACCTGCACTTACCTAGCACATGCACCTGCACTTACCTAGCACATGCACCTACATTGACCTAGCACATGCACCTACACTGACCTAGCGCATATCTCTACACTAACCTAGCGCATGCATCGACAATGACCTAGCACATGCACCTACACTGACCTAGCACATATCTCTACACTAACCTAGCGCATGCATCGACAATGACCTAGCGCATGCACCTACACTAACCTAGCACATGGACCTACACTGACCTAACACATGAACCTACACTGATCTAGTTCATGAACCTACTCTGACCTAGATTGTGACCCTACACTGACCTAGCACAAACATCTACACTGGCCTAGGGCAAGCATCTACACTGGCCTAGGGCAAGCATCTACACTGGCCTAGCGCATGCACCTACACTGACCCAGCGCATGCACCTACACTGACCCAGCGCATGCACCTACACTGACCCAGCGCATGCACCTACACTGGCCTAGCACATGCACCTACACTGATCTAGCACATGCCCCTACACTGACCTAGCACGTGCACCTTCACTGACCTAGCATATGCACCTTCACTGACCTAGCACGTGCACCTACACTGACCTAGCACGTGCACCTACACTGACCTAGCACGTGCACCTACACTGGCCTAGCACATGCACCTACACTGGCCTAGCACATGCACCTACACTGGCCTAGCGCATGCACCTACACTGGCCTAGCGCATGCACCTACACTGGCCTAGCGCATGCACCTACACTGGCCTAGCGCATGCACCTACACTGGCCTAGCGCATGCACCTACACTGGCCTAGCGCATGCACCTACACTGACCTAGCGCATGCACCTACACTGGCCTAGCACATGCACCTACACTGGCCTAGCGCATGCACCTACACTGACCCAGTGCATGCATCTACACTGACCCAGCGCATGCATCTACACTGACCCAGCGCATGCATCTACAGTGACCTAGCGCATGCACCTACACTGTCCTAGCGCATGCACCTACACTGACCTAGCGCATGCACCTACACTGTCCTAGCGCATGCACCTACACTGACCTAGCGCATGCACCTACACTGACCAAGCGCATGCATCTACACTGCCCTAGCGCATGCATCTACACTGCCCTAGCGCATGCATCTACACTGACCTAGCGCATGCATCTACAGTGACCCAGCACATGCACCTACAGTGACCCAGCTCATGCACCTACACAGACATAACACCTGCATCTACAGTGGCCTAGCGCATGCCTTTACAGTGGCCTAGCGCATGCCTTTACAGTGGCCTAGCGCATGCATCTACAGTGGCCTAGCGCATGCATCTACAGTGGCCTAGCGCATGCATCTACAGTGGCCTAGCGCATGCATCTACAGTGGCCTAGCCCATGCATCTACAGTGGCCTAGCCCATGCATCTACAGTGGCCTAGGGCATGCATCTACAGTGGCCTAGCGCATGCATCTACACTGGCCTAGCGCATGCATCTACACTGGCCTAGCGCATGCACCTACACTGGCCTAGCGCATGCATCTACACTGACCTAGCGCATGCATCTACACTGACCTAGCGCATGCATCTACACTGACCTAGCGCATGCATCTACACAGGCCTAGCACATGCACCTACACTGGCCTAGCACATGCACCTACACTGACCTATTGCACACACACACAGTTTATAAGATTTTCCCTCACAGTCTACACTCACACGTTGCACTCAGTTAAGCCTGTCGCATCAGGTACATGTGCACTCATGCCATGCACACAACACAAGAGTACTGCTGCACTGATTTCTGCAGATAATTCCTGAACACTATTTGCCATTTGCCTGCTACAATTTCTGTAATTTCAGCCAAAGTGGAATGTGTCCCCTGTAGTATCTGGTTGAGTGGAACTGCATGTGGTAATACTGCATGTGTTTATGCTCCACATGGCAATACTGCATGTGGCAATACTGCATGTGGTAATAGTGCATATGATAATCATATATGTGGTAATACTGCATGTGGTATGATAATCATGCATGTGGTAATACTGCATGTGGTAATACTGCATGTGGTAATACTGCATGTGGTAATACTGCATGTGGTAATACTGCATGTGGTAATAGTGCATGTGGTAATAGTGCATGTGGTAATAGTGCATGTGGTAATAGTGCATGTGGTAATAGTGCATGTGGTAATCCTGCATGTGGTTATGCTGCATGTGGTAATACTGTGTCACTTTGAATACCAGTTGGGAAGAAACTTAATTTTTTTTCAAATTAGTGTGGACACAAAACTGGAAATAGAAAACTTTGGACTGTGGCTTCGGAACAGGGTGTTGGACTTCAGTGAGATATTCTGGCTCAGCCCCTGTGGTGTTTCTACAGGATGGTGGAGTTCAGTGAGATATTCTGGCTCAGCCCCTGTGGTGTTTCTACAGGACGGTGGAGTTCAGTGAGATATTCTGGCTCAGCCCCTGTAGTGTTTCTGACAGGACAATGGAGTTCAGGGAGATATTCTGGCTCAGCCCCTGTGGTGTTTCTACAGGACGGTGGAGTTCAGTGAGATATTCTGGCTCAGCCCCTGTGGTGTTTCTACAGGACGGTGGAGTTCAGTGAGATATTCTGGGTCAGCTCCTGTAGTGCTTCTAGAGGGCTCTGGTGTTCAGTCAGATACTCTGGCTCAGCCCCTGTAATGTTTCTACAGGGTGGTGGAGTTCAGTGAGATATCTGGCTCAGCCCCTGTAGTTTTACTGCCAAGACGATGGAGTTCAGGGAGATATTCTGGCTCTTCCCATGTAGTGTTCCTACAGCGTGGTGAAGTTCAGTGAGATATCTGGCTCAGCCGCTGTAGTGTTTCTACAGGACGGTGGAGTTCAGTGAGATATTCTGGATCAGCCCCTGTAGTGTTTCGGACAGGGCGGTGGAGTTCAGTGAGATATTCTGGCTCAGCCCCTGTAGAGTTTCAACAGGGTGGTGGAGTTTAGTGAGATATTCTGGCTCAGCCCCTGTAGTGTTTCTACAGGACTGTGGAGTTCAATGAGATATTCTGGATTAGCCCCTGTAGTGTTTCTGACAGGGCGGTGGAGTTCAGTGAGATATTCTGGATCAGCCCCTGTAGTGTTTCTATAGCGCAGCGTAGTTAAGTGAGATATTGTGGCTCAGCCCCTGTAGTGTTCCTGACAGCGCAGTGAAGTTATGTGAGATATTCTGGTCAGGCCCTGTAGTGTTCCTGACAGCGCGGTGAAGTTAAGGGAGATATTCCGGCTCAACCCCTGTAGTGTTTCCACAGGACGGTGGAGTTCAGTGAGATATTCTGGCTCAACTCTTATAGTGTTTCCACAGGGTGGTGGAGTTCAGTGAGATATTCTGGTCAGCCCCTGTAGTGTTTCTACAGGGTGGTGGAATTCAGTGAGATATTCTGGCTCAGCCCCTGTAGTGTTTCTGACAGGACAATGGAGTTCAGGGAGATATTTTGGCTCAGCCCCTGTAGTGTTTCTACAGGGCGGTGAAGTTCAGTGAGAAATTCTGGTCAGCACCTGTAGTGTTGCTACAGGGAGGTGGAGTTCAGTGAGATATTCTGGGTCTGCCCCTATAGTGTTTCTACAGGGTAGTGGAGTTCAGTGACATAATATGGCTCAGGCCCAGAAGTGTTTCTACAGGGCTGTTTAGTTAAGTGAGATATTCTGACTCCGCCCCTGTAGTGTTTCTAACAGTGTGGTGGAGTTAAATGAGATATTCTGGCTCAGCCCCTGTAGTGTTTCTACAGGGCGGTGGGGTTTAGTGAGATATTCTGGCTCAGCCCCTGTGTTTCTACAGGGCGGTGGAGTTCAGTGAGATATTCTGGTACATCCCCTGTAGTGTTTCTACAGGGCAGTGGAGTTCAGTGAGATATTCGGGCTCAGCCCCTGTAGTGTTTCTACAAGGTGGTGGTGTTTAGTGAGATATTCTGGCTCAGCTCCAGTAGGGTTTCTGAGAGGGTGGCGTGGTACTGTGAGATATTCTGGCTCAGCCCCTGTAGAGTTTCTACAAGGCGGTTTACTTTAGTAAGATATTCCGGCTCAGCCCCTGTAGGGTTTCTGAGAGGGTGGCGTGGTACTGTGAGATATTCTGGCTCAGACCCTGTAGTGTTTCTACAGGGCGGTGGAATTCAGTGAGATATTCTGGCTCAGCCCCTGTAGTGTTTCTGACAGGACAATGGAGTTCAGGGAGATATTATGGCTCAGCCCCTGTAGTGTTTCTACAGGGTGGTGGCGTTCAGTGAGATATTCTGCCTCAGCCTCTGTAGTATTTCTACATGGTGGTGGAGTTTAGTAAGATATTCTGGCTCAGCCTCTGTATTGTTTATGACAGGACGGTGGAGTTCAGTGAGATATTCTGGCCCAGCCCCTGTAGTGTTTATGACTGGATGCTGGAGTTCATGGAGATATTCTGGCTCAGCCCATGTAGTGTTCCTACAGCGTGGTGAAGTTCAGTGAGATATCTGGCTCAGCCGCTGTAGTGTTTCTACAGGACGGTGGAGTTCAGTGAGATATTCTGGATCAGCCCCTGTAGTGTTTCGGACAGGGCGGTGGAGTTCAGTGAGATAGTCTGGCTCAGCCCCTGTAGTGTTTCTACAGGACGGTGGAGTTCAATGAGATATTCTGGATTAGCCCCTGTAGTGTTTCTGACAGGGCGGTGGAGTTCAGCGAGATATTGTGGCTCAGCCCCTGTAGTGTTCCTGAACGCGCAGTGCAGTTATGTGAGATATTCCGGCTCAACCCCTGTAGTGTTTCCACAGGACGGTGGAGTTCAGTGAGATATTCTGGCTCAACTCTCATAGTGTTTCTACAGGGTGGTGGAGTTCAGTGAGATATTCTGGTCAGCCCCTGTAGTGTTTCTACAGGGCGGTGGAATTCAGTGAGATATTCTGGCTCAGCCCCTGTAGTGTTTCTAACAGGACAATGGAGTTCAGGGAGATATTTTGGCTCAGCCCCTGTAGTGTTTCTACAGGGCGGTGAGGTTCAGTGAGAAATTCTGGTCAGCACCTGTAGTGTTTCTACAGGGTGGTGGTGTTTAGTGAGATATTATGGCTCATCCACTGTAGTGTTTCTGGCAGGGCGGTGGAGTTCAGTGATATATTCTGGTCAGCCCCTGTAGTGTTTCTACAGGGTAGTGGAGTTCAGTGACATAATATGGCTCAGTCCCAGTAGTGTTTCTACAGGGCTGTTTAGTTAAGTGAGATATTCTGACTCCGCCCCTGTAGTGTTTCTACAGGGCGGTGGGGTTTAGTGAGATATTCTGGCTCAGCCCCTGTGTTGTTTCTACAGGGCGGTGGAGTTCAGTGAGATATTCTGGCTCAGCCCCTGTAGAGTTTTTACAAGGCGGTGTAGTTTAGTAAGATATTCTTGCTCAGCCGCTTCAGTTTTTGACAGGGCAGTCGAGTTCAGTGAGATATTCCGGCTCAGCCCCTGTAGGGTTTCTGAGAGGGCGGTGGTGATAAGTGAGATATTCTGGCTCAGCCCCTGTAGTGTTTCTACAAGGTGGTGGTGTTTAGTGAGATATTCTGGCTCAGCTCCAGTAGGGTTTCTGAGAGGGTGGCGTGGTACTGTGAGATATTCTGGCTCAGCCCCTGTAGTGTTTCTGACAGGGCGGTGGAGTTCAGTGAGATATTCTGGCTCAGACTCTGTAGTGTTTCTACAGGGCGGTGGAATTCAGTGAGATATTCTGGCTCAGCCCCTGTAGTGTTTCTGACAGGACAATGGAGTTCAGGGAGATATTATGGCTCAGCCCCTGTAGTGTTTCTACAAGTTGGTGGTTTTTTGAGTGAGATATTATGGCTCCGCCCCTGTAGTGTTTCTACATGGTGGTGGCGGTCAGTGAGATATTCTGCCTCAGCCTCTGTAGTATTTCTAAATGGTGGTGGAGTTTAGTAAGATATTCTGGCTCAGCCTCTGTAGTGTTTGACAGGGCAGTCGAGTTCAGTGAGATATTCTGGCTCAGCCCCAGTAGTGTTTCTACAGGGCAGTGGATTTCAGTGAGATATTCTGGCTCAGCCCCTGTAGTGTTTCTGAGAGGGCGGCGGAGTTCAGTGAGATATTCTGGCTCAGCCCCTGTTGTGTTTCTACAGGGCGGTGGGGTTTAGTGAGATATTCTGGCTCAGCCCCAGTAGTGTTTCTACAGGGCAGTGGATTTCAGTGAGATATTCTGGCTCAGCCCCTGTAGTGTTTTTGACAGGACGGTGGAGTTCAGGGAGATATTCTGGCTCAGCCCCTGTAGTGTTTATGACTGGATGCTGGAGTTCAGTGAGATATTCTGGCCCAACCTCTTTAGTGTTTCTGCAGGGCGGTGGGGTTTAGTGAGATATTCTGGTTCAGCCCCAGTAGGGTTTCTGAGAGGGCGGCGGAGTTCAGTGAGATATTCTGGCTCAGCCTCTGTAGTGTATCTGACAGGGCGGTGGGGTTTAGTGAGATATTCTGGCTCAACCTTTATAGTGTTTCTACAGGGTGGTGTAATTCAGTGAGATATTCCGGTCAGCCCCTGTAGTGTTTCTGACAAGACGATGGAGCTCAGGGAGATATTCTGGCTCAGCTCCAGTAGTGTTCCTACAGGGTGGTGGAATTCAATGACATATTCTGGATCAGACACTGCAGTGTTTCTACAGCGTGCTGAAGTTCAGTGAGATATTCTGGATCAGCCCCTGTAGTGTTTCTGACAGGGCGGTGAAGTTCAGTGAGATATTCTGGCTCAGCCCCTGTAGTGTTTCTGGCAGGGCGGTGGAGTTCAGTGAGATATTCTGGGTCTGCCCTTACATTGTTTCTATAGGGTAGTGGAGTTCAGTGACATAATATGGCTCAGGCCCAGTAGTGTTTCTACAGGGCGTTGGGGTTTAGTGAGATATTCTGGCTCGCCCCTTTGGTGTTTCTACAGGACGGTGGAGTTCAGTGAGATATTCTGGTACACCCCCTGTAGTGTTTCTACAGGGCAGTGGAGTTCAGAGAGATATTCTGGCTCCGCTCCAGTGGGGTTTCTGAGAGGGCGGTGGAGTTCAGTGAGATATTCTGGCTCAGACCCTGTAGTTTTTCTACAGGGCGGTGGAATTCAGTGAGATATTATGGCTCAGCCCCTGTAGTGTTCCTGAAAGGACGATGGTCTTCAGAGAAATATTCTGGCTCAGCCCCTTTAGTGTTTCTACAAGGTGGTGGTGTTTAGTGAGATATTATGGCTCAGCCCCTGTAGTGTTTCTACATGGTGGTGGAGTTTAGTAAGATAGTCTGACTCAGTCTCTTTAGTGTTTGACAGGGCAGTCGAGTTCAGTGAGATATTCTGGATCAGCCCCAGTAGTGTTTCTACAGGGCAGTGGAGTTCAATGAGCTATTCTGGCTCAGCCCCTGTAGTGTTTCTACAGGGCGGTGGGGTTTAGTGAGATATTCTGGCTAAGCCCCTGTAGTGTTTCTGAGAGGGCGGTGGAGTTCAGTGAGATATTTTGGCTCCGCCCCTGTAGTGTTTCTAAAGGACAGTGGAGTTCAGTGAGATAGTCTGGCTCAGCCCCTGTAGTGTTTCTACAGGACGGTGGAGTTTGGTGAGATATTCTGGCTCAGCCCCTGTAGTGTTTCTACAGGGTGGTGGAATTCAGTGAGATATTCTGGATCAGCCCCTGTAGTGTTCCTACAGGGTGGTGGATTTCAGTGAGATATTCTGGCTCAGCCCCTGTAGTGTTTCTGTCAGGGCGGTGGAGTTCAGTGAGATATTCTGGCTCTGCCCCTGTTGTGTTTCTGACAGGACGGTGGAGTTCAGTGAGATATTCTGGCTCAACCCCTGTAGTATTTCTACATGGCAGTGGGGTTTAGTGAGAAATTCTGGCTCAGCCCCTGTAGTGTTTCTGAGAGGGCGGCGGAGTTCAGTGAGATATTCTGGCTCAGCCCCTGTAGTGTTTGACTGGACTCAGGAGTTCAGTGAGATATTCTGGCCCAACCCCTTTAGTGTTTCTATAGGGCGGTGGAGTTCAGTGAGATATTCTGGGTCAGCTCCTGTAGTGCTTCTACAGGGCTCTGGTGTTCAGTCAGATACTCTGGCTCAGCCCCTGTAATGTTTCTACAGGGTGGTGGAGTTCCGTGATATATTCTGTCTCAGCCGCTGTAGTGTTTGACAGGGCAGTCGAGTTCAGTGAGATATTCTGTATCAGCTCCTGTAGTGTTTCTACAGGGTGCATGTGTTCAGTGAGATATTCTGGCTCAAACCCTGTAGAGTTTCTACAGCGCGGTGAAGATCCGTGAGATATTCTGTCTCGGCCGCTGTAGTGTTTCTACAGGGTGGTGGAATTCAGTGAGATATTCTGGATCCGCCCCTGTGGTGTTCCTACAGGGTGGTGGAATTCAGTGAGCTATGTTGGATCAGACCCTGTAGTGTTTCTACAGGACGGTGGAGTTCAGTGAGATATTCTGGCTCAGCCCCTGTAGTGTTTCTACAAGGTGGTGGGGTTAAGTGAGATATTCTAGCGCAGGCCCTGTAGTGTTTCTACAGGGCGGTGAAGTTTAGTGAGATATTCTGGCTCAGCCCCAGTAGTGTTTCTACAGGGCAGTGGAGTTCAATGAGCTATTCTGGCTCAGCCCCTGTAGTGTTTCTACAGAGCGGTGGGGTTTAGTGAGATATTCTGGCTCAGCCCCTGTAGTGTTTCTGAGAGGGCGGTGGAGTTCAGTGAGATAGTCTGGCTCAGCTCCTGTAGTATTTCTACAGGACGGTGGAGTTCAGTGAGATATTTTGGCTCAGCCCCTGTAGTGTTTTTGACAGGACGGTGGCGTTCAGTGAGATATTCTGGCTCAGCCCCTGTAGTGTTTCTGAGAGGGTGCTGGAGTTCAGTGAGATATTCTGGCCCAACACCTTTCGTGTTTCTACAGTGCGGTGGAGTTCAGTGAAATATTCTGGGTCAGCTCCTGTATTGCTTTTACAGGGCTCTGGTGTTCAGTCAGATACTCTCGCTCAGCCCCTGTAATGTTTCTACAGGGAGGTGGAGTTCAGTCACATAATATGGATCAGGCCCTTTAGTGTTTCTACAGGGCGGTGAAGTTCAGTGAGATATTCTGGCTCAGCCCCTGTAGTGTTTCTACAAGGTGGTGGTTTTTAGTGAGATATTATGGCTCAGCCCCTGTAGTGTTTCTACAGGGCGGTGGTGATATGTGAGATATTCTGGCTCAGCCCCAGTAGGGTTTCTGAGAGGGTGGCGGAGTTCAGTGAGATATTCTGACTCAGCCCCTTTAGTGTTTATGAGAGGGCGGTGGAGTTCAGTGAAAAATTCTGGCTCAGACCCTGTAGTGTTTCTTCAGGGTGGTAAGGTTCAGTGAGAAATTCTGGTCAGCACCTGTAGTGTTTCTACAGGGTGGTGGTGTTTAGTGAGATATTATGGCTCAGCCACTGTAGTGTTTCTGGCAGGGCGGTGGAGTTCAGTGAGATATTCTGGTTAGCCCCTGTAGTGTTTCTACAGGGTGGTGGAGTTCAGTGAGATATTCTGGTTCTGCCCCTATAGTGTTTCTACAGGGTAGTGGAGTTCAGTGACATAATATGGCTCAGGCCCAGTAGTGTTTCTACAGGGCTGTTTAGTTAAGTGAGATATTCTGACTCTGCCCCTGTAGTGTTTCTACAGGGCGGTGGGGTTTAGTGAGATATTCTGGCTCAGCCCCTGTGTTGTTTCTACAGGGCGGTGGAGTTCAGTGAGATATTCTGGTTCAGCCCCTGTAGAGTTTCTACAAGGCGGTGTAGTTTAGTAAGATATTCTTGCTCAGCCGCTGTAGTTTTTGACAGGGCGGTGGAATTCAGTGAGATATTCTGGCTCAGCCCCTGTAGTGTTTCTACAAGGTGGTGGTGTTTAGTGAGATATTATGGCTCAGCCCCTGTAGTGTTTCTACAGGGCGGTGGTGATATGTGAGATATTCTGGCTCAGCCCCAGTAGGGTTTCTGAGAGGGTGGCGGAGTTCAGTGAGATATTCTGACTCAGCCCCTTTAGTGTTTATGAGAGGGCGGTGGAGTTCAGTGAAAAATTCTGGCTCAGACCCTGTGGTGTTTCTGAGAGGGCGGCGGAGTTCAGTGAGATATTCTTGCTCAGCTCCAGTAGGGTTTCTGAGAGGGTGGCGTGGTACTGTGAGATATTCTGGCTCAGCCCCTGTAGTGTTTCTACAGGACGTTGGAGTTCAATGAGATATTCTGGATTAGCCCCTGTAGTGTTTCTGACAGGGCGGTGGAGTTCAGCGAGATATTCTGGATCAGCCCCTGTAGTGTTTCTATAGCGCAGTGAAGTTAAGTGAGATATTGTGGCTCAGCCCCTGTAGTGTTCCTGAACGCGCAGTGAAGTTATGTGAGATATTCTGGTCAGGCCCTGTAGTGTTCCTGACAGGGCGGTGAAGTTAAGTGAGATATTCCGGCTCAACCCCTGTAGTGTTTCCACAGGGCGGTGAAGTTCAGTGAGATATTCTGGATCAGCCCCTGTAGTGTTTTTGACAGGACGATGGACTTCAGTGAAATATTCTGGCTCAGCCCCTGTAGTGTTTCTTCAGGGTGGTGGAGTTCAGTGAGAAATTCTGGTCAGCACCTGTAGTGTTTCTACAGGGTGGTGGTGTTTAGTGAGATATTATGGCTCAGCCACTGTAGTGTTTCTGGCAGGGCGGTGGAGTTCAGTGAGATATTCTGGTCAGCCCCTGTAGTGTTTCTACAGGGTGGTGGAGTTCAGTGAGATAATCTGGTTCTGCCCCTATAGTGTTTCTACAGGGTAGTGGAGTTTAGTGACATAATATGGCTCAGGCCCAGTAGTGTTTCTACAGGGCTGTTTAGTTAAGTGAGATATTCTGACTCCGCCCCTGTAGTGTTTCTACAGGGCGGTGGGGTTTAGTGAGATATTCTGGCTCAGCCCCTGTGTTGTTTCTACAGGGCGGTGGAGTTCAGTGAGATATTCTGGCTCAGCCCCTGTAGAGTTTCTACAAGGCGGTGTAGTTTAGTAAGATATTCTTGCTCAGCCACTGTAGTTTTTGACAGGGCGGTGGGGTTTAGTGAGATATTCTGGCTCAGCCCCTGTAGTGTTTCTACAAGGTGGTGGTGTTGAGTGAGATATTCTTGCTCGGCTCCAGTAGGGTTTCTGAGAGGGTGGCGTGGTACTGTGAGATATTCTGGCTCAGCCCCTGTAGTGTTTCTGACAGGGCGGTGGAGTTCAGTGAGATATTCTAGCTCAGACTCTGTAGTGTTTCTACAGGGCGGTGGAATTCAGTGAGATATTCTGGCTCAGCCCCTGTAGTGTTTCTGACAGGACAATGGAGTTCAGGGAGATATTATGGCTCAGCCCCTGTAGTGTTTCTACAGGGCTGTGGTTTTTTGAGTGAGATATTATGGCTCAGCCCCTGTAGTGTTTCTACAGGGCTGTGGTTTTTTGAGTGAGATATTCTGGCTCAGCCCCAGTAGTGTTTCTGAGAGGGCGGCAGAGTTCAGTGAGATATTCTGGCTCAGCCCCTGTAGTGTTTTTGACAGGATAGTGGAGTTCAGTGACATATTCTGGCTCAGCCCCGTAGTCTTTCTACAGGCCGGTGGAGTTCATTGAGATATTCTGGCTCAGCCCCTGTAGTGTTTGACAGGACGCTGGAGTTCAGTGAGACATTCTGGCTCAGCCCCTGTAGTGTTTCTGACAGGGCGGTGGAGTTCAGTGAGATATTCTGGCTCTGCCCCTGTTGTGTTTCTGACAGGACGGTGGAGTTCAGTGAGATATTCTGGCTCAGCCCCTGTGGTGTTTCTACAGGACGGTGGAGTTCAGTGAGATATTCTGGATCAGCCCCTGTAGCACCTACACTGCCCTAGCGCATGCATCTACACTGACCTAGCGCACGCGTCTACACTGACCTAGCGCATGCGTCTACACTGACCTAGCACATGCATCTACACTGACCTAGCGCATGCATCTACACTGACCTAGCGCATGCATCTACACTGACCTAGCGCATGCATCTACACTGACCTAGCGCATGCATCTGCACAGACCTAGCGCATACACCTACACAGACCTAGCGCATGCACCTACACTGCCCTAGCGCATGCATCTACACTTCCCTAGCGCATGCATCTACACTGCCCTAGCACATGCATCTACACTGACCTAGCGCATGCATCTACAGTGACCCAGCACATGCACCTACAGTGACCCAGCGCATGCACCTACACAGACATAACACCTGCATCTACAGTGGCCTAGCGCATGCATCTACAGTGGCCTATCGCATGCATCTACAGTGGCCTATCGCATGCATCTACAGTGGCCTAGCCCATGCATCTACACTGGCCTAGCCCATGCATCTACACTGGCCTAGCGCATGCATCTACACTGGCCTAGCGCATGCACCTACACTGACCTAGCGCATGCATCTACACTGACCTAGCGCATGCATCTACACTGACCCAGCGCATGCATCTACACTGACCCAGCGCATGCATCTACACTGACCCAGCGCATGCATCTACACTGACCCAGCGCATGCATCTACACTGACCCAGCGCATGCATCTACACTGACCCAGCGCATGCATCTACACTGACCCAGCGCATGCATCTACACTGACCCAGCGCATGCATCTACACTGACCCAGCGCATGCATCTACACTGACCCAGGGCTTGCACCTACACTGGCCTAGCACATGCACCTACACTGACCTATTGCACACACACACAGTTTATAAGATTTTCCCTCAGTCTACACTCACACGTTGCACTCACAGTTAAGCCTGTCGCATCAGGTACATGTGCACTCATGCCATGCACGCACACACACAACGCAAGACAACAATAGAGTACTGCTGCACTGATTTCTGCAGATAATTCCTGAACACTATTTGCCATTTGCCTGCTCAGCCCCTGTAGTGTTTTTGACAGGACGGTGGAGTTCAGTGAGATATTCTGGCTCCGCCCCTGTAGTGTTTATGACTGGATGCTGGAGTTCAGTGAGATATTCTGGCCCAACCCCTTTAGTGTTTCTGCAGGGCGGTGGAGTTCAGTGAGATATTCTGGTTCAGCTCCTGTCGTGCTTCTAGAGGGCTCTGGTGTTCAGTCAGATACTCTGGCTCAGCCCCTCTAATGTTTCTACAGGGTGGTGGAGTTCAGTGAGATATTCTGGCTCAGCCCCTGTAGTGTTTCTACAGGGAGGTGGAGGTCAGTGAGATATTCTGGCTTTGCCCCTATAGTGTTTTTACAGGGCAGTGGAGTTCAGTGACATAATATGGCTCAGGCCCTGTAGTGTTTCTACAGGACGGTGGAGTTCAATGAGATATTCTGGCTCAGCCCCTGTAGTGTTTCTACAGGGCGGTGGGGTTTAGTGAGATATTCTGGTTCAGCCCCAGTAGGGTTTTTGAGAGGGCGGCGGAGTTCAGTGAGATATTCTGGCTCAGCCCCTGTAGTGTATCTGACAGGGCGGTGGGGTTTAGTGAGATATTCTGGCTCAACCTTTATAGTGTTTCTACAGGGTGGTGTAATTCAGTGAGATATTCTGGTCAGCCCCTGTAGTGTTTCTGACAAGACGATGGAGCTCAGGGAGATATTCTGGCTCAGCCCCAGTAGTGTTCCTACAGGGTGGTGGAATTCAGTGACATATTCTGGATCAGACACTGCAGTGTTTCGACAGCGTGCTGAAGTTCAGTGAGATATTCTGGATCAGCCCCTGTAGTGTTTCTGACAGGGTGGTGAAGTTCAGTGAGATATTCTGGCTCAGCCCCTGTAGTGTTTCTGGCAGGGCGGTGGAGTTCAGTGAGATATTCTGGGTCTGCCACTATATTGTTTCTACAGGGTAGTGGAGTTCAGTGACATAATATGGCTCAGGCCCAGTAGTGTTTCTACAGGGCTGTTTAGTTAAGTGAGATATTCTGGCTCAGCCCCTGTAGTGTTTCTACAGGGTGGTGGAATTCAGTGAGATATTATGGATCAGCCCCTGTAGTGTTCCTACAGAGTGGTGGATTTCAGTGAGATATTCTGGGTCTGCCCCTATAGTGTTTCTACAGGGTAGTGGAATTCAGTGACATATTCTGGCTCAGCCCCCATAGTCTTTCTACAGGCCGGTGGAGTTCATTGAGATATTCAGGCTCAGCCCCTGTAGTGTTTGACAGGACGCTGGAGTTCAGTGAGACATTCTGGCTCAGCCCCTGTAGTGTTTCTGACAGGGCGGTGGAGTTCAGTGAGATATTCTGGCTCTGCCCCTGTTGTGTTTCTGACAGGACGGTGGAGTTCAGTGAGATATTCTGGCCCAACCCCTTTAGTGTTTCTACAGGGCTGTGGAGTTCAGTGAGATATTCTGGGTCAGCTCCTGTAGTGCTTCTACAGGGCTCTGGTGTTCAGTCAGATACTCTGGCTCAGCCCCTGTAATGTTTCTACAGGGTGGTGGAGTTCCGTGAGATATTCTGTCTCAGCCCCTGTGGTGTATCTGACAGGGCGGTGGAGTTCAGTGAGATATTCTGTCTCTGCCTCTGTAGTGTTTCTACAGGCCGGTGGAGTTTAGTAAGATATTCTTGCTCAGCCGCTGTAGTGTTTGACAGGGCAGTCGAGTTCAGTGAGATATTCTGTATCAGCTCCTGTAGTGTTTCTACAGGGTGCATGTGTTCAGTGAGATATTCTGGCTCAAACCCTGTAGAGTTTCTACAGCGCGCTGAAGATCCGTGAGATATTCTGTCTCGGCTGCTGTAGTGTTTCTACAGGGTGGTGGAATTCACTGAGATATTCTGGATCCGCCCCTGTGGTGATCCTACAGGGTGGTGGAATTCAGTGAGCTATTCTGGCTCAGCCCCTGTAGTGTTTCTACAAGGTGGTGGGGTTAAGTGAGATATTCTAGCGCAGCCCCAGTAGTGTTTCTACAGGGCAGTGGAGTTCAATTAGCTATTCTGGCTCAGCCCCTGTAGCGTGTCTACAGAGCGGTGGGGTTTAGTGAGATATTGTGGCTCAGCCCCTGTAGTGTTTCTGAGAGGGCGGTGGAGTTCAGTGAGATATTTTGGCTCCGCCCCTGTAGTGTTTCTAAAGGACAGTGGAGTTCAGTGAGATAGTCTGGCTCAGCTCCTGTAGTATTTCTACAGGACGGTGGAGTTCAGTGAGATATTCTGGCTCAGCGCCTAGTTTTTCCACAGGGCAGTTGAGTTCAGTGAGATATTTTGGCTCAGCCCCTGTAGTGTTTCTAAAGGACAGTGGAGTTCAGTGAGATAGTCTGGCTCAGCCCCTGTAGTGTTTCGGAGAGGGTGCTGGAGTTCAGTGAGATATTCTGGCCCAACCACTTTAGTGTTTCTACAGGGCGGTGGAATTCAGTGAGATATTCTGTGTCAGCTCCTGTAGTGCTTTTACAGGGCTCTGGTGTTCAGTCAGATACTCTGGCTCAGCCCCTGTAATGTTTCTACAGGGAGGTGGAGTTCAGTGAGATATTCTGGCTCTGGCCCTATAGTGTTTCTACAGGGCAGTGGAGTTCAGTGACATAATATGGATCAGGCCCTTTAGTGTTTCTACATGGCGGTGAAGTTCAATGAGAGATTCTGGATCAGCCCCTGTAGTGTTTCTGACAGGACGATGGACTACAGTGAAGTATTCTGGCTCAGACCCTGTAGTGTTTCTACAACGTGGTGGTGATATGTGAGATATTCTGGCTCAGCCCCAGTAGGGTTTCTGAGAGGGTGGCGGAGTTCAGTGAGATATTCTGACTCAGCCCCTTTAGTGTTTATGAGAGGGCGGTGGAGTTCAGTTAGATATTCTGGCTCAGCCCCTGTAGTGTTTCTACAGGGTGGTGGAATTCAGTGAGATATTCTGGATCAGCCCCTGTAGTGTTCCTACAGGGTGGTGGAGTTCAGTGAGATATTCTGGGTCTGCCCTTATAGTGTTTCTACAGGGTAGTGGAGTTCAGTGACATATTCTGGCTCAGCCCCTGTAGTGTTTCTACAAGGTGGTGGTGTTTAGTGAGATATTCTGGCTCAGCCCCTGTAGTGTTTCTACAGGGTGGTGGAATTCAGTGAGATATCCTGGATCAGCCCCTGTAGTGTTCCTACAGGGTGGTGGAGTTCATTGAGATATTCTGGGTCTGCCCCTATAGTGTTTCTACAGGGTAGTGGAGTTCAGTGACATATTCTGGCTCAGCCCCCGTAGTCTTTCTACAGGCCGGTGGAGTTCATTGAGATATTCTGGCTCAGCCCCTGTAGTGTTTGACAGGACACTGGAGTTCAGTGAGGCATTCTGGCTCAGCCCCTGTAGTGTTTCTGACAGGGCGGTGGAGTTCAGTGAGATATTCTGGCTCTGCCCCTGTTGTGTTTCTGACAGGACGGTGGAGTTCAGTGAGATATTCTGGCTCAACCCCTGTAGTATTTCTACATGGCAGTGGGGTTTAGTGAGATATTCTGGCTCAGCCCCTGTAGTGTTTCTGAGAGGGCGGCGGAGTTCAGTGAGATATTCTGACTCAGCCCCTGTAGTGTTTCTACAGGGAGGTGGAGTTCAGTGAGATATTCTGGCTCTGGCCCTATAGTGTTTCTACAGGGCAGTGGAGTTCAGTGACATAATATGGATCAGGCCCTTTAGTGTTTCTACATGGCGGTGAAGTTCAATGAGAGATTCTGGATCAGCCCCTGTAGTGTTTCTGACAGGACGATGGACTACAGTGAAGTATTCTGGCTCAGACCCTGTAGTGTTTCTACAACGTGGTGGTGTTTAGTGAGATATTATGGCTCAGCCCCTGTAGTGTTTCTACAGCGCGGTGGTGATATGTGAGATATTCTGGCTCAGCCCCAGTAGGGTTTCTGAGAGGGTGGCGGAGTTCAGTGAGATATTCTGACTCAGCCCCTTTAGTGTTTATGAGAGGGCGGTGGAGTTCAGTTAGATATTCTGGCTCAGCCCCTGTAGTGTTTCTACAGGGTGGTGGAATTCAGTGAGATATTCTGGGTCTGCCCTTATAGTGTTTCTACAGGGTAGTGGAGTTCAGTGACATATTCTGGCTCAGCCCCTGTAGTGTTTCTACAAGGTGGTGGTGTTTAGTGAGATATTCTGGCTCAGCCCCTGTAGTGTTTCTACAGGGTGGTGGAATTCAGTGAGATATCCTGGATCAGCCCCTGTAGTGTTCCTACAGGGTGGTGGAGTTCATTGAGATATTCTGGGTCTGCCCCTATAGTGTTTCTACAGGGTAGTGGAGTTCAGTGACATATTCTGGCTCAGCCCCCGTAGTCTTTCTACAGGCCGGTGGAGTTCATTGAGATATTCTGGCTCAGCCCCTGTAGTGTTTGACAGGACACTGGAGTTCAGTGAGGCATTCTGGCTCAGCCCCTGTAGTGTTTCTGACAGGGCGGTGGAGTTCAGTGAGATATTCTGGCTCTGCCCCTGTTGTGTTTCTGACAGGACGGTGGAGTTCAGTGAGATATTCTGGCTCAACCCCTGTAGTATTTCTACATGGCAGTGGGGTTTAGTGAGATATTCTGGCTCAGCCCCTGTAGTGTTTCTGAGAGGGCGGCGGAGTTCAGTGAGATATTCTGACTCAGCCGCTGTAGTGTTGCTGAGAGGGTGGTGGAGTTCAGTGAGATATTCTGTCTCAGCCCCTGTAGTGTTTCTGAGAGGGCGGTGGAGTTCAGTGAGATATTTTGGCTCCGCCCCCGTAGTGTTTCTAAAGGACAGTGGAGTTCAGTGAGCTAGTCTGGCTCAGCTCCTGTAGTGTTTCTACAGGACGGTGGAGTTCGGTGAGATATTCTGGCTCAGCACCTAGTTTTTCCACAGGGCGGTGGAGTTCAGTGAGATATTCTGGCTCAGCCCCTGTAGTGTTTCTACAGGGTGGTGGAATTCAGTGAGATATTCTGGATTAGCCCCTGTAGTGTTCCTACAGGTTGGGGGAGTTCAGGGAGATATTCCGGCTCAGACCCTTTAGTGTTTCGGACAGGACGGTGGAGTTCAGTGAGAAATTCTGGCTCCGCCCCTGTCGTGTTTACGACAGGACGGTGGAGTTCAGTGAGATATTCTGGCTCAGCCCCTGTAATGTTTTTGACAGGGCAGCGGAGTTCAGTGAGATATTCTGGCTCAGCCCCTGTTGTGTTTCTACAGGGTGGTGGAGTTCAGTGAGATAGTCTGGCTCAGCCCCTGTAGTGTTTTTGACCGGACGGTGGAGTTCAGTGAGATATTCTGGCTCAGCCCCTGTTGTGTTTGTACAGGGCAGTCGAGTTCAGTGAGATATTCTGGGGCAGCTCCTGTAGTGTTTCTACAGGGCGCTGGTGTTCAGTGAGATACTCTGGCTCAGCCCCTTTAGTGTTTCTTCAGGGCGGTGGAGATCCATGATATATTCTGTCTCAGCCCCTCTAGTGTTTGACAGGGCAGTCGAGTTCAGTGAGATATTCTGGTTCAGCCCCTGTAGTGTTTCTACAGGGTGGTGGAGTTCCGTGAGATATTCTGTCTCAGCCCCTGTAGTGTTTCTACAGGGTGGTGGAATGCACTGAGATATTCTGGATCAGCCCCGGTAGGGTTTCTACAGGACGGTGGAGTTCAGAGAGATATTCTGGGTCAGCCCCTGTAGTGTTTCTACTGACTGGTGGAGTTCAGTGAGATATTCTGGCTCAGCCCCTGTAGTGTTCCTACAGGGTGGTGGAGTTCAGTGAGATATTCTGGCTCAGCCCCTGTTGTGTTTCTACAGGGTGTTGGAGTTCAGTGAGATATCCTGGCTCAGCGGCTGTAGTGTTTCTACAGGGCGGTGGAGTTTAGTAAGATATTCTGACTCAGCCCCTGTAGTGTTTGACAAGGCAGTCTCATTCAGTGAGATATTCTGGGTCAGCCCATGTAGTGTTTCTACAGAGCAGTGGAGTTCAGTGAGATATTCTGGCTAAGGCGCTGTAGTGTTTCTACAGGGCAGTGGAGTTCAGTGACATAAGATGGCTCAGGCCCTGTAGTGTTTCTACAGGGCAGTGGAGTTGAGTGAGATATGCTGGCTCAGTCCCTGCAGTGTTACTACAGAGGCTGAAGCCAGAATATCTCACTAAACCCCACCGCCCTGTAGAAACACTGCAGGGGCTGAGCCAGAATATCTCACTAAACCCCACCGCCCTGTAGAGTTTCTACAGGACGGTGGAGTTCAGTGAGATATTCTGGCTCAGCCCCTGTAGTGTTTCTACATGGTGGTGGAATTCAGTGAGATATTCTGGATTAGCCCCTGTAGTGTTCCTACAGGGTGGGGGAGTTCTTTTTTTTTTTTTTTTGAATATTTTTATTGAAAGCTTTTTCCCCTTTTCTCCCCAAAGACATGAGCAGGGCACAATAGCATTCAATATAGTACAGCACAGAATCATATATACATATATACACTAGAAATTTATACAAAGAAAAGTGGAAGGGAAAAGATATATATCATGTCAAGTCATAGATAAATTAACCGAAAACGAATCATATATACAATAGAAATATACACTTCAATGCGCTATGTACTCAATTACCCCCCCCAGAAAAGGAAAAAAAGATTAAGATCAATAATCAATCAATAATCAGGACCTTGCTTCCAACGAATGAGGGGCTCCCATATTTGCAGACCAAGTTTCTTGCCTTTTCTCCCCTTCCCCGCATAGATTGCTGATTCTAACTTTTGTGTAGATAATAACTTGCCCAGCCATTGATGGTATGTAGGAGGGTTAGGCTCTAACCACTCCGTGGCCACTAGTAATCTAAAAATGGCCATAGCTACAAATACGAAGTTTTCATTATTCACGTGGGCCTCAGGGTCGACTCCTAATAGTATCACCGCTGGATTTAATTCTATTGTGATTGACAATGCGTTCTGAAAAAATCTCTCAATCTCCCTTTTTGTACTATCTAAGTGTGGGCAAAGTGAAAAGATATGTATTAGGTCCGCCCCCGGGCTACCACATCTAAAGCAAGTGGTTCCCGAGATACCCCCCCATTGAGCAATTTTCCCAGGCGTGTAATACAGATGGAATAAGATCTTATAATGTTGAGCCTGTAAAGATGAAGCACACAATAATTTTCTTCCCATCTCTAATGACTCTGAAAAGATATCACTATTTATATCCAGATCTGCAGCCCACCTATTGACCCATTTCTCCATATTGTCTTTCTTTAATTTTGTCATCTCAGAATAGAATCTCTTTATAGTGCAGTCGGAGCCTATTTCTGTAATATCCATTAATACATTTCTATCGAACCCCGAAGTCCCTCCTCTCTTATTTATTAAACAACTCCTAATTTGGAGATATTTAAAGAAATATTTTGTATCTAAGGCGTATCGAGCCTGTAGTTCTACAAATTGCAAAATACCTTGGGGACCCTGAATGTCTCCAATCTTTCTTATCCCCCGCCTCTCCCAATCTTGGAATACAGCTCCCGAAAAGACCACGCTAGATAGGGAGGGATTATTTTTGAGCCTAGTATAGAAGTTATATTTTCCAATTCCTATCTTTTTCGAAATTCCCTTCCAAACGTTATACGCAGCCATTATAGTCTTAAACCTTGTTCTCTTGTAATAACTTTCCTCATTAAATCTCCAAAAAATATTTTCCACGTTTTGACCCAAAACCAAACCATAAATAGCAAGTGAACCAACAGTATCCCATCCATCAACCTCAGCCCCCCCAACCAATCCCAACATGTTTTGGAATGCAGCAGCCCAGTAGTATACTTTTAAATCTGGCAAAGACCAACCCCCGCGCTCCCGCGGAAGCGACATATATCTCAGTGCCCTCCGAGTCTTTCCTTTAGCCCATATAAAGCGATTGATCATTTGTTCGATTATCTTAAACCACTTATTTTCAAATAAGAGTGGGATTGCCCTAAATATGTACAAAAATTTTGGCAGTATCATTTTAATAATATTAACCCGCCCTACTAATGATAGATGTAGATTTTCATAACGGTCCAAATCCTTCTTCGTTTTTCGTATTATTGGAGCAATATTATTTTCTACCAAATTATTTAAGTCGGCTGTTATATTTATTCCGAGATAGGTCCCTGCCTGAACCACACGATTATCGTCACATATAGTCACTGGATTTTTAATAATCTGGGTCTTGGATGCATTTAAAGCGTACCCCGATATCCGTCCAAATCTACGGGCCTCTTCTTCTATAAAGACAGTTGCCTCCGTGGGGTTTGGTGTTATCACCGCCACGTCATCAGCATAAGACAATATTTTACAAGGTCCCAGCAATGTTGGCATCGGAACTATCTCTAGACAGAGATCTAACTTACGGATCAGGGGGTCCATATACATAGCAAATAATAGGGGGGAGCATGGGCACCCCTGCCGTGTACCCCTTTTAATTGAAAATTGCCCTGTAGTGCCCCCGTTGACTCTTAAAGCCGCAACCGGTTCATTATATAAAGTTTGTAATGCTTTTATAAACCCGCCCCTGAGTCCAGATCTTGCTAAAGTATACCACAGATAGTCCCAGGAGACCCGGTCGAACGCTTTCTCTGCGTCCAAGAGCATTACTGCCATTGGGTCTCCTGTGACCTCGGCGGCATCCAACAGTGTGACTACTTTCCTAGTATGGTGGGTCGTACCTCTACCGGGAATGAAGCCATGCTGATTAGGGCAAACTAAGGCACTTATTACCTCTGCGAATCTCATTGCCAGCGTTTTTGAGTATATTTTAGTATCGTTATTCATTAGTGTAATGGGGCGGTATGACCCGGGCTCGTCGTGTGGCTTGCCTTTTTTCAAAATTAAAACAATGTCGGCCCCCCCCCACGATTTTGGTATAGAATGACCGGCCTGGGCAGATTGAATCACTCTTGTTAGTTCTTGAGACAGCACTCCCCAGAAAGTTTTATAGAATTCTAGAGGTATCTGATCGGGACCAGCAGCCTTTCCTGAAGGAAGTTTACCCATAGCTTCCTTGATCTCTTCCGCATCCATCTGAGTTTCTAGTCTATCTGCTTCCTCATCCGAGATCCTCTCGGTTGGTATATTCTCCAGATAATCCCTAATCTCTTCCTTACTGCAGGGGTATTGAAAATCATAAAGGGTTTGATAGAATTTCCTAAATACTTCCCTAATCTTTTCCGGGTCTTTTTGCAAATTACCATTTCCATCTCTAATCTCCCTAACAGTCCCTGCGGCCGCTATCTGCCTGGTACGCATAGCGAGTACATGCCCAACTTTTTCATTATATTCATAGCACTTCTCCCTTCGAGTTGTATAAATTACTGCCGCTTTTTTTGCCAGATCATCCTCAGCTTCGCTTTTAGCTTTTATTAGATCTAATATATGCTGCTCAACTGGTTCCCCTCTAATAACACCGTTATTAAGTTGTTCTTCTAATTCTAGGACGGCTCTCTCTAACTCTCTTTGCCGAAGCCCTTCCATTTTACGTTTGTAGATACCATAACTACATGTTTCTCCCCGGACACCCGCCTTAAAGGCGTCCCAAATAACCCCCACCGATGCACTTCCTTTATTATGCTCAAAAAACTCGGTGATCCATTTTGACATATGTGAAACATAGTCCTCTTCTATAAGAAGTCTTCTTTCAAAGGTCCATACCCGGTTAGGTCTTATTCTTCCCTTTAACTTTATTGTCAAAATTACTGGGTTGTGGTCACTTAAAATTCTTGGGGGCCTATCGATATTGACTAGTGGTATCAAGCTATTAGAAATCAAAAAGTAATCGAGCCTAACGCAGACTTGATGTGGCGCCGAGTAGTATGTGTATCCTTTCTGTTCTGATCTAAGTGTCCCCCAAACATCGTTCAGGTTATTATTAAGCATGAGATCTGCGAGGGCCTTATATACTCTTTTCTTACGGCCTTTATAACCCCTATTTTGCCCAATTCCTAAGCCGTCTGCCCCATTGATATTCAAATCTCCCCCTATAATAACCTGCGGGGGCCAGGCAGCCAGCTCAGAGTCTAGGAACTGTAATACCTCCGGATCATCCTGCGTAGATCCGTAAACTGACACCATTGTTGTCCAAACACCGTCTATCTCTATCTCTACCATGGCCCATCTTCCCCATTTGTCCTCCAGTTTTCTCCCTATTATCAAGTTCTTACTCCTTGACAAGATAGCAACTCCTCTATTTTTCGCACCTTGTTTAGAGCTGACTATTAGATGAAAACCCAGCTGATTCAGACAATACTCCTGCGTACTCATTATGTGTGTCTCTTGTAAAAAAATAAAATCCACATTCATCTGGCGTAATCGAATTCCTATCTTACACCTTTTATGGACATCATTTAAGCCGCACACATTCCAGGTTACTAACCTAAGTGTCATCTCTGATTTTTCCAGAACCATCAACTGTCTGTTCACTTGTACTCATTAATTTAACAAAAATCATCTTCAATAGGTCTGATATATACAATGTAAGAATATTGGTTTCAATACTCCCTTCCTTACAACTATGCTGCTTTATCACTTTTTCCAACATGCGCCCTACATATCCCCTACAGATTTCGATACCATTGTGCCCTGTCCTTGTATTCACCCTCCCACCCCCCAGAGAGCCCTCCCTCAGAATCCCTCCCCCCCTACGGGCAAATAGGTCCATAAGACCCATGTGTGGCCGGAGCATACCACCGGGTTGTCTCACCCACCCCCCTCCCTGACTTTCCTTAATTATATACATCATTCGGAATGCTCACCAAAGCTCACCCACAAAACAAAAAAGAAAAAAGGAACTAATCATATATGCTATCTCTCAAGATTTCATCTACAGCTACTACCCATTTAAGCGATAGCATTGCATTAAGCATTGTGCTTAAACCATCAGACAACACACCCACATTTCCACAGATATGACAGTATTAGAAAATTCATAGCAGAGTTAAAGAACACCAACATAGAGTCTCAGAAAATAGATATACAACTTAGAAAAAATATACCTTAAACGGAAAAGGAGAGGGTAACTAGAACAATTAGCATGTATAGATAATCTTCATTTAACATTTCAAAGGTGAAGATCTAGTTATTGCTAGCTATACTGCTACCTTACTTTCCTTTTCCATACCGCTCTTACCCTGTCCTCTCCGTTCCCTTTTTTTTCCCCCCTTTTTTTTTTTTTTTTTTTTTTTTCCCCCCCCTTTTTTTCCTCCTTTACTTTTTATGGGGTATGGTTCTGACATATCCAGATTGTGTGTCTTCGATCTCCAAAACATTGCGTTGGGATTTTTGACGACCTCTATTCTCTCTCAAGAAGCTAAGATATTCTTGCGCCATTATTTCTGAATGAAACACTCTAAAGTTACCCTCTAGGCCAACTTTCAGACGTGCAGGGAACAAAAGGAAAGCCTGATAGCCTATATTTTGGAATGGGGTAATGAGCTGCCTCATCCGCCACCTTCTTTCTACGGTGGCGTGGCAGAAATCAGGGCGGGCAAAAAACTCAATTTCCTTATGGGAACGTTTAGAATGAGGTTTTGCCTTGTTAATAATTTCCTCACGCAGAAGAAAATTACCGACATACATCAATATTGCGCGGGGCTTGCCCTGGTTTTCCTTTCGTACCAACGGGAATCGGTGCGCTCTTTGTATCTCGTGTTCCCAGTCCCATGAAGCCAAGTCGGGGAACGCACCTTTCAGCAATTCAATTACGAAGGCTCGCACATCCCCACCCTCTTTTCCCTCTTGAATTCCAATAAGTCTGACATTGTTCCGTCGTTGCCTGTTTTCAAAATCCTCTAGCTTCCAGAGCATGTCAGCAGTTGTCTTGTCCTTATCATCACCAGCGTCTTTCAATTTAACAAAGTCATCTTCCAATTTACTTGTTCTGGCCTCAATCTCAGATACTCTCCCAACCATTTCCTCATACAATTTATTAACTTTATGAAGTGAGGATTGTATCTTTTTATTTGCATGTCTGGCCCTCCTGCTGGCTCGCTGACTCTCAACACGCGCCTCAGTTTGGATCTGTTTTAAAGTTGAGAAGAGAACTTCAAAGTTTGAGGCACCTCTATCGAAGCCCCCCTCAGCTCCCTGAGAGGTAGGTTCCTGAACACCTGTTTCCGTAGTTATAGTTGCCCCAGTCTGAGTTGTACCACACTCAGCTGAGCTATCCCAGATTAGCCTTTTAACAACTGGTTTCGCCTGCCTTCTATGAGGTTCTTTAGATTGATTCAAACGTCTTTGGTTCTCATTTTTCGCCTTGCCCTTATATTTGGAATTTTTGGTTTTTGTGGTCTTTGTGGTCTTTGGCGCCTCTCTTAAGTCTTTTTTTACATTTGGTCTTAACACTTTTTGTACAGTCTCATGCTCCATTGATTCTGTATCAGTTTCTGAACTACTTGAATCATTGTCAGATCCAGATATGCTAGTTTCTGAGCCTGAGCCTGAATATACCACTGAATCTGAGGTACCTGATTCCGAATCCGTCAAAGAAGGACCCGAACCGCTGACTTCGCTTCCATCTAGCTTACCTTCTTCATCCTCTTCATCATCTGCCTCATGATTCCCAGTGAAAAAGATCTCTTCACCAGGTGATGCCAACATTTGTTCAGGAACACATTGCATAACTTTCACATTGCATATGCTTATGTCCCCCAGGCTGTGGTTGTTTACTTCCATCGTGTCCTGTACCTGTATCTGCCGCCCTGTTATAATCCCCATCCCCATTTCCATAACCTGCGTCCCGCCGTTGCCTCCAGGGGGAGGATTGTCCACAAGATTGATCACATCATTACTCACATCAGGATCGCACTGCCCAATCGTAGTGGAGTCTGTAGGCACAGCTTTAAGCCTATTTCCCCCTTCTGTTACATCCACACGGAGCTCCTGGCCCTTTAAATCTATGGCCACGCCCCCTGCTACTGCCGCTGAAAGGGCGTCCTCTCCCGCGGGATCTGTAATATCATTTTGCCCAGTGAGAGGCACTAGGAAGCTGGCTATGATCCCGGTGCTCCCTGCACCATCAGTAGCGACCTCCAAGGCTCCAGCGGCAGCGGCGGGACCCACAGTGGCGGGTCCGGCAATTTCCACATCTACACGACCCAGCCTCCTTCCGCATAGAGCAGCCAACGTGGGAACGACAGCATGCTCCTCCACCGTCTGCACACCCACCACGGCTCCCGCAGGTATGAAGGACTCCACTATAGTGGTTTGCCGGTAAACCGTTTCCTTTCCGCACGTCTCAACCGGCTTTAAGTCAGGATATCCTTTGCGGGTTCGTGTGCTTTCCGCTTTTCCCGCTCTGGTTGTGGCCCTTTCCCGCAGCTTCCGTGCTTTGGCTTCTTTTGCTTCTTTTGCTGCCTCACGCCTCATCTGTGCTTTAGTCCTTGATTTTGCTCTCAGGCTGGAGGCTGAGGCTCCGAGTCCATCTGCCGACGTTTCCTCCTCCTCCGAGGGGACTGGATCATGACTTTGTTTGCTAATACGGTATATTTTAGGCGCCATCGCTCTGTAGTAGTAAGAGCGTCCCGCCTGAAATGACCTTGCGATTAGGGCAGTGAGGGATTCCAGTAGAGCTTTTCCCTTGATCTGCTCCCTGACCAGCGGGGAATCCTTTAGTAAAGAAGGCAAGTCCGCCAGAAGTCCAAACATCGCACCCACGAACAGTAGGAGATATATCGCTGAGTTATGTTGCTGAGTAGATTGCTACATATTATGTGGCACGCCCAGTTCCTTTTAGCAATAAATGACAGTGGTGAGCATCCATTCCATCAAACCGTCTCAGGAGCAGGGTAGGGTGCGACCTTTCCCTACGGTGTCTCGGCAGCCATCTTGCCCCTCGGGCGGGGGAGTTCAGTGAGATATTCTGGCTCAGACCCTGTAGTGTTTCTACAGGGTGGTGGAGTTCATTTGAGATATCCTGGCTCAACAGCTGAAGTGTTTCTACAGGGCGGTGGAGTTCAGTGAGATATTCTGGCTCGGCCCCTGTTGTGTTTCTACAGGGTGGTGGAATTAAGTGAGATATTCTGACTCTGACCATGTAGTGTTTCTAAAGGGCGGTGGAGTTCAGTGAGATATTCTGGCTCAGCCCCTGTTGTGTTTCTACAGGGTGGTGGAATTAAGTGAGATATTTTGACTCTGACCATGTAGTGTTTCTAAAGGGCGGTGGAGTTCAGTGAGATATTCTGGTTCAGCCCCTGGAGTGTTTCTGACAGGACAGTGAAGGTCAGTGAGATATTCTGGCTCAGCCCCTGTTGTGTTTCTACTGGGCGGTGGAGTTCAGTGTGATGTTCTGGATCAGCCCATGTAGTGTTTGTCAGGGTGGTGGAATTCAGTGAGATATTCTGGCTCAGCCCCAGTAGGGTTTCTGAGAGGGCGGCGGAGTTCAGTGAGATATTCTGGCTCAGCACCTCCAGTGTTTCTACAGGGTGGTGGAGTTCATTTGAGATATCCTGGCTCAACAGCTGAAGTGTTTCTACAGGGCGGTGGAGTTCAGTGAGATATTCTGGCTCTGCCTCTATAGTGTTTATACAGGGCAGTGGAGTTCACTGACATAAGACGGCTCTGGCCCTGTAGTGTTTCTACAGGGCGGTGAAGTTGAGTGAGATATTCTGGTTCAGCCCCTGTAGTGTTTCTACAGGGCGGTGGGGTTTAGTGAGATTTTCTGGCTCAGCCTCTGTAGTGTTTCTACAGGGCGGTGGAGTTCAGTGACATAATATGGCTCAGGCCCTGTAGTGTTTCGTAGAGTGTGGTGGAGTTCAATGAGATATTCTGGCTCAGCCCCTGTAGTGTTTCTACAGGGCGGTGGAGTTCAGTGAGATATTCTGGCTATGGCGCTGTAGTGTTTCCACAGGGTGGTGGAGTTCAGTGAGATATTCTTGCTCTGCCCCTATAGCGTTTCTACAGGGCAGTGGAGTTCATTGACATAATATGGCTCAGTCCCTGTAGTATTTCTACAGGACGGTGGAGTTCAATGAGATATTCTGGCTCAGCCCCTGTAATGTGTTTCTACAGGGCGGTGGAATTCAGTGAGATATTCTGGATCAGACCCTGTAGTGTTTCTACAGGGTGGTGGATTTCAGTGAGATATTCTGGATCAGACCCTGTACTGTTTCTACAAGGTGGTAGGGTTAAGTGAGATATTATAGCTCAGCCCCTGTAGTGTTTCTGGAAGGACGGTGGAGTTCAGTGAGATATTCTGGCTCAGCCCCTGTAGTTTCTGGCAGGACGATGGAGTTCAGTGAGATATTCTGGCTCAGCCCCTGTAGTGTTTCTGGCAGGGCGGTGGCAGTGAGATATTCTTGCTCAGCCCCTGTAGTGTTCCTACAGGGTGGAGGAGTTCAGTGAGATATTCTGGTCAGCCCCTGTAGTGTTTCTACAGGACGGTGGAGTTCAGTGGGATATTCTGGCTCTGCCTCTATAGTGTTTATACAGGGCAGTGGAGTTCAGTGACATAAGACGGCTCAGGCCCTGTAGTGTTTCTACAGGGCGGTGAAGTTGAGTGAGATATTCTGGTTCAGCCCCTGTAGTGTTTCCACAGGGTGGTGGAGTTCAGTGAGATATTCTTGCTCTGCCCCTATAGCATTTCTACAGGGCAGTGGAGTTCATTGACATAATATGGCTCAGTCCCTGTAGTATTTCTACAGGACGGTGGAGTTCAATGAGATATTCTGGCTCAGCCCCTGTAGTGTTTCTACAGGGCCGTGGGGTTTAGTGAGATATTCTGTCTCAGCCCCTGTAGTGTTTCTACAGGGCGGTGTTGATATGTGAGATATTCTGGCTCAGCCCCAGTAGGGTTTCTGAGAGGGCGGCGAAGTTCAGTGAGATATTCTGGCTCAGACCCTTTAGTGTTTCTACAGGACAGTGGATTTCAGTGAGATATTCTGGCTCAGCCCCTGTGGTGTGTCTGACTGGGTGGTGGAGTTCAGTGAGATATTCTGGCTCAGCCCCTATAGAGTTTCTACAGGGTGCTGGTGTTCAGTGAGATATTCTGGCTCAGCCCCTATAGAGTTTCTACAAGGTGCTGGTGTTCAGTGAGATATTCTGGAACAGCCCCTGAAGTGTTTCTGACATGACGGTGGAGTTCAGTGAGATATTCTGGCTCAGACGCTGTGGTGTTTCTGACATGATGGTGGAGTTCAGTGAGTTATTCTGTCTCAGCCCCTGTAGTGTTTCTGACAGGACGGTGGAGTTCAGTGAGATATTCTGGATCAGACCCTGTAGTGTTTCTGACAGGACGGTGGAGTTCAGTGTGATATACTGGCTCAGCCCCTGTAGTATTTCTGACAGGGTGGTGGAGTTCAGTGAGATATTCTGGCTCAGCCCCTGTAGTGTTTCTACAGGGCGGTGGAGTTCAGTGAGATATTCTGGCTCTCAGCCCCTGTAGTGTTTCTACAGGCCAGTGGAGTTCAGTGACATATTCTGTCTCAGCCCCTGTAGTGTTTCTGACAGGACGGTGGAGTTCAGTGAGATATTCTGGCTCAGCCCCAGTAGGGTTTTGAGAGGGCGGCGGAGTTCAGTGAGATATTCTGGCTCAGCCCCTGTAGAGTTTCTACAGGGCGGTGGAGTTCAGTGACATAATATGGCTCAGGCCCTGTAGTGTTTCTACGGGGATGTGAAGTGAAGTGAGATATTCTGTCTTAGCCCCTGTAGTATTTCTATAGGGCAGTGGTGGTAAGTGAGATATTCGGGCTCAGCCCCAGTAGGGTGTTGAGAGGGCGGCGGAGTTCAGTGGGATATTCTGGCTCAGCCCCTGTAGATTTTCTACAGGGCGGTGGAGTTCAGTGAGACATCCTGGCTCAGCCCCTGTTGTTTTTCTACAAGCCAGT
Source organism: Lissotriton vulgaris (assembly GCF_964263255.1). Classification (NCBI taxonomy): domain Eukaryota; kingdom Metazoa; phylum Chordata; class Amphibia; order Caudata; family Salamandridae; genus Lissotriton; species Lissotriton vulgaris. The sequence goes on along the minus strand of NC_141696.1, from coordinate 779,323,709 downwards.
TGAGTTCAGTGAGATATTCTGGCTCAGCCCCTGTAGTGTTTCTACAGGACGGTGGAGTTCTGTGTGATGTTCTGGATCAGCCCCTGTAGTGTTTCTACTGGACGGTGGAGTTCAGTGAGATATTCTGGCTCAGCCCCTGTAGTGTTTGTCAGGGTGGTGGAATTCAGTGAGATATTCTGGCTCAGCCCCTGTAGTGTTTCTACTGGACGGTGGAGTTCTGTGTGATGTTCTGGATCAGTCCCTATAGTGTTACTACAGGGCAGTGGAGTTCAGTGACATATGGCTTAGGCCCTGTAGTGTTTCTACGGGCTGTGAAGTTAAGTGAGATATTCTGGCTCTGCCCCTGTAGTGTTTCTACGCGGCGGTGGTGATATGTGAGATATTCTGGCTCAGCCCTGGTAGGGTGTCTGAGATGGCGGCGGAGTTCAGTAAGATATTCTCGCTCAGCCCCTGTAGTGTTTCTACAGGGCGGTGGAGTTCAGTGAGATATTCTGTATCAGCTCCTGTAGTGTTTCTACAGGGCGCTGGTGTTCAGTGAGATATTCTGGCTCAGACCCTGTAGTTTTTCTTCAGGGCGGTGGAGATCCGTGAGATATTCTCTCTCAGCCCCTGTAGTGTTTCTGACAGGACGGTGGAGTTCAGTGAGATATTCTGGCTCAGCCCCTGTAGTGTTTCTACAGGACGGTGGAGTTCAGTGAGATATTCTGGCTCAGCCCCTGTAGTGTTCCTACAGGGTGGAGGAGTTCAGTGAGATATTCTGGTCAATTCCTGTAGTGTTTCTACAGGATGGTGGAGTTCAGTGAGATATTCTGGCTCAGCACCTCCAGTGTTTCTACAGGGCGGTGGAGTTCAGTGAGATATTCTGGCCAGGCCCGTGTAGTATTTCTACAGGGCGGTGGAGTTTAGTAAGATATTCTGACTCGGCCCCTGTAGTGATTGACAGGGCAGTCGCGTTCAGTGAGATATTCTGGCTCAGCCCCTGTAGTGTTTCTACAGGGCGGTGGAGTTCAGTGAGATATTCTGGCTCTGCCTCTATAGTGTTTCTAGAGGGCAGTGGAGTTCAGTGACATAAGATGGCTCAGGCCCTGTAGTGTTTCTACAGTGCGGTGGAGTTCAGTGAGATATTCTGGCTAAGGCGCTGTAGTGTTTCTACAGGGTGGTGGAGTTCAGTGAGATATTCTTGCTCTGCCCCTATAGCGTTTCTACGGATGTATGATGTTACAACGCGTACTTTTAGCACCCATACCATTACAACGGATTTTTTACAACGCAGGTCATTTTACAACGGATATCATTACAACGCAAAAAACTACAACGCACATACTATTACAACGCATACCATTACAACGTAAGTATAGGTAAGTATATGATAATAATATATAATTTTAAAATATGTTGTAAATATGTATTATTTTTTATTTAATTTAATTATTTGTTATATATTATTTTAATAAAATTATTAATGAAATTAATTTTAATTTTTTAATTTGTAAAAATAGGTTAAAAATACCCCTCTACCCCAAAACCCAAACCCAGTCCTAAAACCTAAAAATACCCCTGTACCCCAAAACCCAAACCCAACCCTAAAACCTAAAAATACCCCTGTACCCCAAAACCCAGCCCTAAAACCTAAAAATACCCCTGTACCCCAAAACCCAACCCTAAAACCTAAAAATACCCCTGTACCCCAAAACCCAAACCCAACCCTAAAACCTAAAAATACCCCTGTACCTCAAAACCCAAACCCAACCCTAAAACCTAAAAATACCCCTGTACCCCAAAACCCAATGTTTATAAAAAAAGATAAACTTACCTATAATTATACTTATGATGTAATGGTATGCGTTGTAATAGTATGTGCGTTGTAGTGTAATGTGATGTAAAGGTATCCGTTGTAAAATGACCTGCGTTGGATTAGTATCCGTTGTAATGGTAATACGTTGTAAAAAATCCGTGGTAACAGTTGCATACCGTTTCTACAGGGTGGTGGAGTTCAGTGACCTAATATGGCTCAGGTCCTGTAGTATTTCTACAGGACGGTGGAGTTCAATGAGATATTCTGGCTCAGCCCCTGTAGTGTTTCTACAGGGCCGTGGGGTTTAGTGAGATATTCTGGCTCAGCCCCTGTAGTGTTTCTACAGGGCCGTGGGGTTTAGTGAGATATTCTGGCTCAGCCCCAGTAGGGTTTCTGAGAGGGCGGCAGAGTTCAGTGAGATATTCTGGCTCAGCCCCTTTAGGGTTTCTGACAGGGCGGCAGAGTTCAGTGAGATATTCTGGCTCAGACCCTTTAGTGTTTCTACAGGACAGTGTATTTCAGTGAGATATTCTGGCCCAGCCCCTGTGGTGTATCTGACTGGGTGGTGGAGTTCAGTAAGATATTCTGGCTCAGCCCCTATAGAGTTTCTACAGGGCGGTGGAGTTTAGTAAGATATTCTGGCGCAGCCCCTGTACTGTTTCTACAGGGTGGTGGAATTCAGTGAGATATTCTGGATCAGCCCCTGTAGTGTTTCTACAGGACGGTGGGGTTCAGTGAGATATTCTGGGTCAGCCCCAGTAGTGTTTTTTCAGGGCGGTGGAGTTCCGTGAGATATTCTGTCTCCACCTTGTAGTGTTTGACAGGGCAGTCGAGTACAGTGAGATATTCTGGCTCAGAACCTGTAGTGTTTCTGACAGAACGGTGGAGTTCAGTGTGATATACTGGCTCAGCCCCTGTAGTATTTCTGACAGGGCGGTTAATTTCAGTGAGATATTCTGGCTCAGCCCCTGTAGTGTTTGTCAGGGTGGTGGAGTTCAGTGAGATATTCTGGCTCAGCCCCTGTTGTGTTTCTACAGTGTGGTGGAGTTCAGTGACATATTCTGGCTCAGCCCCTGTAGTGTTTCTACTGGGCGGTGGAGTTCAGTGAGATATTCTGGCTAAGGCGCTGTAGTGTTTCTACAGGGTGGTGTAGTTCAGTGAGATATTCTGGCTCTGCCTCTATAGTGTTTCTACAGGGCAGTGGAGTTCAGTGACATAAGATGGCTCAGGCCCTGTAGTGTTTCTACAGGGCAGTGAAGTTGAGTGAGATATACTGTCTCAGCCCCTGTAGTGTTTCTACAGGGCGGTGGGGTTTAGTGAGATATTCTGGCTCAGCCTCTGTAGTGTTTCTACAGGGTGGTGGAGTTCAGTGACATAATATGGCTCAGGCCCTGTAGTGTTTCTGAGAGGGCGATGGAGTTCAGTGAGTTATTCTGGCTCCGCCTCTGTAGTGTTTGTACATGGTGGTGGAGTTCAGTGACATAATATGGCTCAGGCCCTGTAGTGTTTGGGAGGGCGATGGAGTTCAGTGAGATATTCTGGCTCAGCCCCTGTAATGTTTTTGACAGGGCGGTGGAGATCAGTGAGATATTCTGGCTCAGCCCCTGTTGTGTTTTGACAGGGCAGTGGAGTTCAGTGAGATATTCTGGTTTAGCCCCTGTAGTGTTTCTACTCGGCGGTGGTGATAAGTGAGATATTCGGGCTCAGCCCCAGTAGGGTTTTCTGAGAGGGCGGTGGAGTTCAGTGAGATATTCTGGTTCAGACCCTCTAGTGTTTCTACAGGGCGGTGGAGTTCAGTGAGATATCCTGGCTCAGCCCTTGTAGAGTTTCTGGCAGGACGGTGTAATTCAGTGAGATATTCTGGGTCAGCTCCTGTAGTGTTTCTAAGGGCGCTGGTGTTCAGTGAGATGCTCTGGCTCAGCCCCTGTAGTTTTTCTACAGGGTGGTGGAGTTCAGTGAGATATTCTGGCTCAGCCCCTGTAGTGTTTACAACAGGACGGTGGAGTTCAGTGAGCTAGTCTGACTCAGCCCCTGTAGTGTTTTTACAGACCTCTGAAGTTCAGTGAGATATTCTGGCTCAGCCCCTGTAGTGTTTCTACAGGGTGGTGGAGTTCAGTGAGATATTCTGGCCCAGCCCCTCTAGTGTTTCTACAGGGTGGTGGAGTTCAGTGAGATTTTCTGGCTCAGCCCTTGTAGAGTTTCTACAGGGCGGTGGAGTTCAGTAAGATATTCTCGCTCAGCCCCTGTAGTGTTTCTACAGGCCAGTGGAGTTCAGTGAGATATTCTGGCCCAGCCCCTCTAGTGTTTCTACAGGGTGGTGGAGTTCAGTGAGATTTTCTGGCTCAGCCCTTGTAGAGTTTCTACAGGGCGGTGGAGTTCAGTAGGATATTCTCGCTCAGCCCCTGTAGTGTTTCTACAGGGCAGTGGAGTTCAGTGAGATATTCTGTATCAGCTCCTGTAGTGTTTCTACAGGCTGCTGGTGTTCAGTGAGATATTCTGGCTCGGCCCCTGTAATGTTTTTGACAGGGCGGCGGAGTTCAGTGAGATATTCTGGCTCAGCCCCTATTGTGTTTCTACAGGGAGGTGGAGTTCAGTGCGATATCCTGGCTCAGCCCTTGTAGAGTTTCTGGCAGGACGGTGGAATTCAGTGAGATATTCTGGGTCAGCTCCTGTAGTGTTTCTACAGGGCGCTGGTGTTCAGTGAGATACTCTGGCTCAGCCCCTGAAGTGTTTCTGACAGGATGGTGGAGTTCAGTGAGATATTCTGTCTCAGCCCCTGTAGTGTTTCTGACAGGACGGTGGAGTTCAGTGAGATATTCGGGCTCAGCCCTAGTAGGGTTTTGAGGGGGCGGCGGAGTTCAGTGAGATATTCTGGCTCAGCCCCTGTAGAGTTTCTACATGGCGGTGGAGTTCAGTGAGATATTCTGGCTCAGCCCCTGTAGAGTTTCTACATGGCGGTGGAGTTCAGTGAGACATCCTGGCTCAGCCCCTGTTGTGTTTTTACAAGCCAGTGGAGTTCAGTGAGATATTCTGGCTCAGCCCCTGTAGTGTTTCTACAGGGCGGTGGAGTTCGGTGAGATATTTTGGATCAGACCCTGTAGTGTTTCTGACAGGACAGTGGAGTTCAGTGAGATATTCTGTATCAGCTCCTGTAGTGTTTCTACAGGCTGCTGGTGTTCAGTGAGATATTCTGGCTCGGCCCCTGTAATGTTTTTGACAGGGCGGCGGAGTTCAGTGAGATATTTTGGATCAGACCCTGTAGTGTTTCTACAGGGCAGTGGAGTTCAGTGAGATATTCTGTATCAGCTCCTGTAGTGTTTCTACAGGCTGCTGGTGTTCAGTGAGATATTCTGGCTCGGCCCCTGTAATGTTTTTGACAGGGCGGCGGAGTTCAGTGAGATATTCTGGCTCAGCCCCTATTGTGTTTCTACAGGGAGGTGGAGTTCAGTGCGATATCCTGGCTCAGCCCTTGTAGAGTTTCTGGCAGGACGGTGGAATTCAGTGAGATATTCTGGGTCAGCTCCTGTAGTGTTTCTACAGGGCGCTGGTGTTCAGTGAGATACTCTAGCTCAGCCCCTTTAGTGTTTGTCAGGGTGTTGGAATTCAGTTAGATATTCTGGATCCACCCCTGTGGTGTTCCTACAGGGTGGTGGAATTCAGTGAGATATTCTGGATCAGACCCTGTAGTGTTTCTACAGGGTGGTGGAATTCAGTGAGCTATTCTGGCTCAGCCCCTGTACTGTTTCTACAAGGTGGTAGAGTTAAGTGAGATATTATAGCTCAGCCCCTGTAGTGTTTCTGGAAGGGAGGTGGAGTTTGTTGAGATATCCTGGCTCAGCCCCTGTAGTGTTTCTGGCAGGGCGGTGGCAGTGAGATATTCTGGCTCAGCCCCTGTGGTGTTTCTGGCAGGGCGGTGGCAGTGAGATATTCTGGCTCAGCCCCTGTAGTGTTTCTACAGGACGGTGGAGTTCAGTGAGATATTCTGGCTCAGCACCTCCAGTGTTTCTACAGGGCGGTGGGGTTTAGTGAGATTTTCTGGCTATGGCGCTGTAGTGTTTCTACAGGGTGGTGGAGTTCAGTGAGATATTCTTGCTCTGCCCCTATAGCGTTTCTACAGGGCAGTGGAGTTCAGTGACATAATATGGCTCAGTCCCTGTAGTATTTCTACAGGACGGTGGAGTTCAGTGAGATATTCTGGCTCAGCCCCTGTAGTGTTTCTGGCAGGGCAGTGGCAGTGAGATATTCTGGCTCAGCCCCTGTAGTGTTTCTACAGGGCGGTGGAGTTCAGTGAGATATTCTGGCCAGGCCCGTGTAGTATTTCTACAGGGCGGTGAAGTTTAGTAAGATATTCTGACTCAGCCCCTGTAGTGTTTGAAAGGGCAGTCGCGTTCAGTGAGATATTCTGGCTCTGCCCCTATAGTGTTTCTACAGGGCAGTGGAGTTCAGTGACATAAGATGGCTCAGGCCCTGTAGTGTTTCTACAGGGCGGTGAAGTTGAGTGAGATATTCTGGTTCAGCCCCTGTAGTGTTTCTACAGGGCGGTGGGGTTTAGTGAGATTTTCTGGCTCAGCCTCTGTAGTGTTTCTACAGGGCAGTGAAGTTCAGTGAGGTATTCTGGCTCAGCCCCTGTAGTGTTTCGTACTGTGTGGTGGAGTTCAATGATATATTCTGGCTCAGCCCCTGCAGTGTTTCGTACAGTGTGGTGGAGTTCAATGAGATATTCTGGCTCGGCCCCTGTATTGTTTCTACAGGGTGGTGGAGTTCAGTGAGATATTCTTGCTCTGCCCCTATAGCGTTTCTACAGGGCAGTGGAGTTCAGTGACATAATATGGCTCAGTCCCTGTAGTATTTCTACAGGATGGTGGAGTTCAATGAGATATTCGGGCTCAGCCACTGTAGTGTTTCTACAGGCTGGTGGAGTTCAGTGATATATTCTGGCTCAGGCCCTGTAGTGTTTCTACAGGACAGTGGATTTCAATGAGATATTCTGGCTCAGCCCCTGTGGTGTATCTGAGTGGGTGGTGGAGTTCAGTGAGATATTCTGGCTCAGCCCCTATAGAGTTTCCACATGGCGGTGGAGTTTAGTAAGATATTCTTGCTCAGCCCCTGTAGTGTTTCTACAGGGTGCTGGTGTTCAGTGAGATATTCTGGAACAGCCCCTGAAGTGTTTCTGACAGGACGGTGGAGTTCAGTGAGATATTCGGGCTCAGCCCTAGTAGGGTTTTGAGGGGGCGGCGGAGTTCAGTGAGATATTCTGGCTCAGCCCCTGTAGAGTTTCTACATGGCGGTGGAGTTCAGTGAGACATCCTGGCTCAGCCCCTGTTGTGTTTCTACAAGCCAGTGGAGTTCAGTGAGATATTCTGGCTCAGCCCCTGTAGTGTTTCTACAGGGCGGTGGAGTTCGGTGAGATATTTTGGATCAGACCCTGTAGTGTTTCTGACAGGACAGTGGAGTTCAGTGAGATATTCTGGCTCAGCTCCTGTAGTGTTTCTACAGGGCGGTGGAGTTCAGTGAGATATTCTGGCTCAGCCCCTGTAGTGTTTCTACAGGCCGGTGGAGTTCAGTGAGATATTCTGGCCCAGCCCCTCTAGAGTTTCTACTGGGCGTTGGAGTTCAGTGAGATATTCTGGCTCAGCCCCTGTAGTGTTTCTGACAGGACAGTGAAGGTCAGTAAGATATTCTGGCTCAGCCCCTGTAGTGTTTCTACAGGCCGGTGGAGTTCAGTGAGATATTCTGGCTCAGCCCCTGTAGTGTTTTTGACAGGACGGTGGAGTTCAGTGAGATATTCTGGCTCAGCCCCTGTAGTGTTTCTACTGGGCGGTGGAGTTCAGTGAGATATTCTGGCTCAGCCCCTGTAGTGTTTCTACTGGGCAGTGGAGTTCAGTGACATAATATGGCTCAGGCCCTGTAGTGTTTCTACGGGGCTGTGAAGTGAAGTGAGATATTCTGTCTTAGCCCCTGTAGTGTTTCTACAGGGCGGTGGTGATAAGTGAGATATTCAGGCTCAGCCCCAGTAGGGTGTTGAGAGGGGGGCGGAGTTCAGTGGGATATTCTGGCTCAGTCCCTGTATATTTTCTACAGGGCGGTGGAGTTCAGTGAGATATTCTGGCTCAGCCCCTGTACTGTTTCTACAGGCCGGGGGAGTTCAGTGAGATATTCTGGCCCAGCCCCTGTAGTGTTTCTACAGGGTGGTGGAGTTCAGTGAGATATTCTGGTTCAGCCCCTGTAGTGTATCTGACAGGACAGTGAAGGTCAGTGAGATATTCTGGCTCAGCCCCTGTAGTGTTTCTACTGGGCGGTGGAGTTCTGTGTGATGTTCTGGATCAGCCCCTGTAGTGTTTGTCAGGGTGGTGGAATTCAGTGAGATATTCTGGGTCTACCCCTATAGTGTTTCTACAGGGCAGTGGAGTTCAGTGACATAATATAGCTTAGGCCCTGTAGTGTTTCTACGGGGCTGTGAAGTTAAGTGAGGTATTCTGACTCCGCCCCTGTAGTGTTTCTACAGGGCGATGGGTTTTAGTGAGATATTCTGGCTCAGACCCTGTAGTGTTTCTACAGGGCAGTGGAGTTCAGTGAGATATTCTGGCTCAGCCCCTGTATTATTTCTGACAGGGTGGTGGAGTTCAGTGAGATATTCTGGCTCCGCCCCTGTAGTGTTTCTACAGGCCGGTGGAGTTCAGTGAGATATTCTGGCTCAGCCCCTGTAGTGTTTCTGACAGGACAGTGAAGGTCAGTAAGATATTCTGGATCAGCCCCTGTATTATTTCTGACAGGGTGGTGGAGTTCAGTGAGATATTCTGGCTCCGCCCCTGTAGTGTTTCTACAGGCCGGTGGAGTTCAGCGAGATATTCTGGCCCAGCCCCTGTAGTGTTTCTACAGGGCGGTGGAGTTCAGTGAGATATTCTGGCTCAGCCCCTTTAGGGGTTTTGACAGGGCAGTGGTGTTTAGTGAGATATTCTGTCTTAGCCCCTGTAGTGTTTCTACAGGGCGGTGGTGATAAGTGAGATATTCAGGCGCAGCCCCAGTAGGGTTTCTGAGAGGGTGGCGGAGGTCAGTGAGAAATTCTGGCTCAGCCCCTGTAGAGTTTCTGAGAGGGCGGTGGAGTTCAGTGAGAAATTCTGGCTCAGACCCTGTAGTGTTTCTACAGGGCAGTGGAGTTCAGTGAGATATTCTGGATCAGCCCCTGTAGTGTTTCTACAGGACAGTGGAGTTCAGTGAGATATTCTGGCTCAGCCCCTGTAGTGTTTCTACAGGGTGCTGGTGTTCAGTGAGATATTCTGGAACAGCCCCTGAAGTGTTTCTGACAGGATGGTGGAGTTCAGTGAGATATTCGGGCTCAGCCCGAGTAGGGTTTTGAGAGGGCGGCAGAGTTCAGTGAGATATTCTGGCTCAGCCCCTGTTGAGTTTCTACATGGCGGTGGAGTTCAGTGAGACATCCTGGCTCAGCCCCTGTTGTGTTTCTACAAGCCAGTGGAGTTCAGTGAGATATTCTGGCTCAGCCCCTGTAGTGTTTTTAAAGGACAGTGAAGGTCAGTGAGATATTCTGGCTCAGCCCCTGTAGTGTTTCTACTGGGCAGTGGAGTTCAGTGTGATGTTCTGGATCAGCCCCTGTAGTGTTTCTACAGGGTGGTGGTGTTCAGTGAGATACTCTGGCTCAGCCCCTGTAGTGTTTCTACAGGGTGGTGGATTTCACTGAGATATTCTGGGTCTGCCCCTATTGTGTTTCTACAGGGCAGTGGAGATCAGTGACATAATAAGGCTCAGGCCCTGTAGTCTTTCTACGGGGCTATGAAGTTAAGTGAGGTATTCTGACTCTGCCCCTGTAGTGTTTCTACAGGGCGATGGGTTTTAGTGAGATATTCTGGTTCAGCCCCTGTAGTGTTTCTAGTGGGTGGTGGAGTTCAGTGTGATGTTCTGGATCAGCCCCTGTAGTATTTCTGACAGGACGGTAGAGTTCAGTGACATATTCTGGCTCTGCCCCTGTAGTGTTTGTCAGGGTGGTGGAATTCAGTGAGATATTCTGGCTCAGCCCCAGTAGGGTTTCTGAGAGGGCGGCGGAGTTCAGTGAGATATTTCGGCTCAGCCCCTGTATAGTTTCTGAGAGGGCGGTGGAGTTCAGTGAGATATTCTGGCTCAGACCCTGTAGTGTTTCTACAGGGTGGTGGTGTTCAGTGAGATACTCTGGCTCAGCCCCTGTAGTGTTTCTACAGGGTGGTGGAGTTCAGTGAGATATTCTGGCTCAGCCCCTGTAGTGTTTCTACAGGCCGGTGGAGTTCAGTGAGATATTCTGGCCCAGCCCCTCTAGTGTTTCTACTGGGCGTTGGAGTTCAGTGAGATATTCTGGCTCAGCCCCTGTAGTGTTTCAGACAGGACAGTGAAGGTCAGTAAGATATTCTTGCTCAGCCCCTGTAGTGTTTCTACAGGCCGGTGGAGTTCAGTGAGATATTCTGGCTCAGCCCCTGTAGTGTTTCTACTGGGCGGTGGAGTTCAGTGAGATATTCTGGCTCAGCCCCTGTAGTGTTTCTACTGGGCGGTGGAGTTCAGTGAGATATTCTGTCTTAGCCCCTGTAGTGTTTCTACAGGGCGGTGGTGAGAAGTGAGATATTCGGGCTCAGCCCCAGTAGGGTGTTGAGAGGGGGGCGGAGTTCAGTGGGATATTCTGGCTCAGTCCCTGTAGATTTTCTACAGGGCGGTGGAGTTCAGTGAGAAATTCTGGCTCAGACCCTGTAGTGTTTCTACAGGGCGGTGGAGTTCAGTGAGATATTCTGGATCAGCCCCTGTAGTGTTTCTACAGGACAGTGGAGTTCAGTGAGATATTCAGGCTCAGCCCCAGTAGGGTTTCTGAGAGGGTGGCGGAGGTCAGTGAGATATTCTGGCTTAGCCCCTGTAGAGTTTCTGAGAGGGCGGTGGAGTTCAGTGAGAAATTCTGGCTCAGACCCTGTAGTGTTTCTACAGGGCGGTGGAGTTCAGTGAGATATTCTGGATCAGCCCCTGTAGTGTTTCTACAAGGTGGTGGAGTTAAGAGAGATATTCTGGCTCAGCACCTGTAGTGTTTCTGGCAGGACGGGTGGAGTTCAGTGAGATATCCTGGCTCAGCCCCTGTAGAGTTTCTGGCAGGACGGTGGAGTTCAGTGAGACATCCTGGCTCAGCCCCTGTTGTGTTTCTACAAGCCAGTGGAGTTCACTGAGATATTCTGGCTCAGCCCCTGTACTGTTTCTACAGGCCGGGGGAGTTCAGTGAGATATTCTGGCCCAGCCCCTGTAGTGTTTCTACAGGGTGGTGGACTTCAGTGAGATATTCTGGTTCAGCCCCTGTAGTGTATCTGACAGGACAGTGAAGGTCAGTGAGATATTCTGGCTCAGCCCCTGTAGTGTTTGTCAGGGTGGTGGAATTCAGTGAGATATTCTGGCTCAGCCCCAGTAGTGTTTCTACAGGGTGGAGGAGTTCTGTGAGATGTTCTGGATCAGTCCCTGTAGTGTTTCTACAGGGTGGTGGAATTCAGTGGGATATTCTGGGTCTACCCCTATAGTGTTTCTACAGGGCAGTGGAGTTCAGTGACATAATATGGCTTAGGCCCTGTAGTGTTTCTACGGGGCTGTGAAGTTAAGTGAGGTATTCTGACTCCGCCCCTGTAGTGTTTCTACAGGGCGATGGGTTTTAGTGAGATATTCTGGCTCAGACCCTAAAGTGTTTCTACAGGGCAGTGGAGTTCAGTGAGATATTCTGGCTCAGCACCCGTAGTGTTTCTGGCAGGACGGGTGGAGTTCAGTGAGATATCCTGGCGCAGCCCCTGTAGTGTTTCTTCAGGGCGGTGGAGTTCCGTGAGATATTCTGGCTCAGCCCCTGTAGAGTTTTTGAGAGGGCGGTGGAGTTCAGTGAGAAATTCTGGCTCAGACCCTGTAGTGTTTCTACAGGGCGGTGGAGTTCAGTGAGATATTCTGGATCAGCCCCTGTAGTGTTTCTACAGGACAGTGGAGTTCAGTGAGATATTCTGGCTCAGCCCCTGTAGTGTTTCTACAAGGTGGTGGAGTTCCGTGAGATATTCTGGCTCAGCCCCTGTAGAGTTTCTGAGAGGGCGGTGGAGTTCAGTGAGAAATTGTGGCTCAGACCCTGTAGTGTTTCTACAGGGCGGTGGAGTTCAGTGAGATATTCCGGCTCAGCACCTGTAGTGTTTCTGGCAGGACGGTGGAGTTCAGTGAGATATTCTGGCTCAGCCCATGTAGTGTTTCTTCAGGATGATGGGTTTTAGTGAGATATTCTGGCTCAGACCCTGTAGTGTTTCTACAGGGCAGTGGAGTTCAGTGAGATATTCAGGCTCAGCCCCAGTAGGGTTTCTGAGAGGGTGGCGGAGGTCAGTGAGATATTCTGGCTCAGACCCTGTAGTGTTTCTACAGGGCGGTGGAGTTCAGTGAGATATTCTGGCTCAGCACCCGTAGTGTTTCTGGCAGGACGGGTGGAGTTCAGTGAGATATCCTGGCGCAGCCCCTGTAGTGTTTCTTCAGGGCGGTGGAGTTCCGTGAGATATTCTGGCTCAGCCCCTGTAGTGTTTCTACAGGGTGGAGGAGTTCTGTGAGATGTTCTGGATCAGTCCCTGTAGTGTTTCTACAGGCCGGTGGAGTTCAGCGAGATATTCTGGCTTAGCCCCTTTAGGGTTTCTGACAGGGCAGTGTGTTTAGTGAGATATTCTGTCTTAGCCCCTGTAGTGTTTCCACAGGGCGGTGGAGTTCAGTGAGATATTCTGGCCCAGCCCCTGTAGTGTTTCTACAGGGCGGTGGAGTTCAGTGAGATATTCAGGCTCAGCCCCAGTAGGGTTTCTGAGAGGGTGGCGGAGGTCAGTGAGATATTCTGGCTTAGCCCCTGTAGAGTTTCTGAGAGGGCGGTGGAGTTCAGTGAGAAATTCTGGCTCAGACCCTGTAGTGTTTCTACAGGGCGGTGGAGTTCAGTAAGATATTCTGGATCAGCCCCTGTAGTGTTTCTACAAGGTGGTGGAGTTAAGAGAGATATTCTGGCTCAGCACCTGTAGTGTTTCTGGCAGGACGGGTGGAGTTCAGTGAGATATCCTGGCTCAGCCCCTGTAGAGTTTCTGGCAGGACGGTGGAGTTCAGTGAGATATTCTGGCTCAGCCCATGTAGTGTTTGACAGGGCAGTAGAGTTCAGTGAGATATTCTGGCTCAGCCCCTGTAGTGTTTCTACAGGGTGGAGGAGTTCAGTGAGATATTCTGGCTCAGACCCTGTATTGTTTCTGACAGGATGGTGGAGTTCAGTGAGATATTCTGGCTTAGCCCGTGTAGTGTTTCTGACAGGGCGGTGGAGTTCTGTGAGGCATTCTGGCTCAGCCCCTGTTGTGTTTCTACAAGCCAGTGGAGTTCAGTGAGATATTCTGGCTCAGCCCCTGTAGTATTTCTGACAGGGCGGTGGAGTTCAGTGAGATATTCTGGTTTTGCCCCTGTAGTGTTTCTACAGGCCGGTGGAGTTCAGTGAGATATTCTGGCCCAGCCCATGTAGTGTTTCTACAGGGCGGTGGAGTTCAGTGAGATATTCTGGCTCAGCCCCTATAGGGTTTCTGACAGGGCGGTGGCGTTTAGTGAGATATTTTGTCTTAGCCCCTGTAGTGTTTCTACATGGCGGTGGTGATAAGTGAGATATTCGGGCTCAGCCCCAGTAGGGTTTCTGAGAGGGCGGCGGAGTTCAGTGAGATATTCTGGCTCAGCCCCTGTAGAGTTTCTGAGAGGGCGGTGGAGTTCAGTGAGATATTCTGGCTCAGCCCCTGTAGTGTTTCTACAAGGTGGTGGAGTTAAGTGAGATATTCTGGCTCAGCACCTGTAGTGTTTCTGGCTGGACGGGTGGAGTTCAGTGAGATATCCTGGTTTAGCTCCTGTAGTGTTTCTACAGGTCGCTGATATTCAGTGAGATACTCTCGCGCAGCCCCTGTAGTGTTTCTTTAGGGCGGGGGAGTTAAGTGAGATATTCGGGCTCAGCCCCTGTAGAGTTTCTGAGAGGGCGGTGGAGTTCAGTGAGATATTCTGGCTCAGCCCCTGTAGTGTTTCTACAGGACAGTGGAGTTCAGCAAGATATTCTGGCTCATCCCCTGTAGTGTTTCTGCAGGGTGGTGGAGTTCAATGAGATATTCTGTCTCAGACCCTGTAGTGTTTGACAGGACGGTGGAGTTCAGTGAGATATTCTGGCTCAGCCCCTGTAGTGTTTCTGACAGGACAGTGAAGTTCAGTGGCATGTTCTGGATCAGCCCCTGTAGTGTTTCTGACAGGACGATATAGTTCAGTGTGATATTCTGGCTCAGCCCCTGTAGTATTTCTGACAGGGCGGTGGAAATCAGTGAGACATTCTGGCTCAGCCCCTGTAGTGTTTCTGACATGGTGGTGTTCCGTGAGATATCCTGGCTCAGCCCCTGTAGTATTTCTGACAGGGCGGTGGAGTTCAGTGAGATATTTTGGCTCAGCCCCTGTATTGTTTGTCAGGGTGGTGGAGTTCAGTGAGATATTCTGGCTCACCCCCTGTGGTGTTTCTACAGGACGGTGGAGTTCAGTGAGATATCCTGGCTCAGCCCCTGTTGTGTTTCTACAAGCCAGTGGAGTTCAGTGAGATATTCTGGCTCAGCCCCTGTAGTGTTTCTACAGGCCAGTGGAGTTCAGTGAGATATTCTGGCCCAGCCCCTGTAGTGTTTCTACAGGTCGGTGGAGTTCAGTGAGATATTCTGGCTCTGCCCCTGTAGTGTTTATGACAGGGCGGTGGAGTTCAGTGTGATATTCGGTCTCAACCCCTGTAGTTTTTCTACAGTGTGGTGGAGTTCAGTGAGATATTCTGGATCAGCACCTGTAGTGTTTCTGGCAGGACGGATGGAGTTCAGGGAGATATTCTGGCTCAGCCCCTGTAGTGTTTATGACAGGGCGGTGGAGTTCATTGTGATATTCTGGCTCAGCCCCTGTAGTGTTTCTACTGGGCGGTGGAGTTCAGTGAGATATTCTGACTCCGCCCCTGTAGTGTTTCTACAGGGCGATAGGTTTTAGTGAGATATTCTGGCTCAGCCCCTGTAGTGTTTCTACAGGGCGGTGGTGATATGTGAGATATTCTGGCTCAACCCCAGTAGGGTTTCTGAGAGGGCGGTGGAGTTTAGTGAGATATTGTGTCTTAGCCCCTGTATTGTTTCTACAGGGCGGGGTGATAAGTGAGATATTCAGGCTCAGCCCCAGTAGGGTTTCTGAGAGTGCAGCGGAGTTCAGTGAGATATTCTGGCTCAGACCCTGTAGTGTTTCTACAGGGCGGTGGAGTTCAGTGAGATATTCTGGATCAGCCCATGTAGTGTTTCTACAGGATGGTGGAGTTCAGTGAGATATTCTGGCTCTGCCCCTATAGTGTTTCTACAAGGTGGCGGAGTTAAGTGAGATATTCTGGCTCAGCAGCTGTAGTGTTTCTGGCAGGTCGGGTGGAGTTCAGTGAGATATTCTGGCTCAGCCCCTGTAGAGTTTCTACAGGGCGGTGGAGTTTAGTAAGATATTCTTGCTCAGCCCCTGTAGTGTTTGACAGAGCAGTTGAGTTCAGTGAGATATTCTGGCTCAGCCCCTGTTGTGTATCTGACAGGGCGGTGGAGTTCAGTGAGATATTCTGGCTCAGCCCCTGTAGTGTTTCTACAGGGCGGCGGAGTTCAGTGAGATATTCTAGATCAGCCCCTGTAGTGTTTCTACTGGGCGGTGGAGTTCAGTGAGATATTCTGGGTCTGCCCCTATAGTGTTTCTACAGGGCAGTGGAGTTCAGTGACATAATATGGCTCAGGCCCTGTAGTGTTTCTACAGGGCTGTGAAGTTAAGTGAGATATTCTGACTCCGCCCCTGTAGTGTTTCTACAGGGCGATGGGTTTTAGTGAGATAGTCTGGCTCAGCCCCTGTAGTGTTTCTACAGGGCGGTGGTGATATGTGAGATATTCTGGCTCAGCCCCAGTAGGGTTTCTGAGAGGGTGGCGGAGTTCAGAGAGATATTCTGGCTCAGCCCCTGTAGAGTTTCTGAGAGGGCGGTGGAGTTCAGTGAGATTTTCTGGCTCAGACCCTGTAGTGTTTCTACAGGCCGGTGGAGTTCAGTGAGATATTCTGGATCAGCCCATGTAGTGTTTCTACAGGATGGTGTAGTTCAGTGAGATATTCTGGCTCAGCCCCTGTAGAGTTTCTGACAGAGCGGTGGAGTTCAGTGAGATATTCGGGCTCAGCCCCAGTAGGGTTTCTGAGAGGGAGGCGGAGTTCAGTGAGATATTCTGGCTCAGCCCCTGCAGAGTTTCTGGCAGGACGGTGGAGTTCAGTGAGATATTCTGCCTCAGCTCCTGTAGTGTTTCTACAGGGCGCTGATGTTCAGTGAGATACTCTGGCGCAGCCTTTGTAATGTTTCTTCAGGGCGGTGGAGTTCAGTGTGATATTCGGTCTCAGCCCCTGTAGGGTTTCTGACAGGGTGGTGGAGTTCAGTGAGATATTCTGGCTCAGCCACTGTAGTGTCTCTGACAGGAAGGTGGAGTTCAGTGAGATATTCTGGATCAGACCCTGTAGTTTTTCTACAGGGTGGTGGAATTCAGTGAGATATTCTGGCTCAGCCCCTGTAGTGTTTCTATAGGACGGTGGAGTTCATTGAGATATTCTGGCCCAGCCCCTGTAGTGTTTGACAGGGCGCTGGAGTTCAGTAAGATGTTCTGGCCCAGCCCCTGTAGTGTTTCTACAGGGAGGTGGAGTTCAGTGAGATATTCTGGCTCAGCACCTGTTATGTTTCTACTGGGCGGTGGAGTTCAGTGAGATGTTCTGGATCAGCCCTGTAGTGTTTGACAGGACGGTGGAATTTAGTGAGATATTCTGGTTCAGCCCCTGTAGTGTTTCCTCAGGGCGGTGGAGTTCAGTGAGATATCCTGGCTCAGCCCCTGTAGTATTTCTGACGGGGCAGTGGAGTTCAGTGAGATATTCTGGCTCACCCCCTGTAGTGTTTTTCAGGGTGGTGGAGTTCAGTGATATATTCTGGCTCAGCCCCTGTGGTGTTTCTACAAGCCAGTGGAGTTCAGTGAGATATTCTGGCTCAGCCCCTGTAGTGTTTCTACAGGCCGGTGGAGTTCAGTGAGATATTCTGGCCCAGGCCCTGTAGTATTTCTACAGGGCGGTGGAGTTCAGTGAGATATTCTGGCTCAGCCCCTGTTGTGTTTCTACAGTGTGGTGGAGTTCAGTGAGATATTCTGGATCAGCCCCTGTAGTGTTTCTGACAGGACGGTGGAGTTCAGTGAGATATTCTGGCTCAGCCCTTGTAGTGTTTCTACAATGCGGTGGAATTCAGTGAGATATTCTGGATCAGCCCCTGTAGTGGTTCTGACAGGACGGTGGAGTTCAGTGAGATATTCTGGCTCAGCCCCTGTAGTGTTTCTACAAGCCAGTGGAGTTCAGTGAGATATTCAGGCTCAGCCCCAGTAGGGTTTCTGAGAGGCCAGCGGAGGTCAGTGAGATATTCTGGTCAGCCCCTGTAGTGTTTCTACTGGGCGGTGGAGTTCAGTGAGATGTTCTGGATCAGCCCTTGTAGAGTTTCTGGCAGGACGGGTGGAGTTAAGTGAGATATTCTGGCTCAGCCCCTGTAGTGTTTCTACAGGGCGGTGGAGTTCATTGAGATATCCTGGCTCAGCCCCTGTTGTGTTTCTACAAACCAGTGGAGTTCAGTGAGATATTCTGGCTCAGCCCTGTAGTGTTTCTGACATGGTGGTGATTCGTGAGATATCCTGGCTCAGCCCCTGCAGTATTTCTGACAGGGCAGCGGAGTTCAGTGAGATATTCTGGCTCAGCCCCTGTAGTGTTTGTCAGGGTGGTGGAGTTCAGTGAGATATTCCGGCTCAGCCCCTGTGGTGTTTCTACAGGGCGGTGGAGTTCAGTGAGATATCTTGGCTCAGCCCCTGGTGTGTTTATACAAGCCAGTGGAGTTCAGTCAGATATTCTGGCTCAGCCCCTGTAGCGTTTCTACAGGCCGGTGGAGTTCAGTGAGATATTCTGGCCCAGCCCCTGTAGTGTTTCTACAGGGTGGTGGGGTTCAGTGAGATATTCTGGCTCAGCCCCTGTTGTGTTTCTACAGTGTGGTGGAGTTCAGTGAGATATTCTGGCTCAGCCCCTGTAGTGTTTATGACAGGGCGGTGGAGTCCAGTGTGATATTCGGTCTCAGCCCCTGTAGGGTTTCTGACTGGGCGGTGGAGTTCAGTAAGATATTCTGGGTCAGCCCCTGTAGTGTTTCTTAGAGGGCTGTGGAGTTCAGTGAGATATTCTGGCTCAGATGACCCTGTAGTGTTGCTACAGGGTGGTGGAGTTCAGTGAGATATTCTGGATCAGCCCCTGTAGTGTTTCTGACAGGACGGAGGAGTATAGTGAGATATTCTGGCTCAGCCCCTGTAATGTTTCTACAGGGTGGTGGAGTTCAGTGAGATATCCTGACTCAGCCCCTGTAGTGGTTCTAAAGGGTGGTGGAGTTCTGTGATATATCCTGGCTCAGCCCCTGATGTGTTTCTACAAGCCAGTGGAGTTCAGTCAGATATTCTGGCTCAGCCCCTGTAGTGTTTGACAGGGTGCTGGAGTTCAGTAAGATATTCTGGCTCAGACCCTGTAGTGTTTCTAAAGGGCGGTGAAATTCAGTGAGATATTCTGAATCAGCCCTTGTAGTGTTTGACATGACGATGGAGTTCAGTGAGATATTCTGGCTCAGCCCCTGTTGTGTTTCCAACAGGGCGGTGGAGTTCAGTGAGATTTTCTGGCTCAGCCCCTGTAGTGTTTATGACAGGGCGGTGGAGTTTAGTCTGATATTCGGTCTCAGCCCCTGTAGGGTTTCTGACATGGCGGTGGAGTTCAGTGAGATATTCTGGCTCAGCCCCTGTAGTGTTTCTGACAGGAAGGTGGAGTTCAGTGAGATATTCTGGCTCAGACCCTGTAGTGTTTCTGAGAGGGTGGTGGAGTTCAGTGAGATATTCTGGCTCAGATGACCCTGTAGTGTTTCTACAGGGCGGTGGAGTTCAGTGAGATATTCTTGCTCAGCCCCTGTAGTGTTTCTACAGGGTGGTGGAATTCAGTGAGATATTCTGGATCAGCCCCATTAGTGTTCCTACAGGGTAGTGGAATTCAGTGAGATAATCTGGCTCAGCCCCTGTTGTGTTTCTGACAGGGCGGTGGAGTTCAGTGAGATAATCTGGCTCAGCCCCTGTAGTGTTTCCACAGGGCGGCGGAGTTCAGTGAGATATTCTGGATCAGCCCCTGTAGTGTTTCTGACTGGACGGTGGAGTTCAGTGAGATATTCTGGCTCAGCCCCTGTAGTGTTTTTACAATGCAGTGAAATTCAGTGAGATATTCTGGATCAGCCCCTGTAGTGTTTTTACAGGGCGGTGGAGTTCAGTGAGATATTCTTGCTCAACCCCTGTAGTGTTTGACAGGGCAGTCGAATTCAGTGAGATATTCTGGCTCAGCCCCTTTAGAGTTTCTACAGTGCGCTGGAGTTCAGTGAGATATTCTGGCTCAGCCCCTGTAGTGTTTCTGACAGGATGGTGGAGTTCAGTGAGATATTCTGGTTTAGCCCCTGTAGTGTTTCTGACAGGGCAGTGGAGTTCATTGAGATATTTCCGCTCAGACCCTGTAGTGTTTCTACTGGCCGGTGGAGTTCAGTGAGGTATTCTGGCCCTGTCCCTTTAGTGTTTCTACAGGGCCGTGGACTTCAGTGAGATATTCTGGATCAGCCCCTGTAGTGTTTCTACAGGGTGGTGGAGTTCAGTGAGATATTCTGGCTTAGCCCCAGTAGTGTTTGACAGGGCGGTGGAGTTCAGTGAGATATTCTGGCTCAACCACTATAGTGTTTCTACAGGGCGCTGGAGTTCAGTGGGATAGTCTGGCTCAGCCCCTGTAGTGTTTCTGACAGGATGGTGGAATTCAGTGAGATATTTTGGATCAGACCATGTAGTGTTTCTACAGGGCGGTGGAGTTCAGTGAGATATTCTGGCTCAGCCCCTGTAGTGTTTGTCAGGGTGGTGGAGTTATGTGAGATATTCTGGCTCAGCCCCTGTAGTGTTTCTACAGGGCGGTGGAGTTCAGTGATATATTCTGGCTCAGCCCCTGTAGTGTTTCTGACAGGATGGTGGAGTACAGTGAGATATTCTGGCTCAGCCCCTGTAGTGTTTCTACAGGGTGGTGGAATTCAGTGAGATGTTCTGGATCAGCCCCTGTAGTGTTCCTACAGGGTGGTGGAATTCAGTGAGATATTCTGGCTCAGCCCCTGTAGTGTTTCTACAGGGCGGTGGAGTTCAGTGAGATATTCTGGCTCAGCCCCTGAAGTGTTTCTACAGGGCGGTGGAGTTCAGTGAGATATTCTGGCCAAGCCCCTGTAGTGCTTCTGTGCGCTTTAGTGTAGTGAGCAGTCTAGTGCTGCGCGCTTTAGTGTAGTGAGCAGTCTAGTGATGCGTGCTTTAGTGTAGTGAGCAGTCTTGTGCTGCGTGCTTTAGTGTAGTAAGCAGTCTAGTGCTGCGTGCTTTAGTGTAGTGAGCAGTCTAGTGCTGCCTGCTTTAGTGTAGCGAGCAGTCTAGTGCTGTGCGCTTTAGTGAAGTGAGCAGTCTTGTGCTGCGCTCTTTAGTGTAGTGAGCAGTTTAGTGCTGTGGGCTTTAGTGTAGTGAGCAGTCTAGTGCTGCGCTCTTCAGTGTAGTGAGCAGTTTGGTGCTGTGCATTTTAGTGTAGTGAGCAGTCTAGTGCTGCGCTCTTTAGTGTAGCGAGCAGGCTAGTGCTGTGCGCTTTAGTGTAATGAACAGTCTAGTGCTGTGTGCTTTAGTGTAGTGAGCAGTCTAGTGCTGCGCTTTTAGTGCAGTGAGCAGTTGTGTGTCTTGGGCTTTAGTGTAGTGAGCAGACTAGTGCTGCTTGTTTTAGTGTAGTGAACGGTCTAGTGCCACGCAGTCTCTAGCGCCGCGTGCTCCTTCCAAATGTGATTTAAATTAATTATATGTAAAACAGAAGCAGTAATTAAAGCCTTTCTTTGTGTCATTAAATCTCTAATTGGGAATCTCTTCTCTGCAGTGATGGTGACTCTGGATCCTGACACGGTTCATCCTCAGCTCCTCCTGTCTGAGGGGGGGAGACGTGTGAGACGGACGGACACATGGAAGACCCTGCCGGACACCCCCAAGAGATTCACCATCTACCCCTGTGTGCTGGGGAGCGAGGGGTTCACCTCCGGCAGACATTACTGGGAGGTGCAGCCGCTGCAGGAGAAGGCAGCGTGGCATGTGGGGGTCGCAGCAGAGTCTGTGGACTGGAAGGGATGTTTCACATGGTTACCTGAGGGGGGAGTCTGGGCTGTGCGGGGGTGGGATGGTTATTACACAGCTTTCACCTCCCCTGAGACCCCATTGGCCCCTCGTGAGAAGCCCCTGAAGCTGGGGGTGTATCTGGACTACGAGGGGGGGCGGCTGTCCGTGTACAATGCTGACTCCTGGGAGTTAATCTACTCCTTCCCGCAGGCCCCCTTCACACAGAGGCTCTTCCCGATCTTTGGTCTCTGGCCAGGAGTGGAGCTGAGGCTGGTGTGAGAGATGCAGGGCACTTCAGACCCTCATCCTTCCCCCTCCCCCCCCCTACAGGGGAGGAGCGGAGCGGAGGCTGGAGTGAGCCCCCCCTCAACTGTCACCCACGGTTTAAACTCCAACATTCCAAGGAATCTTCAAACTCCAACATTCCAAGAACATTCTTCACAATGACCCTCACCTGTTTCCATGACAACCAGAAGTCTCACCTGAAGCTATGTATCTCGTTTCCTTGTACATTTTAAAAACAAGGGCAGACAATGTTTGCAGTGTGAATCATGCACCAATAACGCATGTAACATGATCGTCTCAGCAGAATTAAACAAGCACTGGCATATCCAATAGGTCTCGCCTTTGGATCCTTATAAGTCTTTAGCCAGAGCTAATGGCTTTGGCTATTTTTCTAAGGTATGTTGTAGAGCAGTGCAGCTGCTGTGCTCCGTACTGCAAACCTGGTGTCTAGTGCAGTGGTGTGGGGAAGTGGCATGGTGTGGTGTGTTGTTGTTATAAGGTATGTGTTGGTGGGATGCATGTGGGTGGCATATGCATCTTTACAACAAAAATCGCTAAAGTTACCTTTACATTTTTTTTCTCGCCTTAAAACCTCTGAACACACAGGACATGTTCTTTGCAACAGACGTGCATCTTAATCCTCTGCACTACTAATTTAGAATGAGTGGAAACCGCCACTAGAACACACTCTGATCTCTCTCCCACAGACACATTATTTGCCAAGGTTAACTATTGTTGCCTGAAAACCTCTGAACACACAAGGACATGTTCTTCGCAGCAGGCACCTTAATTCTCTGCGCTACTTTAGCATGAGTGAAAACAGCCACTAGATAAAACTTCCAATCTCTTTACCACAGAAACATTAATTTCAGAGATTACCTTTACATTTTTATTGTCGCCTGAAAACCTCTCGATACACAAGGTCATGTTCTTTGCAGCAGGCATCTTAATCCTCTGCGCTACTTTAGAATAAGTGGAAACAGCCACTAGATAAAGCTTCCATTTCTGTCCCGCAGGAACCTTAATCTCTAAAGTTACCTTTACATTTTTATTCTCGCCTGAAAACCTCTGAACACACAAGGACATGTTCTTTGCAACAGACGTACATCTTAATCCTCTGCACTACTAATTTAGAATGAGTGGAAACAGCCACTAGAACACACTCTGATCTCTCTCCCACAGACACATTATTTGCCACGGTTAACTTTACATTTTTATTGTTGCCTGCAAACCTCCGAACACACAAGAGCATGTTCTTTGCAGCATGCATCTTAATCCTCTGCGCGACTTTAGCATCACTCTAAACAACCACTAAATTAAACTCCCATCTCTCTCCAGCAGTTACATTAATCACCAAAGTTCCCTTAACATTTTTAATGTCGCCTGAAAACGTTTGAACACTCAAGGACATGTTCCATGCAGCAGGCATCTTAATCCTCTGTGCTACTTTAGAATAAGTGGAAACAGCCACTAGAAAAAACTCCTATCTCTCTCCCTCAGACACATTTGCCAAAGTTCCCTTAACATTTTTATTGTCACCTGAAAACCGCTGAACACACAAGGAAATATTCTTTGCAGCAGGCATCTTAATCGTCTGCGCTACTTTAGCATGAGTGGAAACAGCCACTGGATAAAACTTCCTTCTCTTTTCTGCAGGAACATTAAACGCCAAAATAAGCTTTACATTTTTATTGTTGCCTTAAAACTTAGAGACACAAGGACATGTTCTTTGCATCAGGCACCTTAATCCTCTACGCTACTTCAGCGTGAGTGAAAACAGCAACAAGATAAAACTTCCGATCTCTCTCGCAGAAACAATAACTGCAAAAGGTTACCTTTACATTTTTATTGTTGTCTGAAAACCTCTGGACACATAGGTACATGTTCTCTACATGCATCACTTTAACATGAGTCGCTACACCCACTAGATACAACCCTAATGTCTCTCTCCAGCAGGAACTTTTTTTCCCCAAGTTACCTTTACATTTTTATTGTCGCCTGAAAACCTCTGAACACACAAGGCCAAGTTCTGTGCAGCAGGCATCTTAAGCCTCTGCGCTACTTTAGCATCAATGGAAGCAGCCACTGAATTAAACTCCCATCTCTCTCCAGCAGTTGCATTATTCGCCAAGGTTCCCTTTACATTTTTATTGTCGCCTGAAAACGTATTAACACACAATGTAAATGTGTTGTACTTGTAAAGCGCACGGCTGCCTCAGCAACGGGGCATCCCAGCGCTGCACTCATACCGCTGTGGAACCCTTCCTTGTTTTTTTCCTGTGAAATGTCCACTCCTGGGCACCCCCAAGGTGAAGCCAGGCATCCCAGCGCTGTTGGGGCCATTGTGAAGATTAAGCAAGCTATTGCCCAGAGTTGCAGCGTGGGACCCATGATTAGAATAGGCATCGAAGCGAGAATTGTCAGGTCCGAGGAAATTGAGCCCAAGTCCTGCCGAGGCGGGAATCAAACCCTGGTCCCGGGCCAGACCTCTGCATCAGGGTCTGCCGCTTTAACCATTGAGCCACACTTCTCCACGATGACATGTTCTTTGCAGCAGGCACCTTAATCCTCTGCACTACTTCACTATGAGTGGAAACAGCCACTAGCAAAAAACTCTGATTTCTCTCCCGCAGGCACATTATTTGCCAAGGTTAACTTTACATTTTTATTTTTGCCTGAAAACCTCTGAACACACAAGAGCATGTTCTTTGCAGCAGGCATCTTATTCCTCTGCGCTAATTGAGCATCACTGGAAGTAGCCACTAACTCCCATCTCTCTCCAGTAGTTAGATTAATCGCCAAAGTTCCCTTTACATTTTTATTGTCGCCTGAAAATGTCTAAACACACAATGACATGTTCTTTGCAGCAGGCACCTTAATCTTCTGTGCTACTTTAAAATGAGTGGAAACAGCCACTAGATAAAACTCCCATCTCTCTCCAGCAGGAACATTAATCGCCAAAGTTACGTTTACATTTTTTTTGTTGCCTAAAAACCACTGAAAAAACAGGGACATGTTCTTTGCAGCCGGCATCTTAATCCTCTGTGCTACTTTAGCATCACTGGAAACGGCCTCTAGAGAAAACTCCCATCGCTCTCTAGCAGGAACATTAATCGCCAAAGTTACGTTTACATTTTTATTGTCACCCGAAAACATCTCGACACACAAGGACATGTTCTTTGCAGCAGGCATCTTAATCCTCTGTGCTACTTTAGCATGAATGGTAGCAGCCACTAGATAAAACTTGGATTTCTCTTCAGCAGGAACATTAATTGCCATATTTACCTTCACATTTTTATTGTTGCCTAAAAACCTACAGACATACTAGGACATGTTCTTTGCCACAGGCATCTTCATCTTTTGCGCTACTTTAGCATGAGTGGAAACAGCCACTAGAAAAAAAAGTACATCTCTCTCTAGCAGAAACTTTAATCGCCAGTTACATTTATATGTTTATTATTGCTTGGAAACCTCCTGAACACACAAGGACACACAGAATTTCAGCGTTTGTGTTCGGATTTTTCAAAGTGGCATTTTGCACACACACATGGCCTTAGGGCATGTATGTTCGCCATATGTGCACCCATGCTTATTTCAGGGGTGAAGCACGGTGTCCTTTTGACACCCTGGCACACTTGAAATAGCATTCTCAATTTGCGATTCTATAATTGGGAATCGCAAATTGAGAATGTCTTCCAATTCAGTCCTATGGCCTCTAGGCCCATATGAATGAATGGGGAGGTATTCTTTAATTGCAAATCGCAATTGGCAATTCAGGAATATGTAGGATTCGCAAAATGTATTGCAAATCCTACATACATAGCGTTTTGCGATTCTCAAATAGCTATTCTCAAATATTCTCGATTTGAGAATTGCAAAACCTAGCATTGATACATATGGCCCTTAATCCTCTGCGCTACTTCAGCTGGAGTGGAAACAGCAACTAGATAAAACTCCGACCTTCTCCCGCAGGAACATCATTTGCCAAAGTTACCTTTACAGTTTTTATTTTGCATAAAACTCCCATCTCTCTCCAGCATAGACAATAATCTCTAAAATTACCTTCACATTTTGATTGTTGCCTGAAGACCTCTGAACACAGAAAGACATGTTATTTGCAGCAGCCATCCTAATCCTCTGCGCTACTTTGGCGTGAGTGGAAACAGTCCCTAGATAAAACTTCCTTCTCTTTCCCTTAGGCACATTAATCGCCAAAGTTAGCTTTACATGTTTATTGTTACCTGAAAACCTCAGAATACACGTTCTATTCAATAGGCATCCTATTTCTCTGCGCTCCTTTAGCATGATTGGAAACAGCCACTAGATAAAACTCTGATCTCTCTCCAGCAGGAACATTAATCGGTAAAGTTACCTTTACATTTTAATTGTTGCCTGTAAACCTATAAACAAACAAGGACATGTTCTTTGCAGCAGGCACCTTAATCTTCTGGGTCACTTTAACATGAGTCAAACAGCCACTAGATAAAACTCTAATCCCTCTCTCCAGCAGGAGTATTAATCACCAAAGTTACCTTTACATTGTAATTGCTGCCTGTAAACCTATAAACACACAAGGACATGTTCTTTGCAGCAGGCATCTTAATACTCTGCGCTCCCTTAGCATGAGTGGAAACAGTCACTAGAGAACACTCTCATCTCTCTCTATCAGGAACTGTTGCATAGCTCCTTTAAAACCTACATAGGATCTGCGCGTTTAGACAACATACACTGTATTCCTTGTGTCCAGACTGATTCCAAACACCCCCACTGCGGATGTTAGCCTGTGTACCAGCTGGCTCACAGTGCCACTAGAAACTCTTTTTACCAAGGAAAGAAGAGTTTTTGGCAACTATCGAACACGACCACCCTGATCCCTCAGGACCGTGGAAACAGTGTACTACTTTTTGCTCAGCCACTCGTGCTCACTTTGTCTCAGAGAGATACACAGAATAAGCAGTAGGGACGTTTTCTCTAAGCATTTATAGAACAGTCGTAATTCTAGTATAAGATAAGTGTGCTGAAACAATCATTAGACAGAAACAGATATAAAGTACTAGAAGCACTAGAAAGGTAAAAGGAATGTAGATTTCTACCATTTTGCCAAAACCATGAATACAGGCCAGTATATAAAATACATGACAGTAAAATGTGTACTAGTGCGATGCAACCCTAACTAGATGTACCCAAGTGTATCTGGCATGTCAGTAGGTGTAAAGCCAAGAATACTTCTAGGATAAAGTCAACCCCATTACCTGAAGTCTGAGACTGTGGGTCCTCGTCTTGGTCTCGAGCTGGACACTCCGCAAGGGATGTTCAGACCACTGCGAGCTGGAGGGTCTGCATGCAGGAACCTCAGCGTCTCACGTCAGTGTGTCAGCAGGGAAGTCCTGATCTCTCTCGATCTCAGCAAGATGTGATGTATTTATACCCAGAGGTCTCCCCAGGGGTTCTACCTTGCTGTGCCATTCTCGGACTTGGGATGACGTTGGGGATGAACCTTCTACATAGTTATTATGCAGTAGATGTAGGTCCAGCTGAGTTTCCAAGAATCCTCATGCATAATGTGTGAGGCTATTGTTCAGGGAAAACTCCAGGTACTGTGAGAAGTACTGTAACTAGGTAAAGGGTCAATCCTAAAGCCTGTTATGTATGTAGTGTAGGGGAAGAATATAGGTGAAGGGTTATGATGTTACCCAAGCCTATATTAGGGTACCTATACAGAATATAACGCCCACTCCTCATCCGACTGGATAACATTATTAAATTCTAACATACTACTAGGTTGCCTAGACAGTGGTATGCAAAACAACTATTTTTAAAATATAGTTGTTGGACTTGGCCCTTTTTGCAGGGTCATCCATGAACTTGAACTCTGACCTGTTTTAGTTGCTTTTATGACTCTGAGCACTTTACCACTCCTGATCAGTGCTAAAGTGCATATGCTCTCTATGTTAAATTGATGTTTTGATTAGTGACTCCATGACTGACCTCGTATCGTGCACCGGGTGTGCCCGGTGCTTGTAAATCAAATGCTGCTGGTGGGCTTGCAGCATCGATTGTGCCAACCACCAACGCAGCCCGGAAAGTGTAACTCTGGCCTGGCACTGCAGAGCCCGTACGCAGTCTGGGACTGTTGTGTCGACTAATCAAGTGCACCCACAGTCCTTAAACCTTTTCTGCATAGCAGTCATCCCTACGGTAGGCCTAGGGGCAGGGTACGTTGTATGTAAACGGTAGGACATGCCCTGATGTTCGTGGCATGACCTGATAGTGAATTACAACCTATTTCGTTTTTCAATATTGCAAATCTACCTGTTCCCATAGGCCAGAACTGGCAGTTTTGATTATAACATCTTATAATTCTAACTGACCCGGGGGATGAGGAAGAGATTTGAGTTTAGTATGCCTGAACTCAGAATGATAAAATGCATCTTTTTAGTGAAGTTTGTTTTAGCATTCTAGACCCTCTGCCTTCAGAGGATTAAGTATTTCTGAGTATAAATATGGGGACCCAGACCCCAAGAAGTTAGATCACTTCTGGGAACACAAGACAAACCTTTACCAAAGAGAAGAACCGAAGGAATCTGCAGGAGTTTGGACTGCCCCTCTGCCAGCGTGCTGTTGTTGGGCTGACCTGCAGTGGTGTCTTCATTGCCGAGAAGAAACTTTTCCAGAACATTCATCATCTTGTAGAATATTTCTCCAAGGGCTTGAACTGAGCTTGCCTCCTGTCTGAAGTCTCAGGGATACAAACGACTTCACCCCTTCTGTTTGCTTGCTTCTGGAACTTCCTGTTTCAGTTGCTACAGAAGGAATCTGCAACACGAATGCCAGCGAACGTCTCTGCAATCTGCATCGAAGTCGTGAGGGCTGCTCAGACTTGTACCCGTAGACCGACGCCTGCTGGTGTTCTGTATCGACCCTGAAGCCGACATCATCGCAGAGCCGATCCAAGGCGAAGGTGGCCAAGAACTCATCAACACCGTGACCTCGTAAGGAACCGTGGTTTCGGCGCCATCGTAACATCACCACCTCTCTGGTCGGGAACTGATGCCTCCCCTGCCTGTGCAAGCATCCAGGACACCAACTCATCATCTTCCCCCGAAGCAAGGAACAGACAAAGCAAACCGCCAACGACACTGCATCTTCCCAACGCCGTGAGCTGTCTTTGTTTTGCTTTCCAAGGTACTGTTCTGTGGGGTCTGTTTTGATCTTGGGCCCAACGCTGCGCACCTCGTGGTCGGCGCCATACTTTGGGAAGTCTTTGACCTAGACGTTGTGATAACTCCCATTGGGGTTATCTGTTGCTGAAGACTGATTAAGTGAATTACCTATTTTTTAATTAATTCTACTATCTGGAAGTATTACTTGTGATTACAGTATTGTGGATTTTTGTTGTTTGTATTCTTGTGATAAATCTATATAAAGAATATTTATTTTTAATAACCCGGTGTGGTGTCGATCTGTAGTGTTTTCACTGTATTACTGCATGTGTTCACAAATGCTTAACACACTGCCTCTGAGATAAGCCTGTATGCGTCAGCAGGGGTTATCCAGGAGTGTAATACCCTTTCCCTGACTTAGAAGCAAGGGTCCCAATTTGGTCAAAGGTGTCTACCATTGCCAACTATAGACCCCCATCTCTAACATTGGTGTTTAGCGGTGAGGATTCTGACTTGCATTTATGACTCAAATACAGTGATTGGTGTACGCTACTAGTGAGTGCAGACCAAACACAACCACATACTGTTTTTCTGTTTTCTGGTGTCCTCCTGGAAGTATTTTTGATGCTAGGACTCTGGTTAGTTGTTGCAAAATGGAATTCGACTTCTGACACATGTTTGTCTACGCAATGAAGGAGCTACGTGTGTTTTGCCAGTAAAGAGGGCTGCCTGTGATAAGAAGGTCCTTGGACGATCTAGAGGCATCCCTATTTCAGTATGAGTTACCCCGCTGGAAGGCAACACTACCAGTTGGGTCTAAGGAGGAGGAGCTCTCTAAATGTGAGGAGGAAACAGAAAAGATACCTGGTTTCTGGCTTGTG
The DNA here is from genome assembly GCF_964263255.1 of Lissotriton vulgaris. NCBI lineage: Eukaryota > Metazoa > Chordata > Amphibia > Caudata > Salamandridae > Lissotriton > Lissotriton vulgaris. The sequence goes on along the minus strand of NC_141696.1, from coordinate 779,294,299 downwards.
ACCAGAGGCTGAGAGAGATTGATGAGTAGCTGAGAAAGTTTCATGAGGGCAAAAGGTCCTTATCCCAAGAAGCAGAAATTTGTATAGCTCAGAAAATGAGCTTTGCTGCGTTGGAGGTGGAATCCAGCTCAGATGGTGGCAGCAAAATAGAATTTTCTAGTGCTGAGGGAATAGTACACACACCCAGAGATTTGGCGCCTGACTTGAAGGAGGGGTTAACATACACCAGGAGGATCAAGGACATGAGGTAGCTCCAGTAGTGCGCAGTGTCCCTGAGGAGAATGAGGTAACTGACACAGGGATTCATGGTCCTAGTGGTGGGAGGGACACTCTGCTGACTCTAGATGGGAGGTGCAGGGAGAGGGGTTCCCCCAACGTTGAAGTCCTGGTATGTGAGTGTGAACACCGCCCAGAAAAGTGTGGGTTGAGTGACAGAGACCGTGAGATACTGTCTTGCCAAGCTCAGGAGAGTGGTGTGGAGTATGTGTGTGATGCACTGGATGTGACGGTGAAGGATAATTTTGTTAACCCTTGTAGGGGGTTGGGTGATCAAATTGTGGGAGAGCATATTGTAAGTCCCTGTTTTCCAGAGCTATGTCAACACTTGTTGGAGTGTGAGTTCTCTGATCCTAGGAAGCTTGTACGGGAGGCAGACCTTGTGGTGGATTCCAGAGGGTCTGGAGAGGCATGGGGGAGTGACCCTAAGAGGAATGGTGCAGGTGCCTTCCAACCCAGAGTAGTGGAAGTGGTTCAGAGTAGACCAGCTAGGTCCCCTTATAGTGAGGAAGTTGTAGGGCCTCACATCCTGTCTCACAGGAGAAGGAATGAGACTGGGCTGTATTCCGAGCCCCAACCTGAGTCTCCAGTACTGGATGGTTCCTTACGGGAACACCAGGTAGGGAACCTGTCCTGATAGACCCTCCGTTGAGGGGGATCTCCCCGTGTCATGTGAGTTGCGAGTGTCTGTAAGCAGCCCTCCATCAGTTCTGGGGTCTATAAGTGCCACTCCTAAGTGGAGGGTTCAGAAGTCCAGATTGAGGGGTGAGAGGGGAAAAGAGTCCCCAGTGGAAGAACCAGTGGGTCAGTGGCCAGCCAGAAGGGCTGTGTCACCAGTGAATGACCATGGTGACACCACTTCTGTCCTGGGGGATTTTCATGCACTGTCAGATGGACAGGGGTCGGGAGATCTGCGCCAGGCAGACTGTCACACGACACATGAGAAATGTCACCCTCGGGGAGGGTATAGGTACTCCCCAGGAAGCCCTTGTTTGCCAGGCATTTGCTCAGCCTCAGGGTTTCGTCCCTGGGTTGGGAAGCCAGGTTCAGGTATTGCTTGACCTGGAGGGAAGGACAACTTTAATCCGTGTCCATACCGGTTTGTCTTCTGGGGCCACCGCTCCACGTGGGAAGGTACAGGGCCCCAGTAAGGGGGGCAGGGAGAGGGCAGCCTCACCCCTGACCTCTGTCCAGTCTAAGGGTACAGACCCTAGGCTGGGATCCCATTTGTAGGATAGCTACCCGGAACTGGTGGGCAAATTGTGCTGGACACCTGCCACAGGTACCCTGACAATTCTGGAAGGGGATACCGCTCCAGGTGGGAGGATACATAGCCCAGAGGAGGAGGAGCGGGTGTGGGAAAGCCCACTCAAGTCTCCGGTCCAGCCGCCGGGTACAGGCCCAGTGCTGGTTGGTCAGTGTCAGGATATAATACCTGACAGGAGGGAGAGTGGACAAAGGGTGCCAAGCACCTGAGAAAACGTTCCCGCTCTCTGACACCATCAAGTTTTGAGAGCCCTGAGAGACATAAGGCCTGGGTCTCATCACTGAGCACTGTCAGTGGCCACTGTGGCTTGCTGTCTCTCGGTTGGGTCACACCTGTGAGCAAGCTAAGGTTAGGCTGTCCACAGATGAGGAGAAGGGTTCCCCATGGGTTAACTTGGTGGGCCCTTAGAGTATGGACAGAGGGATCCAAATGAGTTCAAATTGGCGTAGAACTGGAATATGCCCCTGCTGTTGCGGGCATGGGTACATGTTCCATCGCCCAAAGCAGGGAAGCCCATCAAGGTAGTGATTGGTCTACCCTGCGTTTTGGCTGGAAGGGGGTTGTGCTGGACTTGCCCCTTTCTGCAGAGTCATCCTTGAACTTTTTGCCGTCCTCCTGTATTTCTTCAGACCTGTTGTTGGCTGTTTTATGACTCTGGGCACTTTATCACTGCTGATCAGTGCTAAAGTGCATATGCTCACTATGTTAAATTGATTGGCTTATTTGATTTACTTGTCAGACCCTAGTACAGTGCACCACGTGTGCCCAGGGCCTGTAAATCAAATGCTGCTCGTTGGCTTGCAGCACTGATTGTGCCACCCACATAAGCATCTTTCAAAGTGTGTCTCAGACCTGCCATTGCAGAGCCTGTGTGCAGTCTAGTACTTCCATGTGGACTCTGAAAGCACACCCACTTGCCAGTCCCTAAACCTTCCCTTTTCTAAATGTTAGTCACCCCTAAGGTAGGCCTAAGGTACCTCATGGGCAGGGTGCATTGTATGTAAAAGGTAGGACATGCCCTGATGTTTGTGGCATGTCCTGATAGTGACAGCCAATTTCGTTTTTCACTATTGCAAAGATACCTGTTCCCATAGGCCACAATGGACAGTTTGATTATAACCTCTTATAATCCTTTCTGACTCAGGGAGCTAGATATAAATCGAGTTTAGTATGCCTCAACTCAGAATGATAAAATACAGTTAAGTTGGTTTTAACATTCTGTGTTTGAAAATACCACTTTTTGAAAGTAGGTATTTTCTTTCCTATCCAGCCTGCCTCTGCTAAGGTTGTGTATTGCATGTCTGGTTTCTGAGTGACAGGGGTTGAGGAGGCTGCAGGAGACAGGGTGAGTCAGCACTAGGTTGAATAGGGCGATCTACCTGAGGAGTGGTGGGAGTAGTAGCACCTGGGCCTGAATAGGGCTGTGCCTGCCTTCCACAATGCTGGCTCCACCTCCTATGGAGCATCTGATTACCCTGGCCCACACTGACAAAGGAAGAAGTTGTGCACTGGCAGAGTGCACCCAGAACTGGTTTTGGCTGAACACAGGCACCCTCTGCCTTCAGAGGACAACAGATTTTGCAGTTTAAATATTGGGGCCCAGACCCCAGGATTTTAGATCACTTCTGGGAACACAAGACAAACCTTTGCAGAGGAGAAGATCCGAAGGAGGCTGCAGGAGTTTGGACTGCCCCTCCGCCAGCGTGCTGTGGTGGGTTGGCCTGCAGTGGTTTCTTCATTGCTATGAAAAGGAGAAGGAACATTTAAGGAACTTTCATCATCTTGCAGAATATTTCTCTAAGAGCTTGAAATTGAGCTTGCCTCCTCCCTGAAGTATCATGGATACAAGACTTCACCCCTTCTGCTTGCCTGCATCTGGAACTTGCTGTTCTAGTTGCTACAGAAGAAAATTGCAACGTCGACGCCAGCGAGCGACATCGTAACCTGCCGTAAGCCATGAGCGTTGCTCCGACTTACGACGTAGGCCTGACGCCTGCTACAGTTCCATATCAACTCAGAAACCAACATAATCGCAGAGCCGAACCTCAACGAAGGTGGCTAAGAACTCATTGACGCCGTGATATCGTAAGGAACTGTGGTTTTGGTGCCAACATAACGTCGCCTCCTCTCCGGTTAGGAACCAAAGCCTCCCCTGCCTGCGCAAGCATCCAGGACACTGACTCATCATCTCCCCGGAGCAAGGAACCAACGCTGCAGTGTGCCGACACCGCATCTCCGTGACGCCGTGAGCTGTCTTTGTTTTCACTTTTGAGGTCTTTTTTGAATCCGGGCCGGACACTGCTCAGCTCGCGGTCGGCGCCGTACTTTGGGAACTCTTTGACTTCGACGTTGTGATAACTCCCATTGGGGTTATCTGTTTCTAAAGACTGATTAAGTGAATGACCTATTTTTGAATTACTTCTACCATCGTGAAGTATTACTTGTAATTTCAGTATTGTGGATTTTTGTCGTTTGTGGTCTTGTGATAAGTTTATATAAAGAATACTTATTTTTATACAACCCAATGTGGTGTTGATCCGAAGTGTTTTTACTTTTATTGCTGTTTGGGTTCACAAATGCTTAACACACTGCCTCTGAGATAAGCCTTCCTGCTCGTGCCAAGCTACCAAGGGAGTGAGCAGGGCTTATCGAGGAGTGTAATCCCCTTTCCTTGACTTCGACGCAAGGCTCCCTATTTGGTCAAAGGTGTATACCATTGCCAACTAGTGACCCCCATGTCTAACATATTCCTAATATATGCTCAAAGAATAAAAACCAAAGTAGGCCAGCTTTAGCGGCAGTTGTGCCACAATTTAGGAGATACAGAACTATTAAAGCATTTCCGCAGTGAGAGACGTTGATTAAAAAGGAAGATCTGGAGATATAAAAAAAGCCAAACAGGAAACTTTATGGGCTCAGTTGATGCAAGCTACAAAAACAAATGATTCATAAAGATTTTGGAAACTCATTAACAATATCGAGAAAGGTACTGGACCAGCAAATAATGCAAATATTTGCGATTTCGAGGGGTTCAGCATTTAAAGTCACATTTTAAAGAAATGTCCTTGAATATAATGAGCTCGCATCAGCCTTACAAAGATACCATGGCACCCTTTTTATATACTCCAGGGAAGGTAGAAAAAGTTATCAAAAAGTCAAGAGCCAGTTATGCCCCTGGCCCAAATGGACTACCACCGGCTCGTTTTAAGCATTCTTTATCTAGGTGAGCAGCCTTTTTGTTGTCACTGTATAACAACATATTGGCAGATGAAGTTACCCCCGAAAGCTGGAAGGGCTCAATAATCCATCCCATTTATAAAGGTGGACAAGCATCTTCTCCCACCATCCACCGTCTATGTGCACTTTTGGATGTTGACCTTAAATTCCTCTCTACTCTACTGTTACACGATCTGGAATCTTGGGCACATAAAAATGGAAGACTTCCACCAAATCAAACTGGTTTTTTAAGGGGTCACAGTACTATTACCAACAACATGGTGGTGGGCCTGATATTGAATAGAGCAAAGGCAACTGGTCATCACTTTATATGTGCTTCGTTGATTTCAAGGCGGCCTTTGACTGTGTTCCACGTAGTAGTCTATGGGTAAAACTCCATCAATGGGGCATTCCATGTAACGTTTTGAGAGCAATTAGATTAATATAATCTGATTGGAAATGGTACCCGTGTATCAGAGAAAGTTCAAACATTGATGGGCTTAAAGCAAGGCTGTGTGTTAGCACCCCGTTTGTTTGCAGATCTCTCGATGGAGTTGGATGAGCTGACAGCCCATGCCCGAGCCTGGGTGGACAACAACTGTCAAATAGTCTTCATTCAGATGTCGTATTACTACTTAGCAATACACAAACAGGACTTCAACACCTTCATAATAGTCTTGGCGTTTACGCAGAGTAGAATGGCCTGACAGTAAATTGCAAAAAAAACTAATGTGATCACTTTTAACCGGCGCACAAAAAAGAAAAACTGCGAATGGTACCTCGACAACAATATTATAAATGAGACATCTACCTATGTATATTTAGGGATAAAAATAGATGCAAGTGGAACATTTGTACCCCAAAGAAAGACAATTAAGGTGAAAGCCCAAACAATTAATTATGCCTTTTCAGCACGGGCAAGATCCATCCGAGACCACAACTTGAAACCTTTGGGAGCGGTACTTAAGGCTAAACTTAAACCTTCCATTGCATATGGATCTGAGATAATTTTAGGCAATGAGACTACCCTTCTTGACGAATTAGTGGTAAGATCGTATGAACAAACCTTTCTGCTGCCCAGATCTCCCTCGCCGGCCCAAGATCGGCTAGAATTTTCAATCACAAAACAGTCACTTGCCAGACTTGCGGCATTTGTAAAGCTTTCCCACAAACTGCATGCAGCTGCGGTTAAGACGATGGCTTAACAAGTTTGTATTTAAATCAATCTCTAAAGGGGGAACGGAGTCTACAAGAAATATTTGGAGAATAGCATTGTGCTCTTAGAACTGGGAGATCTATTGAACGCTAACATTTCTGGTCAAGTGTTAAGAGAAAATGGTAAACAAGTCGATTAAACTCCAAAGCTGGATTACAGACAAAGACAAGCTGTCAAAGCGCCACCATGGATGGCTGGTATTGAAATCCTATTCAAGCCCAGGAGAATCTTCACTTTTGGAAGCATCCTACCATTGGAAGGTAAAACAGACATTCCTGGCCTTAAGGATTGGTTAAATGCCTACACTGGATTTCATGCCAAAATGGAGGAAAGGTGGGCAGGCGAGAACAAGAGCTGCCGCCTATGCCATGAGGTGGAAGGATCTTTACAACATGTCATATGTATCTGTCCTGCTCTGGTAAACCAGCGAAAAGGATTATTAAGACCTGTGTTTAACGGCCTAGGAGTCAGGACTTATAGGAATGCAATGCTGGGGTCATTGGACCCACGAAACACAACGCTGAAGAAGAGATTAGTGCAATTTCTGACTATTTTTAAAACTGTAATAGGAGCTTAAGTTTGGCTATGGGAGGTGGGGGTAGGGGGTGTGGGGGTGTAAAGCGACTAAATAACTGTTTCACTGGGGCTATTGTTACATATGGGACAGGTTTCTAGAGGAATAATCAATCAATCAATCAATCAATCAGTGACACTTATAAAGCGCGCTACATACCCGTGGGGTCTCAAGGCGCTGGGGGGGGGGGGAGCCGCTACTGCTCGAACAGCCAGGTCTTCAGCTTCTTCCTGAAGGAGAGGTGGTCTTGGGTCAGGCGCAGGTCGGTCGGGAGGGAGTTCCAGGTCTTGGCGGCCAGGTGGGAGAAGGACCTTCCTCCTGTAGTCGCTCTTCGGATGCGGGGGACGGCGGCGAGGGCGTGGTTGGCTGATCGGAGGTGGCGTTTGGGAGCGTAGAAGTTGACTCGGCTGTTGAGGTAGCTCGGGCCTTGGTTGTGTAGGGCTTTGTGTGCGTGGGTGAGGAGGCGGAAGGTGATTCTTTTGTTGACGGGGAGCCAGTGAAGGTCTCGCAGATGTCCGGAGATGTGGCTGGTTCGTGGGATGTCGAGGATGAGTCTGGCTGAGGCGTTCTGGATCCGCTGGAGTCTCTTCTGGAGCTTGGCGGTGGTCCCGGCGTAGAGGGCGTTGCCGTAGTCCAGTCGGCTGGTGACGAGGGCCTGGGTGACGGTCTTCCTGGTCTCGGTGGGGATCCACCAGAAGATCTTCCGTCATAACATGTCCTTATCCCGTCAAACCACATAAACATTTGCTTAATTCTTAGCCACGCTTGGCACACCCGCCTCCACCCCTCCACAATTTGCATACTGTTTTTTTATGGTATTATATTTTGCACATTGACACTATTTGTAAATCGACAACCTGCTCTATTATCTAACTTGTACTTTGACATTTTAATTGCGTCTCCCTGTATGTATAGCCATTTTATATGTTTGCTCCTTAAGTAAGATATGAAAAAGTTGTACTAAGAATGATACATTATTTTAGATTGTAGGCAGGTATGGAGGACTACTTGATCTCTGAACCATCCTAAAATGAGCATATTGGTGCATACTCTGATTTGTGATTATGATTATGAGGGATGCAAATAATCTGAGTGTCTATTATTTAAGATATGAAATGGTTTGCTGCTGATGAGTGAAATGTTTTAACCACTTTAGGTAAATATTTTACATTGTGAGGTGAGGGTTTTTGAATGTTTATGGTTTTAATTGACTAATAAACTTCATATACACTGGTTTGAACACGTCTGATTCATTGTCTCTGTATGTGTGTGTGATGTAAAGTGCTCCGACATCATGTACTGGTACGAGAAGGGCTATTAAACAAATGAAATTCATGTGAGAGAGGGGCTATGGAGAGATGAGAGGCACTGTCGGGGGGCGGTGATAGTGAGGGAGTCATTGGAGAGCCCATCAAAGATTGTTGTATCCTGCTGCACAGTAAATCCATCCATTACTATGCTTTAGAAGCGAATACAATTGAATATAGGATGACAAATGTGTTGTCGAATGCACCATGTTTTCTCAAATTTTCTTGGGGGTGCGAAAACAATGGCTGTGAGTTGTCAGTTTGTAACACACATCAACCTTTAAATATCTGTCTATAAACTGTGCAAATGTTTCAAAACAGATCAGCAGTTAGGAATCCACAAATGGACCACTTGTTTGTAATTCAAAAGTGTGCTGGAAACAGAGTTTTAATAGGATTAAAGCAATCAAGACACTTTACTTGGTCACGGTCAAATGATACATATTTGCCGAAATCACATTTCCACACATTAGTATTTGTGCGCTATATAGTTTTATCATTAAACTGCATGTTTGTATTTTGCTTCCATTCAATAGAAAATGTTCTTTGTGTAAAGGACAGGGCCTCCTTCTGCCCTACAATGATGCCTGAACAGTGTATACCGTTTCTAGTCTGTAGCTCACTTCAGTGCATCAATGAGAATCTGAGTTTAAAGCTCACAGAAATTAAACAGCCCAAGCAGTGATACTATTTCCCATATACAGCTAAAATAAGGAGGGCTGATACATGGCTAACCACTAGCCAGAGCATTTTATAGTAATGTCAACTATCTAACCCAGGGGTCACCAAACCGGTCCTGGAGGGCCGGATCCATGCCAGATTTTTAAAATTACTACATGTATCTCAATGGGGATATCCCAAAAATCTGGCATGGATCCGGCCCTCCAGGACTGGTTTGAAGACCCCTGATCTAACCGTTTCCACCCACAATAATACGATAACACTCTGCCGTCTGCTGCCAGCTACAGCTCATGCAGGCCGGGTAATAACTCCCTTTTCCTGCTTAATGCTCTTAACCTTAAGACATGTACACTATGGATCTTATCCACCACTCAGCACTATACCAGCCCCTATACCACTCGTCACCAGCTGAACAGACATGGAATACCTGAAGCGATCTGACCTAATGCTGGCCACTCGGATGACTGCACTCTAGTCCAGCTCTGCAGGTCCCAATTAGCTGCATCCTATGCATGCTGCTTTACATCTCACAATGTCTATCCGAGCAGATCTTCCTGACCATTTCGCTCACCAAACCTGCTTGCTCACGACCATGAATTGTTAACAAAAAATCAGACTGGACAAGCAAGTGTAGTAACCATATAAATAGATTATTATCATATGAAGTACCACAAAAAGACCTGCACATTTGCTCAAACCGGCGAGCGTACTAAATAAATCTTGAAGTGCACAATTGTCTCAAACTTATATAAGCTTCTTTTGACTTGTACTTAAGTGTTTGTCTATTTACTTACTTATACACTATTGTACGACTTCCTCTGATGTGTCTTTAAAACATAACTTTTGTCCCTAAGTTTTGTCCTGAATTTTGACCTCCTGTCCTGAATCTTTGTCCTGAATTTTGACTCTTTGTCCTGAATGTTTACACTCACAGTCCTGAATTTGCACCCATGCCAGTTGGTCACCCTATGCCACAGTGCTTGTTGCTGTGATGGCACACTTCTGAGTTGCTCCTTGATATGATATCACAATCTTCGTTCATGTGATAACAGTGTCCAATGTAATGATGTCATATTGTGTCTCTTTGTGATATGAAAGTGCTACTTGATGTTATGTGACAGGGGCCATTTATGGGTTATGAGTGGCCCTTGCTGTGATGTCACAGTGCTTGTTACTTTGATGGCTTAGTAGCCCTTAATGTGATGCCAGAGTGCCCATTGCTGTGATGTCATACGTTTTGGTTACCCCTTCCTTTGATGACACAGCATCCCTCTCTGTGATGTCACAGTTCTCAGTACTGTGATGTCACGCAGCACTTTCAGTGGTGTCACAGTGTCTTTTGCTGTGATGTTGCAGTGTCTCTTCTGCGATGGCACAGTGGCCCAAGATGTGATGGTGCATTACTCCTTCTGTGATGTTACAATGTTTACTGCTCTAATGTTACGCAGCTCAGCTGCCCTTTAACGTGATATCACAGTGCTCTTTGATGTGAGGACATAATGGCAAATGCGGTGATGTCACACCTGCTCATGTGATGTCATAGTATTCTTTGCTCCGACAGTTCTTCTTGATATGGTATCACAGTGTCCCTTTGGCGTGATGTCAAAGGGCCCATTCGTGAAATCACAGTGATGGCTGCTGTGAGGTCACAGCACCTCTTGCTGTGATGATGCACTAAGGCTTTCTATGATGTTATAATGAGCCTCTCTCTGATGGCACAGTGCCCCTTGTTTTGATTTCACAGAGCCCGTTGCTATCATGTCCTAGTGTGCGCTGCTATGGTGAACAGTGTTCATTAATGTGATGTGACAGTGTTCGTTACTTTGATGCCAGAGTCCTCGATGGATATATGTCACAATACCCTTGTGATGATTCCCCGTTGCGAAGTCACATTGCCCTTTGTTGTGACATCATAGTGCTACTTACAGTGAAAGCACTAGCCTCCATTACTAAGTAAGTTATTTCAACAGAATTACACCATATGAATGTCGCACCAAAACGTGAACCTTATTTCCAGCTCCAAAGTAGCAGCTGTAGCTGTTACACCATAATATTTGTATGTAGCGCAAAGAGATTGCAGCGCCATACAGGAACTCTTCTTAAATTACACAGAAACATTTAGGGGCAGATTTGCAGGCCCCTTGCGACACTTTTGCCCTGCCGTTGTTTCACTTTGTGAACGTGAACTTTTTTTGTCACTCCTTAAGCCTGCTTGAAGCAGGCTTAAGGAGTGACGCAGTACAATAAGTATAGACCTCAACGTGCATTGCTGGAGTTGCGTCATGCTTGCGACATGACTCCAGCAATGCGTGACTTTTGGGCCAACAGATGTGTCAGAAATTCTGCCGCATCCTTGCGCCATGGTGCACCGTATTGTAAATATGGCGCATCCATGGTGGCGCAAGGGTATCCCAGGCGGGCTCAGGGAAACTGACACATCTCTACATAAGGAAATTTATAAATAGACCACAATTTCAGGTTGTAAAGTTAACATCAATTCTAAAATTTTGGTCCCCAAACTCGAACCTTGATCCTCAGCACCAAAATACATAAATGTTGCCGTTATTCCATATCCTCTTGACTGCAGGAGTAAGACTGTAATTACTCGCTGCTCTCAGGGAGGGGCAACTGTAAAAATGCATGACAAATACATGCCTTTAACAAATCAAAATGCAGAATGTACGAGTCAAAATGCAAGCAGACAGAAGCAAGAAGATAACCTGACTGCAAGCCTACTGAGTAATTACGCAATACAAAAGGGGGATGATGGACGGAGCGTTTGAGCCAATCAAACACTCACCCCCAGTCAACTGATCTGGGTTTAATCCATCACCATTCTTTAGCTCACTCAGCCTCCCCAGTTCAGACATGGCCATATGCAAATCAGTCTGACCCTGTGCCTCATGGGAACAGTCCAGCCCGAACTGCCAAGCCATTTCTTCTTTGTACCGGAAACAAGCATCCTGGGACCTGTTTCGGATTCATAATCCTCATCAGCCAGGCTATCTTGAATCCAGTGGCCAAGTGAGCAAGGGATTCACGTCTGAGCATACCCTGCCAACTTAGGGCAAACAAAGCGATACAAAAGGGGATGATGGACAGAGTGTTTGAGCCGTAGAGCTTAGGCTATTTGATGCTGGGTCAGTCACCTTGGTACTGTTACCGACTGTCCTATTATTCCTGCTTGGAGGGGATGTGTTTTCTGTATCAGTATGTGCTATATCTATCATTTTCAGGCAGTTCCCCACTGAAGACTCCAGGAGTGAGAGCCTTGACTCTACCCCACTTAATTTTGACATAATAGGTTCCAGCAGCGTTTGCAACATTCCTTCTAATTTCCCCCAGAATTCTCTCCCACCATAATTACAGGTCGATATTCTTCCATTGCACTGGGCATTAGCAGTTGTACTTCTATCATCTTTTTTCCCAGTTTCATGTATATCTGCTGTGGTCACAACCTTACAACCTGTAGCTGTGTGGCTCATTTTAGTTGCCCTAGCTTTTGAGGTAATGGGTTTTTTCAGGCAGTTAGAGACTATCTTTTATTTCGATCCTCTAGTCCGTAGTCTGGACTTTACTGGGCTAGGAGCCAGCTCTGGTGACTCAGAAATCATACTGTGACTTAATGAGGTAATATCATCCTCTATCTGGGCAACTGTTGTTTGGCCAGGAGGGGGGGGTAGATTGTGTCTGGTTCATTGTTGAGGCTGGAGTAGCTGTTAGCCTACCAAATAAGGGGTCCATAGAAAGCCTAGGTTCTGTCAATATAATTTCCTTATTGACGGCTGACTCAGCCCTAGTTAGATAGGCATCTAAAGTCCCAACCATCCCTGTAACACCTGTATCTTTCCGTGGTGCCATTGCAAAAAACAAGTTAGTTAAGGTATCCTATATAAAACAAAAGACTAACCTGAAATAAAGAAAGTGAACCAAGAGGATAATCTCAATATTGTTAGCACCTTCTTTTTGGGACAGCGCAACAATTACTGATTCAGGTTAATAAATTAGTACAAATGTATCCTGATAAACAATGATAAATATTATAGCTAAAAGAAAGAAATATTATCTTTTTTTAACCAATATAAAATTATTCACTCTGTACTGAGTAGCTGCAATTAGCTTATTCCACAAGATATCTTAATGTCAGTACCTTGCAAATATATAACCTGTTCTAGGTACTATGCAGTTACTCTCAGAGTTTATGGCAGAGTTTTTACGGGGGTGGCCGGGCCTGGCCTCTTCTGGCCACAGACGGCCTGCCCTAGTCCCGGGCTTCTCCAGCGTGCGTCCCGCAACGCGGGGGCTCTCCTTCGATTTTATGCGCCAGCGGGCGTGTGAGCAGCGTCGGCGACGTCCCAGCCGCAAGCGTCGCCGGGATATGCAGTCCTCCGGCAGGCAGTCACCTCGCAGATGGCCCGGTGGTCTGTGCAGGGCTGTCTGTGGCCAGCGGCAGCAGTAGTGTAGGAGCGTCGTCCTCCAGTAAGTGCCCCCACTCCTTCCAGCGTCCCCCGGGGCTCTCCTTCGATTTTATGCACCAGCGGGCGCGTGAGCAGCCTCAGCGGCGTCCCAGCTGCAAGCGTCGCCGGGATATGCAGTACTCCGGCAGGCAGTCACCTCGCAAATGGCCCGGTGGTCTGTGCAGGGCTGTCTGTGGCCAGCGGCAGCAGGAGTGTAGGAGTGTCATCCTCCGCTAAGTGCCCCCACTCCTTCCAGTGTCACAAGCTAGTCGTGCAAAGCTCTCATTCATCCAGACTCCCTGTTCTGAGTCCTCGCAGCTCTGCTACTTAAAGTCCCCAGCTTGGCTGAGTTCTTTGTTCCTCGTGATATCCCAGTGTCCTTCAGCCTTATGAATTTGATAATTGATCTTGCCACTACATTTTCTCTCCGGTTAAAAACGGAGCACCTAAATTCATTCATTAATGCTTCTGTTATTAACAGCTCACAGACTGATTTAAACCCTCATTTTGGGCCCACATATTGCCCTCAAGATGGATTAATCTACTGCTTCCCTTTCTCGCACAGTGCAGGAGTTGCATTTACAAAAACTTCAATACTACAACATAAGTCTAAGCACACTTTAAAAACAATGTCCACGGTGGTGTTGTGCAATAGTATAATGCACCCCTAAATAATGCGAAATACAAACAAGTGGTAAATGGAATGCTTGAATGAATCTTTGCTACAGTCTCGGATCGCATTCCATTGAATTGTTTTTAGCTCAGTCTGCTTTTTCAGATAGGGATAAACCTTATCAAGCGTGGTCGTCCGTTACCCAAATCTCTTGCCGGAGTCCTCACAGGCTGGCGCTGTGGCACCCTGCTCTGCCGCAGGAGTCTAAATGTCACTGCTAAAGCCCCTTAGTGGAAAAATGGAAAAAAGGGCTGAGCTGGACCTCTCTCTTTAATCTCCGCTTGTCCACTTATAAGTACAGTACTGAGGCGTTTACCATAACCTTTGAAATAGTAATTATAATACTTTATTGTGTGAATACTTAAAACCATTACAATTTGTTTATTTTTTTTAAAGAGATGCTTATGTACAAAAAACAGAGCTTTAAAAGATTCAAATTAATAGTAAGACAATCTAAAATAGGGAGATAGGTATAAAATAGCTTAATGATAATTAACTACCTATGACTGAGGTATCCGATCAGTCGAAGCATCGCTTTTTGTTTGGGGAATCTAGAGAAGGACAGCTAAACATATGTTTACAAAGATACATATAAGGAAAAGTAAACTATGATTATTAAGCAAAAAACAATAATCAAATAGACTGTTCTGGGAATCAGAAATTTGTGGGATAAGCCTAAGGCGACGTAGTGGCACAGCCAAGTTGAGGGAGATATGCGGCCCTGATTTTTCCCAACAATTTGGCCGCTCTGTCAACAAAGTTATTGAACCGAATGTTCAGCTTAGTATTGTCTGAGTTCAGGGCAGTAATAATGGCTTGTCGACAGGTACGAACTCTGAGTTTATTCCATTCATCCCGCAGTGAGGACCTTCTGTCGATCCCCACTATTTCCATAGTGAGGAAGGCAGCACTGACCGACCATTTCATTCTCCTTAAGTTCTCTGTATGGCAACCTGAGAACGTCTGAGCAAGTTACTGATGGCATGGGGTGTTGGACGAGACAGTTATTATTTGGGGTCTGTGGTCACTCTCCCCTTGTGAAGCGATGTAGTAGCTCTCAATCAGGGGGGAGTATTTTGCTGTTGCCTAATGTGAAGTCCAAATATGAATGTGTTTGACTGTCAGTTCTTGTCCAAGCGGGGGTTTCTGTAGGAACAGGCCTGCACAGTACGGTATACCCCACTCTGCTAAGCTGGAGGGCTGTATATTTACCCAGTTTCGAGGGTCTGTGTCCCACTGGTATGGATTGTGAGGCGAGGTGCGGGTGAACTGCTCGAGAGGCAGTCCCAGAGTCCTTGGGAGAATTACAATAGAGATTTGTATTGAAGTCTCCTGAGATTATGCAGGGAATACTACCATGGTCACTTAGTATATTACAGACAATGTCAGTCAGTTGATCCATTTTAGTTTTTTTCTCAGATGTATGTGGAGAAATATAGACATTGAACAGGAGTAACTGGCTATCTGATGTTGGACTTCCAACCACTATACCGGCACCCCAATCTACATCAAATTTTAACAGTTTAATGCTTTGGGACAGTTTAGTAGAGGCGTAAATCGAGAGTCCACCACGTGGCCTCACATGCTTACACTGTCTTGAGGCAGGGGACATAAATTCTAGGTAGCCTTCAATAGTAATGCTGGATACCATCCAAGTTTCTTGTAGATATATTATACCATGTTTTTTCATAAAGCCGAGAGTATCTAAAGATTAATATTTCATTATGAATCCGTTAATATTCCAGGAGCATATTGTTAATCCGTGATCAATGGGGTTTCACTCTTTCCGACTCCGGGATAGAGCTGCTGGCAATCATGACCAGTCTGGTCTTTGGGTGACTTGCTGGTTGATTTTTTTGTTCAGGGATAGATACTGGTGAACGACTCCTGGCTGACTTTAGTACAGAGAAGGGAGCCGGACTTGTGCTAGAGGCGTAGGACTGTGTGTTTGCTAGCATTGATGGATAGCGGGGGACGCGTGGTGCGGTTATTATTATGCCCCAGGTTTTAGATTGGTTGGCTTTTGATTGAACCAATTCCCTGATAACTGAGGACGCTAATGTGATTTGGGTTGATTCTCTGTTGGACTTGGCCCATTTTCCCCCCAATATTTTTCGCCTTTCACCCCCCTAATTTAGGATGTCTCCCCATGGTAGAAAGCTATATAGGCCATGTGTGGTGTGAGATGACTAGTAGATGTAATGCAATGGTGTGCACTTATTTTCCCCCATTGTAAAAATGCACCCTGGTGAAATGTTGCATTTAAAATGGATGCCATGGCTGTGCTTTGTGCCGTCTGTCTGCAGTGGGTTGGCGGTCTAGTGCTCTTTACCATTGCAGAAATGTCACTTTTAAAATGGACAAATCAATAAAACTTTTTTTCGGTGTCTGTTCAAAACCATAAAAGTACAAATACAATAATACAGAGAATTCATAATACTTTTTTGTTAAAAACACATCTTATAACAAGATACAGAGGTGCAAAAGTATGATTTTTTTCATTTCATAAAAACCAGGAGATTGGAAAATTTCATTAAATAAGGCCCATTACAGATCCATACATTTTCTGTATTTGACAGTTAATTTAAAAAATTCAGTGACCTGGAGAATACTATCTTTGTGCAAAAGTTGTAAATACATCAGGGCCGGTCTGATCTGAATAAAATTAAGATTTCTTAAGAGTCACCAGATAGCGCTTGCGGGGATATTCATAAAAACTACATAAAAATATAAAATGCAGCATTCCGTCGCAGCCGAAGGGAGCTGCAGCTTTAGTAAAATTAGCAGTTCTTGGCCTAATAGGCAAATGATGGAAAAGATTCAACCTGAACCTAGTCAGTAAAAAATTTTCATGAGAGGTCAGAGAACCCAATAGATACGGCTCAGTAAATGCACATGTTTTCAGCATAACATATTTTCTGACACTCGGCTTCTGGAGCTCTATGCCTTCCCCCTGGGTCTTTCTATCCATGAGGAAGGCCCGTTTTGTTGCCTCCAGGTCCCCCTTAACAATACTACCAGGGTTTTCAAACAATTCGGGGTGCCCCAGTCTAAAGAAACTGGACTTCAAATATTTTATCCATGGGATGGCCAGTGCCTTGTCCTGAGACAAACAATCCTTCACGATTAAGTGCGTCAATGGGATATCAGGATTCAACCTGTCAGTCAGTGGGCGTAGGGAAAGGCGTTGCATATATATTGTGTCCCCAGCACTTTTTGAACTGCAAGATTAGACGTGCCTGAGGGGACGCACAGGAGACGCTTCATGAAGGAATTTTCAACAATCTGCAGGTGCTTTCCACCGACATACCCACATACCCCCATATTTCACTGCCATATATAGCAGTAGCCACTGATTTGGCATTGTATAGTTGCAGCATGGCGCCGGTTGGTTTTTCCCCCAACTTGGATGCAAAATTAAAGATAGAAGCGTTCACCCTGACCAGTTCTCCTTTCTTTTTAATAAGATGCGGGCCCCAGTTTAGTTTAGTATCAAAAAATTTCTTCTGGGTTGTTGACCTACTTGCATGACAAATGATTTAGAATTATTAATCATTAGGTCTCTATCTGTCATGAAGGACTTAAAAGCATTTAAAAGAGCTTGGAGGCACCTTTCAGTCCTTGATATTAGTACTGCATCATCTGCATATAATAGGCGACCGACTCTTGGACAGTCAGCCGACACGTCCTGTAAAACGGTATCCAGATCATTGATATAAAAGTTAAAAAGAAAAGGAGCCAGAATACATCCTTGGTGGACACCCTTTCTAATATTAAAATTATTTGTCACGCTCAGGTCTTGAGAGTATCTTAACGTTAGCTCTGGTATTGCTATGGAGGTCTGGGAGGAAGTCAACAATACCACTATCCATCCCCTTCCCCCAAAATTTTTCGCCTTTCATCCCCCTAATTTAGGATGTCTCCCCCATGGTAGAAAGTTATATAGGCCATGTGTGGTGAGAGATGCCTAGTAGATGTAATGAAATGGTGTGCACTTATTTTCCGGTTTGGCGGTCTAGTGTTCTTTTACCATTGCAGAAATGTCACTTTTAAAATGGACGCCATTTCTGTCTGCTTGTGCCGCCTGCCTGAGGTGGTTTGGCGGTCTAGTGTTTGAAGTGACAAGGTGCTCTATACTCCCCACAGTGACAGTGAGGCTGGAACTGCCAGGGACCTTCTAGAAGCTTCCAGCCTTTCTGGTCCAGGTAGAGCAGTAGAGATGCCATGTGCAAAGACAGAGCTGGGACAGGAATGTGAGGGGACCTGCTGCAAGGGGATACCACCTCTTAGGCCTGTGTGCTGGACCCTGCACCCATCCATCACCCCTCTACTATCCCCAAGGCTAGTGGAGCCCCACTACAGGAGTTCAGGCTGCTGTTCAGGAGGAGGGCCACGCTGCAGTGGGGATGGTGAAAGCCTACCACCCTGCTTTGATGAAACCCCCAATGACTGTTTACCTGGCCCAGTAGTGCCTACTGCTCTGTTTCACTGGAACAAACTACTAGGTTCCAGGCGGCGAGTCGTCCTGCACGAAAACGGGACGTGAAGAAAGGGCCACACTGAGAGTCCATGTGGCACGCTATCTTTTCAAACAGAATTGCCTCCAGGCAAATAGCAGGAGCACTGACTGCGGGTAAAACCGTGAGTTAACTGAGTATTGAATTTTGGTCTTTTCTCTTCTGTCCTAATGGTGTGGGCACGCCTTAGCGTGTGTGGACCCCCGGAGGACGTTTTTTTTCTATTGTTATATTGGTCCTGAAGAAAGCTGAGCTTAGAAAGCAATAAACAGCGGAAACATGTTGACCACTCACACCGGGTCACTGAGGTTCTAATATAAACCTCCAAGTGATCTCACTGTTTTTAATGTGAACAACTGGCCCTTTAATAAAGTTGTTGGGGGCCAGCTGTGATCTTTTACCACACTATTCATTTTTCACTGATCACACATATCACGCTTTTGTAACACCTGCTCCGCTGCAATCGCAGGTGTCGAAGCACACAGGGGGGATATTCGGTCCCTCCTGTGTCGAACCCCATGATGAAGCACGTCACCACTAGGGTGAGTGAGGGTTCTTTTAGAAAATAGTTTTTTCTCTTTTCCCTTTTCTTCCAGTTTTTTGACCGCACATTCAATTTAGTCTAGTCACTGTGTGTTTCCTTACCAAGGCATCATGTCGTTTAGAAATTCACAGCAGTAGGCGCCCTTTTGTTGTTATAAATTGTGATTTAGGGGTAGGAGAGTAGCCTGTTATTCCCTTCCTCTCTGGTTGTATATACACACTTTTCATCAAACCATCGTGGATGGGAAGAAGCATGTTTCTTATTCTTTGATTTCAACTCTCCAAAGATTTTGCCTGCTATATTACAGAAAGACGTTATAACTTGTAAAGGATCCCCTCAAGCAGGTGGAAATATCTTCTTGGCTTTTTTGGGCCAAGTTATCCGTGAATTCTAGGGGGTTGAAACCTGACCATTTTATAGAAGTGCCATTTTCTCCCTGAGTTTTGATTTTAGGCGCTATATGCGTCTCCTCTAGATGCATCAGGTTAAGCTTCAGTACCAGCGGGGTAAGCTTCAACACCAGCTTCAACACTAGCGATAATGGGCGATGGTCACTAAACAGGCTTATCTGTACTTTGAAGTTTTTTACTATACCCTTACAATTTCTGGAAATCAGGAAATGATCAATATTTGATGAGGATCGTGCTTCTTCATAAGTTTGTACATCGATTTCACCCTTTATTTCGGGTAGCTCCAAAAGCTTTAAATTATATTTATACATTATGCAATTAATGGTATCACCATATGCATTATGGGGGAAGTGGGAGCAAGGGTCACTCAGTTCATCCCCATCACCACAAAGTTCTCCGTTTAAAATTTTACATTTCTCATCATTGAAAGCGCCCACCCAGATACGCAGGTAGTCCCCCTTAATGCCTTGTAAAAATGTGTCTAATTCCTCCTCCGCTAGGGACAAAACTACCTTGTATTTGCTGCTATCAAAAATATTTTTGTAAAAAATAATAACTATTATGCATTGATTACCTTTCGTACAAAAATATAAAAACTGCACAATAATAAAAGTTTTCTTTAGAATTAACTGAGATGTAACTGAGACCAAAACTACCAAGCCTGATTCTCAAAGGTAAACTGAGACAAAAGTCTAACTTAACTACTCATAAATGCCCTTTGTGAATACCGAAAGTCATACAGTTAGAATTTAGTCTCAGTTTACCTTTGTGAATCGGGCCCTATGTTTGTAAAGGAATCTCAGCCTGAACCCACAAGACAGTAGGGATCAGAGGCCGAGTAGTTATGAACCCCAATGTACCCCAATATAGGCCGAGGTAGTTGCACAAACTTTTACCTACATTTGTCCTATCCTTGTTCTACATAATGGATTTGGTGCTGACCTTTTATCTAGTTAGGTGCTGCATAATTGTTGTGTGGTTTTCTCCGAAAACTACCCTCATTTATTATGAATGAGGATTCGCAGTATCACAGCAGGATTACCATCTTCTGCATATTAACTCTTTATAAGGGTCATCACTATGCACTCAGGCACTCCAGCAGGCAGTGGTCTAACATCCCTCGCGGGTTGTCCATCTCGAGACCAAGATGGAGTCCTTCATTCTCCCACATCAGGTAATGGGGTCCGCTCTATCCTAAGGGGATTCTTGGCTATACTCCTACATACATGCTAGGTACCTATAGATACATCTAGATATTGTTTGCATCGAAGGGGTACGCATTATTATTATCAGGTATCTATGTGCCTGCATATATATTCATTGTTTTGGTAGAATCTACCTTTTCTTTACTTTGCTGGTGCTTATAATCTTATATATCTGTTTCTGTCTCATGATTATTGCAGCACACGTATTTTATACTAAAATGACGCTGGTTCAATAAATGCTTATTGAAAACCTCCCCACCATTTATTCATGGATATCTCTGAGACAAAGTGGGTCTAACTTTACTACTCGTAAATACCCTTTGTGAATACCGAAAGTCGTAAAGTTAGGCTTTTGTCTCAGTTTACCTTTGTGAATCGGGCCCTATATTTATAAAGGAATCTCAGCCTGAACTGGGGGTAAGTCAGAAACCCACTAACAGTAGGGGTCAGAGGCCAAGTGATGTAAAACAGCAGTTATTCATACTAGTAAGTCCACTATGGAAGGAAATCAACTAATGTTTGGAAATTATCACACTGGAGAAATAAATAGAAGTGGATGGAACCCACCATCGATTAATAAGTTTTACTCAACTAACTAAAACATCCAGATCCAATCCTAGAGATGTTCAAAAAATGGGGCAAACGTAGTAAGCAATGTTCCAAATTTATGTAAAGGATACTAGTTAAATATGCCTAAAAAATATCATTAGATAGTTTTGGTTGACATTAAAGAAACTGAAAAGCAAATAAAGCCATCTCTCTTGAAAGCGCCACAAATAAATTACGCAGACCTGGACATATGATTGAAGAGATATGAGGAAGAAATAAAAGAATGCAAACATATGAAATTCATAAGGGATGACAAAAAACAATGCACGAGGGACCATAAACCCCTTTGATCAACAGTTCGATAGTTTGAAAAGGCAACATGTCTTAGAGCAAAGCATAAGTGATCAGATGGAACTGGGAGTAGTGAGTGAATCAAATGTTATATTAAGTGAAGGTAAAGCAAGTTCAATACAACACCAGGGGTTGAGACCACATTTACAGATTAAATGAAACTAATATTTATAGATCACCAGTCTGGAGGGAGAGGGTGAGGTTGTGGTTGACAAAGGGGAAGACAAGAAGAAGCAATAGAAACAAAATTGCTACCTAGTGAGGAACTTGAAGTAGGAAGTGGGAAAACAAGTGAAGGCAATCTGGTAGAGAATCTATCTAAACAAGTCTTAACAGAAGACAAAAAGGGAGTACTCAATAAAGGCCTCAATTTCGGCCACAAGACTCATTTTGATTTGGTAGAGACTTAAATTAACAACTGGGGAGAGGAGTTGGCCTAACGGCTAGGGCGTCGACCTCGAATCTGGGGAACTGGGTTCGAGTCTCGGCAATGACGCAGAACATGATTTGATTCTGGGCAAATCACTTTATCTCTCAGTGCCTAACAGAAATGAATGTGCGTCCTGATGTTACCTAACTGGTGCTATGTAAAGCGCTCTGAAAAAACGATAAACTTGTTCGGAAATTTAAATTGCCTAAAATGGATGCAGCTAAAAAAGAGATGAAAGTAGGACATAAACTGTTTTGTATAAGAAAATTCATCAGGACTGACAATAAAACAAATTCCAGGATTGGGTAATCTATATGAGCTCACAACATAGCAGAACCAAGAACTCACAGAAAGTCATATTCTACTCGATTGTGATGGGAAACAGCCTTTACAACACGGACTGAACCACGCATGTAATTTCCCTGTAAGCGCAACCACGATTACCTTAGCCACACTTGCCTTACTCACGCATATGCCTTAACCACACATATGCGTGATTAAGGCCTATTCGCGTTCTAAATGCTGGAATTGGCAGGTGCACGAACATGAAGGATTGGGAGATGATGTGGTGAGGTATGTGGGGCTGGTTCAGGTTTTATGGGGTGGGGAGTATTTTTGTAAGGGTTTGGGAGTGGTTTTTAGGGCTCTGGAGAGGTTTTAGGGCTCATGGGAGGGCAGGGTCATTTTAGGGCTCAGGGGGTGTTTTTTTTATGGGGGGCTCAGTGTAGTTTGTAGGGCTCAGGGGAGGTCGTGTTCATTTTTAGGTCGGGGGTAGTTTTTAGGTCTCTGGGGAGGTTGGGGGAGGTTTTAGGTCTTGGGAAGGGTTGGGGCCGTTTTTAGGGCTCAGGGGGTATGGGGTAGTTTTTGGGGCTTAGGACGGGGTTGGGGTACTTTTTAGGGCTCAGGGGTGTCAGATTCGCTTTTAGGTCTCGGGGTGGGTTCGTTTCTAGGGCTCAGGGAACCGGGGTCGTTTTTTAGGCTTGGAGGAGGACTCCGGTGTGAACTTTACCACACATATACCTTTACAAGTCATGTCTTTACCACAAAATTGCATGGTAAAGGCATGCGTTGTTCAGATGCATTTGTGGTTAGGGTAGCGTTGTAGAGGCACGCGTGGTTCAGCCATGCATGCCTCTATCTTACAATCAATTGTGATATAAATACTAATCGACATACATATACAGAGCTTACAGATAAATTCAGATTCAGTCCCAAGCTGACCCCGGTAATAAAATAGACATCTTTCACGATCTGGTTTCATATGAATTGGAAACATTTGAAAAACGTCAGTAATTTCTGGCACACAAAAAATTTAACTACAAAGCAATATTCGAGAACTTACAGGACAATAAACCAATTGTCATAAAAGCAGCAGAGAAAGGCGGGAATGTCAAATTATGTGAAGCTATCAACAAATCCAGTGGAGCAAATGGAATCCCAATTGCAGAAGAAACTGAAACCGTGGCAGAAGAAATTGTTGATCAGTGATGAGGAGAACAAATTGTTGAAACATGATGATCCAATGATACCCACAATATATTTCCTCCCAAAAATACATGAGTCTGATAAATCCTCCTGTAAGACCAATTGTGTCTGCGTGTGACTCTTCATTTGATTATGTCTCTAAGTATGTTGATCACTGTCCGGCACCAATAGTCTAGAGCCTCAGTTCACACTTAAGAGACACAGGAGCCTTACTGCACATTTTTTCCAACACAACATGGTCACAAGGATATCTGTTGGTCACAATGGATGTGGTGTCTCTTTATACAACAAGTGTCTATTTCTTGAAACTGCCGCATGTGGAGGAACTAGAACAGACAGAAATGCGCCTGGAATTGATGAAATGCATCTAATTAATAAATATTCATTTTCAATTATGGAATGTCTGACAAAATATCGAAATCAAAAATATCGAAATACAAAAATATCGGAACAAAAATATCGAAGTCAAAAATATAGGAATCCTATCCCTAACAAGGTAAGTACAAAAATATCGAAAAATTAATATCGTAGTACAAAAATATCGAAATTAAAAATATCGTTTTTTTAAATGTATTAATAATAATGTAAAAATAATTAAAAAATACATATGTTACAAATATTAATTAAAAATATTAAAACATAATTAAAAAATTAAAACTAATACATATACATTTAAAATAAATTAAAAACGTACTAATTTAATGTAATTTTATATTTTTTAATTTCATTTAATTGATTTAATTTAAATTTATTTTATTTTTACCCTGTACGACTGTACCCCAAAAACCCAAAACTGACCCTGAACCCTAAAAATATGCCTGTACCCCAAAAACCCAAAACTGACCCTAAACCCTAAAAATACCCCTTTACCCAAAAACTGAAAACTGACCCTGAACCCTAAAAATACCCCTTTACCCAAAAACTGAAAACTGACCCTAAACCCTAAAAATACCCCTTTACCCAAAAACTGAAAACTGACCCTGAACCCTAAAAATACCCCTTTACCCATGAACTGAAAACTGACCCTGAACCCTAAAAATACCCCTTTACCCAAAAACTGAAAACTGACCCTGAACCCTAAAAATACCCCTGTACCCATGAACTGAAAACTGGCCCTGAACCCTAAAAATACCCCTGTACCCAAAATTAATTAATATTATTTAATTACCAATTAATTATTAATTAACAATAACAATAAAGTAAATATATTAGCACATTTGCTGTAATTAATTTAATTTAATAATTAATATTATTTTGCCCAATTAATTAATTAAGAATAACAAATTATATATAAAAAATTACTAAAATTAATGTAATACAATAATTAATAATAATTATTTACCAACTAATTAATAATTATAAATATGTAAAAAATTAATTAACTAATTAATAGAAATTAATTACCAATTAATTATTAATTTAAATATGTACAAACATATATCAATTAATTAATTATTATTAAATTACTTCCCACCCTATTCCCCTATAAACCCATAACCCGCTACAGAACATATTTATCAATTAATCAATTAATTAAAAATAATTAAAAATTAATTCTCAATTAATTTATTAATAATTCCTACTAATTAATAATTAATTTAACATAATTAAATTACTTCCCACCCTATTCCCCTATAAACCCACAACCCGCTACAGTAGTAAAAGACAATATTTAATTAAATTACATTAAAAATAAATAATAAAACATAATAAATACAATATTATATACACTAAATGTATTTAAAAATTGATATTAGTAACATCAAAGTTATTAATTTCGATATTGTTAACATCGATATTTACAACTTCGATATTACTGATATCATACCAATATCGATATTTAGACTGTCAATATTACTTACCTTCGATATTTTTGTATATCGATATTTAAACTTCGATATTTTGGTATATCGATATTTAAAAATCGATATTTTGTCTGTGTACCTAAATTATGATATATGTAAACAAAGATGCAGGACCTCTATGGGCATTTCCTTTTCTTCAAGCTACAAAACCCTCTCCGTAGGTTGGAGGGAGAAGGGGGGAGCTTGGGTTGAAACTAATGATCAATTATAGAGAAAATAATACTCTGGACTAGATATATTGAAGATCATTTCATTATTTGGAGTGGATCAGAAATATCATTCAAAAGCTACTTTGGAAGCCTAAATTATAATTAATTTGGTCTTAAATTCACATGCACAATGAGAAAAGAACAAGTGAACTTCTTGAATACAACAATCCCTATAAGAAATGAGCGAATAGAAGCCACCTTATATAGGAAGGAGACAATTACAAATAGCTTTCTACTCCACTCGAGTTTCATCCAAATCCACTGGTTAGAAGCATTCTATATGCCGAGTATTTAGGGATGAACCAAACCTGCTCCATTGAACAGAACATGAACGGCTGGGAAATGCTTCGGAGTTTTGAGATGTCTACGGAAAACTCTGGATGTGCTCTCCAGCTCAGCCAGGATAACCCTTGTCCATCCGTTTGTGACATCTCAACTGGACTACAGAAATGCTCTATACCTAGGAGCAACTGATAAATGCCTTCATAGGCTTCAATGCTTTCACAACGCGGCTGCTCGCCTTGTTCTGATGCTTCCTAGGAGAACCTCTACCAGAAAAGCTCTCTCTGTCCTACACTGGCTACCACTTAAGGAGAAAATACTCTTTAAAACATTGTGTATTAGCCACTGCATCCTGCGGGGGAAAGGGCCTAGCTACTTACACAATCTACTCACTCCCTACCCACCTATTCATCATCTCAGATCGACCGGAACCTACTTGGTTAAGGCCCCAGGAGTAAAAAAAGCCAGAATGGAAGCCCGCTCCATCAGGTACTTGGCCTCTAAGCACTGTAATGCACTTCCTCTACTCCTACATGCTGAATCATCAGAGATACTCCTCTGAAAGAAATTAAAAACCTGGCTCTTCCAGGCATAAAGCCCTCTGTCCTGCCCCTGTTCCTTACACCTGATGAGTCTGTGTCTCAGTGCGAGTACCAGTGGATTTAACCAGGCACTTTACAAGTTTGCCTATTATTATTATAATGAACAAAAGAACTGTAAAGCACCACTTTCTTAGAAGAATAATTATCTAAATCTTATATAAATATTGGCAACAATATATTAAAAGCGGGTTGGAGAGATCTAAAGAAAAGCATGGTTGCAAAATCTGGGTACCACCAACGCCAAAACGGAGGAACGAAAGGATGAGCGAATAAGATTAAAAGTGGCTTACAGCAAAGAATCTAATGCTATTAGACAACTATTCCGAAAATATTGGAATCTGTTAGCCTTCTGCCATCTTCCCCCAAAATGTTTGCCTCCTTTCACTCCTCCTATTTATGTTGATCTCATTTTTGCTGGCCTCAGGACATATTCTCATTACTAACCAGTACTAAAGTGATTGTGCTCTCCTTCGTGCAGGATCACCTCCAAACCATTTGCCTTTGCCCTCCACTTCTCACTGTAGTCGTTTAATTCCTGGCCCTAGGACTCTGCACTTTACTGCTGCTATCCAGTACTAAAGGGATCTCTTTTTCACACATGGTAGAATTAGCTTATACTCAATTTACATATTTAATTTACTTATATGTCCCTAGCAAGGTAGCGCTACATGTGCTCAGGGGCTGTAAAGTAAATGCTGCTGGTGAGCCCGCAGCACTAATTGTGCCACCCACTTCAGAAGCCCTTTAAACATGTCTCAGGCCTGCCACTGCAGGGCTTGGGTGTGCAGTTTTAATCGGATATGTCGACCTGGCAAAATAAACACTTTGCCTGGCCCGCCCTTTCTTTTTAATTCATATAAGTCACCTATAAGGTAGGCCCTAGACAGGCCCAAGGGCAGGGTGCATTCTATTTAAAAGGTTAGACATGTACTTTTACGTTTTACATATCCTGGTAGTAAAAAAACCTCCTGAGTTTGTTTTTCACTACTGCAATATCTATCTCGCTCATAGAATAACATTGGAGTTGCCTTATTACATTTTAATAGTGCAATTTTACAAATGGGAAGAGATAACTAATTCATGATTGGCGGTGCTAGAATCCTAGTTTAAAAAATCCTACTTTAAGGTGAAGTTGGATTTTAAATTATAATTCTGAAAATGCCACTTTTAGATAGTTGTAAAAAGAACAATTGATGGACAGAATGCAGAACAATGTAATACATTCACCCCAGTACAGAGATCTGGGCCTAAATCGATAGTTTTTGTTGATCACCATGCCATTCCAGTTTTCACCCAGACATATACAAATCAGCCTTGACCCTGAGCCCAATGGGAACAGTCCAGCCCAAACTGCCAGGCCATGTCCTATTTGGACTGGAAACAAGCATCCTAGGACCGGTTTCAGCCCTCATCAGCCAGGATAGCTTGACTCCAGTGGCATGGAGAGCACAGGACCCACGTCTGGGCATACCCGTCCCACTCGGGGTGACAAATGCAAAAAGAACAATTGATGGACAGAATGTTTGTGTAGCACTTTGAGATAGCTGGCATTTTCATGCCTGAGACGTTTTGTGTCTGCAGCTTCTCTCTGGGTCTCATGACTGGGTGCAGTTAACAGTTTAACTTTGTGTACTCTTCCTAGACAGCCACACACAATGGAGATTAGGTGTGACTGGATACTGGATAGACTATCACTGGCAGGATGGCATAGAGGAGCTAGGGGCTCACTTAACCCCTTTGCTGCTAGGCCTGCCCCCGACCTGTGCTAAGACTTTTTGTTTTGGTTATTTGGGGTAGTTTGCGCTTAGGCCCCTGTAACTTTTTAACCACATAAGGTATCCAAGCCAAGTTTGCATCCTTTTCATCTAACAGCATGGGGATTCTAAAGGTACCCAGGGTTTGTGTAATCCCCTGGAGGACTCCCAGAAATTAGCCATAATACAGCAAAATGTAGTTTTTGGGGGGGGGAAATGGGAAAAAAGAGCTACAAATGAAAGCGTTTGGGTATCAAAAAAGGGTTTTGTGGGGATGAAATCACCATTTCCCAGCTTTTTTGGAATTTCAGACTTTTGTCAGAAACCCAAAAAGTTTTACACAGTTTTGGCATTTTTCTGGGTCATAGCCTATTTTCGCTATTTTCTAGCTTTCAACCTCCTTCCAGTTAATGGTAGAAATGGGTATGAAAGCCATAATGGATCCTGGAAAGCTATACAGTTTTGCAAAATAGGCACAATTCTGCATTCAGCAAGGGGTCATTTGTGTAGATCTTCAAGGTTTCTTTATAGAAACTAACAGTTCAATATAGCAAAAATTGAACATTAGTTGCAAAAACAGCTTTTTGTGTCAACGTTTTCATCTGTAACTTCTTCTAATTATGACAACTCTTTGAAAGCAATATATAATTACATCCGCAGAACCTTACTGGTTTTGGGGATATATAGAACTTGTAGGTTCACCAAGAACCCGACGAACCCAGAGCCGAAAACTGAGCAGCGACTTGCAATGGTTTTTTATTATGTAGCAGGTATATAGCAATTAATCTGGGAAAATGTATACATGGATATATTGGTATTAAAGACACCTATGTATTTCTGAAATGGGAACAACATATAGAGTTTAGAAACAGTAGTCAAGTCAAGTCAAAGAATCTTTATTCGGTGATTAAAAAACACCATAAAAGCACACGCATATATACATAGTAAAAAGTCATTAAACATTTCAAGGTTCTTTGTACAGAGAATTAACAAAACATAAATACAACAATATAGCTGTGTGTAACGCTTAAAAGGTTAGAATTAAAAACATTTCAATCTTCTCCTCTAGTAAGCCTTAAACGAAGTGCTACCTTAATAAAATTCATAATACTACACAGTATTAAGGGTTCCGCAGCTTTCTGTAAAAATACTAGTGCCTCCCTAGCATGGACCAAATTAGCTTTTTTCAAAAGGTTTACAAGGTATCTGCGTCTGGGCATTGAGTAAAAGGGGCAGAGTAAAACAAAGTGAAGGGAGTCCTGCGGAGACCTGTTGTCGCAGCCGCAGGGCCCCTTCTGTTCCATTGATGTAGCAAATCCCGCTGGTGACGCCAACATAAATGGGAGTAGGTTCAATCTGAAGCGACACATCAAGAACCTATCCTGTGCATTATACATGAGGTACAAGTATGGCTCCATACCCTCCACGCTCTTCACTAGGTGATGGGCCCTCACTGTCTTTTTGCACCCTTCAGCCTCATCTCTGCGTAGGTTTTTCCTCTCTAGAAAAATTCTCCCTACTTGCAGTTTGTCCTGGGCTACAATAGTTGCAGGATGAGTAAAGAGGTTCCCAAAGCCTAGCTCCTCTAGGGTGTTCTTCACATAAAGGAGCCAGGGGATGCGCATACACTTGTCCCTCTCTAGGCAGTCCGATAAGATTTCTCTACTGAGTGTCGCATCAGGATTGACCCAGATTTTTATCCAAGCAATAATGGGCCTCAGTTTTATCAAATCTTCTATATACGGTCTCCCTAACTCCCTGTGGGCAATCAAACCAGCAGTACTTTGGGGTGCCCTCAAGAGTGATTTCAAATATTTATTTTCTTCTCGTAGGATACTAGTGGTATTGACAAAGCCCCATACTTCTGCCCCATAGATTACCTTGGAGCATGATACAGAGCTGTACAAGTTTATCACCTGTTCCGGGGACCATCTTCCTAGCCTCCTGCCATAGCTAGCAATTGCCCCGTTAGATGCAATCATTTTACCACAACGTTCCTCCACCAAGGCATCAAACCGCAAGGCACCATCAAATGTTACACCAAGGTAAGGAAACGTTCTAACCTCTTCTACAATGTGACTCCCTATTGTGTATGTGAATTTAGAGGTAGTTTTTTTCCCCGCCAGGAGCACATAAGATTTACTCAGGTTAACAGAAAGGTCCAAGGCACCCATGAACTTAACAAATCCATCAATTAAGATTTGTAAGCTCCTTGGTGTGCGTGCGATCAGTACCGCGTCATCTGCATAAAGCAGAACAGGAATATGACGCGACCCAACCCTTGGGCAATCTGCCTTCAGACCTAGCAAAAACTGCTCCAGTTTATTAATATAAAGGGAAAACAAAAAGGGGGCAAGAATGCAGCCTTGTCGGACTCCACTCATACAAGGAAAAGAGCTAGTCAGCCCCCCCTCCCTATTAAATCGGACCTTAGCGGTGGTGTCACTATGCAGTTCCCTTAATATATTAATTAGGCCACTCTCTATCCCCATGCTAAACATCATACCCCACAATTTCTCCCTATTGACGTGATCAAATGCCGCTGCCAGATCCATGAAACCCATGTAAACGGATTCATCACTAGCCATGGTATACTTGGCAGTCAGCATATAAAGGTTCAGGCATTGGTCACTAGTGGACCTCCCTGCCCTAAATCCGTATTGAGTGTCCGAGAAGATGTTTTTTTCCTCGGTCCACTCGGACAGTCTATTAAGAATTGCCCTCCCCAAAAGTTTTGCTGACACGTCGATCAGGGAGATCGGGCGGTAGCACTTTGGGTCATCCCTGTTACCCTTTTTAAAAATCGGCACAATTACCGCCGTGGACCAAGACGGGGGCAGGCCACAGGTAATAGCAGTATTAATAACCCTTGTCATTAGGGGGGCCCAGAGTTCAATGTTACTCAGGAACAAATCTGGGGGGATTCCGTCAGGCCCCGGAGCTTTATTTTTGGTCAGGCCCTCGATCCCGGCAGTGATCTCCTTAATAGAGAATTCTACCAATGTAGCCTCAGTTGGAATAGCCGATAGCTCTACAATAGAACCAGGCTCATGATTATAGAGGCTCCTATAGTGGGTGACCCACTGCTCTGGGAGGATGTTGGCCCCTATATCCGGGGTATCTTTTTCCTGGAAAGTTGGATTATTAATTATTTTCCAGAAACCTGCTTGATCCTTTCTTTCCCCTGCTTCTCGTAAATCTGCCCACGCTTCCGCCTGCAAGGCGAGTTTCCTCCTCTTAATCTTCTTTTTGTAATTTTCTCTGCACACCTTAACTTTTTGGGGAACCCTTGGTTTAGTCTTAAGGCAGCTTTTCAGCTCCCTCAAAGCTTTGGAGCAGTCTTTATCGAACCATCGGGGGTTCCCGTGGTTCTTAAGTGGAACCCTGGTCTTTAGTAAACCATCGACCAGATTAGCGATCTGGTCGAAAGCTTCCATTATCCTCGATCCGCGGGCTTCTGTATCTAAGCAGTCATTGATGGCAAGTTTGCCCGCGTCCACCAGGTCCTTGTAGAACTTTTCCCCATCTATTTTAGCCCATTTCAATCTCCTGCCCTGGTCTGTTGCCCTCTCCGTAAAGGTACGTTGGACTCTAATACTTAGGCCCACCCTGTACAACAGCTCCAAGACAAGAGGGTTATGGTCACTAAAGCCACTCCATTCAATCCCTGCACTGGTTGTCTTATTTATTAGGGATCTAGAGACCAGAATGTAATCTATGAAAGATGAGCATCCTCTACCCTTAAATGTAGGGGGGAGTGTGCCATCTTCCTGCGTCCCTACCATGTTAATGGTGTGTTCAAGGTCATACTTAAGCCGTAACGTTCTAAAAGCTGAACCTAACGGTGTATGAGAGAAGTGCGGTCCCTTCTCCATGGGGCATCGGGACCAATCTGTGTTTATTTGGACCAGTGCCGGGCACAGGTGACAATTATAATCTCCCATAACCACCAACCCATGTGGCTGCCCCTTTTGGCCTGTTATGACCTGGCCCAGCCTAATATCTAATTCAGTAACCAGAGAGATGTTGGAACCCGCTATCTCATTGTTGTAAATATTTACTGCAACACATCTAAGCCCCTTCCCAGAGAACCTGACTGCCTGAATCCTGTAGGAATTCCAATCAAGACAAGTGTAACTACCCGGAAGGCCCAGATCTATATAAATAGCTAAACCTCCCATGGCTCTCCCTGATCTTGATTTTTGAGCGGGTACAAAGAAACACTTGTACCCTTGCAAATGAAAGTTGTTCTCCTGGGCCCAGGTCTCCTGCAGACAGATTACATGGAATTTTCTGATATAGTCAAGCCACTCTTTATTATTAAATTTTCCAGCCAGGCCAGCTATATTCTATGAGATAATTCTTAGTGCTTCACCCCCCTGAGCCCCTCCTCCCTGGGGCCCTCCTAGTAATTCGTGCCCTTGTTTTTCCATTTCCAGCCCCTGTGCCCCTCCTATACATGCAATATCTG
This sequence comes from Lissotriton vulgaris, assembly GCF_964263255.1. Lineage (NCBI taxonomy): Eukaryota > Metazoa > Chordata > Amphibia > Caudata > Salamandridae > Lissotriton > Lissotriton vulgaris. The sequence goes on along the minus strand of NC_141696.1, from coordinate 779,261,958 downwards.
CAGCCCTAGGTTCATCCAGCACATGCATCCTGGCACAACTCGATGACATTTGCTTTGCCTCAGGGCCGTGCTTCTCCGGCTCATCATTCAGAACCCCTATACCCCCTGCTCCCCGTGTACCATTATCTGTTTGTCAATCTACCCCCTCAAGACCATCCAGGCAATGAAACCGATTAAATGTGTGGAAAGGTGGCTCTGGGCGGCTAAATAATGGCCTGGGGTTGAACTCGTGGTGAACACCCCTCCGACCCACCCTTTCCCAGTTGTCATATGATCGGGTAGCGTGTACAGGGGCAGGGATGGGGGGAAAGAAGAAGGACACATGGAGTGTTTGAATTGTTGACACCTGTGATCTGTTCTTTCCCTGGCATATGTGAGCGACGGTTCCAGCGTCCCTGAAGCTCACCAATATGCAATCCCCTATGATGGATTTACGTGTTCTCCCTACCCAAGGCACCCTTCTAACCATTATGATTTCATTGCTTAAGTGTACTGGTAGGGGTCTATTCAGATTTAACCACTTAATCACCTTGCTTTTTAGGGCACAGAAATCCTCAGCTTCACCCACCTCTAACGGTGGGAAACCCGCCATGACTACTGTAAAGTCATTCGCCTCTGGTGGTAAATTGGGTCTGCGTGGCCTGGGGGGAAGCTTCATTAGTGGGGTTGGTACAACACTATCTATGGGCTGTGCTGGAGGAGCAGAGTTTGCTGGGGGGATAGATCCTATGGGGTTAGATGGCTTATTTGGGGCAGGGTTATTCCTCTGAGTTTGTAGTGGGGCGGCCGCAGTTGCAACCTGTGAGGGGGCAAGATGCGTAACACTTTTTGGGGGCTGTTTCGGGCTGTTGGGGTGGCAATAGGCTTAGGGGCCCTTTCATGAGAATTGGCCGGATTTTTCATGCTACTTAGTGTAGCCTCAAGAATGGTTAGTCTGATTTCCACTTTTTTGATGCTTTCACTAATTGGTAACAATAGTGACCTGAGCAGCAATTCCAAATTACCCAACGGGGCAACAGAGAGGGGGGCACTAACAATGTTGCTAGCAGTCTCTTTAGTCAGGGCAGGGGCCACACCATCCTGCGCAGCGGGTTTAGGATGTGAGTCATCCACTGTTGACACGGTCGGTATGGAGGGTTTAAATGACTTCCCAAAGTCGGAATGGGGGATCTTGGGTTTGTTTTTTCCCTGGGCACCCCTCGACTTCCTCCTACGTTTGTTTGGAGGGGGCCCAAATACCCCTTGTGCTGCCGCTAATTTTGGTTTGGCTTTCCTAGGCTTCGATGCTGGGGGAGGTTGAGAAATTAGATCAATCGTCCCCCTGCTTGGGCTTGTGCTACTCACTGGGGTTGAGCTCATAGGTAACACTGGGGGCGTTTTTGTACAATCCCTAAGCAGGATCGGGACATCTTCAATTGTAGTCAAATCTTCGCTGGGTGTGGGGGGATAATCTGCTAAAGGTCTACCTTTCAAGTTATCTATAGAGCGTCTCCGCTCGACCCTGAGCCGGTTTAGTGTGCTCTCCTTGTCCACATCTCCCCCAGCCCGAGGAAAGTAATTCTCTAGGGTCATATTTTTTGCTCCTCCCTGCCTTATGGGGGTACTTTCCCTTGCCGGGGACGGCATGGTGTCTTAGTTTGTTGTTGCGCTAGGGACTTGATGGCAAATGGCAGAACCAAGAGAGTAGGCCCAGCCCAGCCTACTCCGGCCTATGACGGCCTTAGACGGTCCCGCCCTTGTCCCGGGCTTCTCCCGGCCCGCTCCCGCTCGCTCCCGCGAAGCGGTAACCCTAGGGACTATTATTCACAATGCCGTTCTATGATAGGGCGATAGGCGGGGGGCGTGGCCAGCGGGGAGAGCAGCCCAGGTGTAACGAGTTGGGCGCGCAGGGACTCCTGGACACTGGAGTCCCTGCCAGGAAGCTCGCAGCCCCGCCGACTCACTTGCCTGCCCCGCGCTTTCCTCACCCAAGGTCCAGGCACTCGGTCACAGTTCAGGGTGTTTCACGGCGCTGCGGGACCCGCGAAGCGGGTCCGGCGAGGCGCTAGACGATTCCTTCACTACAAGCAGGACACAGCAATCCGCAGACTTCCAGGGAGCAAAGGTCAGTTCCACACGACTCCCAAAAGGGTCCCAGTAAGCAGTGGGACGGGTCCGGTTTTACTCCGTTGGCGGGGGGCGTGGCCAGCGGGGAGAGCAGCCCAGGTGTAACGAGTTGGGCGCGCAGGGACTCCTGGACACTGGAGTCCCTGCCAGGAAGCTCGCAGCCCCGCCGACTCACTTGCCTGCCCCACGCTTTCCTCACCCAAGGTCCAGGCACTCGGTCACAGTTCAGGGTGTTTCACGGCGCTGCGGGACCCGCGAAGCGGGTCCGGCGAGGTGCTAGACGATTCCTTCACTACAAGCAGGACACAGCAATCCGCAGACTTCCAGGGAGCAAAGGTCAGTTCCACACAACTCCCAAAAGGGTCCCAGTAAGCAGTGAGACGGGTCCGGTTTTACTCCGTTGGCGGGGGGCGTGGCCAGCGGGGAGAGCAGCCCAGGTGTAACGAGTTGGGCGCGCAGGGACTCCTGGACACTCGAGTCCCTGCCAGGAAGCTCGCAGCCCCGCCGACTCACCTGCCTGCCCCGCGCTTTCCTCACCCAAGGTCCAGGCACTCGGTCACAGTTCAGGGTGCTTCACGGCGCTGCGGGACCCGCGAAGCGGGTCCGGCGAGGCGCTAGACGATTCCTTCACTACAAGCAGGACACAGCAATCCGCAGACTTCCAGGTAGCAAAGGTCAGTTCCACACAACTCCCAAAAGGGTGCAGTAGATATTTGCACATTTCCGAAATTTGGAACACTCATGGTAGCATGAGAATTATCGGTCATTTTTCAAAATAACTTCTTTTTGATACATGGTCTTTCATTTGGAAGGCAGAAATGCATTGAAAGTCAATAGTTAATAACAGTTGCTTTACAAATCTGAATTACCCTAAGTCTCCCGATAAAAATGGTACCTCACTTCCGTGGGTAGGCATAGTGCCCACAACAGGAAACGGCTCAAAAGGAAACGTGAACACACCACATTTTCACAATGAAAAATGACCCTTTTTTTGCAAAGTGCCTAGCTGTAGTTTTTAACCCTAGCTCTGCCGGCACCTAGGAAACCTAGCAAACCTATACATTTTTAAAAACTAGATAACCAGGGGAATCCAGGAAAGGGTGACATGACTGCCTCTCTCCAGGTTTTGTTACCCAAAATCCCTTGCAAACCAAAACATTTTTTTTTTTAAAAACACATTTTCCTCACATTTCTGTGGTGGAAAGTTCTAGAATATGCGTAGATCCACAAATTTCCACCCACCCCATGTTCCTCTAAGTCTTCCAAGAAAAATGGTACCTCACTTGTGTGGGTCGGCCTAGTTCCCGCGACGCAAAATGCAACGTGGAAACTGCCTAGCTGTAGTTTGTGAACCCTAGCTCTGCCGGCACCTAGGTAAACGTAGTAAACCTATACATTTTTGAAAAATAGACACCCAGGAGAATCCAGGATGAGGTGACCTGACTGGCTTCCCCCATGTTCTGTTCCCCAGAATCCCTTGCAAACCTAAACAAATGTTTAAAAAAACACACTTTCCTCACATTTCTGTTGTGAAAAGTTCCGAAACTTGCGTGGATCCACAAATTTGCACCCACTCCATGATCCCCAAAATCTTCCAAGAAAAATGGTACCTCGCTTGCGTGGGTAGGCCTAGTGCCCACAACAGGAAATGGCGCAAAACGCAAAGTGAATACAACACAATTTCACAGTGAAAAATGACCCTTTTTTGGCAATGTGCCTAGCTGTAGTTTTTTAACCCTAGCTCTACCGGCACCTGTGGAAACCTAGCAAACCTATTTGAAAACTAGACACCCAGTGAAATCCAGGATGGGTGACTTGATTGGCTTTCACCAGGTTCTGCAACCCAGAATCCCTTGACAACTTAAAAAATTGCCCCAAAAAACACATATTCCTCACATTTCTGTGGTGGAAAGGTCTGAAATTTGTGTGGAACCACATCTTTCTACCAACCCCGCTTTCCCCAAAGTCTTCCGAGAAAAATGGTACCTCACTTGTGTGGGTAGGCCTAGTGCCCGCAACAGGAAATGGTGCAAAACGCAACTTGGATACAACACAATTTCACAGTGAAAAATGACCCTTGTTTGGCAAAGTGCCTATCTGTAGTTTTTTAACCCTAGCTCTGCAGGCACCTAGGGAAACCTACCAAACCCACATATATCAGAAAACTAGAGATCTGGGGGATTTCAGGGAGGTATGGCTTACGTGGATCCCTCAATGTTTCCTTACCCAGAATTCCCTGCAAACCTCAATTTCAGCTGAAAAAATCACTTTTTTCACACATTTTTGTGTGGGATAGTTGTGGCATCACCGGGCTGACACAAATTTCCTACCGCCCAGCGTTTCAACAGGTCTCACGATAAAAAAGGTGCCTCACTCGTGTGGGGGCCCAAGTACCCGCACCAGGCAGGGGCCCAAAACATATTGAGGCGACATCAAAATTGCCTATCACCAAATAACCTGGTTTTGCAAGAGGGATCACCTGGGTTTTTGGCCGTGCTCTGCGGCCATTTAAGGAAACCTACCAAATCCACACATTTTTTAACATGAGACACCCAGGGGATTCCAAGGATATATGGCTTGCATGCATCCCCAACATTTCCTTAGCTAGAATTCCCTGCAAATCTTAATTTTAGCTGACAAAATCACTTTCTTCACACATTTTTGTGCGGGAAAGTTGTGGCATCACCAGGCTGACACAAATTTCCTACCACACAGAATTCCCCCGGGTCTCCCGATACAAATGGTACTTCACTCGTGTGGGAGGCCTAAGTACCCGCACCCGGCAGGGGCCCAAAACGTATTGAGGCGACATCAAAATGACCTATCACCAAATAACCTGGTTTTGCAAGGGGTCACCTGGGTTTTGGGCCCCATGCTCGGTGGCCATCTAGGGAAACCTACTAAAACCACACATTTTCGAAAACTAGACACCTGGGGAATTCCAGGATGGTATGGCTTGCGTGGGTCCTCCAACATTTCCTTACCCAGAATCCCCTGCAAACCTCAATTTTAGCTAAAAAAAAATCACTTTTTCAACACATTATTGTGTGGGAAAGTTGTGGCATCACCAGGCTGACACAAATGTCCTACTACCCAGTGTACCCCCGGGTCTCCCGATACAAACGGCCCCTTACTCGTGTGGGAGGCCCATGTACCCGGGACAGGCAGGGACCCAAAACTTATTGAGGCAACATCAAAATTGCACCAAACAACAGTTTTGCAAGGGGGGTCACCTAGGTTTTTGGCCCAGTGCTTGGCGGCTATCTAGGGAAACCTACCAAACCCACACATTTATGAAAACTAGACGACCAGGGGTTTTCAGGGAGGTATGGCTTGCATGGATCCCCTAAACTTTCCTTACCCAGAATACCCTGCAAACATAACTTTTAGCTTAATAAATCTCTTTGTTCACACATTTTTGTGTGGGAAAGTTGTGGCATCATCGGGCTGACACAAATATCCTACCACCCAGCGTTGCCCCAGGTCTCCCAATAAAAATGGTACCTCACTCGTGGGGGAGGCCTAAGTACCCGCGACAGGCAGGGGCCCAAAACGTATTGAGGTGACATCAAAATTGCCTATCATTAAACAACCTGGTTTTGCAAGGGGGTGTAACCTGGATTCTTGGCCCCGTGGTCGGCGGCCATCTAGGGAAACGTACCAAACCCACACATTTCTGAGTACTAGACATCCAGGGGATTCAAGGGAGGTATGGTTTGCGTGGATCCCCCAACGTTTCCTTACCCAGAATCCCCTGCAAATGCAAGGCATGAACCTCTTTACAGGCCATTCATTCACCTTTCATACGTGTGACACATACAAAACCATTCACACCGCCAGCTGCGGGCCCAGTCCTTTACAAAACTCACATCAGCAGACAGCACCATTCAAGGGCCCATCACTTTCACATGCCCACTTTCCTGACACTGCAACCACACCAGCTCATGGTTTGCGTGGAGTGGTGTTTGGCTAGCAGTGTGTGTAGTGACCAGCAGCTAGTCACTACTCACACACCGCCAGCCAAGCGCCAGTCCACATACACAGCCAGCCGAGCACCAGTCCACACACACTGCCAGCCAAGCGCCAGTTGACACACACCACCAGCCAAGTGCCAGTCCAAGCACACCACCAGCAAAGCGCCAATCCACGCACCCCCGCCAGCCAAGCCCCAATCCATGCACACCGCCAGCCAAGCCCCAATCCACGCACACCGCCAGCCAAGCGCCAATCCACGCACACCGCCAGCCAAGAGCCAGTATACTCACCACCAGCCAAGTGCCGGTCCACACACACCATCATACATTTTTTTTCAAACAAGAAAGAAAACACAAACCAATTGCAAATAAATACAAAACTATAGCTACAAAAACAACAGCAGTAACTAAAGACATCATTCTATTGCCAAACGTTAAACTGAACAACTATACAAAACCATACAGATCAGGCAGTAGACTATTAGGCTCACGGTTGCTCCCAAAAATTCTTTTGAGTGTGATACAATCTGAAACATGTGGGCACACAAAGCCCAGGCTTAGGAGGACAGTCAGCACAGTGCCAGTGACTCTCCTTCCACACACCTCTTCACAAGCAGATTCTACATATCTTACAGGGATTGTTTTTTTTTGGGCGTGGGAGGAATCAAATCAGGAAAGTGGCGCTCTTTCAATCTAACAAAAGCACTGAGGGTGGAAGGTCCTAGGGGAAAGTTTACCGACCTAGTCTGCTATCACCCCTAATTATGTAACTACACCGACAACAAATAGCAGTAAGTCAAACAACTAACTAAAGCATGTATCTGTGTGTGAACCTTGATGTGTATCAAAGCAGAAAGTGAGATCTTGCCTGTGGAAATTCCTCCAAATGTGTGAGTTCCCATCAGTCAACTAAGTAACAATCAATCCACTCGGATCGCAATTCTCCCTTAGGTATTCTGCCATACATATCCCATGGACACAGACTCTTGCTTGGTTTTTCTTAAGTATCAGGACCTTTGCCCATTCATCATTGCTGTTTATTTGAGCAGTAGGTATCAAATCTAGAACGCTCGGATTATCCGCTAAGATTGACTGTACCTCTGCTTCATCAAAAGCTAAACCTAGATTTGTAGCCATGACTTATGGGAGACTCTCAGCACTGGTGGCGTGCCGCAAACAGACCGGTGAACACTACAGTTCCTAGTTAAATTCCCTTACAGTTTTGTACAAAGTTAAAAATGGACCCGCAGCCGAGGCTGCACAAGAACAACAAAAGCACTGAGGGTGGAGAGTCCTAGGGGAAAGTTTACCAACCTAGTCTGCTATGACCCCTAATTACGTAACTACACCGACAACAAATAGCAGTAAGTCAAACAACTAACTAAAGCATGTATCTGTTTGTGAACCTTGATGTGTATCAAAGCAGAAAGTGAGATCTTGCCTGTGGAAATTTATCTAAATGTGCGAGTTCCCATCAGTCAACTAACGAGACCGCCCTTCATCATCTGGGGACCCTCATATTTAGAAGGTCGAGTATCTACAATAGATTGGCAGATGTTATAAGCCTAATCTATACCAAACGTATCGTGAGGGAAGGTAAGAGTGTCTGTGGATGACTGAGTAGCAGTGCAAAAAGAAAAAAGTGAAAGTGAATCAGTGAACAGTAAAGAAAGATTATGTTAAGATTGGGTAGTGACAGGGGGAAAAAACATTTATTCTGTACCCCTTCAACCCCCAAAGTCAGTAAAAACAGTGCAGGTAGTAGTGTAAGAAATAACTACTAGAAAGTATCTTAAGTCAACATGTTTCTGCAGACAAACGGAGCCAGGTGGTCTCCTGCTGCTTCTTCAGGATCATTAATGCTACTGCTAATGATAAAAAGAAGTAATATCATCTTAGACATGATCTGCTACCATCTTCCTGGCTTCATAGTGCAAAGGTCAAAGGTGAAACACCAGATACATACAAAAGAAAAGGACAGACAGGGCACTATTAGTACATCATTTACCATGTGCATGAATCGTATGATTAGTACAAATTCATTTGCTGGCTGATGCACTATCAGCCGCAACAGGCAATGTAGTTTGCCATCTCATTCTCCTGCTCAATCACCTTATTAGCAGGAAGGAATAGCTCCACCTCGCCTGGCTTCAGCTCAGGTACTTGAAGCACGGCTTTGGCGGAGGGAATAAAAAAAGGCTCTTTACTCTATGGAAATTAGAAACCATAAAACAGAAGTGATAGGCCAGTCTATAACGACCCACCAAGCTCTACCGAGTCTTTCCCCAGACATCTTTGTATGGCGAAATTAAATGTCAGGGCTTGCCAACAATTGCTGCCTCATGCGGCAAACCCATCTAAGTAATACAGCGTTAACGGATCGTAAGTGTTGTTTGCCATTGATGACAGCACACTCTCAGCGACGCACTCTGACCCGTACCACCTGTAGTGTGAAATACGTCACGGGTTTGCGGCTATAATCCTGTTCTCAAATACCGCTTATCGCATGAACACTCTATGGCTGATAATCATAATTATGGTGTCACCCGGCTCGCAGCCCTTGCGATTCAACTGGAGTAGCTAGATCATATCTATAGTTAGTCTTAAACGCCATTGTTAAGGGCATGTCAGCAAACATACTGTTAGTCAAAACCTGGCAACTCACTACATTATCATAATGGAATGGCTAACAGAAATGCTAAGTGATGGGCACTAACCTCTCTGTCGTTACCCCGGACGTCCCTCTGGGCTGTCTGTTGGGGAGGTACTGACGCGGCGAGGACTCAAACCTTTAGTTCGTTCTGGCAGCGTCGTCGCCATTGCCTATGACGTCATCAGAGCGTTCCGCTCTCGGAATGGCGGGAAATGTAGTTCTACACGCGATTGCTTGTAGTTCTTGCCATAAACGCGATAGAATGGGCAAAAAGCAGGCATGCTCTTCTTGACAATTCTTCAATTCAAGTATCCAATGCTTGCTTAATTATATGTTAGTGGATCCTGGTAATGATTTAAGACATTGAAGGAACCAATAACCTGTAAAGAGATCGGGAATAGGTAGTGTATGAATTACACAGTCTATTGTGATTGGAAACCATGGCACTAGACCCCTCGCCTAGCCAACTCTAGTGATGTAATGATGAGGCTAAAGCAGAAATCAGTTAAAGTGACATCCAAGGGATGTCTTCGTTTAGCCCCATTTTATCAGTCTTAAGCCTAAACACCCATTTTTGTTCACACCTGAACAGGAAGGCAGAAACATCTTCCCCAGATGGAATCAATGGTTGATCCAGTACTGTCCAATGGAGATCAGTCGGTAGATGCCCCACTTCTAAGAAGTGATTGGTTAATTTGGTCGCCTGTTTAGAGCACCTAATCGAACTCTTATGCTCCGAAATCCTCACCTTGACCTTTCTGGTAGTCATCCCCACATAGTTCTTGTTGCAGGGACAAGTGATCAGATAAATCAGGTTTGTGCTGTTACAATTAGTGAACCTTCTTAACTGCCAAGGGCGATCTGTGCCTACGTTGATGTTCAATGTTTTCGATGTTTGTGGGCAAGCGGCACAGCTGCCACATGGGTGATGTCCAGTAACAGCTGGCAAGTCCCAGAGTGTCCCTACAGCACGGGGAATAGTGTTCTTGGGTCTGGTATGAACTAATTGGTCTCTCAGACTCTGTCCCCTTTTAAAAGCAAAGAAAGGAAGTGGTAGAGCATCAGTGCCCGTATTTAAAATCTTCCAATGTTTTCTCACAATCTTTTGGATTTGATTGGATTGTGTACAGCACGTGTTTATTATTTATAACGCGCAGCTATGCCCAGTGGGCGTCAAGGCGCCTAAACCAAAATATAAAGCTGTTAGCAGACAGAAACAGAGCCTACTGGTATGCCTTAATAAAGAGCCAAGTTTTCAATGACTTCCTAAAGAGGTCAAGGGAAGGAAGTCGTTTGATTTCGAGGGGGAGTGAATTCCACATCAGGGGTGCCAATATGGAGAAAGCTTTGGACCCCCATCTAGCCTTCTTGGCTCTGGGGATTACCAGTTGGTGTTGCTCGCTGGATCGTAAACATCTGCTCGGAACATATCTGGTAAGTAATGAACCAAGGGCATCAGCCGAGCCTGCAGTTAAAGCCTTATATGTAAGGCAAAGAAGTTTGAAAGTGATCCTTGACGGAATGGGGAGCCAGTGGAGGTTCTTCCTCGCTAAGGTCATAGATGACAACCACGGCAAAGCGAGAGCAAACCGCGCTGCAGCGTTCTGTATGACCTGTAGACGCTGGAGCAAGCCCTTGTTGGCCCCGGCGTACACTGAGTTACAGTAATCGAGCCTTGAGCCAACAAGGGCAATCACCACCTGTTTCCGCGCCTGTGGGGACAGATAGTGCACAATCCTTTTCAGGGTCTTGATGACACCCCAACAGGTCGCCACCGTTCTATTCACCTGTAGCTCCATGGAGAGCTGAGTGTCAAAGATGACACCTAGGTTTCTAGCAGATTTGGTAGGTATGGGGCAACTGCCCAAAGAAGGGGGCCACCAGTCATCTGACCATATGTCCTGGTCCTTGCCAAAGACCAGGACCTCTGTCTTGTCCCCGTTCAACTTTAGGGAGTTGGAGACCATCCACTCTGCAACAAGTTGCATGCAGGCCCTAAAGTTAGAAGCAGTTTCACTGACAGAGTGGGTCAGGGATACCATAATCTGCGTGTCGTCCGCATACGACACTACCTCCATCCCCTGAGATCTTACAAGTCTTGCAAGGGGGGCCACGTAGATGTTGAACAGGGTCGGACTCAATGCCGACCCCTGTGGCACCCCACATTGCAAAGACTTGGCAGGGGAGAGGTATTCGCCTAGCATGACACGTTGCTCTCGATGTTGTAAAAAGGAGCTCAGGAGACTGAGTGCTGGTCCGACTACCCCTGCCTCCCTTAACCTAGATGTTAAAGTCAGGGGAGACAGGGTGTCGAAAGCTGCTGAAAGATCAAGCAGCACCAGTACGGTGGTGAGACCCAAATCTACTTTTCTGCGGATGTTATCCATGACTTTTGTCAAGGCAGACTCCGTGCTATGTAGCTTTCTAAAGCCATGTTGGGACCCATCCAAGAAGCCAGAGGCGTCGAGGAAGTTCGAGAGATGGAAATTCAGGTGGGTCTCCAACATCTTAGCAGGGGCCGGCAGCAGAGAGATGGGTCTAAAATTTTTCAGCACTCCAGGGTCTAAGGTGGTCTTTTTCAGAAGCGGCTTTACGATGGCTCTCTTCCAAAGTGATGGGAAAATGCCCTGTTCCAAGGCTCCATTCATTACCTCAAGCATCGGGGGAAGAATGATCTCTCTGCAGTTTTTAAGTACCTTGAGGGGCAGTGGGTCAAGGGGAGATGAAGATTTAGTTTTATCCAACAGGTTATTGAGATCTTCTAGTGTAAGAGCCGGGAAGTGTTCAAGGGACTGAGGGGAGTCTACATTCCAAGCCTCCAGTCGTGTGATTTGCACGGAATCCTCCGAACTGAGTGAATTCCTCTGCGTCTTTAGGGCTATGTAAATATCGTCTATCTTTTTATAAAAAAAGTTCGATATGTCATCACATAGCTCCTGGGAAGCAACTACTGGATCAGGAACCTGAAGAGAGCAAAGGGAGTCTACAATTTTAAAAAGCTCTCTGGAGGATGTTAACGAACAGGTTAAGCTGGAAAAATAGTCCTGTTTTTCCTTAATGATTCGCTTTCTATACTCCCGTAGTAGACTCTTGTAGCCTTCTCTATCTTTTAAATCCCAAGATTTACGCCAGCCACGTTCCTTCTGTCTACATTTTTGTCTGAGCAGCCTCAGATCGGCAGAGAACCAAGGGGCGGATGGCTTCTGTCTGGCTGCAGATTTCAAGGAGGGGGGAGCTAGCTCATCAGCAGCTTTGATAATGGCATCAGTTAAATCTTGAGCCGAGTCATCAACCTTCTGTTTAGTTGAAATACTGATGTTGCGGATAAAAGGTGCAAGTGCCTCCTTGGTGAAATTTTTGAAGCTCCTTTTAGATTGTTTTTTACCAGTGTCGGCCGTAACATCAGGACAGAAAATGTCTAGGGACAGCGGGATTGCTAGATGGTCAGACCATGTAATTGGTACCGGTAGACCGACTTCTAGTCTGGAATCGTTGGAGAAAATCCCGTCCAGGATGTGCCCCGCCTGGTGGGTCGGGTGGAGAACGAGTTGGACAAAGTCACATGCCTCCAAGGAATTAAGCAGAGAGGAGGTGTCTTTTGATGCAGAATCCTCTAAATGGAAATTGATGTCGCCCAGAATGGTAAAGTGAGGCCTACCAAAATAAGGTTCTAAAATTCTAAAAAGTTCTGGGCAGAAGTTGACTCTAGACCCAGGAGGTCTGTAGAGTAATATGCCGGAAAAGGAGCTCACCGGAGTGTGCGTAATACAAAAATAGAACGCTTCGAAAGGATCTGTAGAGACTGATAAAGGTTTTATTGTGCAGGAGAGAGTAGATTTAAAAAGAATGGCTATGCCACCTCCTCTGCAACGTTCTCTGTCTAACCTTAGAAAGGTGTATCCTTCAGGTATAGCCAGGAGCAAATCATGACCCGCGGACTCAGAAGCCCAAGTTTCTGTGACAAAGACCCAGTCTGGATTCCTCAAACTGACGAAGTCATGAAATTCGATCCCATGTTTAATCAGAGAACGAGCACACGTAATCCGATCTTGTTTCGGCTTCGGGGGCTAGATATCCAGTAAACTCTCTCTGTTATTATTGGAGGCCCTCTTCTTGGAAGCACGAATTAGATGTTTTGGATAGTTTTTCTCTGCTAGATTCGCCGCCAAGGTCTTAGAGTGGGCCTCAAATGCAGACTTCATTGAGCAATTCCTCTGAATACGGAGAAATTGCCCATAGGGCAAATTGTCCCTCGAAGCCTTGGGGTGACAACTCCGATAGTCCAATAGGGAGTTTCTTGCCATGGGTTTACGATACAATTCAGATTGAAGGCCAGTTGGAGTAGATATAATGAGCAGATCCAGGAACGCCAGTTGGTGTCTATCAAACTCAATAGTAAATTTGAGAAACCTATTCCACTCGTTCAGCCCGGTGTGGAAAAGCTGTAGGTCCTCAACCGTTCCACGCCATACCACCAAGATATCGTCTATATACCTTTTCCACAGTCGCAGACAACCTAGATGTGGATTGGTGTCTGCGAAAATGTGGTCCTGCTCAAACTTGTGCATATACAGGTTAGCGAGACTAGGAGCAAAAACGCTGCCCATGCTAGTCCAGCTAACCTGCAGGTAGATAGACTCCTCAAACTGAAAAAAAAATTCAGTCATTGCCAAAGTGGCCAAGGTCATGATTAATCTCACAGGCGTGATAGAATTCAGATCTCTCTCTGCTAGTAGCCCTCCGATCACCTCCAGCGTCTCAGTTGGGGGATGGACGTATACAGACTTTCGACGTCAAAGGATACCAAAGGATACTAACATGTCGAGATCTTTGTTAAACTCAATATCAGGGAGAATTCTAAGGACATCCTTGGTATCTTTAAGGAATGTTGGCATTTCCCTAACTAAGGGTTGCAGAAAGAAATCAACAAAAGTTGATAAAGGTTCCAATAGTGAACCTATGCCCGAAATAATTGGGCGACATGCGGGGGGGCCTTTGTGCCTTATGTACTTTTGGTAGTACATAAAAATAAGGCATCTTGGGGTTCACCGTGTAGAGATATTGGGCTTCTGTCTGAGTGACCCACTCCTCAGACAATGCTTCTTCTACTATATGTCCAATTACTGTTGTGAGTCTCTCAGTAGGATCACTGGTAAGTTTTTGATAGGCTTTCGTGTTGTTCAACTGTCGTAAGCACTCGTGGCGATAAGTACAAGTGTCCAGCAGGACTATAGCCCCGCCTTTGTCAGCTGGCTTCCCTATCACTGCTTCATTGTTGGCCAATGATCTTACTGCCTCTTGTTCCCTTCTCGACATATTGATAAAGGGACTTTGTTGGTGTCGATACAACTCTCTCAGGTCATGGTCTACGGCTTCCTTGAAGGCGGCTACCTTCGGTGGAAGGCCCACAGTGGTGGGGTTAAACGTTGATGGTTTTCTCAGACCTGTATTATCATCAAATGATGAGATCATCATATTCTGGTCAGGTTTGTTCGCAAAAAGATAGTGTAGCCTTATCTTGCGAAATAATTTTCCCATTTCGATCTGGGCAAGGAAAGGATCCCCTCTATTGGTGGTGACGAACCCCAAGCCTTTATTCAGGACTTGTTCTTCCATGTCAGTGAGCGTATGCCAGCTCAAAGTAATTACAATGCTTGACCTACTGACGTCCCCTGAGGTATCTTTTTCCCGTTCCTCAGATCCATTGTTCGAGGGGGAAGATTCCAACGCACTTGGCCCTGTTGCTGTGCTCTCCGTTGTCCCTTCGACCGACCCTGGCCCTGCCCTAAAAAAGGCTGTTGATTATATTCATGATAGAGCTGTGGGCCATATGGTCCCCCAGTAGGTGGATAAGGTTGTGGTCCCCATGGGTTGGGTTGCCACCATGGCGGAAATTGAGGATGACCAAAATATTGATTATAGCCTCTCCAATTTCTCTTGTTACCTCTACCTCTATTGGTATTCGGTGTGTTCCCGAGGCTAGAGGAATCCGAGTCGGTAGACCCTTCCTCTGAACTCGATGTGCCATACGTCGATCCCCCTTTGCGTCCATTTTTGTTATATGGCATTGGTGCATAGGTGTCGCTCGTGTAGGGATACACTTTTTCTGTCGAACATTTTGCAAGATCTTTCTTAAATTTTTCGAGTTTGTTGAACAGTATAGAGTCTCTAAATTCTTTGCTCGCTTTGTTTCCCTCGTCCTGACCTTTAGTGAAGGCTTTGCCTGTAATAGTTGTTCTAATTTGGCCTTCCAGGGTCTGAATTTCCACTAAGATCTTATCAGCCGTTCTTTTGGCGGTCTTGATAATAAGCACCAGCCAATCACAGGTGCATTTCCAGGCTATCAAATACCAGTCCCTGAGAAAATCTTTGTTGTCAAGGAACAGGTGAGGGGCATTAGTAACAATCAATCCACTCGGATCGCAATTCTCCCGTAGGTATTCTGCCATACATATCCCATGTATAAGAACAACAGGAGAAAACCCATAGACCACGTTGGGATGGGTGTATCGTGAAAATAGAAACAATTCCCAACAGGTATCATGTAAGAACAATTTAAGTAATGTATGCAGTCTGCATTACAAATTAATAAACAAGGAGTCACTGGATTTTTTTAGAACAAAGGTGGTATTATTCACCAATTAGGCACAGGGAGAGGTTTTTCACATGGTAATACAGTTTGAACAGCACTGTACAGAACAGATCATGTGACAACCCTAGTGGCACTTGGTGCGTGATGCTATATACAGTGAAAATAGTGAAGGTGCAAGTGCTCAAGTGAACAGCGTGATCGGCGCATAGAACCAAGTTGGTACATCAATAAAGGCCCCGTGAACAACAAGTTGTAATCACTTAAAACATGTTTGCATAAATTTGAACAGGAGCACAAAGAGTGACATGCGTCGTATTGTTTATGCTGTATAGTCGACGGCGTTTCGATCCCCGTTAGTCGGGATCATCATCAGGACAGGGTTGTAGATGGATACAGTGCTGTGGGGGAGAGAAGGGCAATTAAGAAGAGGACCAGGGACCGGTTACGGGAAGGGTGATGGATAATGGGAAGTGACTCATGTGTGTGTCACACGGGTAATTAAAACAAGCCATAGGTTAAACTCGGCCGAGGGTGACTCTGTGAGGCAATTGAGATAATTGGCAGTGAGGAGCAGGTAAAGTGAATGGGGAGTGACTGTGAGTGAGAGCGACTAAAGGAGTTTTAATATCGAAATTGCTATAGGTCAAGGAGGACATTATAAGGAGTGACTGGAAGTGTGTCAATCTCCAGAGTGGCTATTAATGAGGTGGAAAATCAAAATTAAAAATTACAAGGATCGTAAGTGATAGTGAGATGCAAGACATAAGTTAAGGGGGTGAAGGCAATTAACAGTGAGGAGCGCAGGAAGGTATGGAAACTCACAATACACCCAGGTAGGAAGGCGTGGGCGTCTGGGGTCCAAGCGATCAATAAGGACTCGCGGGCTGCAGTGAGGCAAGGGGGAGAAATGGGCATTATTAAGTAAAGTATCCCTGCTAGTAAAGACGTCTCTTACATTTAAAAGAATTCGAAGGTATTACCTGATCGTGGAAGTAAGTCCGATCAGTGGGCAAGGCATGCGGCGCCTAAGGGAAATGAAAAGCGGGGTAAGCGAGAGCCGTTTCCGTATGACATCACAACAAAGGGACTGTACGAATCGTGCGGGGTCCGAGCGCACCTGTATTAATCAGGGCGGCAATTGGGGCTCTACAGAAGGCGTGCTACAAGCAATGAATGCAGGAGCTAACTGAACCCGTTCGGCATCTCTATCTAAAACAGGAAGACGGGAGCCGGGGGCAGGGTCAAGTCGGCGCGGGAGGCAGGGTAAGGGGCGTGTCAGGGGATTACCTAGGTAACCACGGACAAACAGGAAGTGACATGGTGTGGGCGGAAGGTGTGTCACGGTGTTGTCAAGGCAACACAGACACGAAGAATACAACAGAGTCTCCGTGGAGACGGGCTAACCAGGTTGAATTGGCTAAGACTATGTAGGCAGAGGGTGTGTCAAGATGTAGTCAAAGTAACACTGACACGAACAGTGCAACACTGACACGAACAATGTAACAGGGTCTCCGTGGGAGCGGGCTAAGCAGGGATGGGAGGGCTGGAACTACGGAGAAGGGAAGAGTTCAGTTTGTGCTAAGGCAAGATGTAATTGGTAACGCGAGGAGAGGAAAATGAAAGGAAAAATGCCGTAAGAACATTATTATTACTGTTGCTGTGGTGTCCAGTTAAGATCAGGGCACCTCAGACAACCGGGAAGCACAGTAGTTTGAGTGAGGGGAAGCTCAAATCTAGTTAGCTAGACCCTCTGGGAGGGGTGGGTCCCAAAAGAGTTCTGATACAATTTGTGATGTGAGATAAAAATTATAGACAGTAAACATTTTAAATTTCACATTATTTACAAATCTAAACATAGGAACGGGTATATTTACAGGGGATTGATGCCCAGATACATATCCCATGGACACAGACTCTTGCTTGGTTTTTCTTTCTTAAGTATCAGGACCTTTGCCCATTCATCATTGCTGTTTATTTGAGCAGTAGGTATCAACTCTAGAACGCTCGGATTATCCGCTAAGATTGACTGTACCTCTGCTTCATCGAAAGCTAACCATAGATTTGTAGCCATGACTAACGAGAGACTCTCAGCACTGGTGGCGTGCCGCAAACAGACCGGTGAACACTACAGTTCCTAATTAAATTCCCTTACAGTTTTGTACAAAGTTAAAAATGGACCCGCAGCCGAGGCTGCACAAGAACAACAAAAGCACAGAGGGTAAAGGGTCCTAGGGGAAAGTTTACCGACCTAGTCTGCTATGACCCCTAATTACGTAACTACACCGACAACAAATAGCAGTAAGTCAAACAACTAACTAAAGCATGCATCTGTGTGTGAACCTTGATGTGTATCAAAACAGAAAGTGAGATCTTGCCTGTGGAAATTCATCCAAATGTGCGAGTTCCCATCAGTCAACTAACGAGACCGCCCTTCATCATC
This sequence comes from Lissotriton vulgaris, assembly GCF_964263255.1. NCBI lineage: Eukaryota > Metazoa > Chordata > Amphibia > Caudata > Salamandridae > Lissotriton > Lissotriton vulgaris. The sequence continues at coordinate 779,244,193 of NC_141696.1, read as the reverse complement.
TGGGGACCCTCATATTTAGAAGGGCGAGTATCCACAATAGATTGGCAGATGTTATAAGCCTAATCTATACCAAACGTATCGTGAGGGAAGGTAAGAGTGTCTGTGGATGACTGAGTAGCAGTGCAAAAAGAAAAAAGTGAAAGTGAATCAGTGAACAGTAAAGAAAGATTATGTTAAGATTGGGTAGTGACGGGGGAAAAAAAACATTTATTCTGTACCCCTTCAATCCCAAAGTCAGTAAAAACAGTGCAGGTAGTAGTGTAACAAACAACTACTACTAGAAAGTATCTTAGATCGGCATGTTTCTGCAGACAAACTGAGCCAGGTGGTCTCCTGCTGCTTCTTCAGGACCATTAATGCTACTGGCAATGATAAAAAGAAGTAATATCACCTTAGACGTGATCTGTTACCATCTTCCTGGCTTCATAGTGCAAAAGTCCAAGGTGAAACACCAGATACATACAAAAGAAAAGGACAGACAGGGCACTATTAGTACATCATTTACCATGTGCATGAATCGTATGATTGGTACAAATTCATTTGCTGGCTGATGCACTATCAGCCGCAACGGGCAATGTAGTTTGCCATCTCATTCTCCTGCTCACTCACCTTATTAGCAGGAAGGAATAGCCCCACCTCACCTGGCTTCAGCTCAGGTACTTGGAGCACAGCTCTGGCGGAGGGAATAAATAAAGGCTCTTTACACTATGGAAATTAGAATCCATAAAACAGAAGTGATAGGCCAGTCTATAACGACCCACCAAGCTCTACAGAGTCTCTCCCCAGACATCTTTGTATGGCGAAATTAAATGTCAGGGCTTGCCAACAATTGCTGCCTCATGCGGCAAACCCATCTAAGTAATACAGCGTTAACGGATCGTAAGTGTTGTTTGCCATTGATGACAGCACACTCTCAGCAACGCACGCCGACCCGTACCACCTGTAGTGTGAAATACGTCAGGGGTTTGCGGCTATAATCCTGTTCTCAAATACCGCTTATCGCATCTACACTCTATGGCTGATAATCATAATTATGGTGTCACCTGGCTCGCAGCCCTTGCGATTCAACTGGAGTAGCTAGATCATATCTATAGTTACTCTTAAACGCCATTGTTAAGGGCATGTCAGCAAACATACTGTTAGTCAAAACCTCGCAACTCACTACATTATCATAATGGAATGGCTAACAGAAATGCTAAGTGATGGGCACTAACCTCTCCGTCGTTACCCCGGACGTCCCTCTGGGCTGTCTGTTGGGGAGGTACCGACGCGGCGAGGACTCAAACCTTTAGTTCGTTCTGGCAGCGGCGTCGCCATTGCGTATGACGTCATCAGAGCGTTCCGCGCTCGGAATGGCGGGAACTGTAGTTCTACACGCGATTGCTTGTAGTTCTTGCCATAAACGCGATTGAATGGGTGAAAAGCAGGCATGCTCTTCTTGACAATTCTTCAATTCAAGTATCCAATGCTTGCTTAATTATATGTTAGTGGATCCTGGTAATGATTTAAGACATTGAAGGAACCAATAACCTGTAAAGAGATCGGGAATAGGTGGTTTATGAATTACACAGTCTATTGTGATTGGAAACCATGGCACTAGACCCCTCGCCTAGACTTGGAATCATGTTTCTTGTTGGACTATAGGCTCATAAAGCAGACTGCAGGGGCCAACTCTAGTGATGTAATGATGAGGCTAAAGCAGAAATCAGTTAAAGCGACATCCAAGGGATGTCTTCGTTTAGCCCTATTTTATCAGTCTTAAGCCTAAACACCCATTTTTGTTCACACCTGAACAGGAAGGCAGAAACATCTGCCCCAGATGGAATCAATGGTTGATCCAGTACTGTCCAATGGAGATCAGTCGGTAGATGCCCTACTTCTAAGAAGTGATTGGTTAATTTGGTCGCCTGTTTAGAGCACCTAATCGAACTCTTATGCTCCGAAATCCTCACCTTGACCTTTCTGGTCGTCATCCCCACATAGTTCTTGTTGCAGGGACAAGTGATCAGATAAATCAGGTTCGTGCTGTTACAATTAGTGAACCTTCTTAACTGCCAAGGGCGATCTGTGCCTATGTCGATGTTCAATGTTTTCGATGTTTGTGGGCAAGCGGCACAGCTGCCACATGGGTGATGTCCAGTAACAGCTGGCAAGTCCCAGAGTGTCCCTACAGCACGGGGAATAGTGTTCTTGGGTCTGGTATGAACTAATTGGTCTCTAAGACTCTATCCCCTTTTAAAAGCAAACAAAGGAAGTGGTAGTGCATCAGTGCCCGTATTTAAAATCTTCCAATGTTTTCTCACAATCTTTTGGATTTGATTGGATTGTGTACAGAACGTGTTTACACACGTAATCGGATCTTGTTTCGGCTTCGGGGGCAAGGTATCCAGTAAACTCTCTCTGTTATTATTGGAGGCCCTCTTCTTGGAAGCACGAATTAGATGTTTCGGATAGTTTTTCTCTGCTAGATTCGCCGCCAAGGTCTTAGAGTGGGCCTCAAATGCAGACTTTGTTGAGCAATTCCTCTGAATACGGAGAAATTGCCCATAGGGCAAATTGTCCCTCAAAGCCTTGGGGTGACAACTTCGATAGTCCATTAGGTAGTTTCTTGCCATGGGTTTACGATACAATTCAGATTGAAGGCCAGTTGGAGTAGATATAATGAGCAGATCCAGGAATGCCAGTTGGTGTCTATCAAACTAAATAGTAAATTTGAGAAACCTATTCCTCTCGTTCAGCCAGGTGTGGAAAAGCTGTAGGTCCTCAACCGTTCCACGCCATACCACCAAGATATCGTCTATATACCTTTTCCACAGTCGCAGACAACCTAGATGTGGATTGGTGTCTGCGAAAATGTGGTCCTGCTCAAACGTGTGCATATACAGGTTAGCGAGACTAGGAGCAAAAACGCTGCCCATGCTAGTCCCGCTAACCTGCAGGTAGATAGACTCCTCAAACTGAAAAAAATGTTCAGTCATGGCCAAAGTGGCCAAGGTCATGATTAATCTCACAGGCGTGATAGAATTTAGATCTCTCTCTGCTAGTAGCCCTTCGATCACCTCCAGCGTCTCAGTCTGGGGGATGGACGTATACAGACTTTCGATGTCAAAGGATACCAACATGTCTGTTTCAATCTAGCCACATCCTCCACCACTCCTGCACTAGGAACACTTGCCTGTTCCACAATAATAAGGCTGCCTATAACAGACTCCTGAAAGTGAACAAAAGTCATCTTTGATGCAGGGGAACACTCCTTGTACACAACAAAAGCATTTAAAGTTGCTAAATTGAAGAGAAGGATGGCCAACTTATTATACCAAATGTAAGCCTTACGAATAGCAGTGTAAGGCTTAAAGCACACTTTGGAGCTTCGTTTTTAAAATGGCATTTGTGCATCTATTACCTTCCTGTGTGGCCTCCCCTGCCCCGGTCCACCGCAGCTCTTCATGCCGATTGTGTGCAGGGTGGGCGCCATCTTGGGGGTAGCCTGAAGGGCGGTTAGACCGGAGTTAGCGGTCCAGCTAGTCGAGGCTGCTCGCCATAAAGCGCACAAGTGTCCTCGGGCGCGCAGCGGGCGCGCCTCTTGCGCGCCGAAGGGGCGCCCAAGGTAAGCCCGTCTGCGCCCGTCCGCGGCCGGGCGGGGCTAGGGGCACCTCATTATGCCTATTTCAATACCTATTCTCCCGATTATCTCTGCTCCCACCAGGGCCCCTGGCAGCTTCACCCAGCAACCCTGGCTCACATCAATAAAATCGGCCTGGCCCGAGCCAACCCTATGCCCTCTCTCCCGGTTAATTTGCCTTCATCACTCCGTCCCCCCACTATTGAAACAGGTTCCCCACCTCTTCCTGACCCTACGCCCACCATCTCAGCCTTCCTCCTGAACACCAGGTCCGCAGTTAAACATCACCTGGAATTGTTTGTCTTTTTAGACACATATAAACTGGATCTTCTGTTTCTCACAGAAACCTGGTTTTGTTCTGACTCTTTGCCCAACGTACTAGCGGCTCTCCCCTCCTCCTACTACACCTTACGTGCCGATCGGCCTGCGGGGAAGGTGGGAGGGGGGTTGCCCTGATCATCCGCTTTGGGCTCCACTTCCAATTATTATCAACTCCATCCATCACGGCGGTCGACTGTCTGGTGGTGAGATCTGCTTCCTTTCAAGTCCCTATTACTTGTGTTTTAATTTATTGTCCCCCTCAGCAAATGCCACACTTTCTCCCTGCTATCCAGGAGCTGCTAGCCACTCTGGCAGTAAACAACTCATCCGTCCTCGTGCTCGGGGATTTTAATTTTTGGCCTTCTGACCCTGTGGAAGGTGCCATGTCAAAAGAATTTACCGAACTTCTCCTTAGTTTAAATTTTCTGTCACATGTCCATACTCCCACCCACACTCAATGTCATATATTGGACCAAATTTGGTCACTTAATATCCCCGTTCCCGCCCCCATTGTTAAGCCCTGCCTCTGGTCTGATCATCATTTGATTTCGTTCTTTCTCGATTTAAGCCTAGTAAAAAGACCTTCCTTTCCTAGGAACACCTGGGCACGTAACTGGAACAAAGTAGACGTGCCCTCCCTCTGCTCCTCCCTTTCAGCCTCCTGTCCTGGAGGAACTCACTCTGCCATCTAACGCCAATACCATCAACAAATGGTTGTCTCGTGCCTTGTCAGAATCAGACACGCCCACAACGCCAATAGATGGTTTAGTACTAACCTCAAAGAGAAAAAACTCAGAGTGCGCCATGCAGAGCGCGCCTGGAGACGCGCTTACTGTCCGACGCTAAAATCTCAATACACCTCCATCCTTAATGAATATAAAAAAGCAATCCTTAATGCCAAGACTAGCTACTTCTCTGGCAAAATTCTCTCGGCCGAAAACCAATCCAGGGAAATCTTTGCCACAGTCCACGAGCTGGCCTCCTCAGATAGAGTTACCCTCAAACCCTCCCCCTCCCGATTCCTCTGTGATTCTCTCAATGACTTTTTTATTGAGAAAATTGCGGTTATTAAGGCTAACATATCCCCGCCCTCCTTTGCTTTTTCTGACCCCCATCCACCGGCCAACGTCTCTCAATTAGATCAGATAGTCCCCTTGACGAGGGAAACTTTCCTCTCTCTGCTCTCTCGAGTGAAGTCAGGATCCCCCTCTGACATCTGTCCGGCTCACATTTTGAGAGAGATTTTCTCGGCGTGTCCCCTACCTCCCCTCATCTTCCTTAATGACTCCCTCAAGCAGGGTTTTGTCCCTGCTCCTCATAAATCGGCCATCATCATCCCCATCATTAAGAAGCCCGGCTCTGACCTATCCTCCCTTACTAGCTACCGTCCCATCTCCCTCCTCCCATTTCTGGGTAAAGTCCTAGAGCGCCATGTTACCAAAGTCCTCAGCTCTTTTATTGAGGACAGTGGCCGCCTAGCACCGTGCCAGGCGGGCTTCCGCCCGCTACACTCTACTGAAAAAGTTGTCATCTCGGTTATGGACACGCTCGGAGAGGGGATGGATGTCAACCAGCCCCAGGCCCTTGTCCTCCTTGACTTGTCCGCCGCCTTCGACATCAGGGGGCCCGCTTTGGCCTGGATCACCTCCTTTCTGAGGGATCGCACACAGGCCGTCCATCTGGCTGATTTCTCTGCTCCCTCATGCAAGGTGCAGTGTGGTGTCCCCCAAGGCTCCTCCCTCTCCCCTCTCTTGTTCAATTTATATATGTTTCCCCTCATTTTTGCTTTACAGAAGATGGAGGTCACGGTATTCAACTACGCCGATGACCTCTAGCTCATTTTCAATCTTTCCGACTCCTCACACTCCATTCACAAATTCCAATCCGTTATGGTCTTTATCAGGGATTGGATGAACTGTAACCACCTCAAACTCAATCCTGATAAAACCGAGCTGGTTCTCACTGGTGGCAGCTCCAACCCCTGGACTCCCTTCTTTTGGCCTCCCTCCCTAGGCCCTTCCCCATCACCGTCCCCCTCAGTTAAAACACTAGGGATAACACTTAACCAACACCTCACTCTACACTCCCAGATTAGCACAGTTGTTTCCTCCTGTTTCTTTACCCTACGCACTATTCGAAAGATTTCACGATTCTTTTCCTTTGCAGCTTGAAACTTATTCTCATGGCCATGGCCCTCCAACGCCTGGACTATGGCAATATTCTGTACAATGGTGTTCCTGCCTACGGCGTCTCAAACTAGTCCAGAATCAAGCCGCCCGCCTTATTCATGGTCTTTCCAAATCACATCATGTCACCCCACTACTTAGAGCCCTTCATTGGCTTCAAATCAGAGAACGCGCCCTTTTCAAGATGGGATGCATGACCTTCCAGGCCTGTGCTGGGATGGCTCCACCTTTTATCAACTCTAAAATCATAGCTTACACCCCCAGCAGAGAACTGCGCTCCTCCTCCCAATCTCTCCTTTTAGTACCCCGGTTTAGGAAGACCAAATCGGGGGGCACGAAGTTCTCCGTCCTTGCTCTGACCTTTTGGAACTCCCTTCCTCTTACCATCAGGTCAACAGTGACATACCCTGAGTTCCGAAGGGTGCTTAAAACATTTCTTTTTTCACAGGCCTTTTCGCCCTAGCACCAACTTTTCTGCTCCCCAGCGTTGCATCCCCTAGCGTCAAGAAACCTCCTGGTAATCGTGCGCTCAATAAATACTTTTAAATTCAAATTTTACATTCAAATAAGGTTCCAACCTCTGATCTACTCTATCTAAAATGCACACAGGTTTGCGCACTTCACCAAGCTGACCCCAGTCACAGGGGAAGTATTCTCATCATGAATGGTAGTCAGCATGTACACATCCCTCCTGTCCACAAATTTCACAGCTAGCAGTTCCTCACTACGCAAGCCACAACACTGCCCCTCTGAAGCTTTTTGCAAACAAGCTCTTTTGGGTAATCGTTTTGGTTAGAGCGGATTGTGCCACAAGCAAAAGTGTCCACTTTGAACAATTCCTTAAACAATTGCACAGCAGTGTAGAAGTTATCAAGGTACAAATGGTGGCCTCTGTTAAACAGTCCTCTAGCAAGATCCCACACAATTTTCTCTGAAACTCCAAGAGTGGACAGACAACCAGGGGGGTCAATAGTGGAATCCCTACCAGTGTACACCCAGAAATTAAAGACATATCTTGTTCTACTCTCAGACAACATATACATTCTAATTCCATACTGTGCCCTCTTGCTAGGAATGTACTGCCTAAAAACCAAACAACCCTTGAACAGGACCAAAGACTCCTCAACAGATCTACAAAGTGATCGAGAACAGGACGAATCTTAAAAAGACGGTCACAGTCAAGGTGATCCCGTGGCAACGCCAAAGCATTATCAACAAAATGCAGCATGCGAAGCAAAAGTAAATACCGATCACTACTCATAATTGCAAGAAATATAGCTGTTGCCATCAAGGGACTGGTAGACCAATATGAAGCCAGGGATGGTTCCTTATCAAGCCCATCAAAGAAGTCAAACCCAAAAACTTCTTCATCTCATCCAGATTTGTCCACCGGGTAGCTCTAGAGTGGTGCGTAAGTCTGGCACTGTTGTCCCTCAAAAACTGTTCAGCATACAAATTAGCCTGCTCAACAATCTCACCCCAAAATACATCATCCATGAGCCCATTACCAGTTTGAAAAACCTTTGTCCCTGTTTCGAGGATCTTTGCCCGCAGCTGATCGGGAAACGCCGAGGAGACCGTGCGGACGCTGGACAGGAGAACTACAAGTCCCAAGATCCCTAGCGGTGGCAAACGCCGCACACACAGCCACAGGGGCCATTACCAGTTCGAAAAACCTTTGTCCCTGCACCAGCACCTTTCGAGGATCTTTGCCGCAGCTAACCGGGAAACGCAGAGGAGAGCAGGCGGACGACGAACGGGAGTACTACAACTCCCTAGATCCTTAGCGGTGCTGCAAGAAGTGGCTGACTGAGATTGGGGGATCTCACTAATGCTGTTACTATCAGCCCGTTTGTTGATGCACAACAGAAGGGCCAATTACTAGACAGCCAAAGCTGTATTAGCACAGCACATCTATCACAAGAGACACCAACTAACATAACCGCCAACTGTGAAGAGTAGTAGGATGATTCTGTGCATTATTCCACCTCCCAAAACAAAATTATCTCCACTCATGGTGTGGGTTATGTAGGCAGCAATACAAAGGATACTAAATGTCAGATCATGTTTTGGAATGTGGCTGGACAAAAAACAAAAGTGACTTATAAAGTATTGGTGGATTATGTAAACAAATTTGGGATACTTAGTTTACTACAAACCTGGGTTAAGGAACCTATTCACGTGTGTGGCTTTAAAACATTGCAAACCCCAGCCACTAACTCGACACATGGCAGATCAAAAGGGGGCCTTTGTACCTATATTTCCAATCATCTAAAATATGGGAAAATTGAGATGGTCATTAATGATAGCTATTATCACACTGTTAGTATGCATGTGGATAAGGCATCACGTGTGATTATTTTGAACTTCTATAATAATGCCCCCCCCCCTTGAAACTGTGGAGGAAATGTTGGGAAATCTATGCAGAAACATAAAAGACCTACTTGACCGGATTGCTAAAGGTGTCTTTGTCAGCTGGGGAGGAGATTTTAACTGTTTCTTATACCACAAGGGAGACAGGGGTACGTGCAGAATCACACTTGGTAAGGACATTAGCCATACGCACTTTTCACATACATTGTATGGGGATCTCCTGAATGACATCATGTTCTCCTGTGATCTGGGGTCTGTCAATAGTCTGTGCCTACCGGAGGTCCCTTTCAGTCCAACTTTTAATGGTAGAGGTGTCTTTTCAACTAATGATTACATCCTGATATCTTGTAGACACTCTGCACGTGTTAGGAATTTTATGGGACACAATATCGCTTTAAGCAATCACTTCCCGTTAGGCGTTGATATTTTGGTGTTTAATCAAGATTTTAATAGGAAAAATAGATTTAGGCAGCTCTTAAATAATATTACCATGAGCAGACAAAATGGATACGCTTTGAAGTGGACGAAAGTGATCCCAGAGGATTTCCTCTCTAATTTACTGACGAAGTGTAATGATAGTTTTTGTGCCTGTTTAGATGAAAATTCCCCTCATTCTGTAATCTAAGAGAACTTTACAGCTATTTCAGCCCTAATTAAAAAATATGTTTGGGTAGATGCCAAAAGGTGCAGTGCTAAAAGTGAAGGGTGGTTAGACTCTGCCTGTACTAAGGCCTTCTCTAGACTTAAACATGTCTTAAAGCCAGAGTTAAGGATCATGATTTAATAAGGGAAGCCAGAAGGAGCTATAGGAGGTCACTTACAAGAAGGAAGGACGAAATGAAAGAGGAAGCGTGGAATGCCCTGCATGAGGCATCTACGAATTGCGATACTGCCGCTTTTTGGAAAGGCGGTTAACGTACTTTTCTTTACCATTAACTCTAAAGCAACTATAGAGATTGCCATCTCGGAGGAAGAGTGGGTATCACACTACGCCAAGCTCTATAGTGCTCAACTATCAGTTGACCAGGTACGAGCAGGGTTAGAAGCTGATTTGGAGCTTCTACCCACTTTTCACAAACATCGATATGGACTTCACTCTGAAAGAGGTTAACTCTGCTATAATAGCTAGTATGGGCGGTAAGGCACCGGTCCCGGATGGTGTCCCTGCTGATTTGTTTAAAAACAACGTGGTGCTATGGGGACCCTTGCTTACCCAACTTTTTAATGCATGCTGCTCTATGGGGTTCCTAACGACATGGTAAGAATCCACTATTGTTCCCATATTCAAAAAGAGCGATAGAGCAAGTCCAGCCTGCTACCGCCCAATATCAATACTAGATTCTACAGTTAAGATAATCGGGCGCGTGGTCTTAGATAGACTACAAACTTGGGCAGATGAGCAATCAATTATCAGCAATCTCCAATTGGCCTTGGCACTATTGATCAGGGTCTAAATCTTCACATTCTTTTAGTCAAATATACAAAAGCCAAAGGAGGGAAGCTATTTTTAACTTTTGCTGATTTAACATCAGCATTTATTTGCGTCATTCATGTAAAGTTGTGGGCAACTTCGGAAAGGCTGGGGGTGGACGACCATATAGTTTCCTTTCTTAGGCAACTTTACTCAGGGGCAAGGGCGAAGGTTCAATCGGAAAGGATGGGGATTGTACCAGGGTGTTTCAAATTTCGAGAGGGGTGCGGCAGGGCTGCGTCCTTGCCCCATTTCTGTTTACTCTATACATCGATGATTTAGAAAGCACTCTGCTCAAGGACTGCTGTGAAAGCGACCGAGTGCTGCGCTGGAACGCACTCACCTCTGGGAGACTGCTGCTGCTGGGCGCTGGGCTGCTGACGCCGTTTGTGACCCCCGTTGACGGCGCCATTCACCATCTCGGCTGCCGAGGGGAGGAACTACGGTTCCCAGCGTCCCTAGCGGCCGTACACCACCACTTCCTGTCCCGCGCACCAGGAGGTGCTTAAAATCGCGGAGCTTTCTCGGTGGAGCGGGGACTGCTGTGAAATCGACCGAGTGCTGCGCTGGAACGCACTCACCTCTGGGAGACTGCTGCTGCTGGGTGCTGGGCTGCTAACGCCGTTTGTGACCCCCGTTGACGGCGCCATTCACCATCTCGGCTGCCGAGGGGAGGAACTACGGTTCCCAGCGTCCCTAGCGGCCGTACACCACCACTTCCTGTCCCGCGCACCAGGAGGTGCTTAAAATCGCGGAGCTCCCTCGGTGGAGCGGGGACTGCTGTGAAATCGACCGAGTGCTGCGCTGGAACGCACTCACCTCTGGGAGACTGCTGCTGCTGGGCGCTGGGCTGCTGACGCCGTTTGTGACCCCCGTTGACGGCGCCATTCACCATCCCGGCTGCCGAGGGGAGGAACTACGGTTCCCAGCGTCCCTAGCGGCCGTACACCACCACTTCCTGTCCCGCGCACCAGGAGGTGCTTAAAATCGCGGAACTCCCTCCGCGTCGCGGACGGCGCCGGGCGGGGCCCGGGCAGAGGGCGGGCCGTCTGTGGCCGTCAGTGGTCAGCAGTGGTCGGGCGGGCCACCCCTCTAACATCTCCATCCTGCCCGTGGTAAGTCCATTTACCTCTACCATTATGGAGCCTGGTGTCGCTGCTGCTACACAGGATGATGATTTTCCTTTCCCCCCCCCCACCTTCGAGTCCCTGCTTGAAAATGCACTTACCTTGGTATCAAATGAAATAGCCGACATTGAAAGGAGAATGTCCATGAGCTGTACCAACAATACCACACAGCTGACATCACTATCAAACAGCCCTGGCATCCCTTTATCACCAGTTGTTGTCATTTCAAAGCCGGTACTGATATCAACACCCCCAGTATCCCTGTTGACTGAAATTGTTCCTACTATTACAATAGCTTCCCAGGACGACGCCATTACCCCGGGAAGTATGGATTCTAGTAGTAATAAACAGGGAGGGGAAAAACGCAAAAGAGGCATCACCAAGCAAAGTGCTAACAAAAGGAAACAACCTTTAATCCACAAGAATCAGCCCACACCTCAAAGTTTGTGGAATAAACAAAAATCTTCGGGGGCACAAACTGTTCTTACGGAGGATAAAGATTTAGCGGACACGGACAGTACTTCTGCCACAACCACCATTCACTCTAGTGGGAACTCCAATACTATATGGACCCAAACAACATTAATGGGAGATAACTATAATCTCTCAAGACAAAATGGGAACCTCATAGAAACTATAGTGGATACTATTTTTAACCGACTAGAAAAGCAAATGATCAACCAGTTTAATAATGTTTTTAAAAGACTCGACAGATTAGACAACCTGGTCAAAAATTGAGAAATAAAAAGGAAGGGGTCTGTCATCCTGGACCAAATCAGAGCCGACCGTCTCTTAAAAGAATTGGAATCTGTAAACAACACATTGTCATTAAAGAAACAGGAAACTACCACCTCTTCGGGTGGGGGTATGAGTAACCCTGGAACACTACCCCCGCCTACTGCACCACCTACAATTCAACCCCGATCCACCAATGGAGGGACGAATCCGACAAAACCCAATTTACCTACTAAACCGACCCCCACGCCTGCACCTAGAAAAACTACCACCCCCCTTACTACCAACAACACTGCTTCCAACTGCAATAATGGTCCTACCCAACCCACAACAGCATCAAGACCAACTGCTGCTAACAACAATAAGGGTATCGGCCAACAAGGGACAAGCAAGCCTTTAAAACATCAAGGGCCTGCCTTACATTTGCCACCGGATGCCTGTCCTTTTGTCCTGGTCCTTGCAGGTGTACCGCCGTTGAGGGAGGACCAGGGGGAATCATGGGTGCAATTGCGAAATAAATGCATAGACTGGCTGACTAAGCACAAAGGCATTGGATATGATATTTCAAGAGAGATTCTATCGGCCCGCAGGGTGTCGTGGGTTGGGCCCTTACTCAAAGATAAGGAAGGTGACTGCATAGTTCTTAATTTTAAAAATCCAGGGACTGTAAGAAACCTCCTTAACAGAAACAGTAACTGTTCTGCTATTTCCACTGTTGCAACTATGTTACCTTTGAGCTATTTTTACAGACAAATGGCAATACAACCTCGGCCATCTTTCATGCAATTCCAACCACCATCAATGCATTTCCAACCATCACCTATGCATTTTCAGCCACCGCCTATGCAATTCCAACAAGCTCCATTTCCATTTAAGATGTTCAATAGATTTGCACCTTTGTCGGATTTGGATATGCAAGATTGACCACCTCTGACTAACTCAGTTGAATCATCTCCGGCACCAATTTCCGAACCCCAGGTAGTCCCACAACCTCTGCCACGGACTGTTATGAGTCAAAAACCCCCGATTCATAGACAATCGCCCCTGGACTCCGAACTATCTCTTGTTAGCTGGAATATAGCGGGACTAAATTCCAAATTGAAAATTAAAGAATGGTTAAACTGGGTCGACAACAACTGTGACATATTGATGCTACAAGAAACTTGGTGCACAACTACACCAACAATGGAGGGTTTTTGTTGTTATAACTTAAAGGCTTCCCCCTCTCATATGGGTCGGCCCAGTGGGGGTCTATCTATCTGGTCCAAAATAAAATCTGGGGTGCAAACCAAATTGATCCCCACACCGGGTAATTGTTTTATGGCTATGAAGTACACTAACAGAATGAAATTATGCATTATTAATTTTTATAATAATGATTTTGTTACCCGTCCTAATGATAATTTTATGTTATTGTTTATTTTCATCGACGAAATTATGGAAGGGCAGAAGTATGGGCCCTTTGATGGCATCTGCATCGGAGGGGACTTTAATGCTCATATGTATCGCAATAGCCCACTATGCAAAAACGGTGAGGAGCTGAAAAACCATCTAGCCTCCCGTGACCTAGTAAATGTAATGGAAATTGCAGGTTCTAGTGCAAATAATATAACAACACCTACTTTTATAGGTCAGGGCTGTGCCTCCACGATAGATTACATATTTACATGCCCATCATTAAGCAATATAATTCTAAAAGCAGAAGTCATCTGTTCCGCTTATAGCGACCACTATCCGCTTAGAATATATTTACACAATCCACAGACCATGAAGGTTGCAGCGAGATTAGAGATTGGGGCACAAAATCTGGCATTATCTACCGATAGATTAAGACTAATATGGAAAGGAGTGGACAACAAAGACATTCTAGCCAGAGTAATTAAAAAACATCCTGAGACAGTAGAGACCTGCCTGTCATACATGAGTCCTGGTAGCGATGTGGTTGATGCCTTTGGCAATCTATGTGGGGCTATTAAAAGAGAATCCTCTAAATCAGCTAGGCAGAATATAGATCATGGTCCCCGCTGGTTTGATTCTTCCTGCTCTAAGGCCAATAGGGACCTGAGGGCTGCCTTAAAAACTAACCCAAGGGATGCTCCACTCGTGAGAGAATTAAGATCAAAATACAAAATTGCACTACGCACTAGATCCGAGGCTTTAGTGATTAATCACTGGGAATCTCTCACGCGTACTGCCACATTAAAGGACACAACAGGTTTCTGGAGAGAAGTTAAGTCCCTAAGATCTTTTGGTTCTAACATCAAACCAATCAACTGTAACATAACGGGTGAGGCGTGGGTAGAGCATTTTTCCCAAATTTATGCTATATCAGCCACTCCCCTAGATACTGTCCCCCTATCCAATAGCGCTGAACCTCTGAACTTTTCATTATTGGAGGTCGAGGATGCTATAATCGATAGCGCCAGTAATAAAGCCCCCGGCCCGGACGGTCTTTCTATTGACCAGATTAAATCTGAAATTAATTTTTGGGCCCCTCTATTATGCAACCTATTTAATAACCTGTGTGACAGCTCAATTCCCGAATCCTGGTCGAACAGTGTCATCGTACCGATATTCAAAAAAGGTGACAGGTCGGACCCCGCCTGTTACCGCCCGATCTCACTGATCGATAACACGCTAAAGGTCCTTGGAAGGGTAATCTTTAAACGGATAAGGAATTGGGCTGAGGATAATAATGTCCTTCATTGTAGTCAACTGGGATTTAGAAGCCAAGTAGGCACTGTCGAACAATGTCTAAATTTGAATTTGATCATGGCCAAATACACCATTGTTAAAAAATCCCCTCTTTATTTAGGTTTCATGGATCTGAGTTCCGCATTTGATTTTGTTAATCGTTCTAGGTTGTGGTCACTTTTGCTTGATTGTGGTTTGGATGACTCACTGGTGTATTTTCTTTCTTATTTACATAGGGACTTAAAAGCGAGAGTACGAATCAATAATGATGGCGATCTATCCAATGATGTTTTTATTAGCAGAGGAGTTAGACAGGGCTGCGTACTCGCCCCACTGCTTTTTATTTTATATATTAACGGGTTGAGTAGCACTTTGAGTAAGATCACTAAGGATGTCCCAATTATAAATGGCTCCCCCATTACTACTTTACTTTATGCGGACGACGCAGTATTAATGGGGCGTACCCCGAATGCTTTACGCATTTTAATCTCTGGGTTTGTTGCCTTTATGTCCGACCTTGGTTTAAATACCAATTTTAAAAAATCTTTTACCATGAACTGCGGACCAAAAAAGTACAATATTACTTCAATTAAATCCGGCGACAATATTTTAAAATGCACTAGCACTTTCCCCTATTTAGGGTTGTTATTCTCCAACTCAGGCTCATGGCAGCCACATGCTGCCTATGTGAGAAATAAAATTGGCAAGTCAATCAATTCAATTTTATCTCTCCGACAACCCAAACTGGCTGATGTCGTTACCCCCCTGCTCAACATTTATCGTACCCAATGTCAGCCAACTGGGACATATGGAGCAGAAGTGTGGGGTTATTGTAACAGCACGGCTCTCCAGTCAGAGGAAAATAGATTTTGTAGGAGGGTGCTGGGGGGAGTTCTCTGTGCCCCTACATTTATTTGTCGCAATGAACTGAGGCTGCCATACATTGTTGATTTTATTAGGTCTAGGCCCGCGCTTTTCTGGATCAAAATATGGTTAAATCCAGCAGCATCCTTAACGCGCAGTATAATATCTGACTGTTTGTTATGCGAAAGATTCCATCACATACCTTGGTTAAATGCAGTCAAGAATAGCCTGCAGAGTGTGTGTCAAGGTTCTCTGTTTAGTTCTCCTAATTCTATTGTACCCGCTCATAAGAATAGTATTAAACGGGCATTGCTTGACTCATATAAAGAGGAACGAATGAGATCTGAATCTATTAAACCTGTTGTTATTAGATATCTGCGCATTATTGATTCAGGCAATGATAACTTGAAAAAATTTTCAGATACCTGTCAATCCCAATAGGAAGATGGAATCGGAGCCTTTTATTCAGGTTTCGGGACGGAAGCATAGTCAATTTGCTCAGCTTCCCCCTTGGCTATAACAAAAAACTAGAAGAGTTGGATTGCCCCTGCTCTCAGGGCGGAAAACAAAGCTTATTGCACTATCTCTTCTTCTGTGGCCATTACGAATTGTATACCTGCCAATATTTAAGGCCGATTCTTCGCAAATACAACCTTAGAGACTTCAATCTTGCATTAAAATTTTTTCAAATGCTGCACACAGATGAAGTTATATATACTGTAAGCTGCTTTATAAAAGTTTGTGTGAGATCGAGGGCAAGTATGGAACATGGATAATGGATAACAGTACTATGTTACCTTATGCACTTTTTGCACTTTATCACTCTGTTACAAATTGACTACAGATTTAATTGTATATGTGTCTTGATATAAACTATCACTTCGGGAGTATATAAATTGAACTCTGTGACTAAGTATACTAATAGATTAATGTTCCTCCCTCCACTATGTATTTTGCACTTTATACTATGTACATCGCACTTTACGATATATATGCTGCTTAAACCCAACTGGATAATCAGTTTTTAATTTTTTATACATGTTTTTAATGTGTTTTAAATGTATTTTCATTCTGTATGTACTTTTATGGATGTACTAAAATCCGAATAAAGATCATTTGAATTGAATTGAATTGAATTGAGTGCAGGGATCTGCATTTGGCAGCGGCATGTCCCATCCCTGCACTCCATTACGCAGATGATGCGGTTTTGATGGCCCGCGTGCCCATTGCTTTGCAAAGGGTCGTAACGTCCTTTTCGCAATTTATGACAAACCTGGACCTTACAATTAACTGTTCCAAAACATTTTCGATGAAATGCGGACCTGGGGTAAATAAAAAGAAAAATTCAATTCAAAGCCACTAGATAATACAACCACATTTCACTATTTAGGGATTTTGTTTGACCAGACTGGTTCCTGGTGCAATGTAATTAAAACTAGAAGGGTCTTATTCCGTAAGTCATTGATGGCATTAACAAATTTCAGCAGGAAAATGGGTAGGCGCTCGCCAGGGGAATTGTTGTGTATTTATAAGGCTACATGTGTAGCGATTGCTACTTATGGTGAAGGCATTTGGACTATGCTAATGTTACCATGCTACAGGTGGCAGAAAATATTTTCCTCAGGTACCTATTGGTAGTACCGGACAGTACTTCTACACTAATCTGCCACACAGAACTTGGTCTGCCCTACCTTGAGGATGTGTTCAAAATACAACCTGTCCTCTTGTGGCATAGGGTTTGGACCACTGAAGAGTCTGCATTCAATCGTCTTATTTTAAAGGATGCAATGAGTATCGATGGGGCTAATAAGATAAGATGGCTACACTATGTCAAAATGTTTTTATTTCAAATAGGCCATAAGGAATATTTCAGTGATCCCTTATCAATGTGTCAGGTTCCTGGAAAGGTTCTTAAAACCTATGTATGACACATTTGAATCACTAGTGAAAGGACCAAATCTATGTGGGTGGCACATCATCTCACCCTGGTGACTGTCAACATTCAGCCTTACATCTTGGTAGCCACTAAGGATTTTGACATGTTCTTGTTAACGCGCCTCAGAATTAACATCTTGCATGGATCTTTAAGCTTTCCTGAGGTAAATGATTGGTCAAGATCACTTTGTAATTGCCCATGCGACGATATATCAGCCCAGTCGTCCATCCATGTGTTGTTCTTTTTCACATTTTACACGATACCCAGAAAAAGATGGATTGTTCCAGTGTTAAAGAGAATGGAACTAAGACAATGACGCCCAGCATTCCTGGCGATTCAGAACTTAGATAATGTATTTACTGTTGCCTTCGTTACTGCCTTTTTAAAAAACATTTTTAAATTTCAAAAATTAATTGTAAAATGAACTTTTTATATATATGTTTTTAGCTAAATGTATTTTTGCTATTTTTAAGTATGGATTTTGATTGTGATTTATTAATTGTACTTTTGTGGGTTTTTTTGTCTAATAACCGAATAAAGTTCTTTGAATTGACATCATCCATGACCAACTGGAAAAACTGTATACGCAAAGAAATTTCACAATCCACTCTACACCCTGCATCACCACTAAAAGCAGGCATCACCGGCTGCACCATGTTTGGATCAACCACGTACAGCACTTCTAGTAGGAAACCTTGCAGCCTCAGGCTGCAATCCAGAAGCCTCTTGCACCATCGGCACAACAGTGTCCTCCTCTAAAACAGGCACTTCATCCGCACTGAGAGTAGCTTCATCCGCACTGAGAGTATCTTCATCATCCGATGATTCCATGTGGAGAGAAAACTCACTGCCTGAATCTTCCCCTCCCTTCTCTCCCTCAGACGCACTGTCAGTCTCATAATCCTGCTCAGAGGACAATTCAAGAAGCATACCAACCACCAGCTGAGCAGTCCTTCTATGGCTAGCCATAATGATTACTAATAAAGGTAACTTGTCAAACAGTTCAACAACAACAAACCCTTTGTAAAAAAAGAAATGAACAAAATGTAGCTTTATCTCAAAGACCTATATACTCCAACACTATACCACTCACTTGCCAGAAGCAGCTAGACTCACTGATAGAGCGTGCAGGTCACCCGACTCTTTATTTTACCAAACGTACACTCTTGGGCCCATGACGCGTTTCATATATATCTTTTAAAAACCAGGTAACCTACACACTGCTGATCAGCAATTGTGTTTTCTCCTTTCCTATATATTTGTGTACCCGACTTACCAATCCCTATCACAGGTACCTCTGATCACGACAGATCAGGAGCTAGCAGGGCTAAGCAGATAATTCTAAACATGATATTTATACATTAGAATAGTATTGTAACTTTTTCAAAATAACCACAAACACAGGAAGTTTTTAAAGGTTTTATCTAATCATCAAAATTATTCTTCATATGCCATGAGACTAAGGTTTACACAGATCAGGCTATCAATGATTAAGATTAACAGCAAAGTATAACTATGTATTATTAACAAGTAGCATTTGAGATCTACAAGGATCTAAAGTTAGGAAATAGGGAACATGCTATTATGTACTATTAGACTTTTCAGTGATACTAAAGGCGGGTAAAGAAAGGGAACATACTAATCCAGGTGATCTCTAATATGCTATGGGTCTAAGGGATAAAGTCAGTCCTAAGAGTTTCTATTCCAACAAATGCTTATTCTCTAAAGGATGGGAAAATGTGGAACATACTAGTATATTACTTTACATGAAATCAAACAGGAAAATAACCTCGGCAAGATTGCTTTATTAAAGAGAAAATAAGAAGAGAAGAGAATAGATAGACCAACACCCACGGATATATATTTACCTAGGACGGGAATGAGGACTAACCCTGGCCACGGGTCAGTTTAGGAAAAACGAGGAGAAGGACCCTCAAGGACTTAGGATGCCAGTAGGCGAGCAGGGACAGCTCATGGACAGTCAGGACAGGATACCCCTCAGGATTTGGATCAGGACTGGTCTCATCAAAGGGTACGACCAACACCTGCAGCTTCGGATGCTGCAACGCCTGCGCTACTCCCTCTCTGCACAGAATCTGCCAATAACCCCGATTGGGTTGTCGAATCTCCCAGTAAAGTGCTTCGCCAGCACTTAAGAATATTCCACCCCTGCGAGTTTGTGGAAATTTACGGACAGAGTTCTCCGCAGCTCTCTGTATCAATCACCTATAGAGTTCGTAGGGTCGGTGACAGGTCAGCTACTCGGACAAGTCGGACAATTTCTCTAGCTAAACCTAGACTAGTTATACGGTTTTCGGGTCAGTGGACCACCCACAAATGTTGCAAATGACAGGATCCCCAACTTTGGATTGGACAAGAGAGGTGGTTAGGTCATTGTCACCACCTAGAATTTTGTGTTCCCACAATTATTATTTATTTTTCGTACCCACCCCTTACATTCCAGTTCCCATGGCATACGTGTAAAAGAGAACAATAGGACACACAGTGGACTAACAAATTTGTATCATTTTCAGGTGCATTTCAGCTTCTTCTTGCTGGGTCAGAGTGCAGGTTCCCAGGAGCGTCTCAGCTTCGGCAGCCAGTTGGCTGGGTTCCACTGATGCAAGACTTGGTTCTCTTGTCACGTGGTCAGTTCCACTCAGACTTCTAAGATGGAGAGGCTCCCCACTCCCAGGCCCACATTTGCGCGGTACATGAAAAGTAAGCGAAAACAAATTAGAATCACAGAAAAAATGAATACACTGTATATCATGATTAGCTTCACTGCACCCCTTACTTTATAATATCTATAGCATTAGAAGTTATGCAGAAATAGACATTTGTGTAATAGCAGCGGTAGCAAGCAAGATGCATGTAAAAAACAAAGCGGCCATGTTTGCAATAATGCGCATGAGCAAGAAATCCCTCCAGAACTACGAGTGCGTCACATCACATGGGTATGACCGACGCATGCGCAGACTGAAATCCCGCATAGCAGCGACCAGTCAATGTGCAAGCTTTGTTAGGATTAGAAAACACATAGGCAAGCATCTCTGGGACACCCGCGTGGAGTGTAAAAGTGCGATATTAATAACAGAACAGGTTGATTAATAACGTTATTGATTATGCGAGGTTCTTGAATTCAAGCAAGTCGCGTAACGTGCAAATCCTTGCTCCATCAATCCCCTCTTTGATGATATTTACTATCATCACTATTAATGGAAACAGATTCCAACTTTCCCTTTCACATCCCATTCATTTCAATCTCAACAAAATTGTTATTGAGCCTCTTCTCTGCATCCTTATTAGGATGGGAATTTTTGGCCCTTTTATAAATCTGATTTCTCAGCTCTTCTAATTCAAGTTCATCAACATTCCTTTTCACTCCTCTTTTGTTCGCCGCATACTTCTTTCTGCATTTTTGACATTTGCAGCAAATTATTATGATCAGCACAATTAAACTTATTCCAGCTATTGGCATCAGTATTTTACTCACAAGACTTTTACCTATGTTAGAAAACCAACTACCTACAGAGGAGAGACCATCAGTTAGTCTTTTCCAGGCACTGTCAACCTCCAGTGGTTTGAGTTCCTTTTCCAAATTAGTTATGTTTCTCACATATTTCTTAATTTCAACACTCTTATCTGGAATGTAAGTGCAACAATGTTGCGCTTTCAACATTCTACAGACTCCGCCCTCTTTTGCCAATAAGGTATCAAGAGCGAGGCGATTTTGTAAAACCATTGATCTGATCGCAACCAATTCGGTATTGACCAGCAGGAATCCAGCAGCAGTGTCAGTTGATAACCGATCCACTACTGTAGACAATTTGCAAATTCGATGAGTATTCAGAACCACTCCCACTCCAGGTATCAATGCACTAAATATATCACCTATAATTTCTCCTACACTTTCTCTTCTACTACGCACTAAACCATTAGTGTTTTCATTGCTTCCAGCGGCGTTATTCATGCAGTATATTTTCGGGAAGACAATGCCAAAATAGCAGCTTCCATACCAGTGATCTGGCAATTTGAAATAAGCCTTGTTTCCGCATATATAATAAATTCCAGGAAACACAGGTTCTGACCCATTTTTTAAACCCCAACCTCCAATTACCTTATAATTGTGTTCGCATTCACTGGAACCGATGAATAAATTGTTATAATAGCTAGTCTTTTATCTATGAATGCAGTTTCCCCTTCTTTTCGAAATCCAGTAACAACGCAGGATTAGCTTCACCATTTGAGGTGCTTTCTATGTTTTCTGCCCACTTAGGAGTTTTCTGTCTTTTGTCATTGGCTTTTCTTTGGTAACTTTCCCTCCTTTTCTCTGCCATATTCAGGAAAATTTTCTCTTGTTCATGTAATGAACAGGTCAAGTTATCCCTGTTTGCATCACCTAAATCTATAACACCTACAGTCAGAAAATACTCTCCGATATAACGGGTCACATCCCTCTTCACATGTACAATATTCAGGTTTCTCCAAATAGGAAGTTCAGAAAAAATTACGTCAGAGTTTGAATAGTAATACTGTAAGGTGCTTCTGTAAAATAAGCTTGCTAATATACTACAGGAAATTCCATAGGTTAGGGGTAGATGGTGATAGGTCACACCTTCAGCTACAGAAGTGGGTAGCTTCATGCATACATAACAGTCTTCTATTTCCATTGCTTCTACATAGTGTACTAAAAGATTTGCAAAGACATTTAAATGTGTTCTGTTTTTGAATCTATGATAATGTAGTCCTCCCTCATCTGATGCATCTACGTCTGGGTTTGTCTGTTTAAGGCTAAATGTATTCTCACGTCTTTCTACACTTCGTGGTGTTTCTTCTGTTGGTTGAATGTCTGAGTCTGCCGTCACTTGTTTAGGAGGGTACAGGTTAGAGTCTTTACTTAACATGAACGGGATACTAATTGTTAGTCCTATCCATAATATCAGT
The DNA here is from genome assembly GCF_964263255.1 of Lissotriton vulgaris. Taxonomy (NCBI): domain Eukaryota; kingdom Metazoa; phylum Chordata; class Amphibia; order Caudata; family Salamandridae; genus Lissotriton; species Lissotriton vulgaris. The sequence continues at coordinate 779,221,917 of NC_141696.1, read as the reverse complement.
ACTATTGCTACACTACATAAGCATACTTTACAGCATGTTTTACAGCGATTCTGTCTGGGTCTTCCATTCACATTTGAATCAGACATCGTGGCTTAAAGAAGTTTTCCAACCCCTCTTTGTTACTTTACACAGATAGCTTACGCAAGTTAACCTTCAGGTTGGGTCTTCTTCTTCGGAACCCTGATCAGTGACCAATTCTCTGTCACTTTCGTCACTTATTTCGAGGTCTTCAAATTCTTCAAGCACTAAGTAAGTCCAATCGGGACCTCGATAATTTTCGTTTTGTCTTTTTATTCTGCTGCTTCTTCTTTTAGGTTGGACTCCAGCTCTTTCTCTTTCACTGGCAGCCCTTTTCCGGTCTTCTAGTTTTTCCTCTACAGTCTTCAATCTTAGTTTCAGTCTTCTTATGTACCTGGGTACACTTTTCTTCCTTTTTAGTCTTTTAACTGGCACTGTGATCTGGCTTTCTTCACGTGCTCTTTTATTTTCTTTCAGTTGTGGTACATTTATTTCGACAGTGTTTTAGTCCCTTCCTGTCTGACTAGTTCCAGGTCTTACTTCAGTTTCTTCTGCCTGGTCTCTAAACTGGCCTTGTTCAGGTGTACTTTGGATTTCACTTTGACTTTCAATAGTTTCAGACTCTGTTTCCTGAACACGTTCGTCTATTTCTATCTGTTCCTGTTCATGCACTTCGAGCCCTTGATTTTCTTCCGCATGAACTTCAGCCCTAATTACTACCTGTCCCTTTTCAGTTTCTGGAGTCTTTGGAGATGTGTCGATGACTTGGTCTGTCCCTATCTGACCTTGTTCTTCAGCAGGTCTGACATGGATTTCGATGACCTGATTATCTCCGTCTATTCCTGTCTCGTCCTCACTATCCCACTCTCTATCTAGGTAGGAGTACTTTCTGGTTCTTATTGGATCAAGAATCAGACCATCTGCTGGGAACCATTCGTCTTGACTGGTGCTCGGTTGTTCGACATCAGCTAGTTCCAGACCCTCATCTGGAGACCCCTCAGCTGCACAACCTTCAGCCTCAGTCGCTTCTTCTTCGGTCACCCGCTTGGTATGACTGGCATGGATCCACTTTGGCACCCCTGCACACTTTACTGCAGTGGTGGTGACAAGAATCACTTGTCTGCGTTTTCCCCACTTTCGTCCAAGGCAACTCTTCCGGGTGTGTTTCTTTAACACCACCCAATCACCTGGTTTCAGATTATGAACTGGAGTTGTGGGCCAGGTGACGGCATCCTCCCCAATATGGTGAGAGATAGAATGCACTTGGTCACCCAGCTGCTTGCAGTATTCTAATACCAAATCATCAGAAATACTTAGCAGTTTGTGTCCTGGTACCCATGCCTGCCGCATCACTCTTCCCATTAGTATCTCATGGGGACTCAGGCCTGTCTTTCGGTCTGGAATGCTTCTCAATCCCATCAGGACAAGGGGTAAAGCGTCTATCCAGTTTAGTCCTGTTGAGTTAAACATTTTTCCCAATCTTGACTTTATAGTGCCATTCACCTGTTCGACTACTCCAGAAGCCTCTGGATGATATGCACAGTGCAGTTGTTGGGTAATCTTGAATGCTTTATAAAGTTCAGTTAATATGTCATTGGCAAAATGCCCACCTCTGTCCGATTCAATCGTGACTGAAAAACTGTACCTAGGTATCAGTTCCCTTAGTAACAACTTGGCTACAGTAATAGCATCATTTTTCTTTGCTGGGTAGGCCTCCACCCATCTTGAGAACAGGCAGACTATTACCAAAACGTACCTATATCCTTTGCACATGGGTAACTGAATAAAGTCAGCCTGCAGTCTGATAAAAGGACCCTCGGCTTTTCCAATTGTACTTTGTAACACTACCGTTTTCTTCCCAGGGTTAAACTGCTGACAAGTTAAGCACCTCTGGCAAAGTGCCACTGCAATGTTCCTGAACTTCGAATTGTACCATACTTCTTTGAAAACACGGACCATCGCATCCCTCCCCATGTGTGTGTCTCTGTGTATTAGTCTAGCCATGGGAGCAACCATACTGTCTGGCAACCCAGGCGTACAATTACGACAAGCAATGACACCATCTCTGGCTCTGGGTTGACAGCCATCTTTCTCCCATCTTTCCTGTTCTTCTGGTTCTGCTGCCATTTGCAACCCTTTCAGTTCCTCCCAAGTAGATACACTCTCAAACACCATAAGTTGGCAGCTGTTTCCGCCTCCCCACAATTTGATGTTTAATGACATTTTGTGTCGTGCACAATATTGGGCTATTTGGTCAGCATATCTATTTCCAGCTGTCACATCGTCATTACCAGATTTGTGAGCAGCACACTTGACCACTGCCAATTCTTTGGGTAACTGGATTGCTGCCAGTAAGTTCTGTACAACTTTTCCATTTCTGATAGGGGTACCTGAGGACGTCATGAATTCTCTTTGCAGCCATAACTGGCCAAAGTCATGCACAACCCCGTAACCATACTGGCTATCAGTATATATGGTTACTCTTTTGTTTTTCCCTTGTTTACAAGCTCTTGCCAATGCAATCAATTCAGCTACTTGTGCAGATTTTATTTCACTTAAATAGGAGGCTTCTAGTTTCTTTTCCAGAGTGACTACAGCATAGGCAGCACTCAGACCTCCATCCGTATGTCTTAAACATGAGCCATCCACAATCATCTCAAGATCTTCTACTGGCAAGGCTGTTTCTTTTATATCAGGGCGTGGTTTAGTGCTAAATTCAGTTAGGTCAATGCAATTATGCTCAATTTCTCCCTCAATTTCTGCACCCTGTGTATTTGGCAGCAAGGTAGCTGGATTCAGCATGTTACATCGAGAAATTATCACATTTTCTGCACCTACAAGGATTCTCTCAAACTTAGTCAGCCGACTGGGTGTGAGATACTGAGTCTTGGTTCTGGTCAGCAGAATCAGCACTGAATGTGGAACATATACAGTTACAGGATGTCCCATAACAATGCATTCACTTTGTTCTAGATTTGTGCAAGTTGCAGCTACTGCTTTCAGGCATCCAGGCAATCCAGCAGCCACTGGATCTAAAGTAGCGGAAAAATAGGCCACCGGACGTCTGGTCAGACCATGTTCTTGTGTTAGGACTGAGAGTGCACAATTGTCTTGTGTGTCACAAAACAGGTCAAAGTTTTTAGAATAGTCCGGCATTCCTAATGCAGGAGCTGAACACAGACAGTTTCGTAATTTAATCCAGGATGTCATACTTTCATCATCCCATTCAACTGGATCTTTTGCCCCTTTCTTGGTCATCTTTATTAATGGTCTTGCTAGAACAGCAAATCCCACAATCCACTGTCTGCAGTATCCTACAACTCCTAGGAACATTCTAACTTCTTTTTGGGTTCTGGGTAACTCCATGTCTCGAATTATTCTAATTCTTTCTGAAGTAACCTTCCGGATACCTTTTTCTATCTGGTGCCCCAGATATTTCACTGAGTTTTTACAGAACTGTAATTTGTCAGGTGATACTTTATGTCCTCCTTTGCCTAAATGATTCAACAATGCAATGGTATCAGTGACACAGTCGTTCCGACTTTTAGACGCCACTAGGAGGTCGTCTATGTACTGGACCAAAACTGATTCTCTAGGCAAGATTAGTGATTCAAGGCATCTTTTTAAAATCTGGTTGAAAATTGAAGGACTCTCTGTGTACCCTTGAGGAACACAATTCCAGACATAGACATGACTGTCGAACTCAAATGAGAAAAGAAATTTGCTGTCTGGATGCAATGGGATGGAAAAGAATGCGTGACATAAGTCAATAACGGTAAACCATTCCGCATTCCATGGAATTTGGTACAATATCACTGCAGGGTTTGGCACAATAGGACAGCAAGGTACAACAATCTGGTTTACCTTTCGCAGGTCCTGCACTACCCTGTACTTTCCACTAGGCTTTTTAATTCCAATATTGGGTGAATTACAAGGACTGCTCATCACTTCCTGTATGATGTTTGCTTCCAGCAATCTTTTTACTTCTATGGCCACTCCGGCTTTCACTTCTGCATTCATTTTATACTGTTTGATATTTGGGTAAACTGCATTTGCTTTGATGGCTATTTGAACTGGGTCGACATTTGCCATTAACCCCACATCTTTCCCAGTGAAATCCCACACATATGGTATCACTTTCTGTTGGAGTTCTTCACGTAGGTCCTGTATTGTCAGTCTCTTTACTTCTGAGTCAGGCCTTAGTAACATTAATTTGTAAAGTCCATCTTCATCTGGGGTTTGGATTTCGACGCCTTTTGGTGTGCAAAAGATGGTACAGTTCATTTTGCACAACAAATGACGTCCCAGAAAGTTTACAGGACTTGAGTCACAGACGACAAATCTGTGCATCTCTTTAAAATTCCCTATAGAAATCTCCATTGGTTCAGTTACAGGAGTTCTAATTATCTGATTTGACACGCCCACTACTTGGATAGCTTCTCCCGAGAGGGGTAGGTTTGGAACGTCTGCTGTTCTTACAGTAGAACGGGTAGCACCAGTGTCCAACAGTAAGGTGACATCATTTCCTTCAACCTTTCCTTCAATGTATGGTCCTGTCTGGTCTACCGGTAAGGAGGCGGCAAGCACGCACTCCTCGTCCTCCCCCCTCCCCCCTCAGGCCCCGTCAGTATAGTTCATCACAGAGGAATGTATCATTCAACAGGAATTGCGAGGTTGCTGCATTTCTATCCTCCCTTCCTTCCCATACCTCAACCTCCTCATTCTGCTGAGCCTTGTGCTTAAAATTTTGCCCAGGTGCACGAGGCAACTGATTGGCTTTTCCCTGCCAACAGATTTTATTATCTCTGATCCACTGTGATATTTCAGGCCTCAACCCCAGCACGAATTGGTAAATAAAATGGGTCATATCTTTCATTTCAATGTTATCGATTCCACTGTAGGTTTTGAATACCTGTAGCAGTCGCTCATAGTAGGAGTGAACAGTTTCATCACGATTTTGGGTAGTTCTATCTATTCGGGTCCAATCAGTTTCTTTTGCTGGCACTTTCTCTTTTAAGTATTGTATTACTTTATCATATTTTCTCATTACCTCCGGTGAGGGAGCTCCGATTCTGGAGTCCCTCTCATACTCTTCACTGGGCCAATCAACTGTAATTTTGCATTCTGTCCATAAATCTACAGGTACTACAATGTCAAAGAACCCATCCAGGTCCTTCAGGAGACATTTTTGGACCTTAACAAATCGCTCAACCTGCTTATACCATTCTACAGGTTTCTCTCCTAATTTTGGGAAATCGTTGGTGAAAGACACAATATCCTGTCGGGACCATGGAACATGTACATATTTCCCACCTGGTACTTCTCTCATGGGATATAATTTTTCTGCCTTGTCAACTTCTTGTAGAACATATTCAGAAGTCTTCGGTCTGGCCTTACTATCTTCCTTCTTCTTTGCCCACCTGGTTTTCCATTTTTCTAAGTCCCCCCATTTCTGCAACAAATTCAACAATTCTTTTATCTGTACCTCTTTCCCTGACACATTCATGTTCTCCAGGTCTTTATCTGAAAATTCGGTTCTGTAAGGCTTTTGCAGGACTTTGGATTTGCTAACATCTATTCCCATATTGGCTGCAGTGTCCATTAGTTTTTCATGGAACACTCTGGTGTTTCGGGTAAGGCTTTTGCTTATAAACAGTAACTCCTCCTCACTAAGAGTGTTTAACCTGTCTAATCCCACATTTCCAGCTATAAGTTCCACCATTTCTATTCTTAGTTTGTAGATATCTAAAGGTTTGGGCTGGGGAGTTTCTTTTTCTGTTTCTCGGGTCCATCGGTCTAATTCCTCCGGAGTCACTACTGTGGCACTCCGGGTCCCTGAAGCTGTTTCAATCAGGACTTCTTTTGCCCTAGTCTGAGGCCTCGTCCGGGGTATACTGCTTTCCGGTTCCCTTTTGGGCAGATCCATTAGGGAAATTACAGATTCACATTCGCTTGACTGGTCATCAACGATGAGAGGCTCCTTCCTGGGCTGCGCTACGGCAGGAGAAATAACTGGAGTTCTCGTACTAGCCTGTCTATCCCCATAAAGAGGGACAACGGGACCAATAGTTACTGGAATAGTCAGAGCTTCAGGACTGGGATTTATCTGTGCTATTGTCTGAATGAGTTCATTTCGCTGTTTAATTAAGGCTTCTTTTTCTCTTTCGTGCAAAACCTTTTCAATGGATGTGTCATGTAATACTTGCGGAAATAAAGGTGGATACAGACTCGGGCCGTTGGGACTGTCATAACTGGTCTTTCATCACCGAATGGTCTATAATTTGGGACAGAGGTATCAGGTCTACAAAACCCGTCCCTATTGGTTTGCCTATTACCTATACCTGTTGTATCTGTTTCACTGGCACTTCTACTTCTAGGACGTCTGAAAAATGGGTTTTTGGTACTTAGGGACCTTGTCTCCTCCTCATAAGGAGGTGGAATTTTCATAAATAAATCCTCCAGATACTCATCTTCTGAATCACCTGCAGCCATCAGGTGTCGGGTTTTCTCTGTGCATTTTCCTCCCACAGGTTCCTCTACCCCAAATACTGGAAATAGTCCCTCAACCATCATATTCTATCTCCACTGTTTCATCTTTTTCTCCTTGGTTTCTCGCTGCAATTTCGGATACCATTTGCTTACTCCCTTATCCATTCGATTCGGGGTCTGTCTCGCTCTAGACCCTCAATCTCCAATTCCTCTAAAGCCTCATTGCGTTAATCTGGGTCTGGGGTGTAGGTCATTCATTCGAGTCCTCAAGTTAAACAGGATTTTACTATTAAATGTACCATCGAGAGGAAACACTAGGATTCCGTCATCTTCGGTGTACTTTACAAAATTCTCCAACCATACACAGGTATGATACCCTTTGTCAAACATCATAAAGGATGCGGGAGTATTAGGTGGTGGAATGATTACACCCTCACTAGTTCTGATGGGCTTGTCTTTCTTAAAGTAATTCTTGATCTTATCAGCAAATGACATTTTTCTCTCGCTTCCGTACATATTGTAAGGTCTGCCTCTTAGCATCTGATCCTTGCGAAACCCTAAATGTTGTGGATCAGGAAAGAATTCAGGATACCACATCGGCTGCGTGACCAGAAGCTCCGTGGTCAACTACGTCTTTTTGTTTACAAATCCTCTTCCAATACCAGCACGTCTCTCAACAGTTGCAACAACCAATCAACACTGGAATTGCAAATAATTCTGACCAATGGGTGCGCGGCCTTTTCACGAGAAGCGGTCTCACACTCCGGCACACACCCCTCTTTTACAATACTAGCTTTGTTACACGCCCGCTGTTTCAGCCAATACCAGCGCGGCACGGAGTGACGTCAGCGCAGCTTTGCGACCGACTCCCTCCTTCACAAGGTAACGGAAACTTTGAATTTTTCTAAAAGTGCAAGTGCTCAATTTAGTTAACAACGTATACCATTCGCCACTGTGCTCGAGTGTCTAAAGAAAGAAAAGTTTCACTGCAAGTAAACCTCTTCTGTCCACTTTTCATACACTACAGATAGACCCTTCTGCCTACCCCTTCACACAAGCATTAGAGAACCTGTTACTTCTTTGACTCATCCACTCTTTCCGGGATATATACTAAGTCTAAAATGTCACCAAGGTACTCCTTTGCTATCATTCAAGCTCCGATGAACCTACTACTCCTTCCTCGTGTGACCCTTACTAGGCAATATCACAACTAAAGTTTCATTAGCGGACTCGTTGCTATCATTTATTCAACTATTCACTCAGAAATTCCTAATTAGCGCTTCCAGTTCTTCCTAACCATGCACTAATCTTCCTCGCAGCCAATGACCTCACAGCTTAAGTGGATTCTGCTCACCACCCGCTATACTATTCCCCGGGGATTCCAGACAACATAGAACAATCACTAACGATTTGTTAATCACATATAATAATACAGCAGCATTTCATATAATTTCAAAACATTTTATAACATTCTCAAAGCAATAATAAAATTTAATTTTTAGCAGCAATAAAATTTTAGCAGCACATATTATAGATTCACGGTTTATTCATAAAACATCTTATCTGCCTATCTTAACTAGTCCTAACCATAACTCTGCTACCAGAAAATTACTGATAGAGCGCGCAGGTCACCCGACTCTTTATTTTACCAAACGTACACTCTTGGGCCCATGACGCGTTTCATATATATCTTTTAAAAACCAGGTAACCTACACGCTGCTGATCAGCAATTGTGTTTTCTCCTTTCCTATATATTTGTGTACCCGACTTACCAATCCCTATCACAGGTACCTCTGATCACGACAGATCAGGAGCTAGCAGGGCTAAGCAGATAATTCTAAACATGATATTTATACATTAGAATAGTATTGTAACTTTTTCAAAATAACCACAAACACAGGAAGTTTTTAAAGGTTTTATCTAATCATCAAAATTATTCTTCATATGCCATGAGACTAAGGTTTACACAGATCAGGCTATCAATGATTAAGATTAACAGCAAAGTATAACTATGTATTATTAACAAGTAGCATTCGAGATCTACAAGGATCTAAAGTTAGGAAATAGGGAACATGCTATTATGTACTATTAGACTTTTCAGTGTTACTAAAGGCGGGTAAAGAAAGGGAACATACTAATCCAGGTGATCTCTAATATGCTATGGGTCTAAGGGATAAAGTCAGTCCTAAGAGTTTTTATTCCAACAAATGCTTATTCTCTAAAGGATGGGAAAATGTGGAACATACTAGTATATTACTTTACATGAAATCAAACCGGAAAATAACCTCGGCAAGATTACTTTATTAAAGAGAAAATAAGAAGAGAAGAGATTAGATAGAATAACACCCACGGATATATATTTGCCTAGGACGGGAATGAGGACTAACCCTGGCCACGGGTCAGTTTGGGAAAAACGAGGAGAAGGACCCTCAAGGACTTAGGATGCCAGTAGGCGAGCAGGTACAGCTCATGGACAGTCAGGACAGGATACCCCTCAGGATTTGGATCAGGACTGCGCTCATCAAAGGGTACGACCAACACCTGCAGCTTCAGATGCAACGCCTGCGCTACTCCCTCTTTGCACAGAATCTGCCAATAACCCCAATTGGGTTGTCGAATCTCCCAGCAAAGTGCTCCGCCAGCACTTAAGAATATTCCACCCCTGCGAGTTTGTGGAAATTTACGGACAGAGTGCTCCGCAGCTCTCTGTATCAATCACCTATAGAGTTCGTAGGGTCGGTGACAGGTCAGCTACTCGGACAAGTCGGACAATTTCTCTAGCTAAACCTAGACAAGTTATACGGTTTTCGGGTCAGTGGACCACCCACAAATGTTGCAAATGACAGGATCCCCAACTTTGGATTGGACAAGAGAGGTGGTTAGGTCATTGTCACCACCTAGAATTTTGTGTTCCCGCAATTAATTTTTATTTTTCGTACCCACCCCTTACATTCCAGTTCCCATGGCATACGTGTAAAAGAGAACAATAGGACACACAGTGGACTAACAAATTTGTATCATTTTCAGGTGCATTTCAGCTTCTTCTCGCTGGGTCAGAGTGCAGGTTCCCAGGAGCGTCTCAGCTTCGGCAGCCAGTTGGCTGGGTTCCACTGATGTAAGACTTGGTTCTCTTGTCACGTGGTCAGTTCCACTCAGACTTCTAAGATGGAGAGGCTCCCCACTCCCAGGCCCACATTTGCGCGGTACATGAAATGTAAGCGAAAACAAATTAGAATCACAGAAAAAATGAATACACTGTATACCATGATTAGCTTCACTGCACCCCTTACTTTATAATATCTATAGCATTAGAAGTTAAGCAGAAATAGACATTTGTGCAATAGCAGCGGTAGCAAGCAAGATGCATGTAAAAAACAAAGCGGCCATGTTTGCAATAATGCGCATGAGCAAGAAATCCCTCCAGATCTACGAGTGCGTCACATCACATGTGTATGACCGACGCATGCGCAGACTGAAATCCCGCATAGCAGCGACCAGTCAATGTGCAAGCTTTGTTAGGATTAGAAAACACATAGGCAAGCATGTCTGGGACACCCGCGTGTAGTGTGAAAGTGCGATATTATTAACAGAACAGGTTGATTAATAACGTTATTGATTATGCTAGGTTCTTGAATTCAAGCAAGTCGCGTAACGTGCGAATCCTTGCTCCATCATCACCACCACTACTTTGCACAGACACTGTAAGGATCAAGAATATCCCACTAAAAAGAAAAGGAAAAGGAAACACATAAGCCAATTCAAAACACACTGCAAAGAATTTCATGCTCAAACCACTAACTAAATATGCTGCCATTATGACACCATTAATAAAAAATGCATTCAAGCATAACAATAATACTAATTTGGAGTAAAAAATGCAAATACGCAAACCTGCAGAACACCCACTGCCGATACCGCAAACAGGAACCAAAAGCTTTACACCAGAAAAAAAGGAGGTAAAAAACATTACAATCATATATGCAAAAAATGCTCAAGTCCACACACAATCTACCAGCCAAGCTAAGTGGTAGGTGGGCCTAAGAGTATAAATAAAATATTCTCCCCCGTAAAAGGGGAGCAACCCTTGCCCAAGAGGACAATCCCCAACACCAAAATTTTAAAAACCCTGGTGTCTAGTGGCCACAATCATCCTCTCATAAAGGGGACCGACCCTTGTTCAAGGGGGCGCTCCCCAACATCAAAAAAATCCCTGGTGGCCTAGTGGCCAAAAAAACCCAATCTGCCGATCTGCCCCCCAGGGGGGCAGAAACGGACAAATGAATGCTCCCCAAAGGATTAGATGATGTGGAGGGAGGGGTGGGGGGAGGCAGGGGAATGGCTTCCCCTGCCTTCCCAAATGGGGACACCTTAATTACTTTCCTTCAAATTACCAGAGTGCAGCTTCAAAACAAACCCAGGGTAGAGAAAAAGTGGTGACTTGAGAGCTACAAATTGCTATTTGGCTCCTCATACTTTTGTTGCCTCTATACCCTTTTGCAAACGACGATTCTACTCCAATAGTAATGCTTCTGATCTTTAAGATAATATACTGGAAGGAATCGTACAAAAGTATGAATGCCTTTGAGGAGAATCAGCCTGAAGGGGTCTAAGTAGTTACTAGAAAGAAAGCTCTGCATTGCTTTTGAAACAGTTCCCCCATGGGTGGGTGCTAGGATGGCCGGGAGCCGTCTGATGCACACGCCCATCGTGTCATCGGACGGCTCCTGGCTTAAATAAGCTGTGTCCTGTTGCCGAAAAGGGGCTGCAAACCTCCTGTAGTTACTCTGCAGCCAGGGCAGGGAAGGCAGAGCATCTCTGCACTTCAAAGGTATGTCTCTAGAAGCTTCTCCCCACTACAAAGGCACAGCTTTGTAATACAGGAGGAACTCAGACACCACTACTTCAGTACACTTCTGTAACTGTGGATTCTCTGCCAGGAAGATAGTCTTTTGTGCTGCTACAAGGACTGCCACTCTGCTTTACTGCTGCTCTTTGAGGAACTTCTGTGCATCTGGTTTCCTGCTGCCCTCTTCCCTGGGGAAGAAGAACTAGACCACAAACTCCACCTTGAACTCAGGACCAAAGAGAGGCTCAAAGAGCTAGTCTGCTGGCCTCCTTCTCTGAGCCTCAGGGTCACAGCAGACTCCCCAATAGCTCCTGGACTCACCTTAAGCGAGTTCCTGACCCCCAAAAGGTGCCTCTCAGGCCCTGGGACCCTGGTGTGGCTCTTGAGCTCTAAAGTTCAAGCTTTTGATCTCTTTACAACTACAAAAATGCTGGTTTACACCGGAACTGTGCCACTCAGGTGGAAACTTAGGGTAAGGAGCCGCAAGCCTGCCTTTTAACACAGCAGCATTGACAGCCTGTTGGCAATTGGCAAAGCAAAGCTCCAGCCTGCCCGTCTGCGACACCCAGCCTGCTGTTTGCACCATGCCAACTGCCGCCTGAAATGCTCTCCTTCCTCTTGGCGACCCTCTCTAACATGAACATGAGTCTTGGCACAAAACCTTAAAAGGTAAAACATCAGCAGGACTAATCTGGAATTGTCTTCAACCTGTGCTCCATCGTGGTTAGCCTGAACTTTTGACATTGACCCAGTCTTGTGTAACCAGATTACTGCGGTTAGTGCTTTATGCTTTTGGGAGCTATATTGAATTATTCTTTAAAAAAATCATAACTTCGGTTCTAATTTAATTTTTGTCATTTTGGTCTTGTTTTATTTCTTGAATTAAGCTCTACTTTTCAAACCAGGTGTGGCATTAATTCTGTGAGTTGTTTTCACTGTTTTACTGTTTAAAGTGTTCAATAAATTACTTATTGCCTCTAGCTTAAGCCTGACTGCTCTGTACCAAGCTACCAGTGGGTGAGCACAGGTTATTATCGGGTTTGCTTGGCCCTTACCCTGACTGTGATAGTGGCTGCTGTTTGCGCATAACCTACACCCAGTCAACTAACCCAATTTCTAACAAGTGGTACCACATGTGCCCAGGGCCTGTAAATGAAATGCTACTAGTGGGCCTGCGGCACTTGTGCCACCCACTTAAGAAGCCCTTTGAACATGTCTCATGCCGGCCATAACAGCCTGTGCTTTGCAGCTTTAAACTGCCAATTCGACCTGGCAAGATAAACTTCTTGCCAAGCTCAAACCTTCCTTTTAGTACTTATGGGTCACCCCTAAGGTAGACACATCAAACAGCCCATAGGGCAGGGTGCAGTGTATTTAAAATGTTGGACATGTACCTTTAAGTTTTACATGCCATGATAGAAGTGGTGCCGCAACGAGTGTATGTTTTGGGGTGCTGGACATTGGTACCCCTCCACTGAGTGATAGGGAGGTTGAGGACATGAGATGTTATTGATCAAGCAAGTGTAAAAAGTGCCAAACTCTTCCTGTATGAGAGTAGCAAGACCTCTGTGTCCCGTGCGGAATAACCACTAACCTGACTTGTCAGAATCCACAGGAGTGAAGAGTAATCCTCCACTCCCTCAGACATCAGCACCAAGAGGAGTTCTAATAACCACTTGCGCTTCGACTACTCTCATCCGGGAGACGGATGAAAGGTTTTTTGGAGGGACCACACCACTTCACCAGAACAGGAATCGATACCATGAATAATGCAGAATTTCTTCTCTGTCTCCACCTGAAAACAGAACAACAAAATATTCTGTTAATACCAAATATATCATCCAACACCTATCTCTCTCAACGCGCTTTAAACTAGTGCATTTCACGCCAGGCAATCAAGGATTGACTCACCATAAAATATTTCCAACGCCAATTTCTGTAGTAAGAAAAATTTCAATCATTCCTCCAAAGGATTTAGAAATTTCCTGAATTAGTTGTCTTTAGGAAGGTATAAGAAAATAGTCTTGCCAAAAATGTAATTAAAAGTCCAACAAAAATAAAAAAATACAAGCAACCAAAGACAAAGGTCAGCGTACTGACCATTAGCGCTCCGGCTCTAGGAAGTGGCAACAGGGAGGAGTAGTTGTCTCGAAATCTGATTCGTAGTTGGGTACGAGAAGGCACTTCTCCTAGAGTGAAAGAAGTAGGATGTCCGGTGTCTGCAAACACCAGCCACTTTACAAATGCGAACACGTCCACACCTCGCCAAAGGTTACTTACAACAAAAATTGGAAGTTGGCCGGTGTTGAAGTCCTGAGCAGGCTGTTTGGTTTGGCGCGAAAGAGAAGGCAGCCGGCAAAGGAGATCCAAAAGAGAAAGTTGAAACCAATACCCGCCAGCCATGGAAGAGTCCGGTCAGGAAGGGAATATAGAAGACGAAGCTCAGACATGCAGAAGGGGGAGTGGTCAAGTCGAGGATGAGTAAGCCAAGCAACAGCTCACTGGCGTGAAGCGTTTTTTAAAAGTTTTGCAAGGGAGAAGGGACAAAGGCTGACCACTGTCAGCAAACATAGGGGCATTTGCCCCGTAAAGCACTTAAAGAAAGGAGGTTAATTAGGAAACATAAAAGGCAATCATAGACGCCCAAACACAAAATGCACTTACTGTGCTATAGTCTATACCAGTTTATCGCGCAGGACGCCTGGGGTCTGACAGTGGCCTATTTACCCGGCGGGGTTTTGAAGGATGGAGGGCATGGAGACGGCGCACCAAGACAGGTGCATGCACTTGTTCTGCAGGTTCCCCCATATCTATCTCCTGGAGAAAACCCCACCCAATCTATGAGATGTTGTAGTTTGCCTTTGTGCCTTCCTGAATCCAGAATGCATTTCACTTTGTATTCTAAGTTACCTTCAATAGTGACAGGCGGGGTGTTCTCAGGATCAGATAAGGGATTATATTTCTTTAACAAGGAAGTGTGAAAAACAGGATGGATACACATGTCTTCAGATAATTCTAGTTTTAAGGTAACAGGAGAGATCACTTTCTTCACCGGATAGGGTCCTATATATCGGGGTTGTAATTTTCGTGGACCTGCTAACCTCAGGTTTCTTGCGGCTAACCAGACCTGATCTTCTTCCTCATATAAAGAGGCAGGGCAACAATGTTTATCTGCCTGTTGATTCATAGCGTCTTTTGCATGTCTCAATTCTTGTGTAGCCGTTTCCCATATGCCTAATAGGGTGTCATGATGTGTTTTGACTGCAGGTATTTCTGTTAGGTGTAATGGTAAAGATAAGGGCAAGAATTTACGGTGACACCCATTACAGAAATAAAAGTGGAGGAATTGGTGGTGTTGTTGTAAGCAAATTCTGCCAATGGGAGAGCCTGAACCCAGTCAACTGTGAAAGTACTCATGAGACAGGGTTAATACTGTTCTAATGTCTGATTTGTTCTTTCTGTTTTGCCATCAGTTTGGGGATGATATGCTGTAGTTAACCTGTGATTAATATTCAGAGCGGTGCATATCTATTGCCAGAACCTGGACACAAACTGTGTTACTCGATCAGACATTATAATGAAGGATAACTCATGTAACCTTACTATTTGTTCGATTAAAACATTCACCATTTCTCTAGCTGGGGGGAGTTTTTTTCAGTGGTAGAAAATTAGCCATCTTGGTAAGCAGATCCACAGTTACAACAAGCATTTGAAATGCAATCGGTCTCGCCGTTGGCACCTTATAAGTATTTAGCAATACACCACATTATTGCACATTACTGCAACAAGACATAAAAGGCATTGTCATTTACAATGCCAATAGCTCAAACTTGCGTAAATGCGAGACCTGTTGCATTGCAAATACTTGTGTTTAGGGCAAAGATTACAGGCTAATCCTGCAGGACCTGTCTGGTGCCTTCAAAACTATTGACCACTAAAACATTTTTTTTTTTAGATTTATATTGTTATTTATAGTAAACAGACCTCCTTGGCATCAGAGTACTGTTATACCAGAAGAGGCAGATAAGCATGCTACTCAACTGTCTGTCAAAAGACTGTCCAACGCAACAAAATGCTTGAAGACTAGAATCTTCATGCCACACTCCACAGCTATTTATTTAGGGCTTCCGAAGCTACCCTCCCTCCCCCTCCCCATTTACTTATCGGCGAGTAGGTCTAGCTTTTATTTGAGATCTTGTCCAACCCTGATATTGATTTTCACCACTACACGATGATGGGCAACATGAAACCCTTGCTTCAGTAGCTGCAGTGTTGGAGTTTTTGAGGGCCACTTCTTTCTGCAGTTTGCCAGATAAAAAATACTCAGAATTGACGCTATAAGGAACAAAGATGGGTCTATAGAAAAGGGAAATAATGATGAATGGATGCAGGGATTGCTTAATGAGCGAATAGGTGGGTTGATGGATGTGTGTGTAAGGATGGGTGGCTAAAGGATAGGTGGATGAGTGTGTAAAGGGATAATGGGTGAGTGGGTAAAAGGGTGGGTGGATGGGTGAGTGGGAGGAAGAATGGGTAAGTGGGTGAAAGGATAAGGGGATGACAGAATAGATGGGTGAAAGGATGGATAAGTGAGTGAAGACAGGAGGATGGTTGGATGAAAGAATGGATAAGTGGATGATGGGGATGGATGAGTGGGTGAAGATGTGTAGATAGGAAGATGGCTGGATGAAACAATGGGTGAAAGAAAGGGAGAGTAAATCGAAATCTGAGAGGATGGGACGGTGAATCAATTGATGGATTTTATGCTTTATTGATGGATGGGTAAGCCAAATGATTGGTAGATGGATGCATGCATGCATAGATGATGAGCGGCATGTTTAGTGGATGGAATGACGAAATATTAAATGATGGATAAAAGAATGAATGGATAACAAAATATAAGGGTGAAATGGTAGATACCAAAGGGTGGGTGGAAGGTAATGGGTTAAATGGATAGGTGCCTAGATGGAAGAGACAAGCGAGCTCTTCTAGGTAGGCTTGAGCTCATATGCTTCGGTGCAAAGAGAGACTATTGTAATTTTCTGTCTACTGCCCTGCAGGAAGACATGCACCTGTACCTTAGTATCAATGGCACTGGCAATAGTGACCCTCTAGTCCAATGCCTTTCTGACGTAGTGTCGAGGATTTCCCAGATGAAACTTGAATTTAACACACAAGATAGGTCCTCCTGTCGCCTACCAGCTCAAAGCCCCTTCAACCAGATTGTGCTGCTAAACTACGGGCTTTAAACACTTTCCTGGAGATTGTGAAATCTGCAATATCTTTAAGCTTCACGTTCCACAATTCAGTGTCTGGACCTCAGATTACACAAATGGCGAGAACCCCAGTCAAAAAGGAAGATCATCCTGGAGTGATTCTGCTGTCATCCGATGACTTCAGCCAGCCATTCCTGGGGACGTCATCCCAAGCCATCCTGAAATCTGCCCACAGGGTCGATTATTTAAATGGGATGACTCTTACTGTAATCACAAAAACTACGCTAGGATGGTGTTTGGGATGACTCTTACTGTAATCACAAAAACTACGCTAGGATGGTGTTCTGATGACTTCCACAGGCAGGGAGTGATTACCTTTTACAACTCCACGAATACTAATTGACAACATCAGGATGAGTGAGAATGACTCCAGGATGGGCTCCAGACAATTTAAGGATGACTGATGATTATTCCTAGATGATTCTATAACCGCTTCAGGATGGAAGTCAATTACTCCAGGATGATCCCATAACATTTTCAGGATGAGTGTGGATTATTCCTGGATGATCCTATAACCGCTTCAGGATGGCTATTGATTACTTTCGAATGGCCCTATGACATTTTCAGTATGAGTGTAGATTACTCTCGGATGATTTAATGACAACTTAAAAATGAACATGGATTACTCAGGATTATTTAAGGACAACTAAAGAATGTGTGGATTACTAAATGAGGACTACATAAGGATGATTTAATTAATATAGTATGCCTGTGGATCACTAAAAAATCATTACGGGTTGGATTACACCTTGACAATTCCATGTTAGGAGCGCGTTGGCAGACTGCCAATATTGCCTTGCAGGGTGCCACTAGGAGAGTAGGAAAGTGTCATGTCTACCTCTTTCACTAGCACTGCTGCACCATTAGGCAGCTGAGAACCATGCCCACACATTGGCACTATAATGCAATGTTGTCTGCGAGAGTCTAGTTTAGGTTTTGTAATGGAAGGGTACTATGTCTACACAAAAGTGAAACTTTTCCCATTTCGGATGTGTTGTACCAAATACCAATTTGCTCTTGTTTGCAAATCCCGAAAATTTTGAATCAGGTCTGTATTATAAAACTCAAGCAAACCTGACACGAAACGTCTCTGAATCTGGTCCTAATACTCAGATTTTTTTTGTCCTGCATTGGAAAGATTACTTTTTAAACTCTACAGCGGTAGGTAGACACTTGTATAAAATACAAGTTGCTATTTTTGGCTAGGATTGTGCTGCAGAAATACCACAAGCACCTTTATATAAAAGAAGTGGCCTGCAGCAATGTTATACCTTTGCATTCAGATCAGCTTAACAAGTGCCACTACTCCCATACTGCTGACTCACTGGGATTTGCCTTATTTAGAGGTACAGAGCATTATCGGACGCTGTTTGACATGGTGACCATTTGCAAAAACACTTAACAAAACAGTGGTAAAGGAAAAATGATCAAATGGGATGTTTCAATGTAATTTTATTTATCTAAAGCACATATTTGGCCCCACAGAGGCCAGGATACCAAACAAGAGAAAACGTCCAGACGTCCAGAAAAAAAATAAGATCCAGGGAAGAAAGGCCAGACTAATGCAACAAGAACAAATAGCTCAACAAAAACCAGCAACTTCGTTGATTTTGCTGGGGGTTGTCACAGCAGTTAAGTAGATGAAGTAAGCAAAATGGGGAGATGAACGGTAAGGGTATCAGAAGCACAGAAAGGGAGAAGAGGTGAGGCTGAAGAAGACTAGATGTATTAACAAGCATTTGCAATGCAATAGGTCTCATATTTACGAGAGTTTGAGCTATTGACATTGTAAATAAAAATTACTTTTATTTATGTGTTGTTTTTATCTAGAGATGTGTTGTGTTATTGTGTCCTTAGGGAATCAATCTGTACAGGGCCTAAACCCACTTGATTACTTATGAAAAGTGTTTTTGCACACTAACGAGAACACACATTTTAGTTGTTAACGACCTTTGTGTGTTAAGGATTGGGTGCGCTGCATGTGCCCAATCAGACCTCCACCACCCCATAAACGAAGCGCGAGGATGTCTTTCTGGTAAATCTATCTTCGTCCGAGCCAGGATATTGAGGGACATTTCTCGTGCTGTGATGAGCCTACTTCAAAGCCCAGGGTTCAAAGGGGCGCAGAGACAGGATGTAGGTGGGAAAATGACAAGCGGGCCTGTCTTAAAGGGGCTGAATTCTCGATCCAAAAAAACTGCTGAGGCCTTCTTTCTAGAATATTGCACTTAGCGCTGCACTCTGCCAGTGGCATAGCAAGGGTACTATGCACCTTAATGCAAGAAAAAAATACGGTCATCTGGACTATGGCTTGGTATGAAAAGATAGACATAATTTGGGTGCAAAAGGCCCATCACATCCTTGGACCATGGTGTCACTGCACCCGCTGCACTAATGTTAGGGTCGAGTCTCCAAGTAATTCTGTTTGTAATTTCCTCTTTCCTATCTTCAGTCCTCTCGCATTATCTTTTCACCCTTTCAGCTGCCTATGCATTCCTGTCTTTTTCTCCAGTTTCTCATTTATCCTTATCGCCTTCTCTCACTTTTTCTTTCCTCGCTCCCCTTAAATCCATTCTTTTCTTTTTCCCTTTACTCTCCACCCTAAGCCACCTATATTCTCAGACGTGCATCATACCTTTCTCGCGCCAACATCCTCTTAATCTACCTGTTCTCATTCTCCTACTCACCTATTGTTGTATGTGTATTTTGGTACTTCTTTATCTATCTTTTATTTGCTTCGCTCTCCATTTTCCATCTTCTTCCTCTTGTTCTCTCTCTGACCTCATTATTTGTGGGGGCTTTCTCTTCCTTCTCCTTTTTTGCTCACCCTTTTGTCCTCCCTTTCTGTTACTTATTGCCCTCCTTTCTTTCTTTCACCATTTCCTTTCCTTTCATGTTCTTTGAATCTGCCTTTTTCTTGATTATCCTCCGTTTTGTCCTCCCTAACCCTTTCACTTTTTCACCCCTCTCCCCACGCACCAAGACTGAATATAGTGCAGGTCAAGTGTTTGTCATTCAGAGCAAGTGACATGTAGTCTATCTGCAACAAGTACGGGGTAGCACCCCCTCTCCCCCCCCCACCCCCCCCCCCCCACACACACACACACACCGCTAGGCCTTGGTACCACAGCGCAGTCTGCACCACTGATAGCTACACCCTTGTCCTCTGTGTCATCAGTAGCACTGGGGACATTTGACTATGTAGCAACCAGTGCACGATAGGCAGCCCTCCCCCCTCTAGGCACTGGTGCCGCTGCACCATGTGCACCACCGAAAATGTATGCCTCTGTATATGTTGTGCTACAACTAGTTTCTGCTCTTGTGAGCTTTGGTACAATCCATGCAGTGCATTGAAAATACACGTGTTACAATGAGACGAAGCTTCCTCTGGAGGGGTGTGCTTTGCATCTTTATAGGACAAAGTCCTAAACCAGCGTGCCTAAGAGGTCCCTGGGCTACAGTTTTCCAAAGTGAAGGCAATCAAGCCTCGTGTTTAATGCAGTGCTGTAGGTCTCTTAGGATATATTCCAATCCGGCTTGAGCTAGAGGATGCTTCGTTGTTTGCTGTAGTGTTAGGGTTGTGTGTATTTAAAAAGTAATCCAGTTCACTACTTTTGTATATTTTTAGAACGTGCACAACCTTAAATACACAGAAGCTTTCACAGTTTAAGGTACAAAGGGGGCATCACAGCAGTCCTTCTTGCTACTCCTGGTGCTTCAAGGGCCTGAGAGGGGACCCTCATAGACTGCTGCTGCTATCAGGGAGTGGTATCCCATCGAACTCACTACCTTTGATGCACCCTTAACCCCTTCCCAGAGGAGAGTCCTGCATTATCCCCCGCCCTAACGACCAACTCTGCTCCTCCTTAAGGCCCCCCCCTCCACCCAACCCCGACCAAGCTTGAGGCCCTGTGTGTGTGGGACTGGCTCTCGCTTGTAGCTGGGGAAGGCAAATGATACCCCTTGCACACCCCTAAGTTGGCTCTGCTCCAAAGAAATCTTAGAAAGGTGACACCAAACAGTGCCTTTTACAGCAGCTTTCGTAAGAAATTGAGCAAGCATCTATGAATGTGATGGAAAGTAAATTGAAAGCACGGAATTCAACTAGATTGCAGTGTTATAAAATCGTAAAAGCAAGCATTCACTAGATTACTCATTACCTCTACGTCCCTCGTCCTCGACCCAGTCATAACACATGAGGTATTCCACCCGACAGGAAACAAAACAGGAAACGCTTTTTAGACTCCACCCACCCTCCTGTCAGGTGCTATATTACACCTCACCACCAGAAGCAAATCCTGTTTTGTTTCCTGTCGGTCGGAATGCTGATGGGTTACGCTGGGGTGAGTGCTGGGCACTTACCTGCATCAGGAGTCCTGTAGTGTCTTCCTTGGCGGGGCCTTGGGGGTGCTCATGGACCGACGTGGGACCTTTGCAAAGCCGGGCTGCTGGGCTTCCTGTGCTTTCCTCCATACGGGGACCCTGGGTTGCGGGGCTTCTCGGGTCCCCGTGGATTTCCTTTCTTCGCCTTCACTTTCTGGATCCAGGGCTGGTCGCTGCTGGGAGGGGCAGGCGGCTGCCCGCGCGTCCCGCACTTGCCGGTGGTTGTGGGCGGGACGCGCTCTCTTCCGCTTCGTTCCTGTTGGCCCCTGATTGGCGGGCGCCGGGTCGGCGGTGTTTCCTGCAGCCTGAGGTCGGGAGTCCTCGGCCGGGAGAGGAGCCCGAGTGTGAAGCGGGACGCTTCCGGATGTCGCATCACTTGCGTTTGTACTCCGTCTGGCTTGGTCGGGCGCCCGGGTGGGCTCCGGGTTCCCTGACGTTCTCCTGAGTGCCGGGATGGCGCCTGCTGATGACGTCATCGCCTCGTTTCGGCGGGTGTGTCGTGCCTGGATTTCCTCATTGGCCACTGCTGGGAGGCTGCTTTCTGCCCCTCCTTTTTGGTTTCGAAGTGGCTGCAGCTGCGGGGGTGAGTGTTTTCTTGCCTATTTATTAACCCTGGAGTTCAGTTTGTTCTGTGACGCTTTGGTGTTGCTGTGTTTCACGTGTGGCTGTTTTTCCTGTGTTTGAAATCGTTGCTTATGATGGGGAAACACCATAGGAAGAGAAAACATGTCTCTCCTGTTCGGTCCTCTTCATCCTCCTCTTCCTCCTCCGACAGTCGGGATTCTACACCTGCTGGTCAGTGTGCTGGTCCGAGGGGATCTAGGCGCCTGAAGCGCCTGCTGTTGGAGACTCTGTCCAGTCTCAGGGCTTCCAAGAAGGGTGCAGGAGGTCGCTCTGGGGAGGCTGCTCCCCTGTATTCGGACATTTCTTCCGCTGCATCCTCTGATGAGACTACTTTGGGGGCGTTGGATCTGCAGGGCAAGTACATTTCGAGGGAGTTGATGCCTGATCTGCTTTGCCATGTGCGGGAGAATATGGGGTTCCCTGTGGAGCCTGTCCCCAGTACCTCCCAGGATACTGTTTTGCCGCAGTTTCGGAAGCCTGCTTCTTCTTCTATGCCTGTGCACCCGTTTGTCATGGATGTCCTCCTTAAGGAATGGAAGGACCCGGACCATATTTCTGTGCCCAGATTCATGTCTAAACTGTATCCTTTGCAGGATTTGGAGGTTGCCCTGCCTGATTCGGTGCAGGTGGATTCTGTGGTTGCTTCCCTGGTTGGTCGGCCCTCCATGGCTGATGATAATATCCTGCAGGATGGCGTGGATAAGAAGATTGACTCTGCTCTTAAGAAGTCCTATGCTGGCTCACACCTGGCCCTGCGGTCGGGGGTCTATGGGGCTTATGTGGCACAGTCTTTGCTGGCTGACTTCAAGACTTTGTTCTCTGCTATGCAGGAGGGGATCAGTTGTCCAGAGTTGCTGGAGTCGATGGAACGTCAGTCTGAGTTCCTTTCGGACATCGCTTTTGACTCTGTCAGGGCTTCTGCTTTGTCTTGTGGTTCCTCGGTGGCTGCCCGTCGGAACTTGCTTCTGAGAGGCTGGAAGACTGATGCTGCGCAGCGTTCTATGGCTTTGAGGTTGCCATTCTCGGGTACCCTTCTTTTTGGGGACGCCCTGGAGACCAAGCTGCATAAAGTCTTCAAGGAGAGGAAGCATTCGTTGTCCTTCCGTCATACTACTTCTCAGAAGGGGTCGTCCTTCTCGAATGCCAGGTCCTTTCGCCAGCCTTCCAGGTTCCAGCAGTCCTCGTTTAGGGGCCAGCGTGGGGCTCGCAGGTCCTTTCCACGGAGGTTCCAGAAGAAGCCCCAGCCGGATGGTGGGTCGGGGGCTCCTCGCTCCTGACTATTCCGTTCCAGTGCCCGTTCTCGCTGGTGGTCAGCCCGCGGTTGGTGGGAGACTGTGGCTGTTCCTCCAGGCTTGGCTGGTGACGACATCGGACCAGTGGGTGCTGGATGTTCTTTCTCGGGGCTACCGGATGGAGTTCCTGTCCCCTCCTCCTCCCTCGGGGTGGTGGTGACCCCTTTGCCTGCAGACCCTGCTCGCCGTCGGGCGTTGCTGGAGGGGGTTGGGTCACTGTTCGACAAGCGGGCGATTGTCCCGGTTCCCTCCCTGGAACGGGGACTGGGGAATTATTTGATTGTCTTTATGGTTCCAAAGGTCACGGGGGGGTTCCGTGTTGTCATCAATCTTCGGGCCTTGAACTTGTTCATTCAGAAGATACCTTTCAAAATGGAGACGCTGCAGAAGGTGATCCCCCTGATCCAGGAAGGCTGGGTGTTCACGTCGCTGGATCTCCAGGATGCCTACCTGCATGTCCCGATGGCGTTGGAGGATCAGAAGTTCCTGCGCTTCTACCTGGATGGTCGTCATTGGCAGTTCTGCGTCCTTCCTTTCGGTCTCCGGTCCGCCCCCAGGGTGTTCACAAAAGTGGCTGCTCCTTTGGTGGCCCATCTCCATATCCTGGGGGTGTCCGTGTTTCCTTCCTTGGACGATTGGCTGCTCCAGGCTCCGTCTTCGGAGGTCATGTCCATCCACCTTTCGTTGACCATGCGTACGCTCGAGGACCATGGCTTCCTTGTCAATCTGCCGAAAAGTCACCTGGACCCGTCTACTCGGAGGACCTTCATTGGGGCTGTGTTCGACTCTGTGCTGGGCAAGGTTTTTCTCCCGGAGTCCCGGCTTCTGCGTCTACAGTCTTTGCTGAGGACATTGCTTTCCAGGAAGTCGGCTCCTCTCCTGCAGTGGTTGGTAGTCCAGGGACACATGTCTGCCACTGTGTTCACGGTGCCCTGGGCCAGGGTTCATCTTCGGCCTCTGCTGTGGCATGTTCAGCGTTGGGTGCCCTTTCCTGTCCTGGACTTCTCGATTCCTGTTCCGGTGTCCCCCGGGTTGGTGTCTGCTCTCCAATGGTGGCTGGATTCTTCCAATCTGTCGAGGGGCATGTGGTTCCATCCTCCGCCCCCCTTGGTGTTGACGACGGATGCCAGCGCTTCCGGTTGGGGGGCGACTCTGGGTCCTTGGGGGATCCAGGCCCGTTGGCTTCCTTCGGAGTCACACCGGTCTTCGAATTGGAGGGAACTGTCGGCGGTGGAGAGGGCTCTTCGCCTTTTCAAGGATCGTCTTCTGGGGTGCAACGTGTTGGTGAGGTCGGACAACACTGTGACGGTGGCCTACATCAACCACCAGGGCAGTACCCGCTGCCTTTCCCTAAACTTGGTGGCCTGTGCCATTGCGTGTTGGGCCGAGTGTCATCTGGTGGCCCTGTCTGCTCAACACATCAAGGGTGTGGACAACGTGGTTGCGGACTCCTTGAGTCGGAGGTTCCCATCCTCTATCACCCTGTGCCTGTCTCCTCGGATTTTCCGGTCGCTGTGCCTGAGGTTCGGGACTCCGGTGCTGGATCTCTTTGCCTCGCTGAGGGACACCCTGCTTCCCCTGTACTGTTCCAGGACTCCGGAGGAGGGGGCTTGGGGAGTGGATGCCTTGACTGTCCTCTGGCCTCCTTGGTTACTCTATGCATTCCCCCCCTTTCCTCTGATACCTGCCTTCTTGCTGAAGGTTCAGCGGGTGGGGGCTCAGGTAGTGGCTGTTCTGCCTTATTGGCCTCGCCGCTCTTGGTTCCCGCTTCTACTGCGGCTGGCGGTGGGCCCCCCCTGGATCCTGCCCCGCTACCCGTCTCCTCTGAGTTGCCAGTCGTCCTCGCTGTTGGTGCCTCTCACCTTGGCGGTCTGGAGGTTGAACGGCTGTCTCTTGGGGTCCGGGGTTTGCCCGATCACCTCATCACTGTGATGCAGGCTTCCCGTCGGAAGTCCACGCTTTCCTCATATTCTAAGCACTGGGTCTCCTTTTCTTCTTGGTGTGCTTCCGTGGGCCTGTCCCCTGCCTCTTGTGCGGTTTCTTCTATTCTTCAGTTTTTTCTGGATGGGTTTCACAAACACTTTGCTTTGTCCACTTTGAAAGGTCAGTGGGCTGCTATCCGGGCCTTTCAGGATCCTGCTTCTCTTCTGCCTTCGGATGGGTTGTTGGTTTCCCGTTTGTTTCGAAGTTTTTCTCTTTCTGCTCCTTCGGTCCGATCCCCGGTTCCCCCCTGGGATCTTTCTTTGGTTTTGGGTGCCTTACAGTCGCCTCCATTTGAGCCTCTGGAGTCTGTGGACTTGAAGTTTCTGTCCTTCAAGGTGACCTTTTTGGTGGCTGTTACATCGGCTCGGAGGTTGGGCGAGCTTACAGCGTTGCGCTGTTCTCCCCCCTTCTTGAGGTTTCTGGACGACGCGGTGGTCCTTGCTTTGGACCCCGGGTTTATACCTAAGATTCGTTTCAGGTTTCATTCCTCCCAGGAATTGATTCTTCCTGCTCTCTGTCCTTCTCCTTCCTCGCCCTCTGACGTCTTGCTCCATTCTTTGGATGTGAGACGGGCTTTGTCTATTTATGTTGATCGTTCTGCTGTGTTTTGGTCCTCTGACTCCCTCTTTGTTACCTTTGGTCTGGCAGGTAGGGGTAAGGCTGCCTCTAGACTTACTTTGAGTCGTTGGATCAAGGCGGTGATTTCCTTGGCTTACCAGGGCTCTGGTTTGCCTTGCCCTTCTGGTGTTCAGGCGAGATCTACCAGGGGTGCGTCTGCTTCTTGGGCGGCTTTCTATGGGGTTCCCCTTGATGAAATTTGTAGGGCGGGGACCTGGGCGTCCGAGTCCACTTTTGTGCGACATTATCGCCTGAATTGTGCCCTTTCGGGCCGCCAAGATTTTGGCTCTGGGGTGCTGCGTGCGGTGGGGGTTCCACCTCATGTTTGATTTAGTTTCTTAATAAACTCTGTCTTGCTGCACGCCTTTGTGTCTGTTTTGTTTTCTGGTTGTGGTGTGCCAAAGGCCTTTTGGGGTTGCTTTGGTATGCCTCATGTGTTATGACTGGGTCGAGGACGAGGGACGTAGAGGTAATGCCTTGATTACTTGAGGTAATCCCCATTACTCTTAGTCCTACTCGTCCTCGACCCAGTCATACAACCCGCCCGCCCTCCCTTGCCGGGCCTTTGGTGCTTGGTACATCAGGATTTGCTTCTGGTGGTGAGGTGTAATATAGCACCTGACAGGAGGGTGGGTGGAGTCTAAAAAGCGTTTCCTGTTTTGTGTCCTGTCGGGTGGAATACCTCATGTGTTATGACTGGGTCGAGGACGAGTAGGACTAAGAGTAATGGGGATTACCTCAAGTAATCAAGGCATCAATTACATTTATACAAATTACGGGTCCCATTAATTTAGAGGCAACTAAGCCCATTCTCAGGCCAAACTGTAATGGGAATTCGTAACAACACATCATACAGTCCCTCTGCTCTAAATGACACTTGGCTTATTGCTTACAACATGAAAAATAATGTATTACAAGAACAATTCCACGCATGGAGATGAAAAAGAATGTAATTGGAAAAAATGAATGTGAGATCACAACAAAGAAATACATAGCTCAGAAGTTTGTACGTTTAAGTTTATTTCAATTTCCACGATTAATTAAAAAAATATGGCAAACATTCACAATAAAAAGCACCCGGAATTAAAAGAAGCATTGGCTTAGCCAATAGGTCTCGCCTTTGGGACCTTATAAGAGTTTAGCCATAAATAAATACTTATAAGGTCTCAAAGGCGGGACCTATTGGCTATGCATAATGCTTGTTCATTAGAGGGCTGATTTAGACAAAGCAAAACCTTCCTGAACCATCAAAAACACGTCCCTCAATTACCTGAGAAGCAGTAATTCGATCTCTTACTCCTGTCCCGATAAAGGTTTCTCCCACACAAACATGCAAATGGTCGAGAAGCACTGAAGGCATCTGCAATAATCTAGAGGAAGAGGTTGATCAGGCGCCATGTCCACTTTGTAAATATCTTGCTGACCCAGTGTTGCCCTAACGAGTGCCCGACGCTCCGACATGACGTCACTTCCGGCGCCAACGGAAGTGCATAACAAAGCACTTCAACATTGCATTCTGGGACTTGTAGTTATGTTTATCTCATTACACAATCGGGACTGACAGATCGACGGGCAATAATGGGCAGAGATGGATTAATGAGGAAACATAGAAAGAGACTGATTTACAGACAGAGACATTGTTAGAACAATAGCTAGGCTGCGAGACAGTCAGATTCCATCGTCATGGCAGTGTACATTCTAAATATCCCTGAGCAGCAAAGCGCTAAAATGAAACTCATCAGCGCCGACGGCCATACTGTCCCCAAACCAATCCGAGGCGCTGCTTCTGCTACCCAATTGTTTCTCATTAGTCGCGATAATGTTTAAATGGTGTTAGTTTATGTGCCGTCTCCCGAGGATTAATAGCAAGGGGAGTGGAGTGGGGGGGGGCGGGGGGGGGCAGAAGCGCATGACTGCAAAGGGTACGGAGTGTGGGACAGTCATGCGCAACAAATGGTGTGATCGCCGTACACTGAAGAACACTTCTTAAACTGCACAGATCGTTCTGGTGAGGTGAGACCGAAACTGGCGCACAGTGCGATGCTATGGCGGAAGGTGCCGTGAAATGAATGAAAGAAGAATGTGTGTCCCGACCCCACCAACAGTTCTGTCAGTGCACGGAAGTCTGCAGGCCACTGAGTAGGTCAGTCACAGATCGAGGCAGCCGGTGTGGCAGGGTCTCAGCTGCTAGTGCAGTCAGCTGAGCCCAGCACACCCCGGCACGTTTCTTAGGACGAGTCAGTAGACATGTCAATCAGTCTGATAGTAGAATTAGAAATGGAACTTACTGTGCCCACTGCCTACACACGCGGTCAGCACACCGTACTAGTAGTACTTACCGGGAGCGACCTTCGCTTGGCACACACTGCTGAGGCAGAATTTATTATTGCAGCCGAGTGCTGGCAGGCTGTAAAGAGCACCCGCTTCTTCAACTGCATCCTCACCTCCGGCCTCTTCGGCAGTGCTTGTCTGCTATCTTTAATTGGATGTTAGCAGACAAGAAATATCATGATACAATAAAATATGGTGTCATATAGTTCAAGTGAATGTATTTAGAGGCTGAATCGATGTACCTTAGTGAATCGTATTATTTATTATCTTTTAAAAGTGAAAGTTTTAAAACATAAACCGATTAACAATTCTGGCCTCGCTCTGATGACATTTCTGTACCAAAAGACAGGCCGAGGTCAATATCCCTGTGTTTCCAGTTATTTATATAGCGTAAACTTGTCCCAAAGATATTGGGGCTCTTTACTTGAGTGGAAATACATTTATGCCAGCCCTTCCGATTTCGAGCCTAATCACTGCCTGCTGATTGATTGTAAACATCCGACTTTGAGATTCTGCTGCTGACGGGCAATTAGTTATCAGTATGGTATCCTAAGCCTGCCTTGAGTCAGTATAGGGTTACATGTTGGGCGTGGAGTGGCTAATTGGCAAGGACTGAGGAAAGGAATTGAATGCAGCCAAGGTGCAGCCTGTGCCTCATTTTGATGGGACTGCAGTGACAGGCAATTTTCCGATGTATCGAAGTGTGCTATGAGTAGCCTGCTGCTCCAGCCTACCAATTGCCTGCAGCAGTCTGCACCATGACAGACATGTGT
The DNA here is from genome assembly GCF_964263255.1 of Lissotriton vulgaris. NCBI lineage: Eukaryota > Metazoa > Chordata > Amphibia > Caudata > Salamandridae > Lissotriton > Lissotriton vulgaris. Next base: position 779,193,284 of record NC_141696.1, on the reverse strand, counting down.
GTCCCTCTAATCCACATAGCTCTCTCTTCGCACAGTTAAGGGAAAACAAAGTATTGATCCAATAGGGTAAGGCGGTGCTAACCCACAGCATTGGGGTCCCTCTGTAGCATAATTGGTTCTTTCTGAGCCAGCTTCTTCACTGGGAACAAACCAAAGAAACCCCTAATTTGCTCTGCGAAGGGAGTCAAACCAAAAAGAAGCAGTGCACTATGTCTGCCTTATTACAGAGAAATGTGCGCGGCAAAGCTCCGAGATTTTCAGATCCCTTAAAGAGGATTTTGACATTCATTTAGTTAAGATTTGTTTTTGTATTCTGGTACTTATAAGCCAGTATTTTAATCACTGGACTATGAGTACCAGAATGCAAAGGAAAAATCTGGATCGCACAATATATCAATACTGTTCCAAAAGGTGAGAAATTCGAGGCAAGACCCCGCGCTCTCCGGCACCTGCTCAGGAAAAAATAATTCTAGGTATTTGCATCTATTTCTTATAGAAAGTTTTGCAAACAAACTGCCATCGACTGTGTAATTCCGTCCAAAAGTACAGCATTTTGACTAAAGAAATAGCGCTGTGAGGCCAGATGCTTATCACCCTTTTATTCCTTTTGAAGCTTCAAAAGACCGCATTCCACAAGAGAAAACATTGTGTGATGATAAATGAACTCAGCAATGAAGCTGCGGAATAAAACAGAATTAAGAGCAGAGATAAGCAAAGAAAGAATATCAGAATGAAAGTTAGGGTAGGGAGACTGCCCATTAGTGACTTTTTATAAATGTTCAGTGTTAATTGTAAATAACCACTTTCAATAAGGCAGCATGCTACACTCTACTTACTGGTGTGTGAAGAACCTATTAGTATGAAGCACCATTTATTTGTATGTAAATGGATACTTGTGAAATATCTAAACAGTGTTCGTTGTTCACTAATAAACAAATAATTCTGAAATTATCTATAAGGCTTTATTTTTTGTAACAAAAATTAAACCAATTCAGAGAAAGTAATAAGCAAGCCCTCCTCAAAAAAACAGGCCCAGTTTAATTTTGTGAGTGCCTATGAAGTAAAGAGATAGTCATCTTTAAAGCATCCCCAAATCATCAGGAACCATCACATCTTGAGAAGTCATCAACTGCTTATCCTCTGTTCATCAGGAATATTCACATCTTGTGGCATCATCAGATACTCATTTTCAAGTCATCCTCAAATCATCAGGTTCACTTTTCACAGCTCTGCTGATGACTTCAAGAGCTTGATGATGTCTGATGATGTGAAAATGACTTCTAGTGTAGTTGAATGATCATCCAATGAGTCTGAGATGGCTTCTAAAGTAATCCTGTTTGACCTGGGAAGTGCCAAACGTAGGTTTATCCCATATATATTGGCTACATATCCTGGAATTACATGTAAACCCCTGCAATGGATTTAGTTTCTCTCACAAGGACCTGGAAACCCCGATTGCTCTGGGGCCGATAGTGTGAGAAGCACTGGGTACTTGGAATGAGTCCACAAAGTAAACCACTATGAGGACGTCAGTGATTAGATTCATCCTATTGGGCCCTCTGATCCATACCTAAACCCTGTTAGATACAATATTGAAATACATCTTCAAGGATTAAACACAGTGCCACAGACTTCTTGCACAGGTATGTGTGTGCCGACTAAGTACATAGGACACAGGGCCGGCCCTGAGTGGCTGGAGTTAATTCCAGCAGCTGTTCTTGAACCTGAACCTGTTTCACCAGGCCCTAGCAGATCACCCAGAGTGTGCCCCAGAGCAGTGTGTCAATGCAGCAGCTGGAGGGTGTGTGCAGTCAGAGCAGCAGCTCGCAGGCACGTGACACGGCTGGATGCACCAATCGTTTGCTTCATTGGTCTGCGCCTGGTTGCAGAACGCCTCACTTCACGTCACGTCCTTTTGTCAGAATTGCAGCTGACTGAGAGCTAATGTCGGACGTGAGCAGGTCACGGTGGGGTGCTCACACATCGCTGCCGGACATTGGGGGCAACACGGATAACATGTTAATTTACAGACTAACTGCTATCTGAAAATTATTTTAACTTTGTGACACTCTCGTTTCTACGTAAGATACGTACGCCTATATGTACTCTATTGAAATGTCAGGTGTGTTTGCACAATTGCACTAGGCAGGACCATTTATGAGACATACATTATTTCTGGCCTTCATTATTACATCTTCATTATACTGTACAGTGGAAGTCCCGTTATGACACCAGAATAGCAATGTGTGCTAAATAATACTGCAAGTACTCAAGGTGCTGGTTTCCATGCAGAAGTTTGCCACTGAACTGCGCTGTTTTACGAGTGTAGCTACGTAATACTTGGAGGAAGGGCTACTCAGATTTATGTAACAAACTCTTTAACCCACTGAGTTATCTTGCATAGAACACAGAGATGTAATTTACATTTCGCACGCAGTGTTCCGCAGAAGGCACGTTAACCCTCAAAGCCATTTTCTGAATCTTCATGCCTTTGATCTTAAATTGCTCGTAGATCTCTCCAGCAAAGCCATAAACCACCTGAGCTTTCTAGCGGGTGTTATACCCAAGACCTACAAGATGAGGGTAGATCTCTACTGCAGATGCTTAATCTACTACACTAACTCAAAGTGGCGAATTAAAGAAGCCAGAATATTTTTGGTCAAATTCATTGAGGATTGAGTTTGTAAAGAAAATAAATAAATAGTAATACCTTTGTGCTAGAAATTAGCCATCCCTTAACTCTCTTCCTACACATGTAGACTTTTACTCCCTCATGACTCTGCCCTCTTTTCTACAGCACCTTCATTTGTAGCTGCCATTAGTATTTTTTTCCATTTCCATCACATGTAGTACTAAATGTATAATTTTAATCTTATTTGATGCCCCCGCCATTTTGCTCCCTCAAACCAGAAACAAATGAAACTCTTCGCCTGTAACAACACTTTCTGACCAAACACCTGGGTAGACTCAGTCCATGGACCTTCGTACTCACACGCACTTTCAGTTTGATAGATAAACATAATATTGCAGTTGACCTCACATTCATTTTAATCTAGTGCATGTGTTTCGTCCTTCGCCCACTAGAGGGGACTAAATTATCTCTTTTGATGGATTCATTTGTGTGGAATTTCTTTTATGGCTGCTGTGTGGGAACAGGAAGCACGCCATGGAGACTGAAAATGTCATCTGCTTTTCCAAGCAGCAAGATCAATCAATCAATCAATCATATAGCGTGCTACTCAACTGCGAGGGTCTCAAGGCGCTGGGGGGAGGTCAGTGGCTCTGGGTCAGTCGAAGAGCTAGGTCTTGAGGTCTCTCCTGAATGTGCACAGGGTCGGGGAGTATCTGATGTTCCCAGGGAGCTCATCCAGCTTTTCGCTGCAATGTACGAGAAAGCTCTCCCGCCAGTTCTGTTTCTGTGGATGCGGGGGACCTCTGCCAGGGCGAGGTAGGCGGAGCGGAGGTTCCTCTTGGGTACGTGGAAGGAGAATCTCTTGTTGAGGTATGTGGGTCCGACGTTGTTGAGGGATTTGTAGGCGTGGGTGAGGAGTTTGAAGGTGATCCTCTTTTTGACAGGGAGCCAGTGGAGGCCTTGTAGGTGTTGGGTCATGTGCTCGTAGTACGGTGTCCCGAGGATGAATCTGGCTGCGTCGTTCTGGGTGGTTTGTAGTTTGTGTAGAAGAGTTTTGTTGATTCCGGCATAGAGGGGGTTTCTGTAGTCCAGTCTGCTGGTTATGAGTGAGTGGGTGACAGTCCTTCTGCAGTCGGGGGGATCCATTTGAAGGTCTTACGGAGGATGAGAAGGCAGTTGAATCTAGTGGAGGTGACGGCGTTGATCTGGCGGTTCATGGAGAGTGAGGAGTCAAGGATGATGCTGAGGTTCCGAGCGTGGTCTCTAGGGGTGGATGGGCTCCCGAGGGCAGAGGGCCACCAGGTGTTGTCCCAGGCGGAGGTGGAGGGTCCGAGGATGAGGACCTGAGTTTCTCTAAGTTTAGCTTCAGGCAGCTGTCCTTCATCCAGGCTGCCGAATTCTTCATTCTTTCCTGGAAGCAGAGTCTGGTGTCTTCGGGATTCTTCGTGAGCGAGTGGATGAGCTGAGTAACATCCGCGTAGGATGCGATGCTGAGCAGATGCTGTCTGATGATGGTGGCAAGGGGGGCCATGTAGATGTTGAAGAGCGTGGGGGCTGAGTGATGATCCCTAGGGGACTCTGCAGCTGATTTCCGTGGGGTGGAGAGGAAGGGAGGGAGTCAGATACTCTGGGTTCTGCCAGAGAGGAAGGATTGGATCCAGTCAAGGGCGGCTCCTTGTATTCCTTCCTCGTGAAGTCTGGCTGCGAGCGTGCGATGTGAGACATGTGAAAGGCTGCGGAGAGGTCTAGAAGGATGAGGGCCGCGATGTGTCCCTGATCCAGTAGCATACAGAAGTAGTCGGTGGTGGCGAGGAGGGTGGTCTTGGTGCTGTGGTTGCTGCGGAATCCAGACTGGGAGGCATCTAGGATGGATTTCTCTTCTATGAAGTCGGTCAGCTGGGTGTTTACGAGTCTCTTGGTGACTTTGGCCGCGAAGGGGAGGAGAGAGATGGGCCAGTAGTGTTTCAGGTCCGTGGGGTCGTCCATTGTTTCTTGAGGAGGGGTTTAACCTCTGCCCTTTTCCAGTCGTCTGGGCAGTTGCCTGATCTGAGGTAGGCGTTGATGGTACGTCCTAGTTCGGGTGCGATGACGGCGTGGAATATGTGTGGTGGGCAGGGGTCCATTGGGGCTCCTGAGTGGGTTCTCTTCATGGTCGCGTGATGAGTTTGATGGTAGAGGGATCCCAGGACGTGATGGTAGGCTTATCAGCGGCGGTGGGTAGGGGGGTGGTGTTCGTCGTTGGTTCACTGAAGTTGTCATAGAGGGCCTTGACCTTCAGATGGAAATAGGAGTTGAGCTTGTTGCAGAGTTCCTGGGAAGGTGTTACGTCCGTTGCTTCGCTGGTGGGTTTGGCGAACTGCTGTATGATGTTGAACAATTCCTTGGCATTGGTCACGTTGGTCTGGACTTTGTCTCTTATGAAGGTCCTTTTGGTGTCTTTTATGTGCTGATGGTATTCCTTCAGGGCGCTCTTGTGGTTGTTCAGTGATTCCGTGGTTTTCAAGTTTTGCCACAGTATTCTCTAGGCGTCTGCAGGAGCGTACGGCTTCTTGAAGTTCTCTGGTGTACCAGGCAGCTTCCAGAGGGCGTTGTTTGGCGGGGGCAGAGGGGTGCGAGCTTGTCGGCACAGCAGGAGACCCATCAGTGAAATTCCCTGGCTGCGGAGTTGGTGTCATTCGTGGGGGGGGTTTGACAAAGGGTGGTGCTGAGGTGTTACTCTGTGACCTTGCTCCAGTTTCGTCATGGTGGACACAGGGTGGGTGCAGTGGTGCAGTGGTGGAGTTGAAGGTGAAGTGGACACAGTGGTGGCCAGTTCAGAGGGGCTGGGTGGTGTGGCTGAAGTGGATGTTAGTTCCTCCCGTAAAGAGGGGGTACAGGGTGTGACCCGCTCTGTGGGTGGGCGTGTTGACGAGCTGCTTCAGTCCTAGGCTGGCGAGGTTGTCGAGGAGAGTGGTGGAGTCAGAGTCGTTGCCGTTTTCGAGGTGGAAATTCAGGTCCCCAAATAGAATGTCTTCCATGGAGGTGATGGCGTGGGGTGTGGCAAGCTCAGCTATGGTGGTTGTGAGGTGAGCCCACGGTCCTGGCGGTCTGTAGATGAGGGTGCCATGTAGCGTGGTCCTGGGGCTAGTCTGGATCTGGAAGTGGAGGTGTTCTGTGTTGTAGGGGGGTCACTCATGCTGGATGTGGAGAGTCAGAGGAGGGTCTTGTGTGTGATGTTGAGTCTTCCCCCTGGGCGGTGCAGCCGGTCTTTCCTCTGGATCTTCTAGCCGTCGGGGATGGCAGTGGTGATGTTAGGGTTTCCCGGCGCAACCTTGGATCTGCGGTTGCGCCGGGAAACTCTTTTTGGGTAGCTGCTGCGCATTATAAATTCAAATAATAATATAATATTAAAGCTTCAGAGGCGATGCAGGGCACAGCGGAGCTGCCAGGGAGAGAGAGATCCTAGGACCGAGGCAGTGACTTTTTTGTTAATATACATCCCGGACAGGATTTATGCATATTGTTCCTTGTTTACATCGTCTCGTTCACCTCAACATACTTACGCAGGAAAGCATTGCGCTTCCCTGAGAGATTTTTCTGTGGAGGGGCGAGACAGATAAAATTAAAACAAACACTTTCAAATGTAACATCTGAAACCAACTGAAACATGCGGTGCACAGAATTGAAGGGAGGAGGTGGCTCAACATGAAACGCTGCCAACTTTGGAGCTGGAGAACAGGGTTCTAGCCTCGGCGTGGGCTGTATTAATCATAAATAAATAAAGAAAGGATCTCAGATGGGGGTGGGGAAAGACAAATAAAACAAGCATTGGCAATGCAATAGGGGAGGGGCACGGGAAGAAAGTAGTCTGTGCAGTAAAGGGGCCAGTAGCCGTGGAAGAACACAAATGAAGACATGTCCATCATAAGGAGGGACTAACAAGCCTACAACCAATCGGGAAGCAGCATTTAAAACACAAACCAATGGAAATGATAGGTGGAGAGTGGGTGGAGCTTCCACGTTATAGTGTATACTACATGTCTCAATGAGACAGCGCAAGCGTTGCCTAGGCGAGACCTAAAAACACATTGTAAGCATTGAGCAGAGTACAGCGCAAGCATTAACAGTGTAAGCTTCGAACTGAGTGAAGCACATGTAGACAAAGAGCAAGATTCTCATTCACACACTCTGAGGCTCATCTATGAAGAAGTCACATAGTGCAGTGCAGCAATTCACCTTGCTGCACTGCATGACAGGCAAAGGTGAAGAATGCACCATATTTAAGGCAATATGGCACATTCCTGTTCTATCCCTTGCGCCCTTTTGGCAGCAAGGTACAAAACGCAGGCAGCCTTGCATGCAGAAATGTTTTTCCTGCACAAAATGTTTTTGTGCAGGAAGGGTATGCAGGAAGGGGCATCGTCCTGTCAAAAACAAACCTGTGAAGCACACATAGAAAGAGAAAGAAACGAGGAGAAATAGAGATATTTCTCCTCGTTAGGCCTCCCCTGAGAAATTGTAAGATTTGGCGCATTGCAGGTTTCTTATATATCTTGGGATGTGTAAAAACCCATGGGATTTGCAAGGGAACACCCACCCAAACGCCCCTGGAACGCCTTCGCAGGGCAGAGTGGAGCAGCGATTTGCCTGACTTAGAGGTTTGTGTCAATTATGTACCACGTTGCGTGGTGCAATAGGTGATGCAAGCCTCTCATAAATATGCCCTATAGTGCTGAGCAAGAAGCCACAGTGCAAGCATCGAGCGGAGTACAATGCAAGAAGCTACAGTGCAAGCGTCGAGCAGAGGACAGTGCAAGAAGCCATATTGCAAGCGACGAACGGAGTACCGCGCAAAAAAACACATTGCAAGTGTTGAGCCATAGCTGGCAAGATCTCATATTCCTTATGTGTGACATTTTCATAATTTCAGTGTAATTATGGGTGAGAATCAATGACTGAGTGACACTTTCTCGTGAGTAAAATCAAGCAATCGGGCTGAATTGGTGGTGAGAAGTCTTTGCCAGAGTTGCAGAACCAATGTCAAGACATTCTGCAGGACTCTGTAGCTAGTTGGTTGTAGTATTTCTATGCCAGCTAGTCACTGCATTGGATTAGTAAACATTCCTCCACTACGCCCAGGTGGATTTATGCCAGGGCGCAACCATACTCACCTCTCTGGCTGGGCAGTTGTACAGGGCTTCAGGCCACAATCCAGCGCCGCATTATGTGGCACTGTGTTCACCTTCAGTGAAGCGTCTTTCCGCTCATGGGCCATGCCCAGCGGATGTCAGCAGGGTGGCCAAGTTTTCATTATACTTATCATCGTATGTAGTCTCTTTTCCAATGCCTTTAGGTAAGCGCTCACTTACATCCCTGATAGATACTTTCTCTCATGGCTCATGCTCTCTTGGCCAACCCAACTCAATTTCCATCTACACTATTCTTGTTTAAGTTTCTCTCTTGCACATCTCAATGTGGTCTCTTTTCCTTCTCTAGCAGTTCCTCCCTGCCGGTGCCCTCTCTGTCCCACCACAGCTTCACCTTGTCATCGTCCTGTAAACCATCCATTCTTATTTATTTATTTATTTATTTATGAGCTTATAAAGTGCACTTTTGCCCAAAGGTGTCCTGGCGCTATCTACTGACTCCTGAACGGGAAGGGGGGTCTACTCCATAAATAACCAGGTCTTAAGCCCCTTTCGGAATGAAAGTAGCTCTGAGGCATTTCTAAGATGCACCGGCAAATTGTTCCAGGCTTTTGCAGCACAGAAGGAGAAGCTATTTCCTCCCCATCTGGCCTTTTTTACTCGTGGCATCGCAACTAATCTGCCTTCGGCCGATTGAAGCGCTCTACCTGACACATACCACTTTACACAACTGCTCAAAAACTCCGGACCAATGCCCATCAGCGCTTTGAAGACCATCCACAGAGATTTAACCGCTTCGCCGCGGCGGCTTTTCCCGCTGTGCGCAGCATTTTTAAAAATCCCGCGTAACGTGACAAAGCCAGCTCGTCATCCGCGCAGCGCAGGTAACGCCCATGACGAGCTGGCTTTGTCATCCGCGGGGAAGGGGTTAAACTGAGCACGTCTTGTTACCGGCACCCAGTGTAGTTGCCTAAAAACCTCGTGTACTGAGGCATATCTAGGGATCCCTAACAGAAGTCTTGCTGCCGCGTTTTGAACCAACTGCAGTCTGTATCAATGCTTCTTTCTCAAATTCAGGTACGGACTGTTGCAGTAGTCCAAACGCGACAGTATAAGGGCAGTAACTGCTGTCCTAAAACCCTCCGCTGGAAGGAAGCATTTTATTTTCCTTAATATCCTAAGGATATGGAAACAGGATGACACTACTCCACTAACCTGATCCCCAAAGTCCAAATTTTGGTCCACAATCACACCCAGATTTTTAACCTTCCCAGTAGTGATTGGTAGACTTCCCAAGGCTTCATGCCACATATCAGGGGTCCATATGTTAGGATTGTTTCCAAGCATAATGACCTCAGTCTTCCCGGCATTTAATTTGAGGCAATTGGAGGCCATCCATTCTGCCACATTGTTTAGACAATCGTGACACCTTGCTGCCATATCCCCTTGAGACCCACGTTGTATAGATAACACAATTTGAGTGTCGTCTGCATAAGATGTAAGTTGCAGACAAAAGGAACTTATCAAGGCTGCGAGTGGGCTTACATAAATATTAAAGAGCGTTGTGCTCAAGGAGGACCCCTGCGGCACCCCACAGAGAAGGCCAAAAGGGTTCGATTTATCCAACCCCAGGTCAACTGTCTGTATTCTGTCGGTCAGGAAGGACTTCAGGAGACTCCAAGCTGAGCCCTCCAGCCCTGCCCCCAACAACCGGTCCATCAACACTCCATGGTGGACCGTGTCCATGGCTGCCGACAAGTCCAACAGAATCAGCACAGCCACCCCTCCCTGGTCCACAGCCGCTCTAACCTCCTCAGTGGCCTTGATAAGAGCCAGCTCCATGCTATGTCCTGCATGAAACCCAAATTGCGTAGGGTCCAGTGCATTAGTCTTCTGAAAGAACGTGCTTAGTTGTCAGTTAATAGCCTTCTCTAATAACTTAGCTGGAAGCAGGAGACGTGATATTAGTCTGTAGCTATTAGGATCTTTTTCATCCAAACTGGGTTTTTTTATTAGGGGAAGTACCGAGGCAGATTTCCACCTCCTAGGGTACTCACCCATGTCAATAATCATCTTAAACACGGGTGTAAGTGTGGATGCAATGACCTCAGGGCAGATCTTAAGAAATGCAGCCCGACATGGATCATTGAGAGATCCGGACCGAACCGTACGCAGTAAGTTTAGGACCTCTGTGTACTGTAAAGGACTTAACCGATCTAAACTGTCCAACGGCATCCTCAACTTTGTTTCAGTACTGGGGGCTGCTTCCACCGCCTCTCCTTGGATATTAGAAAAGGAGGAAAAGATCCCTTCTACCTTATTCCTAAAGAACGAGGCTAGTGACTCACAGAAAGCCGAGCTACTATGGGTGCTAGGCTTGGTCGGGATAGTCAGTCTAGTGATGGTCCTGAACAGTTCTCTAGATGATGAGTATGCCCTCTCTATCAGCTCGGAAAAATAGACTATTTTTGCCTCCACTATCAATTGCTTATATATGATGAGACTTCCTTTATACTTTTCTTTATTAGTAGGACAGTACCCCTTTCTCCAGACCCTCTCAAGCCTCTTACAATCTGTTTTGTGTTTGTGCAAAAAGTCGGAGAACCAAGGTGCCGAGGGCTGAGCTCTCCAGGGAGTAAACATTTTTACTGCCGCAAATATATCACATGCGCTCTCAATCCACCTTGTATACAATTCCTCTGCTTTGTCTACATTAGCAGGAAAGCTAGGCGCATTTAATGTCAGGAAATTCCCCATCTCCTCCACATTAATATTTTTCCATGCCCTGACCGCAATCTTTTCCCTAGGTTTAGGCGCAGCTGGATTCCGAGATCCTTGGCTGAGAGAAAAGATGATAGCCGGATGATCAGACCATGAGAGAGTTAACACTTCCAACAAATCCAAACCGGTATTGTTGGAGAAAATGCTGTCTAGCGTGTGCCCAGCTAAGTGCGTGAGACCTACCATCCTTTGGTCAAATCCTTCTCCTCCCAAAAGACCAATCAGTCTTTCAGTATCCGCATCTAGGGCATTCTCCAGATGAAAATTAAAGTCTCCCATAATCGTAAAGGTGTTTGCACATAACCCTTCCTCCAACAAAGCAGAGTCCAGAAACAAACCTCTGGGCCCTGGGGGACGATTAATTAGGATCCCTTTGAAGGTGTTATGGGGGAAAGTCGCACACTGATGGACAGTGCTTCACATGTGTCAGTGGAGGCTATGGAGAACGAGGGCTCAAGACAACTATGGTAAATAACAGCCAGTCCTCCCCCCCTTCCAGAGGGTCGGTCTAGCGGATAGCATGCAAAATTGGCTGGCAGGACCTTCACAATATCAGGGCCTGAGGTGCTGTCTGTCCATGCCTCTGTAATGACCACCATCATAATTTGATGATCCTCCAGCAATAAAATACACTTCAGGCCATGTTTAACCAATGACCTGGCTTTTAGCAATAGGCATTTCAGGGAAGGAGCAGCCGTACAAAGCTGAAGGACTGGGTTATTTAAGACCCAGCGGTGCCAGGGGACAACACCTGAAACCTTTGTGGGTAACCTGTTCCGGCGTACAAATGACAGAGACACGGGACACTTCCTTCGGCGTCAAAGATTCGAGGTTTATTTACTGCAGGGAACACAGAAGTTACGTGAAGTACACAGTCGGTATGTTCGCGGGATCTGATTCAATTTGCTACTGTGGATCGCTCCTTTTTATACACATTTCTCTCATAGGTTAACATGGTATACAAAGGTTTACAACTTGGTTCCCATAATTATCCCCGAGAGGGGTCGCTTTGATGTATTCAAGGTCCGGAACATAAGTACAGAAGCATTTGGTGGTTCCCAACTGTAAAAACCCATCTTCCCGCCATTAGTACATTCCAATCGGCAGTAAACAGATTGAAGAAGGAACAGAGACAGGTGCAGAGGAAGGCAGAAACAGTGAGGAGATCGAAAAGGGTGTAAAAGGGGTGGTATCGGGAAACACGAGCTGCAGGCACCAAAGGGACGTGCCTAATGAGATGCACGGCTGAGACAATAGTCCGGCACGGCAAGATGAGCCTCGAGCGGGGCCATCTGCCTTACAGTATCATCCCCCTCGTCATAAAGACACTTTCAAAGGAAATGTGTCTTCCGCAAGAGTCTTGGGAATCCCAGGGTCGCGAAGCGGACAGTGTCCGTTCGCTGGCTACTTGAGGGCAAGAGACAAAATGGATGCCGTATCTAAGATGGAACTCGTGGGTACAGATAGAAACCCACGAAACAAACGAACGGTTCAGGTTGGCACAGTGAAACTGCGCACACCCACTAAACTCGTCATTTGCGGTTCATAGATATCAGACTCGACCATATTCGTGCGAGTCGAAAACACCACTTACAGTCGTCACGGAACCTCAAAGCTCCTGATGGCCCCTCACTTCCCTAAAAGGAAACCTGCTGGGGTAGGCCAAAATCTTAGGAAGGGAGCCGACGCAGCTAGAGCATAAATCTGCCAGCTCACCAGGCCCAATCCCTGGAGTAAACCTCGGTCAACACGCTTTCCCTCCCCCTAGATCCAGGCTTCTGAGCACGCTAGGAGAATAAGTTAGCATATCTGGTGACCCAGACCCAAGGGGACTGGCCCTGAGCCCGATCCGAGCACAGACGGGCTTGCCTTAGGCGCTCCTTCGGCGCATCCTCTGCGCGCGTTCGCTGCGCGGTTCTGGCAAGCCCGAGTTAAATGACATTCCTCAGTCCGCTCGCCCAATCACGGCCCAGTTCCCCGCCTCTTAGCCCTCCAATCAGCTGCGCCCCTACTCGGCATCTGCAGGGAATCAGGAAGGACGGCAAACAGTGATGTTCCCTCCAGCCCGGTAAGCTAAGGCACACTTGAGCAAAATTTCCAGCAAACTAGCAGCAAATACAAATTAAAAATGTTTAAAACAGCGTGACCTGGCAGGTATTGAACACAACCCATACTCCAGGAGTCAGCGCTGCGCGGTCAACCAGCCTGAATTAAATGGCATTCCTCAGTCCGCCCGCCCAATCATGGCCCAATTCCCCGCTTCCTATCCCTCCAATCAGCAGCGCCCCTACTCGGCGTCTGCAGGGAATCAGGAAGGACTGCAAACAGTGGAGTTCCCTCAGCCCGGTAAGCTAAGGCACACTTGAGAAAAATTTCCAGCAAACTAGCAGCAAATACAAATTAAAAATGTTTAAAACAGCATGACCTGGCGGGTATTGAACGCAACCCGTACTCCAGGTTATGTCTTTGATGTCTCATTAGCCGGCTTAAGTAGTTCATTTCCCCTCAGAGGATACTTTTCAACCCGTTGCCCAAGCACCTCGCTGGTGTCCTTCTCCTCTATTTCCACTTAGTTAACTGGTTCTCTCTCAGGTAGTTTTGCCCACCCTGTAACACTTGCCTTCATCTTTCTCATACCTCCTGAATACCTCTGCAGCACCTTTTGCACCCAGAAACCTACTATGTTAGGCAACCATAGCCAGTCTTAGCTTCTAGCTATAGGACTTTGCATGCAGGAGGCTTCACTCTGGCAATTAACTATAGTCAAAGTATAACTACAAGTCCCACAATACAGTGTGCTATAAGCTAATAATCTATTGAAGAAGCCATCTTTGACTTTGATACCAAATGTTGTAGCTTCAGTCCCTATTAGCTTAACCTATATCCAAATCCTCCATCTTGGGTAGTTCTGCCCTTTCACAGATCAAAGAAATGCTTCCCTTGCATTTCTCTATGCCCAGATGAGATACGTGACACACCGCTTGCACAATATTCTTTTAGCAATAACAGATTTCGCAACATCACTCGCCTCCTTAATATGTTGCAGTTTTGGATGGAAATATACCAAGCCATGATAACTTGCATTTGATTGACTGACCCCAATACTGCCCATTCAGATCACATGGTTAGCTACAGTATGTATGTGTCGGACCTTACAAGGAGATTTCTTGTTACAGATCTTTGTCCATTGGCTGTAATAATCATGGTGGACGGTGCCACGTATAATAATTCTTGCTACGTGTGATATGGGTGGTTTTTGTGGTTTATGTCTATAAAGTATGCCAAACACATCAACTCTTTGGACATTCAGGCTTCTATGCTGATTGTCTCCGTGTCACACGTATTTGGTGTTTTGTTGTTCTGATTAAATCTACCATCTTCTGAGCTGACAAAGAACTGTGGTTGTGTTATCATTTCCATCATTTAATATTTCTTATATTACAGATTTCACTTCTACATTTTGGTGAAGAATGCAGCCCCGGACTTCGTGTTGACATAGCTAGCCGCAGCTGCTGCGCCGGGTTTCCTTTGGAGCTCGGATCTGAGGTTTGATGACTTTTTTTGTTCTGTCCTTCTCTCTGCTTCGCTCCATTGGATGCCGGTGGTCTGCATGTCCGTGAGCTGCTTTGTTTATCATGTTTCTGATTCCTACTATGTTTCTCTGATCTCTTTCTCAGCTCAGTTTCTGTGGTGATTGCATCCTTGTTTTCTTCTCTCTCTTCTTCCTCTTCCTCTTGGCTTTGTCTGGTTTGTCTGGACGGCTTCTTGGTATGTCTTGGTTGTTGGTGATGATGATTCTTACCTTGATCTGCGACTTTCTCGTGGCTCTTGTTATTTATTTTCTCCTTTTTCATCATTCTGCTGAGGATTGTGCACCTGATACTCCTGTTTAGCCTGGGATCTTTCCTTTTTTCCCTCTTGCACACCCCCCGGTTCTTGTCCTCTGACGGTTGTTTTGTGCATCTGTGCTCCCTTCTGATGTGCTGCTTTTGACTTTGATTCCTATTGTTGGCTCTGAAGGCTCTCCGCCCCCACCGGTGATGGCGAACTTCACGAGTATTCCATGCACGCAGTGACTCCCTGACACCTATGCGAGTTGGCTGGTCGCAGTCCGAGGGAAGGCGAATTACTGCAGTCCTCTGTGTTGCCAGTGAGGGTCCGGGTTTGGGGTGGACAGCCTCCACTGCTGCCGCTGATTGTCTGGAGCCGAGGTCAGTGAGTTTGACAGACTTCGTTTTGGTTGTTTTTGCTTCCCTTCTTTTTAGGTGCTCTGGTTCTGGTCTGGGTCTCTTTTTTCCCCTCTGCCGCAGCCGTTCTGTGTCTGTGCCTTGGGGCTGGCCCTAGGCACATACAGGGGGGTATCCTTGATTATCGTTGCTCTGTGCCTCTTTAGTTCATTGCATTTCTGTGTATGAATGGATATATGCATTATTTAGGATTCTGGTGCAATACGCTTCGTGACTGACTTGACTGTGGCTGTTCCTGACACTCCGACTTAACCACATGTGTTGGCTGGCTGCCTTAGTGCAAAAAACATGACAATGTATTAACAGCTTGCCTGCCCTGTTATCGTCAGGTGACCCAGGGATTACTTACCCGGTACCCGTATTTTGAGTCACCCCCACCCACATCTAGGGCCCTACAGGTGCTACACACACTCACCACATATTTTGCGGTGCTGCTGTAGAGGACCCTAGGTTGTTTATTCGTTTATCTGTTTATCTATTCTTTGTGAATATCTGAACGGTGAAATAGAGTTCACCATCTCTGTCCTCTTTGTATGATTGACATGTGCATGAAAATTCGCATATGTTCTGAGTGTTTTCAAAGTCTCTCTTCTTCCAGTTTATGGGGTCAAGGAGAAATGCAAGGGAATGGAGAGTAACTGTTCTTTCTTTCATCACCCTTTCCTGTCTCCTTCTTTCAGTCAATGGGACGCCAGATATCATAGCACCCACAACTTGATTTACTTTTTCAAAACTCAGTGAAGGTTGTTGTGAACTCAGCTGATCTGTCTGTGTGCATGGAGAATGGCTTCCTTAGGCTTCCTCTGTGAATTAGTATAGCTGACAGGCTGGCTGAATAAGCACGTGCAAATGTTTGTGACCATCTTGTGTGTGTTCATTGTGTAACGTACACCCTTCATCTGTTTACATTGTGGTTATAAATTGTTCACAGGCCAGACCTTGCGCTGTTCCCACTGTATATACCACACACCACACACACTTCCTGACCATTATTCCTCATGGGGAATCCTTTAACCAAATATAGCTTGGATAGTTGCCAACCAGCACCACCGAAAGGATCACCAGCACATGTAGTGGCTTTACGCCTAGGACTGGGAGCCATATTGTTTATTAACAAATGGCATGACTTAACAGCAAAAAGACTGGACTTGCAGCTCCCATGTCAGGGGACATATGACATGAATAAACTGGCGTATTTGAAGCAGATGTTGAGGCTAAGGGGTAATAAGATATGTCCTGCCAAATGGGAGATATACTATAGCTGGCAAGATTTTGTGAAGGATATGCGTGCTACCAATGTCATCAAGTCCAAAGGGCATAGGGAGCTAATGCAGGTTAGAAATAAAGTGCTGCATGACATGGCTACGAATAAAATTAATGAGGATTGGAGGCGGACACAATTGGAGATAGTAGGTGTGTACCCGAGCCTTGCTGTGGAGATAGAACTGTTGTAATCAACGGCGATTAGGTTAAGCATTAGCAGAAGACAAGCCGTATTTGACCATTATCGTAGCAAATGAACCGACTCCATTTTGTATTCGTAGCGGCCATTTTGTATGCTGTACGTTGTAGAGGGATTTGTAGGCGTGGGTGAGGAGTTTGAAGGTGATCCTCTTTTTGACAGGGAGCCAGTGGAGGCCTTGTAGGTGTTGGGTCATGTGCTCGTAGTACGGTGTCCCGAGGATGAATCTGGCTGCGTCGTTCTGGGTGGTTTGTAGTTTGTGTAGAAGAGTTTTGTTGATTCCGGCATAGAGGGGGTTTCTGTAGTCCAGTCTGCTGGTTATGAGTGAGTGGGTGACAGTCCTTCTGCAGTCGGGGGGATACATTTGAAGGTCTTACGGAGGATGAGAAGGCAGTTGAATCTAGTGGAGGTGACGGCGTTGATCTGGCGGTTCATGGAGAGTGAGGAGTCAAGGATGATGCTGAGGTTCCGAGCGTGGTCTCTAGGGGTGGATGGGCTCCCGAGGGCAGAGGGCCACCAGGTGTTGTCCCAGGCGGAGGTGCAGGGTCCGAGGATGAGGACCTCAGTTTCTCTAAGTTTAGCTTCAGGCAGCTGTCCTTCATCCAGGCTGCCAAATTCTTCATTCTTTCCTGGAAGCAGAGTCTGGTGTCTTCAGGATTCTTCGTGAGCGAGTGGATGAGCTGAGTGGCAGCCGCATAGGATGCGATGCTGAGCACATGCTGTCTGATGATGGTGGCAAGGGGGGCCATGTAGATGTTGAAGAGCCTGGGGGCTGAGTGATGATCCCTAGGGGACTCTGCAGCTGATTTCCGTGGGGTGGAGAGGAAGGGAGGGAGTCGGATACTCTGGGTTCTGCCAGAGAGGAAGGATTGGATCCAGTCAAGGGCGGCTCCTTGTATTCCTTCCTCGTGAAGTCTGGCTGCGAGCATGCGATGTGAGACGTGTGAAAGGCTGCGGAGAGGTCTAGAAGGATGAGGGCCGCGATGTGTCCCTGATCCAGTAGTATACAGAAGTAGTCGGTGGTGGCGAGGAGGGTGGTCTTGGTGCTGTGGTTGCTGCGGAATCCAGACTGGGAGGCATCTAGGATGGATTTCTCTTCTATGAAGTAGGTCAGCTGGGTGTTTACGAGTCTCTTGGTGACTTTGGCCGCGAAGGGGAGGAGAGAGATGGGCCAGTAGTGTTTCAGGTCCGTGGGGTCGTCAATTGTTTCTTGAGGAGGGGTTTAACCTCTGCCCTTTTCCAGTCGTCTGGGCAGATGCCTGATCTGAGGTAGGCGTTGATGGTACGTCCTAGTTCGGGTGCAATGACGGCGTGGAATATGTGTGGTGGGCAGGGGTCCGTTGGGGCTCCTGAGTGGGTTCTCTTCACGGTCGCGTGATGAGTTTGATGGTAGAGGGATCCCAGGACGTGATGGTAGGCTTATCAGCGGCGGTGTGTAGGGGGGTGGTGTTCGTCGTTGGTTCACTGAAGTTGTCATAGAGGGCCTTGACCTTCAGATGGAAATAGGAGTTGAGCTTGTTGCAGAGTTCCTGGGAAGGTGTTACGTCCGTTGCTTCGCTGGTGGGTTTGGCGAACTGCTGTATGATGTTGAACAATTCCTTGGCATTGGTCACATTGGTCTGGACTTTGTCTCTTATGAAGGTCCTTTTGGTGTCTTTTATGTGCTGATGGTATCCCTTCAGGGCGCTCTTGTGGTTGTTCAGTGATTCCGTGGTTTTCAAGTTTTGCCATGGTATTCTCTAGGCGTCTGCAGGAGCGTCCGGCTTCTTGAAGTTCTCTGGTGTACCAGGCAGCTTCCAGAGGGCGTTGTTTGGCGGGGGCAGAGGGGTGCAAGCTTGTCGGCACAGCAGGAGACCCATCAGTGAAATTCCCTGGCTGCGGAGTTGGTGTCATTCGTGGGGGGGGGGGGGGTTGACTAAGGGTGGTGCTGAGGTGTTACTCTGTGACCTTGCTCCAGTTTCGTCATGGCGGACACAGGGTGGGTGCAGTGGTGCAGTGGTGGAGTTGAAGGTGAAGTGGACACAGTGGTGGCCAGTTCAGAGGGGCTGGGTGGTGTGGCTGAAGTGGATGTTAGTTCCTCCCGTAAAGAGGGGGTACAGGGTGTGACCCCCTCTGTGGGTGGGAGTATTGACGAGCTGCTTCAGTCCTAGGCTGGCGAGGTTGTCGAGGAGAGTGGTTGAGTCAGAGTCGTTGCCGTTTTCGAGGTGGAAATTCAGGTCCCCAAATAGAATGTCTTCCATGGAGGTGATGGCGTGGGGTGTGGCAAGCTCAGCTATGGTGGTTGTGAGGTGAGCCCACGGTCCTGGCGGTCTGTAGATGAGGGTGCCATGTAGCGTGGTCCTGGGGCTAGTCTGGATCTGGAAGTGGAGGTGGAGGTGTTGTAGGGGGGTCACTCATGCTGGATGTGGAGAGTCAGAGGAGGGTCTTGTGTGTGATGTTGAGTCTTCCCCCTAGGCGGTGCAGCCGGTCTTTCCTCTGGATCTTCTAGCCGTCGGGGATGGCAGTGGTGATGTTAGGGTTTCCCGGCGCAACCTTGGATCTGCGGTTGCGCCGGGAAACCCTTTTTGGGTAGCTGCTGCGCATTATAAATTCAAATAATAATATAATATTAAAGCTTCAGAGGCGATGCAGGGCACAGCGGAGCTGCCGGGGAGAGAGAGATCCTAGAACCGAGGCAGTGACTTTTTTGTTAATATACATCCCGGACAGGATTTATGCATATTGTTCCTTGTTTACAACGTCTCGTTTACCTCAACATACTTACGCAGGAAAACATTGCGCTTCCCTGAGAGATTTTTCTGTGGAGGGGCGAGACAGATAAAATTAAAACAAACACTTTCAAATGTAACATCTGAAACCAACTGAAACATGCGGTGCACAGAATTGAAGGGAGGAGGTGGCTCAACATGAAACGCTGCCAACTTTGGAGCTGGAGAACAGGGTTCTAGCCTCGGCGTGGGCTGTATTAATCATAAATAAATAAAGAAAGGATCTCAGATGGGGGTGGGGAAAGACAAATAAAACAAGCATTGGCAATGCAATAGGGGAGGGGCACGGGAAGAAAGTAGTCTGTGCAGTAAAGGGGCCAGTAGCCGTGAAAGAACACAAATGAAGACATGTCCATCATAAGGAGGGACTAACAAGCCTACAACCAATCGGGAAGCAGCATTTAAAACACAAACCAATGGAAATGATAGGTGGAGAGTGGGTGGAGCTTCCACGTCATAGTGTATACTACATGTCTCAACGAGACAGCGCAAGCGTTGCCTAGGCGAGACCTAAAAACACATTGTAAGCATTGAGCAGAGTACAGCGCAAGCATTAACAGTGTAAGCTTCGAACTGAGTGAAGCACATGTAGACAAAGAGCAAGCTTCTCATTCACACACTCTGAGGCTCATCTATGAAGAAGTCACATAGTGCAGTGCAGCAACTCACCTTGCTGCACTGCACGACAGGCAAAGGTGAAGAATGCACCATATTTAAGGCAATATGGCACATTCCTGTCCTATCCCTTGCGCTCTTTTGGCAGCAAGGTACAAAACGCAGGCAGCCTTGCATGCAGAAATGTTTTTCCTGCACAAAATGTTTTTGTGCAGGAAGGGTATGCAGGAAGGGGCACCGTCCTGTCAAAAACAAACCTGTGAAGCACACATAGAAAGAGGAAGAAACGAGGAGAAATAGAGATATTTCTCCTCATAAGGCCTCCCCTGAGAAATTGTAAGATTTGGCGCATTGCAGGTTTCTTATATATCTTGGGATGTGTAAAAACCCATGGGATTTGCAAGGGAACACCCACCCAAACGCCCCTGGAACGCCTTCCCAGGGCAGAGTGGAGCAGCGATTTGCCTGACTTAGAGGTTTGTGTCAATTATGTACCACGTTGCGTGGTGCAATAGGTGATGCAAGCCTCTCATAAATATGCCCTATAGTGCTGAGCAAGAAGCCACAGTGCTAGCATCGAGCGGAGTACAGTGCAAGAAGCTACAGTGCAAGCGTCGAGCAGAGGACAGTGCAAAAAGCTGCATTGCAAGCGTTGAGTGGTATACAGCACAAGAAACCAAAGTGGAAGCATCGAGCTGAGTACCAGCACAAGAAGTCACATTGCAAGCGTCGAGCTGAGTACAGTGCAAGAAGCCACAGTGCATGCGTCGAGCAGAGTACAGTGCAAGAAGCCATATTGCAAGCGACGAACGGAGTACCGCGCAAAAAAACACATTGCAAGTGTTGAGCCATAGCTGGCAAGATTTCATATTCCTTATGTGTGACATTTTCATAATTTCAGTGTAATTATGGGTGAGAATCAATGACTGAGTGACACTTTCTCGTGAGTAAAATCAAGCAATCGGGCTGAATTGGTGGTGAGAAGTCTTTGCCAGAGTTGCAGAACCAATGTCAAGACATTCTGCAGGACTCTGTAGCTGGTTGGTTGTAGTATTTCTATGCCAGCTAGTCACTGCATTGGATTAGTAAACATTCCTCCACTACGCCCAGGTGGATTTATGCCAGGGCGCAACCATACTCACCTCTCTGGCTGGGCAGTTGTACAGGGCTTCAGGCCACAATCCAGCGCCACATTATGTGGCACTGTGTTCACCTTCAGTAAAGCGTCTTTCCGCTCATGGGCCATGCCCAGCGGATGTCAGCAGGGTGGCCAAGTTTTCATTATACTTATTATCGTTTGTAGTCTCTTTTCCAATGCCTTTAGGTAAGCGCTCACTTACATCCCTGATAGATACTTTCTCTCATGACTCATGCTCTCTTGGCCAACCCAACTCAATTTCCATCTACACTATTCTTGTTTAAGTTTCTCTCTTGCACATCTCAATGTGGTCTCTTTTCCTTCTCTAGCAGTTCCTCCCTGCCGGTGCCCTCTCTGTCCCACCACAGCTTCGCCTTGTCATCGTCCTGTAAACCATCCATTTTTATTTATTTATTTATCTATACTTCTATAATAAAGCAGAAACTTTCAGGCTTTGAGGCGGGTAAACTCGGGAACCACTGGTCCAATCTACACACCCGATACACCGTTGAAATTGGCAGGGTGTGTAGATGGTTATAGGATACATAAATTAAAAAAATAAAAGTTATTTAAAATTTTAGATTAAAAAAAAAGTAGTCCCTCAAAAGTAGCGCCGGCCGCGACGTGCGTGGTCACGTTAGGAGCACGGGGAGGAGCGGCATCCGAGGAGCAGCGGACATGGCGCGGGGGAGGAGCGGTGACATCAAGAGCAGAGGACCGGCGGCAGAGGAGGAGCGGCGGACATGGCGCAGGGGAGGAGCGGTGGTACGAGCGGACAGGAAGGAGCAGTGCCGGTGGAGGTAAGGGCACTCCTGTAGGGGAAGGCGGAGGACAGGACGGGACGGGCGGGGGAGGGGACGGGACGGGCGGGCGGCGGTCGGGTAAGCCTGAGGACAAGAAAGAGGAGGCAAACGGTGCACTACAAATGTCAGACAAACGGTGCATTACAGGAGGAAAAGGAGGAAAAAGTGACGTATAGCCAGAGGGGTTTTAGATGCTGTAAACGTTTGATCCACCTCGGCTTCCGTACGATAATCCCATGCTCTTCTCAATGGGACTCTGTGCTCCGCCGTTAACAAAGTGCGCAACGAAAGCTTACACACGGTCAGGAGAGAAACGGTACCCCCTCGAATGAGGCCACCTTCTGTCAAAAAGGGGAGAGGTTGCTCGCATAACTGTCAGCAGTGAATATGTTATTGTTTAGATGCGTTTGCTT
Organism: Lissotriton vulgaris; assembly: GCF_964263255.1. Classification (NCBI taxonomy): domain Eukaryota; kingdom Metazoa; phylum Chordata; class Amphibia; order Caudata; family Salamandridae; genus Lissotriton; species Lissotriton vulgaris. The sequence goes on along the minus strand of NC_141696.1, from coordinate 779,171,299 downwards.
CACTATAGGAGATTATATTTATATAGGAATATTTCGTTCACGAATACCTGCGTCCCTTGGGTGGAGTGGAGGGAAGGGGGTGGATGACGTGTGCACGAGGAAAAAGTGACGTGTGCAGGTTACAAAAGTGGGGCAGGCGGGGGCCCTGAAGCAAAGTAAATTACAGGAGGAAAAAGTGACGTCTGCAGGTTACAAAAGCGGGGCGGAAGGGGGCCCTGAAGCCTAATTGCTCCCGGGCAACGTCGGGACGGGCTGCTAGTGAGCTTATAAAGTGCACTTTTGCCCAAAGGTGTCCTGGCGCTATCTACTGACTCCTGAACGGGAAGGGGGCTCTACTCCATAAATAAGCAGGTCTTAAGCCCCTTTCGGAATGAAAGTAGCTCTGAGGCATTTCTAAGATGCACCAGCAAATTGTTCCAGGCTTTTGCAGCACAGAAGGAGAAGCTATTTCCTCCCCATCTGGCCTTTTTTACTCATGGCACCGCAACTTATCTGCCTTCGGCCGATTGAAGCGCTCTACCTGACACATACCACTTTACACAACTGCTCAAAAACTCCGGACCAATGCCCATCAGCGCTTTGAAGACCATCCACAGAGATTTAAACTGAGCACGTCTTGTTACCGGCACCCAGTGTAGTTGCCTAAAAACCTCGTGTACTGAGGCATATCTAGGGATCCCTAACAGAAGTCTTGCTGCCGCGTTTTGAACCAACTGCAGTCTGTATCAATGCTTCTTTCTCAAATTCAGGTACAGACTGTTGCAGTAGTCCAAACGCGACAGTATAAGGGCAGTAACTGCTGTCCTAAAACCCTCCGCTGGAAGGAAGCATTTTATTTTCCTTAATATCCTAAGGATATGGAAACAGGATGACACTACTCCACTAACCTGATCCCCGAAGTCCAAATTTTGGTCCACAATCACACCCAGATTTTTAACCTTCCCTGTAGTGATTGGCAGACTTCCCAAGGCTTCATGCCACATATCAGGGGTCCATATGTTAGGATTGTTTCCAAGCATAATGACCTCAGTCTTCCCGGCATTTAATTTGAGGCAATTGGAGGCCATCCATTCTGCCACATTGTTTAGACAATCGTGACACCTTGCTGCCATATCCCCTTGAGACCCACGTTGTATAGATAACACAATTTGAGTGTCGTCTGCATAAGATGTAAGTTGCAGACAAAAGGAACTTATCAAGGCCGCGAGTGGGCTTACATAAATATTAAAGAGCGTTGTGCTCAAGGAGGACCCCTGCGGCACCCCACAGAGAAGGCCAAAAGGGTTCGATTTATCCAACCCCAGGTCAACTGTCTGTATTCTGTCGGTCAGGAAGGACTTCAGGAGACTCCAAGCTGAGCCCTCCAGCCCTGCCCCCAACAACCGGTCCATCAACACTTCATGGTGGACCGTGTCCAAGGCTGCCGACAAGTCCAACAGAATCAGCACAGCCACCCCTCCCTGGTCCACAGTCGCTCTAACCTCCTCAGTGGCCTTGATAAGAGCCAGCTCCATGCTATGTCCTGCATGAAACCCAAATTGCGTAGGGTCCAGTGCATTAGTCTTCTGAAAGAACGTGCTTAGTTGTCGGTTAATAGCCTTCTCTAATAACTTAGCTGGAAGCAGGAGACGTGATATTGGTCTGTAGCTATTAGGATCTTTTTCATCCAAAGTGGGTTTTTTATTAGGGGAAGTACCGAGGCAGATTTCCACCTCCTAGGGTACTCACCCATGTCAATAATCTTCTTAAACACGGGTGTAAGTGTGGATGCAATGACCTCAGGGCAGATCTTAAGAAATGCAGCCCGACATGGATCAGTGAGAGATCCGGACCGAACCGTATGCAGTAAGTTTAGGACCTCTGTGTACTGTAAAGGACTAAACCGATCTAAACTGTCCAACGGCATCCTCAACTTTGTTTCAGTACTGGTGGCTGCTTCCACCGCCTCTCCTTGGATATTAGAAAAGGAGGAAAAGATCCCTTCTACCTTATTCCTAAAGAACGAGGCTAGTGACTCACACAAAGCCGAGCTACTATGGGTGCTAGGCTTGGTCGGGATAGTCAGTCTAGTGATTGTCCTGAACAGTTCTCTAGATGATGAGTTTGCCCTCTCTATCAGCTCGGAAAAATAGACTATTTTGGCCTCCACTATCAATTGCTTATATATGATAAGACTTCCTTTATACTTTTCTTTATTAGTAGGACAGTACCCCCTTCTCCAGACTCTCTCAAGCCTCTTACAATCTGTTTTGTGTTTGTGCAAAAAGTCGGAGAACCAAGGTGCCGAGGGCTGAGCTCTCCAGGGAGTAAAAATTTTTACTGCCGCAAATATATCACATGCGCTCTCAATCCACCTTGTATACAATTCCTCTGCTTTGTCTACATTAGCAGGAAAGCTAGGCGCATTTAATGTCAGGAAATTCCCCATCTCCTCCACATTAATATTTTTCCATGCCCTGACCGCAATCTTTTCCCTAGGTTTAGGCGCAGCTGGATTCCGAGATCCTTGGCTGAGAGAAAAGATGATAGCCGGATGATCAGACCATGAGAGAGTTAACACTTCCAACAAATCCAAACCGGTATTGTTGGAGAAAATGCTGTCTAGCGTGTGCCCAGCTAAGTGCGTGAGACCTACCATCCTTTGGTCAAATCCTCCTCCTCCCAAAAGACCAATCAGTCTTTCAGTATCCGCATCTAGGGCATTCTCCAGATGAAAATTAAAGTCTCCCATAAACGTAAAGGTGTTTGCACATAACCCTTCCTCCAACAAAGCAGAGTCCAGAAACAAACCTCTGGGCCCTGGGGGAGGATTAATTAGGATCCCTTTGAAGGTGTTATGGGGGAAAGTCGCACACTGATGGACAGTGCTTCACATGTGTCAGTGGAGGCTATGGAGAACGAGGGCTCAAGACAACTATGGTAAATAACAGCCAGTCCCCCCCCCCCCTTCCAGAGGGTCGGTCTAGCGGATAGCATGCAAAATTGGCTGGCAGGACCTTCACAATATCAGGGCCTGAGGTGCTGTCTGTCCATGCCTCTGTAATGACCACCATCATAATTTGATGATCCTCCAGCAATAAAATACACTTCAGGTCATGTTTAACCAATGACCTGGCTTTTAGCAATAGGCATTTCAGGGAAGGAGCAGCCGTACAAAGCTCCTGATGGCCCCTCACTTCCCTAAAAGGAAAACTGCTGGGGTAGGCCAAAATCTTAGGAAGGGAGCCGCCGCAGCTAGAGCATAAATCTGCCAGCTCGCCAGGCCCAATCCCTGGAGTAAACCTCGGTCAACACGCTTTCCCTCCCCCTAGATCCAGGCTTCTGAGCACGCTAGGAGTATAAGTTAGCATACCTGGTGACCCAGACCCAAGGGGACTGGCCCTGAGCCCGATCCGAGCACAGACGGGCTTGCCTTAGGCGCTCCTTCGGCGCATCCTCTGCGCGCGTTCGCTGCGCGGTTCCGGCAAGCCCGTGTTAAATGACATTCCTCAGTCCGCTCGCCCAATCACGGCCCAGTTCCCCGCCTCTTAGCCCTCCAATCAGCAGCGCCCCTACTCGGCGTCTGCAGGGAATCAGGAAGGACGGCAAACAGTGGTGTTCCCTCGAGCCCGGTAAGCTAAGGCACACTTGAGCAAAATTTCCAGCAAACTAGCAGCAAATACAAATTAAAAATGTTTAAAACAGCGTGACCTGGCAGGTATTGAACACAACCCATACTCCAGGAGTCAGCGCTGCGCGGTCAACCAGCCTGAATTAAATGGCATTCCTCAGTCCGCCCGCCCAATCATGGCCCAATTCCCCGCTTCCTATCCCTCCAATCAGCAGCGCCCCTACTCGGCGTCTGCAGGGAATCAGGAAGGACTGCAAACAGTGGAGTTCCCTCAGCCCGGTAAGCTAAGGCACACTTGAGAAAAATTTCCAGCAAACTAGCAGCAAATACAAATTAAAAATGTTTAAAACAGCATGACCTGGCGGGTATTGAATGCAACCCGTACTCCAGGTTATGTCTTTGATGTCTCATTAGCCGGCTTAAGTAGTTCATTTCCCCTCAGAGGATACTTTTTCACCCGTTGCCCAAGCACCTCGCTGGTGTCCTTCTCCATTATTTCCACTTAGTTAACTGGTTCTCTCTCAGGTAGTTTTGCCCACCCTGTAACACTTGCCTTCATCTTTCTCATACCTCCTGAATACCTCTGCAGCACCTTTTGCACCCAGGAACCTACTATGTTAGGCAACCATAGCCAGTCTTAGCTTCTAGCTATAGGACTTTGCATGCAGGAGGCTTCACTCTGGCAATTAACTATAGTCAAAGTATAACTACAAGTCCCACAATACAGTGTGCTATAAGCTAATAATCTATTGAAGAAGCCATCTTTGACTTTGATACCAAATGTTGTAGCTTCAGTCCCTATTAGCTTAACCTATATCCAAATCCTCCATCTTGGGTAGTTCTGCCCTTTCACAGATCAAAGAAATGCTTCCCTTGCATTTCTCTATGCCCATATGAGATACGTGACACATCGCTTGCACAATATTCTTTTAGCAATAACAGATTTCGCAACATCACTCGCCTCCTTGCTTATGTTGCAGTTTTGGATGGAAATATACCAAGCCATGATAACTTGCATTTGATTGACTGACCCCAATACTGCCCATTCAGATCACATGGTTAGCTACAGTATGTATGTGTCGGACCTTACAAGGAGATTTCTTGTTACAGATCTTTGTCCATTGGCTGTAATAATCATGGTGGACGGTGCCACGTATAATAATTCTTGCTACGTGTGATATTGGTGGTTTTTGTGGTTTATGTCTATAAAGTATGCCAAACACATCAACTCTTTGGACATTCAGGCTTCTATGCTGATTGTCTCCGTGTCACACGTATTTGGTGTTTTGTTGTTCTGATTAAATCTACCATCTTCTGATCTGACAAAGAACTGTGGTTGTGTTATCATTTCCATCATTTAATATTTCTTATATTACAGATTTCACTTCTACATTTTGGTGGAGAATGCAGCCCCGGACTTCGTGGTGACATAGCCAGCCGCAGCTGCTGCGCCGGGTTTCCTTTGGAGCTCGGATCTGAGGTTTGATGACTTTTTTTGTTCTGTCCTTCTCTCTGCTTAGCTCCATTGGATGCCGGTGGTCTGCATGTCCGTGAGCTGCTTTGTTTATCATGTTTCTGATTCCTGCTATGTTTCTCTGATCTCTTTCTCAGCTCAGTTTCTGTGGTGATTGCATCCTTGTTTTCTTCTCTCTCTTCTTCCTCTTCCTCTTGGCTTTGTCCGGTTTGTCTGGACGGCTTCTTGGTATGTCTTGGTTGTTGGTGATGATGATTCTTACCTTGATCTGCGACTTTCTCGTGGCTCTTGTTATTTATTTTCTCCTTTTTCATCATTCTGCTGAGGATTGTGCCCCTGATACTCCTGTTTAGCCTGGGATCTTTCCTTTTTTCCCTCTTGCACACCCCCCGGTTCTTGGCCTCTGACGGTTGTTTTGTGCCTCTGTGCTCCCTTCTGATGTGCTGCTTTTGACTTTGATTCCTATTGTTGGCTCTGAAGGCTCTCCGCCACCACCGGTGATGGCGAACTTCACGAGTATTCCATGCACGCAGTGACTCCCTGACACCCATGCGAGTTGGCTGGTCGCAGTCCGAGGGAAGGCGAATTACTGCAGTCCTCTGTCTTGCCAGTGAGGGTCCGGGTTTGGGGTGGACACTCTCCACTGCTGCCGCTGATTGTCTGGAGCCAAGGTCAGTGGGTTTGACAGACTTCGTTTTGGTTGTTTTTGCTTCCCTTCTTTTTAGGTGCTCTGGTTGTGGTCTGGGTCTCTTTTTTCCCCTCTGCCGCAGCCGTTCTGTGTCTGTGCCTTGGGGCTGGCCCTAGGTACATACAGGGGGGTATCCTTGATTATCGTTTCTCTGTGCCTCTTTAGTTCATTGCATTTCTGTGTATGAATTGATATATGCATTATTTAGGATTCTGGTGCAATACGCTTCGTGACTGACTTGACTGTGGCTGTTCCTGACACTCCGACTTAACCACATGTGTTGGCTGGCTGCCTTAGTGCAAAAAAAAGAGGGAAAGGCTGGGTCCTGTCTCTGACCGGCTTGGACCACTCTTATGAAACAAACAAACCACAGTGCCGGACAGTATAAATTAATAGAAACCAATACACACCTAGTATAATTCATTGCTAGGCTGACAAACCATTTGTGATTGATCACTTGTATTTTATGAAAAAGGATCTTGAACAAATATTTTTGGCATCAAGGGGTACACACCACATTTACAGAAGTTCACAAGTGCATTGAAAAAACCATATACAATGCATTGAATCAAAACATACACATATAACAATTGTGATAACAATAAATATAAACAACTGTGCAATGCCTCAAAAAATTACATTTGTTGAGGCACCAATCCTGGATGAAAATGAACAAGTGGACAAGCAAGATGACAAACTAGCCTACTTGTTTCCACCACCACTAGATACGCATTTTTAATTCATCATATGGTGCAACAAATAGGAAGACACAAAACTATGCAGCAGTGTAGGAGTTATATTCCTATTATGCCCTGGTGGTTCAGTATCTGGGTGGAGCAGGACGCCGACGCGTTTCGAACCCGGTTAGTAGGTTAAGGGTTCTCCTCAGGACAAGGATTGGGGGGTCGTTGTCGCTTATTCTTGGGATATCAGGATACTCCCGTTGCCAGTTTCTTGCCGCTCGGGTGCCTGACACACAGCTCGATTGACTCGTCAAAAACTTGCCGAACTGCCGCGGCGGCCGCCGCTTGGGTTCGTGCATAGACTCTAACACCCGCTGACTAAGGCACATCATAACAGTATTTGATTTTACGCGCATCAGCACCCCATACACTATTTAGTGTTTCAAAACAACAAATGTAATTTTTTGAGGCATTGCACAGTTGTTTATATTTATTGTTATCACAATTGTTATATGTGTATGTTTTGATTCAATGCATTGTATATGGTTTTTTCAATGCACTTGTGAACTTCTGTAAATGTGGTGTGTACCCCTTAGTGCAAAAAGCATGACAATGTATTAACAGCTTGCCTGCCCTGTTATCGTCAGGTGACCCAGGGATTACTTACCCGGTACCCGTATTTTGGGTCACCCCCACCCACATCTAGGGCCCTACAGGTGCTACACACACTCACCACACATTTTGCGGCGCTGCTGTAGAGGACCCTAGGTTGTTTATTTGTTTATCTGTTTATCTATTCTTTGTGAATATCTGAACGGTGAAATAGAGTTCACCATCTCTGTCCTCTTTGTATGATTGACATGTGCATGAAAATTCGCATATGTTCTGAGTGTTTTCAAAGTCTCTCTTCTTCCAGTTTATGGGGTCAAGGAGAAATGCAAGGGAATGGAGAGTAACTGTTCTTTCTTTCATCACCCTTTCCTGTCTCCTTCTTTCAGTCAATGGGACGCCAGATATCATAGCACCCACAACTTGATTTACTTTTTCAAAACTCAGTGAAGGTTGTTGTGAACTCAGCTGATCTGTCTGTGTGCATGGAGAACGGCTTCCTTAGGCTTCCTCTGTGAATTAGTATAGCTGACAGGCTGGCTGAATAAGCACGTGCAAATGTTTGTGACCATCTTGTGTGTGTTCATTGTGTAACGTACACCCTTCATCTGTTTACATTGTGGTTATAAATTGTTCACAGGCCAGACCTTGCGCTGTTCCCACTGTATATACCACACACTACACACACTTCCTGCCCATTATTCCTCATGGGGAATCCTTTAACCAAATATAGCTTGGATAGTTGCCAACCAGCACCACCGAAAGGATCACCAGCACATGTAGTGACTTTACGCCTAGGACTGGGAGCCATATTGTTTATTAACAAATGGCATGACTTAACAGCAAAAAGACTGGACTTGCAGCTCCCATGTCAGGGGACATATGACATGAATAAACTGGCGTATTTGAAGCAGATGTTGAGGCTAAGGGGTAATAAGATACGTCCTGCCAAATGGGAGATATACTATAGCTGGCAAGATTTTGTGAAGGATATGCGTGCTACCAATGTCATCAAGTCCAAAGGGCATAGGGAGCTAATGCAGGTTAGAAATAAAGTGCTGCATGACATGGCTACGAATAAAATTAATGAGGATTGGAGGCGGACACAATTGGAGATAGTAGGTGTGTACCCGAGCCTTGCTGTGGAGATAGAACTGTTGTAATCAACGGCGATTAGGTTAAGCATTAGCAGAAGACAAGCCGTATTTGACCATTATCGTATCAAATGAACCGACTCCATTTTGTATTCGTAGCGGCCATTTTGTATGCTGTACATTGCCATGTGCTCATCATGTGCTTTGTCATACCTCTTTGTCAACTGCGCCTGAAATCTGCCCAGTAACAGGCTATATTTAGCAAACAGACTACAACACGGAATGTAGACGCTTACTTGGTGATACAAAGAACTACCTGCCACTCCCAACTGATCCTACAGAAGATTTACGCACAGAAATCATAGACCTTGTGGAAACAGCAAAAGCAGCAGGCCACATCTCCAAACAAGAGGCCGACTACCTGAGCAAAACTGAAGCCAGAATACCATATTTCTATGTGGTACCCAAGATGCATAAAGACAAATTGCCCCCTCCCGGAAGACCAATAGTATCTGGCATAGGTTCACTATTAGAACCCTTATCGAGGTTCTGTGACTTTTTTCTGAAAACCATTGTACAAGGGACATCCACATACCTGAAGGACACGAAAAATCTACTAACACTATTAGAGAACATCAAAATGGAGGAAAATACCATCATAGTGAGCTTTGACATCGAAAGCCTCTATACTAACATACCTCAGGATGCAACCATCAATGTACTAAAGAAAACACTGGTAGAAACCACCTGGGACCACCGCACGCCCAAAGAATTCATCATCAAATGTGCTACCCTAGCCCTGAAAAGGAACTTTTTTGAATATGAAGGATCCCTATACATCCAAATAGGGGGCACATCCATGGGCAGCGTTTTTACTCCGAGCGTGGCGGGGCTCTATGTGTTTGAGTTTGAGCAAAAATATATCTTATTGCCAGACAACCCCTACTTTGAAAACATCAAATTCTGGCGAAGATATATTGACAATGTTCTAACAATTTGGCAAGGTCCACAGGAAACATTAATGGCGTTCATAGCCTGGCTCAATAATCGCGACCCACATTTGCACTTTACCCATAGTGCTGACAGAGAAAAAAATGTTTTCTTGGACATACAAATCCAAAGGGAAAATGACACTCTAACAACTAAAACCTACTTCAAACCAACTGCCAAAAACAATCTGTTAAGGTACGAAAGCTTCCATCCGCGACCCTTGAGGGAAAATCTGCCTTACGGTCAATACCTGCGTCTACGAAAAAACTGTAGCAAACTGACAGACTACAAAAGCCAGGCAGAAGATCTCACCACGAAACTAATGAAACGTGGTTACCCACCCAAGATTATTCACAAGTGTCAGAAAAGAGCGAGGAACCAACCTAGAAAAACCCTACTGGAGGAAACAACAAAAAACAAAGAAAGAACTCCACTCACATGCGTTACAACCTATAACGCAATTTCAAACCAAGTCAGCAGAAGCATCAATAAACATTGGTCCATAGTAAACTCAGGAAACTTAAAATGGGAGAAACCATTGTTCTCATACAGAAAAGCGCAGAGCCTAAAAGACAGCTTGGTCAATACCAGACCCAGGAACACGACAATGAACAACAACCCCACCCTCACACAGATGTGGGGCCTCCCTCCAGTGACAGGACACTCACGATGTGGTGATAGCAGTGTCTGCCACCTTACTGACAACACCAAAACTTTAAATCTAGAAGCGGGCAAGGTCTGGGAACAAAGATCCCACACCAATTGCAATAGCAGCAATGTCATCTACCTGATCACATGCACCTGTGGGAAGCCCTATGTAGGAATGACAACCCGCAAGATAAAACAGCGCATCTGTGAGCACAGAAGCACGATACGCTGCAAGAAAAATACCACTAAACTAAAAGATCACTTTCTTACTGTCCACCACACCCCAAATGACATGAGGTGGACAGTGATTCAACAATTGCAACCAGGCCCGAATATACAATCACGCCTCTTTGAAAAAGAGCAGCGATGGATCTATAGACTTTCGACCCACAAGATGGGCCTGAATGATAACATTCCATGGGCTTCTGTGTTAAAATGAATAGTGTCTTCCCTTGAGAATTACACCTACTTATTAGGGCACCTGACTACCATGAAATCTAACCCACTGGACATTCCTATGCCCGTCCATCACAGATGAACTTTCTTATTAATATCCCCTGGGCCTCAATGCCTGAATGAATAATGCCCAATCCTGACACTCATCCTACAATTGAGACTCACCTCAGTCTCTTTTTGTCAATAGCAGCGCAAAGAGACGTCACCTGCTAAGCACTGGGGCTACTAATAATACAGCTGCCCAACAACCCCCCCCATCTTTCAAATTAACACAGATTCGTCCCTTGTAAATAATTGGATGCTTTAAAGCACCTCGCTCAATATCGTTAGGCGCTGGCTCTCTGATCTGTGATGTATTGTCCTGATTAAACTAATCACTTTTCTAAGCATGCGCGTAAGCCTCAGCATTCAATCCCCTTGGCAACCCGCGGCCCTCTCGGCTTCCCGTAGCTCAACCAGCCCAGCCGGTGATGCGGCTCCCACGTGATCGCGCCCGGAGGCATTTTCTCATTATCACTGGCACCGGACCGCACGGCAATCATAGCCGAGCAGCGGAAGGTAGAAGTAGGTTATGGGCCTCTCGCCACGCCAGTAAACTGTAAGTAAAAATCTCGATCCCCACAGAATCCTGATACGAGCATATGCAATGCCACGTACTTTTACCGATGCGGCCATACTTTACCGCCCCACGGCATCCATCGTCATTATAACCTAATCACGGGTTCAATATTTCTTTACACAGAATACGTTGTACCGCGTGATGTGCCTACCCCCTGCCCGCCGAAGCACAATAGGAAACTACCAATAGTAAGCCTGCCCTCTGCCATGCAGCATCTGTGACCCTCTCTATGTTACATGTTTGTTAGTCTTGTATGTCTCATGCCTGCACAATAATTACTAAGGGCTACCATTATGTGGCCCTTGTCTAATAATAATGCGCATCAGAATATAGTTGCGACCTAACAACGCAATTCTGCCTACCATTGGAATATGGCGATAAGAATAGAATTATTGCATGCAAATTTGCACGCACCTATAGACATTGATACATAACCTTCTTGGCTATAATAATAAGCGTTCACGTACACGATATGATCACGCTCATCGTCTCCTGAGGTTTTTCCAAACACTACTGTGGCATGCAGTATGTATGCACTGAGAGTCTGCACGACGTAACAGGCTAGTAAGAGTGATTTGCGCCTGACGCCCATTTATTTTCTCTCCCCACAGGTTTTTGTCCATGCTCCTTATTTTTGAGAGCATTCCACCTTTGGTAAATTTTGCCATTGGTACTGAAAGGATTTAGGACAGGGTGAGTCTTTTAGGGGACTCATACCGTCCATCTCCTTGGTCCTGATGAATACCGGGAACCTTCCCTAATGGTTGAAACATGTTGACCAACGCACTATAACACATACTGAGATACGTAGGTCGTAACTCCCCTTCCAGTATCTCGCACTTTATTATTTTTATTATTGTCCAGTTGCTTTTTAATAAAATTCACTTTTACAAAGTTAAACCAGGACATTTTTTAACCTCTATTTTTTTGCACTTACATTTCGCAACCTGCTCCACTGTATTACAGGTGTTGAAGCACTCCCTGGTGACGCTAGGCCACCAGGGTGGACCCCGATGATGAAGCATGTCACCACTAGGTGGTGAGTGAGGGTTTTTTTAGAAAAGGAATAATTATTCCACTTTTGGAAAACCTTCAGCCTATACGTCGGCTGATACTCCTTCTTTTGTTTTTCTATATCTGTGACCAGGGGAACAGGAGTATTCCTCGTCCACCACAAGTGGACACAATCCCTTACTCTCCCCCTTGTTTTTCCAGTATATTTAGCAACCCCCACTTTCAGCATGCCCAGGCATGCCTAGTAGGGTCTGCAGCTGTTACTAATTAGTTCCAGATAGGAATGTGTTTACTAGTTTCTGAAAACTGTTAACTCCGCCCACTCATCAATTGTGCCTTCCAATATGCCCTTATACGTACATAAAACTTGCTATTGTATTTTTTACCGCCTTCTTTTGAGCCCCCTCATTGTGTATAAAAGGGGCCATGTACTTTAGTTCGGTGTGCTACTCTATGCAATACTGAAGGGTGTTGTGTGGACTGTAGTACCACCTTTAAAGGTTTAATAAACTATGCTTTCGTATATACCAGTTTCTGTGCCAACTTCTTCCTATGGTCTGAGGACTCTGTGCAGAGAAGGGCGAACCCCTTGCACTGGTAGGCCTGGCTGAGGCTTGCTTACTCAATTGGCGCCTGACACGTGGGGCTCCTCGGCGACTCTGATGCCCGAAGGAGTGGTCGTGACGAAGGATTGGAATCTCGCCGCGGATGTAATCACTGCCAGAAGAGACCCGAGTCTTGGCATCCGAGGCATTGTTCCTTTCTTTCCGATTTGACCATCCAGGTGGTGCCGGTCCTCGACTGAGATCTCTTCTGTTGGCTTGCCGTGCAGTGGCCGTTTGATCGAATTTAGAACTTGGCAGTTGGAATCTGGATTCCCTGTGATTGGTAAGAACTGTTGTACGGTACTTGCTGTGGGTTTTGGAAGCCTGGGATTGGCAAGGCAGTTTTAGGATACACTTGCTGTGGCAATTTTGGTATGACTAGTCATGATGTGTATGTGTAAGTGAAATATATGCGTTGCAACATATATAGGCAGGTAATGAGGAGATTTTTCTCTAAAATTGTGATTTTGATTTGAACGGCACAACGTATTACAGATAATTTAAGTGCTACTTTGATTATAATACTGCATATTTTGCACTATATTTGGCATGCCTGCTTTTAGCGCACTCCGTAGGATGTGCTGCTTTTGTGGAAAAAAACGGTTAAGACTTGAGGAATCGCAGCCGGCTCCCCCAGAGGGGACGCCTAATAGAGATATGTATATAAAATATGGTCTTTCTTCTATAATGTACAGCACATTATGGAGGAAATACACGCGAAAGGATCCTGAGTTACGTTGGTCAATATATGGGCCTTTGATATGCAAAAGATTGAGTATGTGGAACAGTGTATGTCCGAGCGGAAATCCAGACAAGACATGTTTGAATGTGTGCGAATGTGGGTGAAAGAAGTACGTGGGAAACGTGAGCAAGCGCTGATTGAAAAAGAGCAACGGAAGAATGTGTATGAAAAAGTGCAAGAATTAAGGAAGAAAGAAGTGAAAGAATTGGAAGAGAGACTGGAGAAGGAGCGCAGATTACAGATATCTGGCCAATATGCTGTTCGGCAACCTCTTTATCCTGTCCTTAATAAATCACAAGATGATTTTTCTTTGCTAGATCGTCCTCCGCCTCCGTATGCCGTTCCGTCTGCTCCATCTGGTGAAGATGAGAATTCCGTTGCAGATCGAATGAAACCAGCTACTCGCTCTATGTTGTCGGCCGAGCGTGCGGCAGAACTTAGAAAGAATGCTCATCAAGCACTTTGTGATTCTGTTACTGTTTCTAACATCTTAGATAGTTTACAGGTGTGGCAGGACAGAGAGCAATTATATTTTACCGAGCATTTTGCTGAAGAAGTTGTTGACATGTTTCGGAAAGTCTCTGGTGTTTTAGAACCTGAGGATGTAGCAGCCGATTGTAAGCAAATACGTATTGGGCTTTTTACTTTCCCCCAGGTGGCTGATACGATAAGACGGTTATTCAAAGTACGAACTGCGGCGCTTCGTATGCGAGAGGAGAAACGGAAAACAGATGCAGATGCACGGACGGATTTGCTCAGCGGGAAACAATCACCTATCTTTGGAACAGATAAGACCACAATAGTGCATGCAAAGCCTATGCGAGAGGCTGCACCTTTATATGTTCCTCCTAAGGGAGCGGGTACAAATAATGATAAGTCCTCCGCAGATGCTAAAGGTTATTTTATCTATAATTGGGTGTATACTCCCTGGAATAGGGCAGATGTCATGGCACTTATAGCTGCATTGCCTGACCAGTGGAAAAATCCAGCCGCTTTTTCTGAGGAAGTTGAGGGAGCCATAAATTCTTGTACCATGACATTAGCTGATATCGATTTTTTTTTTGGGCTAATATTACCACCTGATATGTGGATATCCGTGCATAAAGTTGATGATCGCGCAGCGTATGGGGCATTATGGAAGGAGATAGAGGCAGAAGACGAGGATAGGGAACCAGCAAAAAAGCCACTAAAAACAAAGGTTATGTTATCTCAGGTTTATGGCCCACCTCCTAGAGGTAATGATAGAGGCGGGCGAGGATTTTATGGTTCTTCCTACACTCGTTCGAATCTGGCTGTTGATCAATGTGCGTATTGTAGGAAATTTGACCATTGGGTTGATCAGTGTCCATTGTTGCGCTCACAGCGCTATGTCCATGGTCGGGGACCAATGAGAAATTGCGCGGGATATTCAGGTCCTTGGGGCAACAAGAACGATCGTGCTAGGTTTGATTCTAATGTGCGGGTACAAAATGGGTTCAATACTTTTGACAGGCACAACCAATACCATATGTCTGATTATGTGCAGCCTGATTTACATGATTCTGCTTATGCATAGGATTGCGTAGGATGGGTTAAGGAATCAGTTGAAGTTCCAGTAGATCAGAGGGGTGCTTATGTTACAGCACATGTTTTGGGTTCTACTGATCAGTTTCTGGTTGATACAGGAGCTACTCGTAGCACTCTGTCTAAACAATTGGTTCCGAGGGTTCCTCTGTCTGGCTTAACGATCACATCAATAGGGTTCGATGGAACACCCTCCCTTAGCCCATTATCACAACCACTTGCATTTCATGTTGATAAATTTGTTGCTCCATGCCTGTTTTTGCTCTCCCCAAATACACCAGATAATATTGTGGGCCTTGATATGCTCAAGTATTTCACAGCCACAATAAGATGTTCCCCTGAAGGAGTACGTGTGATTTTGAATGACAACTACCCTGTAATGGAAAGAGCTTGTCTTGTTAAAGAAGATATTGCATTAGCTTCCCTACCTGACACTTTGTGGGCTACTTCAGATACTGATGTGGGACAGATGGTTATTCCACCGATGCATATTAGTGTAAAGGAGGGAGCTGTGTTACCACGTTTGCCTCATTATAGAATTTCACAGGAGGGTGAGGAAGCACTTACACAAATTGTACAAGATCTCATTGAAGTTGGGGCTGTTGAAGAAGTTCCATTTAATGTATGCAACAGTCCGATTCTCCCAATTTTGAAGAAAGACACTGATACTAGGATTTATCGATTTATAATAGACCTACGGGAGGTGAATAAGATAGTGGTGCCACAATACCCAGTGGTTTCTGACATCACAACACTTCTTACTTTAGTTCCACCTACTGCAACCACGTTCTCTGTTATAGACTTGAAGAACGCCTTCTTTTCGATCCCTATTCATTCTGATAGCCGATATCTGTTCGGTTTCACTTTGAATAATCGATCGTATAGATTTTGTAGAGTTCCTCAAGGCTATACTGAGAGTCCTAGTTTTTACAGCCAAGCATTAAAGAAACAACTTGATTCTTTTGTTCTGCCCGAAGGTGTGGCGCTCATACAATATGTCGAAGATATCTTGCTGGCAGCTGATACCCCTGAACAATGTGAAAAATGCACTTTGTACTTGCTTTCTTTCCTTGCTTCACATCATCACAAAGTATCGAAAAAGAAATTGCAGTATTGTAGACCAAAGGTGACCTACTTAGGTCACCTTTTGTCTAAGGAGGGGCGTGCACTAACATCAGATCATATTCAGGCAATTTTAGACACACCAGTACCTTCTACATAGAAAGAAGTTCGAGCATTTCTAGGTCTTACTTCCTTTTGTAGGCAATGGATATTGGGATTTTCATACATTGTTAAGCCTTTGTTAGCACTTTTAACAAAAGATACTGCAATACCCCTTCCATGGACAGATGAAAGTGAGAATGCTTTCGTTCAGTTACGACAAGCCCTTTGTTCAGCACCAGTGTTAGGTACTCCAGATTACATGAAGCCCTTTACATTGTATGTACATGAGCGAGATGGATGTGCATTGTCAGTTTTAGTCCAGACACATGGTGATAAGCAACGTCCTTGTGCATATTTTTCAGCAGTTCTTGATCCTGTTGCTCGAGCGTTGCCTGGATGTTTTCGCTCGGTTGCAGCAACAGCTGTGTCAATACACCAGAGTGAAGGGATAGTCATCACATAAACTGATGGTGCTGGTACCCCATGCTGTTGATGTCCTTTTGAATCAAACAAAGACGCAGCATTTAACTAGTGCTCGTCTAACAGGATATGAGCTGACGCTGTTAGCCCCTCGTATTACACTGAAGAGATGTGCAATACTAAACTCAGCTATGTTGTTGCCATTTCCGTCGACTCAGCCTGAGGCGCAAGAAACACATGATTGTTTTTTCCTGACTGAGGAACAGACAAAGGGTCGTATTGATTTGCAAGATACGCCCCTTCCAGATGTAGTTGGAGAATTGTGGGTTGATGGGTCTTGTCTGAAGTTACTGGATGGTACAACTTCAGCCACATATGCAATTACTACGCTTCACACAATAGTGGAGACAGCTCGCATACCACAGAAATCAGCTCACGCAGCAGAACTAATAGCTTTGACACGAGCATGTGAGCTTAGCACAGGTTTGCGTGTGAACATTTATATAGATAGCCACTATGCTTTTGGAGTGGTGTATGATTTTGGTCTGCTCTGGAAGGAAAGAGGCTTTCTGACATCACACGGGATACAGATAATACACGGAGAACTAGTGCTTAATCTTTTGACTGCTGTTAGAACTGGCTATTTCTGGTAGGCTAAGGGTGACGCCAAAGCCAGGCAGAAACCACCATTCTAGTCAGGGCAAGGGAGTCACACACCAAGATAACCCCTGCTCACTCCCTTGGTAGCTTGGCACGAGCAGACAGGCTTTCCCAGAGGCGATGTGTAAAGCATTTGCGCATGCACACAACAGCAACAACATCTTAGGCACACCACAAAAGGAACTCCACACAAGGTTATATAAAAATAATTTCTGTATTGTCAAAACACATCAGATAGAAATCACACATGTACATTGTGCCAACTGGCACGGGCAATATTCATAAAGGATTATTTCCAAGACATGGAATCAGCACTTTTAGAACTTAGAATAAGTGTAGCACAAAAGAACCATTATAGGTAAGAACACATTACACATGATGCATCACAACATTCAGAGGTGTAAGGAAGGAAAACACATGATGCATACAAATACATTCAGCGGTGTAAGGAAAAGGGACATGATGCATCAAAAACACATTCAGAGGTGCAGGGAAGGAAAACACATGAACCCTATAACATTCAGAGGTGTAGGAAAGACACATAATGCATAAAATACATTCAGAGGTGTCACAGGAATAATGGCATAGCACATTACGCATACCTCACATTTGGGCCTAACCGGTAAAAACTACAGTAGGCAATCTCTCACTAGTCTAAACACATTAGACTCTCCCCCTAAGCATAACTCACATTTAGGGGCGTAACTCACATAGTGAAATAAACTCTCACTAGCATAAACCTACATAGGTAAAATAACCTCACAGTCACATTGCGCAAACATCACCTTAGGCAATTACTATCATAAACATAGCAAACTCACATTGCGCAGAAATCACATTAGGGCCTTGCGCCCTACCCACATACCAGTCCCCTTGGCCAACTGGCCATCTCAAGGAGACTCAGCAGCTCTGTGTCCAGAATGTCAGGGCACGCTGCCAATGCAGCGCCAGTCAGGGGTGCGCCACTGGCGCAAACCTAAACGTTGCAGCTGCCCACTAATTGCTGGGCAGCTGAGAACAATCACAAGGCCTAAACGTTGCAGCTGACACTAAGTGGTGCGCAGCTGTAGAAGGCCTGGCACCTCTGTGCCATCTCTGTCCCACACAGGGGCTCTCTCCATTGCGCCCAAACGGTGCAGCTGCCCACTAATTGCTGGGCAGCTGGGAGACAACATAACTGCGACAGGGCCCTCACTGACCCTAGAACAGAACTGTGCCAACTGTTGGAGCCAACTGGC
Organism: Lissotriton vulgaris; assembly: GCF_964263255.1. Taxonomy (NCBI): domain Eukaryota; kingdom Metazoa; phylum Chordata; class Amphibia; order Caudata; family Salamandridae; genus Lissotriton; species Lissotriton vulgaris. Next base: position 779,153,022 of record NC_141696.1, on the reverse strand, counting down.
TCTGAAGACACATATGCGCAGGCTGTAGCCAAACGGGGCTCTGTAAATAAAGATGTCCACCAAGTCCCTCGTGGGGGCGCTAAAATCACTGTGGCCTTGGAGCACCTTGGCTCCTCTCAAAAATCAGGGGGGCGGGGGAGCCAATTCAGCTCCTTAAACAAACATGCCCCCGGAGCCCCTCGGGGCTCGAAAAACAACTTGCCCCCACAAGCCTCTCGGGACTCGCAAAACAAAGGTGTAGCTTGAACCTCTCTTGGGCTCTCGACAACGTTGGGGTGGCCCACTACCATCCGGGGCTGCCCTAAATGCACCACAATTACATATGCTCCTTTACTGGACCATCACGGGCCTTCCAGCCCAGGGAACACTTCTCCCTACGTTGGAGTGGCCCACTGTCACACGGGGCGGCTCTGATGCTGTGCCACACACCGGCACCACTATAATCCCTCTGCTCCCTCGTGGAACAGAACCAGAACTGCCCCCGCGTCCCCCCGGCCCAGCGCTGACTCACCGGGTTTCTCAGGGAAGACGGGCCATTCTCCGAACGCAGCTCTCTCTCCTGGGCGGCGGGGCTCTCCTTCTGACAACGGAGCCCTGCCTGCACCTTCCGCCACCTCTCTTCTCGTTGCTGGGCTCTCCTATCGGCCACGGGGGGCTCTCACGATACCGGAGTCCCGCCGACGCCTGCAGCCGCTCTGCTCCTCGTACCGTGGTCCCGAGGGCGGGACTTCCGGGCTCCTGGAGGCGCTTCCAGGTCGTCGCAGGAAGCGCGGCGGCCCGGCGGAGGGGACAAATGCAGCAAATGCCGGGTGGGCACCGGCTCTCTTTAAGGGAAAATAAATCGAGGTGGGCACTCGATCGGGCCCACAGGTCTGCAAATAACAAGGCAAATGCCGGGTGGGCACCGGCTAAGAGCAACAGCGCTCCCTCGGGCTGTAGGGGATTAGGAAAGCGCTCTCAAGCGCTACAACAGCCACCAAAGCGCTTCCATGCGCTAGAAGTAGAAATAAAGTGCTTCCAAGCGCTGTGGCATCAGGAAAGAGAACAGAACATCCATCAGGCATCCAGGGGCTGGGCAGGGCCCAGGGAGGCAAGCCTTCCCCTGGGCCCAAGCAGCAGCACGCCCCTGGCAGGATTCCAGTCAGAAACAAGAACATTTTGTAAGGGGACACAGCCCCTTTTTATACCATAACATCCTTTGTCTAGCAGGGTGCAGGCAATGTGAGAACCAGCTACAACTGGTTACAGGGACCTCCTTTCACTGGCCAGGCTAGGGACATCAGACGCACTACAGGGGGTGGAGCCAGCATTGTGGCAGGCAGGCACAGCCCTATTCACTCCCAGGTGCTATCTCCTCCCACCACTCTAGTTGCAGATGCAGTCATTCAACCAAGGGCTGACTCAGACAACCTCCTTGGGGCTCCCCAGCCCCTGTCACCCTCAAACCAGACAGTCAATCCACAAGCAGGCCCAGGCATACTCCTGGAGCCAGGCTCCAGCCAATCACGTGCCAGCAGACTCACTGCACACCCATGTCTCGAAGTGGCACTTCCACACTAGACACATTCATGCCACATACATCATTACGCAGCATTCAATCTCACGAGTTCGCACATACCAAACTCGACACTGCACTCCCCACAAATCAGGAACTACCATGGTCACACATATTCCCCATGCATTCCTATGGGAGGGCAGGTCACTCACCACACATACACAGAGAGCTTACACACTTTACACTGTACCACAGTGAAAAAGTGCGCAAAGGCCTAAAATCACCAACACCAGGTTCCAGAAACAGGCTAGGAAAAAGCAAAAAAGTTTCGGGGTGAACCAGCCAAAAGGGCCAGGTCCAACAACTGCATTAACATATCCAAAGAAAATAGCTAAAGTGAAATGCAGTGCGCACAAGAAAGTGACTGATAAGGTGGGAAATGGAAATGCTTTTGTAGATCGAGTGGCACGTGAGACTGCGATGCAGCCTGACACCACTTCCATGTATGTAGTGAAGTCACAAGCTGAGCGGTGGCACGATGCTAGGAAAGAAGTATTAGAGATACAGAGGACCGCTTCTGAGAAAGAACGTGAGCAGTGGTCCAAGGATGGAGAGTTGGATGATGAAGGTTGTTGGAGAAACAGACAGATGGACAAATGGAAGTGGCCTATAGATTTTGTACAACATATGGTTCAGATGGCACATGGGCTAGCACATGTTGGAGCTTCAGCAATATTGAAATTGCTTATGCAAATTTAGGAGCATCCAGAAATTGCTAGCACAGCTAAGAGAGTAGTACAGTCCTGCATGATTTGCTTGCAATTCAATCCTGGAAAAGGGACAAAAACTCCATCAGGAGGATTTGCTACACCAACTGCACCTTTTGAAGTTTTGCAGATGGATTATATTCAGCTTGAACGCTGCAATAATCTGAAGTATGTCTTGGTGGTGGTATGTGCGTTCAGTAAATGGATTGAGGCGTACCCTACAAAGGACAGTACTGCAATTACTACGGCAAAGGTGCTTTTGAAGGAATTTTTCCCTCGTTATGGTGTTTGTAGACTTTTGTTGAGTGATAACGGACATCATTTTATAGGGAATGTTATCAAGTATGTCCTGAAAGGATTAGGGATCAAACAGAAGTTTCATGCAGTGTTCCATCGCAATCAGCAGGATTGGTGGAAAGATACAATGCTACTCTGAAGCTGAAATTAGCCAAGCTACAGGCTTCTACTTCTCTGACTTGGCCAGATGCGTTGCCACTGGCATTGTTGTCTATTAGATCAGTGCCTCATTCTCGAACAGGTCTCACCCCTTATGAGATCCTGTTTGGTAGACCCATGAATATCTGGGGAATTCCTAAACCAAGTTCTGTGTATGATGTACCCTGTGTCTTAATGATTGATTATTTGGCACAATTAACTGATAACTTGGTTTCTATTCATCAACAGGTTCGGGAAGCACTCCCTGACAGATCTACTGGTGAAGGCCATGATCTCCGACCTGCCTGAAGTCCTTTGAGAGGTTGAGCAGTTTGGAACCGAGGTGGTGCGGGCCTGAGCAAGTGTTGCTCAGGCCCGCACCAATCGGAGGGACTGGATCCATGGTGTGCACTGCCGGGGAGTGCATTCTGCTTTGGTGGAGCCAGCTGTGTTGACCGATCATAGAGATGTTCTGACTGCGGAGAAAGGCTGTGCGGTGATACCTGACAAATCTGAGGCGTTCTTCCCGGACCCGACAATTTCTGGAGCAACGAGATATAATTTGAGTCCAAGAAAAGAGCCTACAGAAGTGTGAAAGTTGTCTGAGCGGTCCCTGGGTTAGTGAAACGGAGAGGCGATGTGGCAAGGGGGGGGGGGGGGATCAGCCCTGCATTAGAGTAGTGACACCTGTCTTGGACCGTGGTGAAGAAATCAACGGCTGCCCAGGGGTAAGAGCTCTGACAACTACTATAGTTTCAGAAAGAATTGTTTTGTGCTTTTGACAAAAAAATGGGGAAGAATAAGATTTTTTGTCCTGTAGGGCTTATTGTTGTCTTGGTGATTGTGGCAACAATAACATGGTCTGTTGAGGAGACAACTCCTGCTCTCGAGTTGTTTGTTGTTACTACACCGACACCTGAGGAGCATTATTTCTTCACGCTCCCATACCAAGAATTGAAACACCGACAATCCTACCTTAATAACACTTTTATTCAGATGCTACACCATACCCACATTGCTACAAATGCCACGAACTGTTGGATTTGTGGGATGATGCCTGCACATCAAAAGAAGGGAGGTACGCCGTTTATACCTCTCCCTTTTTCATATAATGGCTCCTGTCGAGCCTGGTATACCCTGCTTTTTGCAACTAGGAAGCCTACAGTGGGCAGACTAATTTTCCGGTTGAACAAAGAATGTCATCAAGACAAAGATGGGTATCCCCAAGCGAATAGAACTAAATGGGAGTGGGAGGAATATCGATCGGACACTATTTCAATGCCATATATCTTCACCAATACAAGAAACTCTATTGAAAGTGAACGTTTTGTTATCTCTGTTACTCAAGCACAAGCGGAATTATGCGTACAGAGCATTGGACATATTCCTGTTGGCATCAGCGACTGTATTACTGTTTTGAATAATAGATGGATTGAATAATAGTACCTTTTTAGCTTCACATAACACCTACTTTGTGTGTGGAAATCGTGGATATTATCGATTGCCAGCTAGATGGACAGGTGTTTGCTATGTGTCATTTTTAGTGCCCCCTGTGTTTCTGGCACCTCCATTGTATCATCGAGATCTTAAATTATTCAACAATATTACTGTAAATCGTTATAAGAGGACCTTAAATACTGATGATGTAGATCAAACAGATACTAGCCTGTAACAATATGTAGATTTTAATTTAGGATTGTTCTTTTTTGTGGGTGCTGCATTAAATAGTAGAAAAGTGTGACGATTAACTAGAGTTTTAGAAGCTGTTACAGATCAAGCAGCTGTGGCCCTAGGAAACCTCACTGAAGAATTGCAAACTGCTAGAATTTTTGTTTTACAGAACCGAATGGTTCTAGACGTTATGTTAGCAGATAGAGGTTTTGCATGTCACATTATAGGTAGTAGTTGCTGTGTATTCATGCCAGATCACACACCATCACTGTATAAAGCCATCAATAAACTTCATAAGATCACTGCAGACCTCCACACAGAGAATGGTACGTGGGCCCTTGCAGGATGGTTCTGGACTCTAATTTCTGCCTGGGGCTGGAAAGTACTGACTGCTCTATGTATAATAATTGCAATAATCTTCACATGTTGTGTGTGTATTCAGTGTAGTCCAATGATATGTTCTATGTGCATTACTGCTTGCATACCGACGAAATGAAATGTTGCAGAAGTCAAAATGCAGAATAATTTGAACAAAGAGATAACTGAGATGATGGTCATTGATATAAGGGATGAGTATCTAGCTTATCCTAGGAAGTCGAATGTCTTCAGCTAATGCTTAAAGGGTCGTCTGTTATAAATCAACGGCGATTAGGTTAAGCATTAGCAGAAGACATGCTGTATTTGACCATTATCGTAGCAAATGAACCGACTCCATTTTGTATTCGTAGCGGCCATTTTTTATGCCATACATTGCCATCTGCTTTGTCCTACCTCTTTGTCAACCGCGCCTGAAATCTGTCCAGTAACAGGCTATATTTAGCATCCCCCACTTTCAGCATGGCCTGTAGGGTCTGCAGCTGTTACTAATTAGTTCGGGATAGGAATGTGTTTACTAGTTTCTGAAAACTGTTAACTCCGCCCACTCATTGATTATGCCTTCCAATATGCCCTTATATTTACATAAAACTTGCTCTTGTATTTTATACCGCCTTCCTTTGAGCCCCCTCATTGTGTATAAAAGGGGCCATGTGCTTTAGTTCGGTGTGCTACTCTAAGCAATACTGAAGGGTGTTGTTTAAGACTGTAGTACCACCTTTAAAGGTTTAATAAACTATGCTTTTGTATTTTCCAGTTTCTGTGCCAATTTCTTCCTATGGTCTGAGGACTCTGTGCAGAGAAGGGCGAACCCATTGCACTGGTAGGCCTGGCTGAGGCTTGCTTACATCAGAACAGAATGCGGGACTGAAAGACCCACTTTTGGAGGACATTTTAATGGGTAGATTGGGTATCTCAGCTGTAGCAGGCCAGCCTACTGAGTTGCCTAACCAGGAACAAAAAGAGGAAGCTGTATGTTTAACACGTAGCCTTCTGGATGAAACATCCAAGCGTGTAGATTTGGGAGGGATCCAAGACATCGCAGTGCTTCAGCTGATAAGAAAGGAAGCTGTGGCAGCTGCGGATAAAGAGTGCAAGAAGAACGATCTATTGCTAACCTGCTGTTCGCAGAATAATATATTGCCTCCCAACTTGCTTAAAAGCCCATGGTTGCAGTGTTTTTCCGATGAATCGTTAGATGACAGTTCTGCCGACGCCTCCCCAGCTAAGTGGCACAATCTGATTTGGGCTGTATGTACATATGTCTTAAAAACTAACCATGATATTGCTATTCTGGCAAGGGCAATTAGTGAGACTGACAAACAGATAAATTTCCAGAGGCGGAGGAGCTGGACTATAGACACTACTGTGTCTCGACAATGCTCTCCAGTAGTGCAGAAAACAATACTGCTTAGAGCTGATACGGAGAAGTGTACTCAAGCTCTGAACCAAATATTGGATGAGAAGCTAACAATAGACAAGTTCACAGCAAAGAAGGGCAGAGCATTTCTAGAAAAAACATTATCCATAGCACGAGCAAAGCTCTTAGAAGACGGTGCAGAGGCACATAGTGCATACACTCAACAGACAAAAGATAGTGGGACAGGTGCCACAGGAGCGCTTCCACCTCTGCCTGTACAATATGAATGGGACATAACAAAGTTTAGCTTTGTAGAAGCAGACCTGCAATCATAGCCCGAGGCAGAATTGAAGGATAGACTGCAATATGCTGTAAACAAGCTACGACAATGGAAGCAGCTGGTGCACACATTTGCAGTATTAGATATGGTAAAGACCCTTCACCCACAGGCACCGCCAGCACTGATTATGCCCTTGCAGGAGATACCCCCACCACCAGGAAGCAGGGATAATGCATATGTATTTGTACCATGGTCCAGGCAGGATATCTTGAGTTTCATGAAAGACTTCCCGAAGCTCAGAGATGAGCCACTGAAATGGTACACAGAAGTAGATAAGATGGCAGTGTTAGGGGGACTTTTATGGCGTGACTTTGATACCCTGTTTAACATCATAGTGCCGAAGGACCTGTGGGAGGAATGCAAAGGGAAAGTGGGGTGGCCAAAAGCTGAGCCACAGAGAGAAAGGGGTGGGGCACCAGGGGATGCAGTACAGGAGAAGTATGAGGAAGTGATTAAAAAGTACCGGAAGACAAGGTAGATTGAAATAAGATTACCCATACAAAGCAAGAAAAAGATGAGAGTGTAAACACATTCTTTGACCGTTTGTTGCAGGTGTATCAGCAGAATAGTGGGTTAAAGAACCCTATGGGGGATGCGATGCCAGCGTTTGTAACCACATTTGTTCAGGGGTTAAGCCTACCAATAAAAACTCATCTACAGCAATCTTTTGTTTGCTGGCAGCAAGAACCTATAGAAAAAGGTTTGTCTGTGGCTAGGTACTGTGCTGATTACCAGGGGAATGCACAGGCCATGGAAGTTGAGAAACTGAAAAAAGAGAAGGTTAGGTTGATGGTGGTGCAGGAAAGATTCTACACAGGGCAGCAAGGTAGGGGAAGAGATCGGATAAGAGGTAGAGGGGGTAGACGCCACAGAAATTCAGTTTCCCTACCCCCACAAGGCACAGCTTGTTTCAACTGCAAGGACCCTAGTCATTGGAGATCTGATTGCCCACTGCTTAAAAAGAGATACGGGGACAACACAGCCTCGCAGAACAGGGGGCAGGGTCAGAAAGGTTATCAACAAAACTCCCAGCGCCAAGAGCATAGGGACAATGACCAGCACAGACAGATGCAATCAGATCCCCAAGGACACCAGGACTGGACAGGGGCAGATGGGTGGGTGCAGGGAGACACTGATTTTCCACCACCTCCACGGCCACGGAGTTCATGCTAGGGGTGCCTGAAAGTGTGTCTGCCTGATAGCTCCAGCAATAGCAGTAGATCAATCTGGCCCATATGTAGAGGGATCAATTCTGGGCCAAACTATTCCATTTTTGATTGATACAGGAGCTCAAAGATCAGTGCTTAAGGCATCTGAGATGTCTATGGCACCACTTTCTGGGACATTAATTACTGCAGTCGGAATGACAGGACAACCAATAGATGAGTATCTGACTCCGCCACTAAAATTAGTAGTGGGCAACATAACTGTTAACCATCAGTTCATCTTCAGCAGATTCTGTCCGGTTTATTTACTAGGTAGGGATTTGCTCTGCAAACTCCAATGCACCATACACTGTTCACCAACAGGGGTTTTTCTGGAGAGTCCCCCAAATGGTCTGATGTTACAGGCTTACATGACATGCCCCTATCCTGCTGTACCCTCTAGGCTGCGTGGCACTGTTCCACTTAAGGTATGGGCCACAAGTGCTAATGATGTAGGACAAGTGTTAGACTACCCACCAGTACAAATAAAATTGAAGCCCGGAGCCCGTCTCCCAAGAGTACCACGGTACAAGATTTCCAAAGAAGGGGAGGAGGGTATAGCACCTGTCATACAGGATCTTCAGGGTATAATCAGGGAAATACGCTCCAGTCCATGTAATACACCTATACTCCCAGTAAAAAAGGCATCCAAGGGCCCAGATGGGGCCCCTGTGTACCGCTATGCTCAGGACCTGAGAGAATTGAACAATATAGTGGAGCCCTCCTTCCCAGTGGTTCCAAATCCTGCAACAATATTATCCAACATCCCTACACACTTTACAGTGATGGATCTTAGCTCCGCCTTCTTTACCATACCACTACATCAAGACAGCCAGTATCTATTCAGTTTTGTATTCCGTTCAAGGAGATTCACATGGTGCAGGTTAGTACAGGGGTATACAGAGTCCCCCTCCATTTTCACAAATGCACTGAAAACAGATTTAGACTCCCTGGTACTTAAGGGAGGCTCCACTCTCATCCAATACATAGATGATTTGCTTTTGGCCTCTCCATCACAGGAGGCCTGCCAGGAGGACACTATTTCAGTCCTCTGCCATCTGGCGCTGAAAGGATACAAGGTGTCCCCAAAGAAATTACAGTTCTGCCTCACTGCAGTGAAGTACCTTGGGCATGAACTGTCAGAGGGGGCGAGAAAACTATTGCCTGATAGAATTTCCACCATCACTGGTTTTCCCTGTCCACGTACACAGAAAGAGGTCAGGGCATTCCTGGGGGTGGCGGGATACTGTAGGCACTGGATACCAAACTTTTCCCTGATTGCCAAGCCACTGCAAGCATTGACACACAAAGAGATCCCTGATAATGTGCCATGGTCCTCAGACTGTGAATTAGCATTCACAACACTGAAAAGTGAATTGGGTGGGGCCCCAGCACTTGGCTTACCAGATTACAGTAAGGAATTTCATTTGTTCTGCCATGAGAAAGGAGGGTGCCCATTAGGGGTGTTAAGTCAAAAACATGGTTCCTACTACCGTCCCGTGGCTTACTACTCAGCCACGCTAGACCCAGTAGCTTCTGGGTTACCACCGTGCCTCCGAGCGGTGGCCGCTGCAGCACTAGCGGTGTAACAGTCAGAGAACATTGCATTGGCCCATACCCTGGTTTTACACGTCCCCCATGCTGGGGACATTCTGCTTGCCTCCACCAGGACACAGCACTTAATAAATGCACGCCTCACCAGATATGAGCTAGTATAGTTGGCAGCACACATTGCCATCAAGATGTACACCACCTTGAATCCTGCATGTTTCTTACCAACAGAGCATGCTTTGAAGGATTTTTACTCATATGATGCCTTTCATGACTGCACCCTAGCTGTAGACAGGCATACTAAGGTACGCCCAGACTGATGGACACCCCAATATTAGATGCTCAAGGGGACCTGTTTGTGGATAGGTCATGCCTGAGAGATGTAAGAGGGGATTTACAGACATCTTATGCGGTGGGCACCGCCAACAAACTACTGGAGGGTGGAAGGTTGACAGCTGCCAGGAGTGCACAGGCAGCTGAACTTGTGGCACTGACAAGGGCATGCATTTTAGCTGAGGGTAAAAAGGTAAACATATATACCGACAGCCAGTATGCATTTGGTGTAGTGCACGACTTTGGTCAGTTGTGGTCGATGAGGGGGTTCCTCACATCGGCGGGGCAACAGATACAGCATGTGCAGTTGATCTGTGACCTCCTCCAGGCAATGCTACTCCCATCAAAGGTGGAATTCAAAAGGGGGTTGGGAGAGCCGCGAACATGTCACTGCCGGATTCCCCATTGCCTCATGGTCATTGCAGTTCATTATTCTTCATTTAGTTTCGAGGATCACCAAATGTTCAAAGAGTTCATGGCCAGTGCCCGTATGTTCTTAAATCATATCCATAGACAAGTTTTTTCTGGTTTAATACCTTTATCAGTAGGGAAAAATATTTTCAGAGGTTGCTCGACATGCCACCGTCATCTCCTCAGGTCAATTACCGCTCCCGGTGTGCAGGCAACTCCCAGTGCTCGTCAGCGTTTGGCTCACGGGAGCCATTTTATACAATTCAAAAGTGGGTTGGGAGAGCCGCGAACAATTCACTGCCGGATAACCCCATTGCCTCATGGTCATTGCAGTTCATTATTCTTCGTTTAGTTTCGAGGATCACCAAATGTTTAAAGAGTTCATGGCCAGTGCCCGTATGTTCTTAAATCATATCCCTAGACACGTGTTTCTGGTTTAATACCTTCATCAGTAGGGAAAAGTATTTTCAAAGGTTGCTCGACATGCCACCGTCATCTCCTCAGGTCAATTACCGCTCCCGGTGTGCAGGCATCTCCCAGTGCTCGTCAGCGTTTGGCTCACGGGAGCCATTTTATACAATTCAAAAGGGGGTTGGGAGAGCCGCGAAAATGTAACTGCCGGATTACCCTATTGCCTCATGGTCATTGCAGTTCATTATTCTTCGTTTAGTTTCGAGGATCACCAAATGTTCAAAGAGTTCATGGCCAGTGCCCGTATGTTCTTAAATCATATCCCTAGACACGTGTTTCTGGTTTAATACCAGGAGCGGTAATAGCACACCGGGGGAGGTATTAGTCCTGAGAAGATGACGGTGGCATGTCAAGCAACCTCTGAAAATACTTTTTCCCTACTGATAAAGGTATTAAACCAGAAACACGTGTCTAGGGATATGATTTAAGAATATACAGGCACTGGCCTTGAACTTTTTGAATTTGTTGATCTTTGAGCCAAAACGAAGAATACTGAACTACAATGACTAAGAGGCAATGGGGTAATCCGGCAGTGACATGTTCGCGGCGCTCCCACCCCCCTTTTGTATTGTATAAAATGGATCCCGTGAGCCATAAGCTGACGAGCTCTGGGAGATGCCTGCACACCGGGAGCAGTAATAGTCCTGAGAAGATGACGGTGGCATGTCAAGCAACCTCTGAAAATACTTTTTCCCTACTGATGAAGGGATTAAACAAGAAACACGTGTCTAGGGATATGATTTAAGAATATACGGGCACTGGCCTTGAACTTTTTGAATTTGTTGATCTTTGAGCCAAAACGAAGAATACTGAAGTACAATGACCTGAGTCATTTGGGTAATCCGGCAGTGACATTATTTATTATTTTATTTAGAAGTTTTCTATAGCGCTAACAAGACCCGAAGGTAGCAGAGCGCTTTACAGTAAAGGCATGAGAAGGTGGACAAAAAGACAAGTAACAAATAAAGGTGATCATCAAATGACAGTTCGTACAGTAGGACTTCTTGGCAATAGGATACAGAGTTCTCACATAGTTCTGGGGATGGATGTTGATCCTAGTTACCGAGGACCTAGGGAACGGATGAGGAACAAGGATTTGAGTTGGCTCTTGAATTCCGCATAGGACGGTATGGTTCTGATATGCGGAGGGATAGAGTTCCATATTTTGGGGGCATTTCCTGAGAAGGAGCAATCCGCTGTTTTCTTCTTTCTGGTTTTTGGTAGGATGAGCAGCAGGGAGTTAGAGCTTCTCAAGATTCTACTTTGGCCAGCTTTTGTGAGTTTGTTTGCCAGGTATTCTGGTTTTCCGGTGTGGAGGGCCTTGTGGGTTAGACAGGCCGTTCTGAAGGTGCTACGCATATCCACCGGGAGCCATTCAAGTTCTTTGAGTGCAGGGGAGATGTGGTCGGATTTTTTGCATCCTGTGATCATTCTTGCTGCCGCATGCAATGTTGTTTTTAATGGGGCCAGGTGTGATTTGGGGATGCCTGTTAGGATTGAGTTCCCATAGTCCAGTCTAGATAAAACTAGTGATTGCGTGGCTAGTTTGAGGTCCTTGTTGGGAATGAAAGGTTTGATTTTGTTCAGCAGTCTGAGGTTAAAGAATGCGCTTTTTGCCGAGTTCTTAATGTGGTTTGTCAAGGTTAGTTTGGGGTCTAAGGTGAAGCCCAGAGATTTTACGGAATCAGCTAGCGTGAGAGAACCTTTAAGAGCATCGATCGACTTTAGCCACTCGATGATTTGAGGGTTGTCTTCTTTGTTTGAGATGAGAAGAGTTTCGGTCTTGTCGGGATTGAGTTTCAGGTGATTCTTTGTCAGCCAATCTTGAACATCATTTAAGACGGCATTAACTCGGTGGATGTCGTTAATAGAAGAGGTTTCCAGGTAGATCTGTGTGTCATCCGCGTAGAGGTGGAAGTGGATATTGGCATTCCTGAGTAGTTTGGCGAGCGGTTCCATATAGATGTTGAAGAGCTGAGGAGAAAGTACTGATCCTTGGGGGACACCCCTGTTGACTTGCTGGGATTCGGAGGTGAAGTTCTTCATTTTTATTATTTGCGAGCGGTTGTGTAGAAAGGAGGAAAACCAATCGAGAACTACCTCGCCGAGGCCAGCTCTTACTTGCAGAGTCTTGATGAGGAGCCTATGGTCCACCGTGTCGAAAGCTGCGGATAAATCAAGGAGTATGAGGAGGCAGCATTTGTCAGCGTCAAGGGAACCGTGAATATCGTCTATGATGTTCAGCATCGCGGTTTCTGTGCTGCGGCCTTGTCTGAAGCCGGATTGGAGGGGGTCTAGGAGATTGATGTTATCCAGATGATGAGTCAATTGAAGGAGAACGCATCGTTCCAGTGTTTTGGCAAGTAGAGGGAGGTTAGAAATCGGTCTGAAATTGTTCAAGTCAGTAGAGTCAAGACCGGGTTTTTTCAGCAAAGGGGTGACTTGTCCCATTTTTAGACAGTCGGGGACCACTCCACTTTGTAGGGAGCTGTTTATGATTTTGCCCCAGATAGGTGCTAAGGTGAGCTTCATTTTTTTGATTAGTGAGGGGGGAATGGGATCTGAGATGTGAGCTGATGGTTTGGAGGTCGAGATCAGCGAGATTATCTCAGTTTCCTGCACGTGGCGAAAGCTTAGCCAACGGAGGGGGGAGGAGCCGGAAGGTAGGGCCTGAGGGATGGCCGCGTTGTCCTTCGGGAGGAGTGAGTTGTTGATGTCTAGAGATAATTCGATTTTTAGGACTTTGTCGTTGAAGAAGGTGGCGAAGTTATCGCATAGTTCTTTGGACTCCTGCAGGGGTGAGGGCAGAGGCTTGGATGTTTGACGTCTGATAATGTTGTAGAGCTCCTTAGGTCTGTTTTTGGAATTGGCTAGTGCCTCTCGGAAGAAGCTGGATTTCTTGTTTTTGATGTGGTTGTTGTATTTCCTGCGTGCTGTTTTTAGTTGTAAGCGAAGGATGGCTGTTGGGTTGTTTCTCCACTTTCTTTCTTTGGCTCTCAAGGATCTTCTTTCTGCGTTGAGGTCCGCATTGAACCAGGTTCTAGAAGGGGTGGCACGGCTTCTTTTGAGCTTTAGTGGAGCTAGATTATCGAGAATGGAGACTAGCTCGGAGTTGTAGTGGTCGATGAGATCATTGGTCGAGAGGTGCAAAGAGTTGTCTGGAAGAAGTGAACTTAGTTGGCCTTCTAGAATGTCTTGGGGTACTTGGGAGAGGTTTCTTGACCATTTGGGGGGGTCTTGGGGAGGTTTGAGCGGGATGATGGGGTGATTGATGTGAAATAGGATCATATGATGATCTGACCAGTCAACAGGTAGTATGTGGTTGACCGTGATTGAGTTCTTTTGTGCGATGATGGCGTCCAGTGTGGCTCCTTTGTAGTGCGTCTCCTCAGTGCAATGTTGAGTGAGGTTGTTTTCGGCGAGGAGGCTGGATAGCGATTTGATTAGAGGGTTGTGGATTTCGTTCCATCGGAGATTCAGGTCACCAAGAATTATGTTGTTGGAATCACCGAGGGCGACTTGTGCAATCAGGTTGGATAGTTGATCTCCAAACTCGTTGTTTCTGCCCGGGGGGTGATAGAGTAGATGACATAGTAGAGAGTCGTTGTCTTTGGTTTTGATGACAGCGGATAGATATTCGAATGAGTTGTACTCGAAGGAGGAGGTTTCTGAGATGCTCCAGCTGTCCTTGTGGATGATAGCAACCCCACCTCCTCGTTGATCAATCCTGTCTTTGGAGATGAGGGAGAAACCAGGAGGTACCAGCATGTCAAGGCAGGGAGGAGATGCCTTGTTTAGCCAGGTCTCCGTGAGGAACGCAACGTCAATGTCATGTGTGAGGATAGCTTCGGCTAGGTCCGTTGCATGTAGTGAGGCCGATCTGCAGTTGATTAGGAGGCAGTTGGTGATTTTCTCCTGATTGCTGGTGCTTTTGTCTTTAGCCTCTCTAGGTATAGCGGTGAGGACTGGTAATCTCTGTCGTTTGAAGGTGGGTAGGTCTATCCGGTAGCTCGTGATTACTTGGATTTTAGATTTAGGCGAAACTGAGATGGTAGGGTCGTAGGTAGTGGCTAGTAAGGCTGCTTCTCTGTCTGACATAGGAGCTTCTGATCTGCGCGGTCTGGAGGTCCGGTGTTTTGAGCCTGCTAGGTGGTGAGAAGAGATAGTGGTCGGGGGCCTGGTGCATGGGGCTCTGGAGTGTTTGAATTTTTTGGGACTGGAAACCGGGTCCTTGGGATATGGATCGATCGGGTGGGCATTGGGGGCTACTGTGGGCCCCTGGGTGGTGTAGGTGTTGGCGTTGGCGGGGAGGGGGGTTCGGAGAGGGGGTTTGTGGGGTTTGCAGGCTATACCGAGGTTAAGAAGGATTTCTATTAAGCCTTGGGTGATAGTGTCGACCTGGTTTTCAAGAGCTGTGAGCCGCTTTGTTATGGAGTCAATGGGGGGGTTGTGAGCAGCTGTGGAGGGGCCGAGCGTGTTATAGTTAGAGAGGGTGGGTTGAGAGATAGGGATCGGGATAGTGGGAGGGGGAGGTTTGGGGAGAGGGCTAGGGGGGGGGTTAGACATGGGAGAGATAGGGAGAGGGACAGGAGGAGGATTGGACAGGGGGGGTTTGAGAGTAGGGGGGAGACTAGAGGGGAGGCTCGTTGGCTGGGGACTGCCTGTTGGCAGGAAGGGAATTGTCCTAGGCGGTGGTCGGTGGCTGTGGCTGGGGGGGGTGAGATGGTTAGAGGGCGGGGTGGGGGGTGAGGGTTGGGATTCCTGTTGGTGGTGGATGGGTGGGCGAGGGGGATGAGATATGGTGGGCGGGGGGGGAGCCTGGCGGGCTGTGAGTGGATCGAGAGGGGGCGTGTCGAGGTCTTCTCTGTGTGGTGAGAGAGTGGTCGGTGAGGGTGAAGAGGCGAGGTGTGGAGGGGTAGGGAGGGCTGCCTTGAGAGAGGGAAATAAGGAGTCAAAAGCTTCCAGGTTATCATTGTTGGCTTGTATGAGGACTGTGCCATTGGTGAAGATAGTCACGGTAGTATAACCTCTGCCAGCTGATCTGAGCGGAAGAATCGCAGTTAGTTTGCAGCTGTGAGCAGTGGAGGTAGTTTTAGCGATGAGCATCCGCGTTCTGATCGTGGAGATCCAATATTCGGGTCTTTCGGTGTGAAATATTAGATCCATCTTCATCGGTCCTAAGGAGGTCGAGTGGTAGATGTCAGTGATTAGGGTTTCTTTATGTTTGCAGATGAGTTTCTGTTTGAAAGTGCGCCGAAGCTTTGTAGAGAGAAGGGGGGGGTAGATGATGGTGAAGGCGTTCCGACTGTGAGGTTTGAGGTGGGCAGGTGGGGCTGGAGAAGGTGGAGGAGGCTGGTCCCGGGCCATCATGGGGAAGGAGAGGGGGTGGGGGGGGAGCCTGATTGAGTTGCGATGAGGGGCTTGGCGCTATATGGGCCCAAGGTGGCGAACCGTGGGGTACCGGTGGAGCGAAGAGTAGAGCGAAGAGGGTGAGGCTCCAGGCCTAGGAGGGGGTCTTAAAGCCCGGGTGATTCTGCTTAGGAGTTTGTAGGTAGCCAGGCTCTAATTGGCAGTTGGACCTTTGTGAGCTAGCACCATGGGACTGGTGTGTGGTGGAGACTCTGCGCAGGAGAGGACATGCAAACTGCCTCCCGGGCAAGCACTTCGACAGTCGGAACAGTGCAGGGTCTAGCCTGACGCCGTTCTATGGTTGCTGTAAGTGGGCTCTACCAGCCCTGATCTTTCTGATAGAGCTGCACCCTGTCTGGCGTAGAGGTAGGCTTTAAGTCACAGGACCTCCTTGGCTAGTTAGGGGATAGGTGGTTGTATTTAAAGGGAGAAAGGGCGTTTCGTTGCCCCCCTGTTTCTGTGCCCCACACGAGTTTAGCAGTCAGTAGCTCCCAGCGAGGTCAGGCAATGGCCTCCTTGGTCGCCATTTTGAGGTCAGGCACGGAGTCGGCGGCGGTGGGGAGCAAAGGGAGCCGGTGAAGAGACTTCTCCTAACAACAAGGTGGTTAAGGCTGAAGTTTTTGCACCCCCGTAATGGCCGGTACCTTGTCAGGTGGAAGCGGTGGCTCCGGTGGAGGTTCCAGTCAGGCGGCGTCTGCTTTGTCCGCCATTTTGAAGACAGGCGTGGGGTTTGCAAGTGGAGGGGAGCAAGCAGCTTCGATGAAGGGATTATTTGCTTTAATGTTGCTGGTCTGGGCTGTAACTTGGCGCCCACATAGCCGTTCGTGCGTTTGCAGGGTGAAGAAAGCGGCTCCGGTGGGGGCTCCAGTCAGGCGATGTCCTTTTTGGCCGCCATTTTAGAGACAGGCGCGGGGAATAAGCAGTGCCGAGAGTCACCGGGACTATTAGCTTTTTAGTGATGATGGTCTGGGCTATAACTTGGCGCCCGTGACCTTGCTGGGCAGTCCGTGACTTTGCAGGGTGAAGAAGGCGGCTCCGGTGGGGGCTCCGGTCAGGCGGTGTCCTTTTTGGCCGCCATTTTGGAGACAGGCGCAGGGTTTAGCAGTGCCGGGAGTCACGGAGCTCCGGTGAAGAGATAGATATCTTCCGCGAATTGAGCCTGCTTGCGGAGTTCGTGGTTCCTGGTGGTGGCTGGTGGCGCTGATGGAGGAATGCTGGATCCGGCCGGTGGTCTGCAGCAAGCGGGTGAGTGTCCTGGGGTCGCGAGGAAGGCAGAGGGGCGCCGATCACCGGAGAGCGAGATCAGGCGGCGGGACTCTGCTTTCCTAGGCGGGACAGGCTGCACTTATCCGTCTTGAGCTTCGGTCGCGTTCCAGGTGTTGGGCAGCGCTAAGGGGGGCTCTCTTTATGATATTTCCAATGTAGCCAGGAGCTCGGTTTCGGAGCTCACTACCCCTGCGGCCATCTTGAAAATATTCAGTTTTCATGTTGACATGTTCGCGGCGCTCCCACCCCCCTTTTGTATTGTATAAAATGGCTCCCTTGAGCCATAAGCTGACGAGCTCTGGGATATGCCTGCACACCGGGAGCGGTAATAGTCCTGAGAAGATGACGGTGGCATGGCAAGCAACCTCTGAAAATACTTTTACCCTACTGATGAAGGTATTAAACTAGAAACACGTTTCTAGGGATATGATTTAAGAATATACGGGCACTGGCCTTGAACTTTTTGAATTTGTTGATCTTTGAGCCTAAACGAAGGATACTGAACTACAATGACCATGAGGCAATGGGGTAATCCGGCAGTGACATGTTCGCGGTGCTCCCACCCCCTTTTGTATTGTATAAAATGGCTCCCGTGAGCCATAAGCTTGCGAGCTCTGGGAGATGCCTGCACACCGGGAGCGGTAATAGTCCTGAGAAGATGACAGTGGCATGTCAAGCAACCTCTGAAAATACTTTTTCCCTACTGATGAAGGTATTAAACCAGAAACACGTGTCTAGGGATATGATTTAAGAATATACGGGCACTGGCCTTGAACTTTTTGAATTTGTTGATCTTTGAGCCAAAACGAAGAATACTGAGCTATAATGACCATGAGGCAATGGGGTAATCCGGCAGTGACATGTTCGCGGCGCTCCCACCCCCCTTTTGTATTGTATAAAATGGCTCCCGTGAGCCATAACCTGACGAGCTCTGGGAGATGCCTGCACACCAGGAGCGGTAATAGTCCTGAGAAGATGACGGTGGCATGTCAAGCAACCTCTGAAAATACTTTTCCCTACTGATGAAGGTATTAAACCAGAAACAAGTGATTAGGGATATGATTTAAGAATATACGGGCACTGGCCTTGAACTTTTTGAATTTGTTGATCTTTGAGCCAAAACGAAGAATACTGAACTACAATGACCATGAGGCAATGGGGTAATCCGGCAGTGACATGTTCGCGGTGCTCCCACCCCCCTTTTGTATTGTATAAAATGGCTCCCGTGAGCCATAGACTGACGAGCTCTGGGAGATGCCGGCACACCGGGAGCGGTATTAGTCCTGAGAAGATGACGGTGGCATGTCAAGCAACCTCTGAAAATACTTTTTCCCTACTGATGAAGGTATTAAACCAGAAACACGTGTCTAGGTATATGATTTAAGAACATACGGGTACTAGCCACAAACTCTTTGAACATTTGGTGATCCTCGAAACTAATTGAAGAATAATGAACTGCAATGACCATGAGGCAATGGGGTAATCCGGCAGTGACATGTTCACGGCGCTCCCACCCCCCTTTTGTATTGAATAAAATGGCTCCCGTGAGCCATAAGCTGACGAGCTCTGGGAGATGCCTGCACGCCGGGAGCGGTAATAGTAGGATAACTAAGCTGAGTGCGCATGAGATTTTGTTTGGATGACCCATGAACATTGCGGGTCACATGTCTACTGCGCCTCTGCCAAAAGTAGATGATCTGCTTTTGTGTTACTGCAAAAAACTAACAGAGACATTACATTATCTTCACCGCCAGGTCCTGCAGACTTTTCAGAAGCAGCAACTCCGCCACCACATGACCTGCTGCCTGGGGACCGGATCTGGATTAAGGCCCACACCCGACAGCACTGCCTCCAGCCTAGGTGGAAGGAGCCCTACACTGTCATCCTGACCACAGCGACTGCCGCGAAGTGTGAGGAATTGACATCGTGGATCCACAGTTCTCACACCAAGCGGACAGTGGACCAGGATGACCGGCGGCAACCTCCAGCGGCATCACCAGCAACACCTGAGGCGGACCATAGGCACAACCTCCGATCCACCAGGAAGGACCAGCCCGACCAGCACGACAGGGGATAAGGAAGAAGAGATCTCTTGCTGGCTGCAGGCCATCCCTCCAACAGACAGATCGACGCCCCACAGGCAACCCTCTGCTGTGCCCAGCAGACACGGCCTCCGGATGACATTATAGAGACACCTGTCTCTTTCAAGTGCCTATCGTCTGTCATGTGCTAGTAACCTCTGCAAGCACCCTGCAAAGGCGCCAGCGTGTTTTATCGCAAATGGTGCTGGTGTCTGTATCAAATATAGAGATACAAGACCCTGGTAGTTAGACATCAAGAGCTGACAGCACAGCACGGAACAGTGAAGCACCAGAAGAACATTGAACTGTGAAAACAGACTCTCTTCTGCTACATGACTGCCACCACATCTTGACCGCCTTTGACCAACATAAGGACTGGAAGACTGGAGCGAATGACAATAGAAGTGCAAGAGTCAGAATTTGTGATAATTATACGATTATTGTGGCCAGGAGTGGAAAGGAAGGGACAAGTACAACTGATCGTACCAAAACCACCACTGCTGAGCAGGGTGAAGGACTTGATATTGCAACAGCTCTCATTCCCCACATTTTGAAGCCAAGCACCGGTCCATGAACTGGCAAACACACGCCTTGACATCTTGGACAGTGTAATATCTGGTCTACAACACATTGGCTGGTGGGCAATAATGGATATTGTATGAACAGTTTATTAATTGTTAATAAAGATAAGACATGCAGGTTGCACCACCTGTAGTACACAGGTGGATAACAATACGGGTGGTGGGAGAAAGTGTGTTGTATATAACCATAAGGTCAGCATGGCAACGTTATCACCAGGAGTAGAGGTAACAACTGTTCAGAGAGTAGCAGTGCCAAATCCCCCAATATTGAGCGGGCTGCAGACACTTATACTGAATGACCTTTCATTCCCTGTAGTTTGCTTCCTGCCATCAGCCCAGGAGTTAACAACAGCGCGTGCTGAGGTTTTACAGAGTATTATAACTGCCTTAGAAAACAGCTGGTTGCATATTGTCACAGATGTAAATTGGGGCGAGAACAGCTGCTTACTACTAGTCCCATAAAACACATAATAATGCCTAGGCCAAGGACAAGTGAGCGAAGATGGCCATATGTACTGGCGGCCTTACTATCACCAATACCTGGGATAATTCTGACAACTATACTTATAGTGTTTGCAGATGATCTGGACATCCCATTCCTTCATGGCAGAGTGGGGAATGAGAATAGTACAGATATGCAACATGAGGAGACCAACATAGTTGTGCCAGACCAAATTCTGTTGGGGAAGAAGGAGGTTACAGAAGGAGGAGAGAGAGAATTATGGGAAGAATATGATAACAATAAATATGTTGAAATGCTGAAATTGTATATACAGATCATGAACATTTCAGGATGCTATGTTTGCACACACCTACCAACAGATACACAGCACAGCATGAGCTACATTGTACTACCAGTATCCAAATACATGGGTTGTATTCTGATGCTCGAGTTACTCTCCACTGAACACAATATGTCAGTATTAGTTGCTCCACCAAACACTGGCATCATGGCAGCGCCAACCCTACATGTTTCCAATATAGCAGGTATCAGACAGGGTGCCTGGGAGCCTAAAAAGAAATGGGCACCATGCAGGAATATGCAGCCTACAGGGACAGACACAGAGATGCTTAGCACATTTGACAGGAGGTCCAGAAACAGGGACTGGGAGGATAGGATTGAGGAGGATGACAATAAGCAGAGCAGAAACAAGGAAGGTAATATACCAGGGTTTAGAGTAGAAGAACTGTCCTTAGCCCCATCCTGCATCCTATATGATGAGAGGATACAGCGGGACAGAGTACCTAAATTGCCTTCAGACATAGCTACAGCACAAAACTGCTCAACACAGCAGTCGTGCATACCCTACACCTGTGTGTTACAGGAATTACTGCAGGGAAAACAAGGACTGTTGGCATGTGAGGACAGGATAAACAAAATAAGGAGAATAATGGGACCAAGGAAAGTGAACCAAATATTTGTGGGCAAAAGTAACTGCATACACGTCACGAGGCTGTCACGTATCAAGGACAGCAATACTGGGTCCTCACCTGGACTGGTGGGTTACAAGGGACTATTTTTTGTCTGCAGACAGTGGGCAAACTTTTACCTTCCTCCAGGTTGGTACGGCCGTTGTTACCTTACATCAATAATACCACGAATGGTCCACTTCTCAGACATAGCACAG
Organism: Lissotriton vulgaris; assembly: GCF_964263255.1. Taxonomy (NCBI): domain Eukaryota; kingdom Metazoa; phylum Chordata; class Amphibia; order Caudata; family Salamandridae; genus Lissotriton; species Lissotriton vulgaris. The sequence goes on along the minus strand of NC_141696.1, from coordinate 779,131,643 downwards.
GCCAGGAAGCCAGGTGTGGGACCTACAAGAATGAGAAGGTCCGGCGGATGGGTTGATCATTTTATGACAGCTGTTGGAGTAATGGTCCCAGGTGCCGGAGTAGTATACACCTCCCAGAGGAAACACGAGTTAGCTAGAATGATTGAGCATCTGGCTGACTCTACTGCAGCAGGGCTGGGAAACATAACAGCAGAGCTGTCCGCCATGTTGGCAGTAGTGATCCAAAATAGGGTTGCTTTGGACATCATCCTAGCCAAAGAGGGTGGGCTCTGCCGCGTCATCCATCAAAAGTGCTGTTCTTATATTCCTGACAACAGCCAGAACATAGATAGGGCAATCCATAACATAAAGGATATTAGGGATGAGGCAGATGGCATACAGTTTTGGGACAGTTTTGGGACAAACTGATGCTATGGCTGTCAGGTTGGGGGTCATGGATCATAAAGACTGTTGTTATAATAGCAGCTGTATTATTGACACTCTGCATTATGGTACATGTCTGCCCAGTCTGCTGTGCATCCCTTGTCTCCTGCTGCTCACGCTCTATGCGCCGTGGCCATAAGCACAGTCATGAGCCGGAGCCACAGGCAGTGGCTGAGGGGCCTGGCATGGGTATGCGTCTGATGGTGCATAGGGCATATTGATTCGGTATCAGATGTGGGAATGAAGAAGCCATCTTTGATTTTGATACCAAATGTTGTAGCTTCTGGCCCTATAAGCTTAGCCTATATCCGAATACTCCATCTTGGGTATTTCTGCCCTTTCACAGATCAAAGAAATGCTGCCCTTGCATTTCTCTATGCCTAGACGAGATACGTGACACACCGCTTGCACAATATTCTTTAAGCAATAACAGATTTCGCAACATCACTCGCCTCCTTGCTTATGTTGCAGTTTTGGATGGAAATATACCAAGCCATGATAGCTTGCATTTGATTGACTGACCCCAATACTGCCCATTCAGATCACATGGTTAGCTACAGTATGTATGTGTTGAACCTTAAAAGGAGATTTCTTCTTACAGATCTTTGTCCATTGGCTGTAAAAATCATGGTGGACGGTGCCACGTATAATAATTCTTGCTACGTGTCATATGGGTGGTTTTTGTGGTTTATGTCTATAAAGTATGTCAAACACATCAACTCTTTGGACATTCAGGCTTCTATGCTGATTGTCTCCGTGTCACACGTATTTGGTGTTTTGTTGTTCTGATTAAATCTACCATCTTCTGAGCTGACAAAGAACTGTGGTTGTGTTATCATTTCCATCATTTAATATTTCTTATATTACAGATTTTACTTCTACACTATGACTGTCTGACTGTCACACATGTCATGGGGCTACTTGACAACGTAGATCTTAACCATAACAAAGTCTGTCTAGTTGGTGCTGGACCCTTCGTCTTAATGTGTGTCTTGTCTCATCTGAACAGAGTTTTACAAATCTCCTTGGTAAGTTTATCGAAGGGATATAGCTGCTCAACAGACTTATACAAAATTATCTGGATATTCTGTAGTCTATTGCGGTGCTACAAGGTAGAGCGATCACCCCCCTCGCCATTTCGGGACCAGGGTCAACAAAGTCAATGATTTCTACCCTCCAGCTCACGCTAATATCAACATATAGTAGTTAACGGTAATGTATCAAGATTCGACAGGTTCTTTGATTCATGTGTTCTTTATTGTTTCTTAAGTCCTTAGCCAACACGTGTTTCGTCGCCTCAGAGATTCAATCCTGTGACTTCATCAGGGCAAAAATATACACTCATGTAGTATATTCTGTTGATTTGTTTTATATTTGTACTTCAATCTTAGTGACATTGGTGATGACATAATATTCTATTGTTTTTCAGAGTAAATTAAAGGTGGTAAGCCATGCATGATTTAAAAACATAATAAGTTCAAATACACAATTATTTGTGATCCAGTCATTCTGGTTTTAGGTCTCGCCTACGCAGTGCGCATGTGCTGCATAGGAAAAAGACCTTTAGCCATTGATTCCCCTTTTCAGGCAAAAATCTGCACATTTGGCGATTCCCTTGCGGGAGCGAGCAATGGTTCCTGCTCGTTCCCGCAAGGGAAACCGACGCAGGCTTCTTCCTCTCTCCCCTTCTTTCCTCCTTTCAGCACGAGGCATGCGCGCACCCTTGTTTTTATTTTCAGCAATCTCCACGTCCGGCAAGCGCCTCTGATGCATGTTTCTAGCCTGATGCAAACTGCCAGCACGTTTCACCATATACTCCCTGGCTTAGAACTCAGATTGTGTGGGTTCCAGTTTTGTACCTGAAATGAATGATGCAAGCAGTGGAAATAGGATGCAGCTTTCAGAATGATGCAGATCTGCAATAGCCGCTTTGAAGCGGGGGTAGGGATGGGGGGGCAATCCACTGAGTCATTTAGTTAGTAGTGTCGTGGGGATGACCCATACATTTACACAGTGTTAAGTTGGCATGGGCTTATTAGAAGTTTAAACGCCATTTTTACTTACCTGCTCTGCTTTGCACACGACACGCACTTGCGCTAGTGTTTAGAGAACACTGAGTATTTTGCTTCACATGAGAATAACCTGTTTTGCTGCATTTATAAGCTGCTTCGATAGTTTAGTCTGTACTGTGTGAGTCGAGACCGTCAAGGTTATCTTAGAGACTGTGGTTTTTGTTCTAACTGATCAGCGCACATTCTAGCAAAAACACATATGCAGCTGTGGCCACCTCTGATATTGGCGCGTTTAATAATGCACTGTGTATGCATGATCACACACACTCTCAGAACATTCCTATGCTGAGAACTTGTGCAGAATCTGATGTGATCCACTTCTGCTAAATACCAGAGGTATGGGGCCGCCTATGTAAGCCTATGAGACCTTCAATTAGTTATAAAATAACCTACTAGCAAGGGAGGGTGAAATCTGGGTATATGTAAAACCTGTTTCCATTTAGCATTATAACATGCTTTCTCCTTTTGTATTCTATGGAATAGTAACTATGCTGACCATCTTGTTTCTCATAATATGTCTGCTTGTATTAGCTAAGGCACTGCGCCTGAGATCATAAAATCTGGTGATAAGCTTCATCATTTGGGTATCCTTTTGTGTGGTATGACAATCCAGCTCCATATGCATCAGAGCTCTCGAGTGTCAAAGGATATATTTAACCTAGATGAGCAATATTACGTATGTGGGAACAAGTATTATAGTGCAGTTTCATACCACACAAAAGGATACCCAAATGATGAAGCTTATCACCAGGCTTGGTGATTGATGGGAATCCACACACATAAAATTAAATGTTACTTTACCATATCACACTTTTGTAATCTTGTTAAGGAGTTTCTCCCTTTGTTTTCTTTTTTCCATAGACGCTGGTATATATTTTGTATTTACATGTTAGTGTGGGGCTGCATATTCCAGTTGGTCTTTAAACTCTGGCCTCTGACCCTACCTCATCTTTCTTGTGTGTTTTGTTCTAGAGCAGCTGCGGCTGTGGGTCATTTGTAGATCCTATATTTGTCTAGGATTTGTGTTAGTGGTACACACAAGGTGTATTTGTAGCTCCATTTGTACAGGGTTTGTGTTTTTTGTGGCGTTCCAGTCTCCCCTACACATTCATACACACGTATTTCTAGAAAGATATAACGTTTCCCTTTTACTTTCAACCTCGATCATGGCAGAGATTTGTGGCCTAGCCTATGATGAGAATGAGTTGGAGTCTACTTTGTCACTTAATCCTAGTATTCTAGATAGTATCCCTTCTTCAGCAGCAATCAATGAAGATGAATGGTACAAGGTACTTGGGCTTAAGAAATCCCATTCACGTACCATAGTCCATGGCTTGGCCATGGCAGAATACCTTAGAGTAAATAGCGCCCCTTCTGGGCTGATCGTAACAAACGCGCCAAGACTGTTTCTTAAAGATAAAGAGTTTCTTGAAGATTGGTCGATGATTGCTTGGCGTTCCACACGCGATTGGCTGATTTTAATTATCAAGACTGCTAAACGCGTGGCCGACACTATCTTAATTGAAATACAGTTGCTAGAAACCTAAATTAAGACTACTATTAGCACTAAGGGTGGGCGTAAAATCCGTTTCGCGGGCGAATTTGCGGATTTTCCGCGATTTCGCGATCCGCGAATCACGCGAAATTGCGGTAAAATCCGCGAATCAGCGGGGACGAATTTTCAGCCAAGCAAGGGTTACAGCAGCAGGTGCAAAAGTTGAACCTAATTTCTTTGTAACCTTTAACAAAAGGGTTACAAAAAATTAAATTCAACTTGGACACCTGCTGCTAATTGCTTCCTTGCAAACAAAACAGGTGATGGACAGAATGTGGATCAATGTCACACATTCACCCCAGTCCAAAGATCTGGGCCCAAATCCATCGTTTTTTTGCACTCCACACCACCCTGGGTTAGACAATGGCGATATGCAAATCAGCTCTGACCCTGTGCCCCATGGGAACAGTCCAGTCCGAACTACAAAAGCCATGTCCTTCCCAGAACGGAATCAAGCATCCGAGGACCGGACCAGTTTCGAGGTAACACCTCTCATCAGCCCGGCTAGCTTGACTCCAGTGGTGTGGAGTGCCTGGGACCCACGTCTGAGCATCCCCAGCGCACTTATGGCGGTATTGCAAACAAAACAGGTGATGGACAGAATGTGGATCAATGTCACACATTCACCCCAGTCCAAAGATCTGGGCCCAAATCCATCGTCCATCACTTGTTTTGTTTGCAATTACCGCCATAAGTGCGCTGGGGATGCTCAGACGTGGGTCCCAGGCACTCCACACCACTGGAGTCAAGCTAGCCGGGCTGATGAGAGGTGTTACCTCGAAACCGGTCCGGTCCTCGGATGCTTGATTCCGTTCTGGGAAGGACATGGCTTTTGTAGTTCGGACTGGACTGTTCCCATGGGGCACAGGGTCAGATCTGATTTGCATATCGCCATTGTCTAACCAAGGGTGGTGTGGAGTGCAAAAAAACGATGGATTTAGGCCCAGATCTTTGGACTGGGCTGAATGTGTGACATTGATCCACATTCTGTCCATCACTTGTTTTGTTTGCAATTACCGCCATAAGTGCGCTGGGGATGCTCAGACGTGGGTCCCAGGCACTCCACACCACTGGAGTCAAGCTAGCCGGGCTGATGAGAGGTGTTACCTCGAAACCGGTCCGGTCCTCGGATGCTTGATTCCGTTCTGGGAAGGACATGGCTTTTGTAGTTCGGACTGGACTGTTCCCATGGGGCACAGGGTCAGAGCTGATTTGCATATTGCCATTGTCTAACCCAGGGTGGTGTGGAGTGCAAAAAAACGATGGATTTGGGCCCAGATCTTTGGACTGGGGTGAATGTGTGACATTGATCCACATTCTGTCCATCACTTGTTTTGTTTGCAATTACCGCCATAAGTGCGCCGGGGATGCTCAGACGTGGGTCCCAGGCACTCCACACCACTGGAGTCAAGCTAGCCGGGCTGATGAGAGGTGTTACCTCGAAACCGGTCCGGTCCTCGGATGCTTGATTCCGTTCTGGGAAGGACATGGCTTTTGTAGTTCGGACTGGACTGTTCCCATGGGGCACAGGGTCAGAGCTGATTTGCATATCGCCATTGTCTAACCCAGGGTGGTGTGGAGTGCAAAAAAACGATGGATTTGGGCCCAGATCTTTGGACTGGGGTGAATGTGTGACATTGATCCACATTCTGTCCATCACTTGTTTTGTTTGCAATTACCGCCATAAGTGCGCTGGGGATGCTCAGACATGGGTCCCAGGCACTCCACACCACTGGAGTCAAGCTAGCCGGGCTGATGAGAGGTGTTACCTCGAAACCGGTCCGGTCCTCGGATGCTTGATTCCGTTCTGGGAAGGACATGGCTTTTGTAGTTCGGACTGGACTGTTCCCATGGGGCACAGGGTCAGAGCTGATTTGCATATCGCCATTGTCTAACCCAGGGTGGTGTGGAGTGCAAAAAAACGATGGATTTGGGCCCAGATCTTTGGACTGGGGTGAATGTGTGAAATTGATCCACATTCTGTCCATCACTTGTTTTGTTTGCAATTACCGCCATAAGTGCGCTGGGGATGCTCAGACGTGGGTCCCAAGCACTCCACACCACTGGAGTCAAGCTAGCCGAGCTGATGAGAGGTGTTACCTCGAAACCGGTCCGGTCCTCGGATGCTTGATTCCGTTCTGGGAAGGACATGGCTTTTGTAGTTCGGACTGGACTGTTCCCATGGGGCACAGGGTCAGAGCTGATTTGCATATCGCCATTGTCTAACCCAGGGTGGTGTGGAGTGCAAAAAAACGATGGATTTGGGCCCGGATCTTTGGACTGGGGTGAATGTGTGACATTGATCCACATTCTGTCCATCACTTGTTTTGTTTGCTAATTGCTTCCTGGTGCCTCGTTGCCTACTTGCAACTATTCTCTGACCCTGCCCTGACCCTTGAAGCAGGGTCAGAGAATAGTTACAAGTAGGCAACGAGGCACCTGTCCAAGGAATTAAACCTCATCAGAAAGCACTTACAGATATAAAAAACAGGAAGAAGGGAGAGGATGGCAAATACACTCATTTTGAGTTGTCAGGAGGGGTTAAACTAAAAGAGACCTTTACAGCACAATTTTCATATGCATTTTGCTAAAAATAAAAAGCTGTATGTTCTGTAGGGGCAACTCAGGAATCTGGCCCTTCAGAGATGCGGCCTCTCTTTCTTTCTCTCGTTCTCTCTCTCCCTCTCTCTTTCTCTATCTATCTATCTATCTATCTATCTATCTATCTATCTATCTATCTATCTCTCTCCCTCTCCCATAAACGACTGCATGGGTAACTTCGCTATGCAAGGGGCTCGCGAAGACGCAAAAATCCCCGCGAACATGCAAAAAACCCCGCGAACACGCAAAAAACCCCGCGAACACGCAAAAAACCAAAAATCCGCAAATTCGCACGAATTCGCGAATTTTGCGGATCGCGAATTCGCAAATCCGCAAATTCGCGGATCGCAAATTCGCAAAATTCGCCCATGCTTAATTAGCACATCCTTTAAGAAAAATCAGGATGAGTCAAATAAAACTAACAAAGAATTTAAAGATAGCATCCTTTTTACAAAAATTGAAAAGTTCAAAAAAGATTTGGCAAAATTTATATTCGAGAAAGTATACCCATATACCAGCGATGGGTATGTCCCACCTGATTTTAACAATAATGGACGTAAACTTGGGTCTAGCTATGGTTCATCATCTGATGACAAAACTGATTCTAGTGATTCCGACTCATCTGCCCAAGGTAGCCAACAACGAGGCAGAGGCAGAGGGAGAACTTACAAACAGAATTGGCGAGGGGGCCCTTCCCACCAATTTCCTCCATGGTGGCAACTGAATCCTTGGCAACCCCCTTTCCCGTCTGGTCCCTGGGACCTATGGGCCCTATGTTACCTTATCAGAATTTTCAAGGCAATTTTCCTAACCAGCCTTTATTAGGGTTTGGCCGGGGACAACAGAGAGGCAGACGCAGAAACCAGAGAGCACAAGTCCATTGGAGTCCACCTCCTTCACCTCGGACTCTGCGGAGTTCCAAGAAGAGCAAACCGGGGCAAGTAGGGACGAGCAACGAGACGGATTAGTCATCAATCTGAGCTCCAAAGTGCTCACTGAGAGTGAAGAAAAGATACTCAACAGAGGTTTGGGATTCGTAAGTACCACTCATGGCGATCCATTTAAAGCAAATTGGGAAAAGGCTAACTTTTTTCGTAAAGTGAGACTACATTTTTTCTTCAAAGATAAAAAAACTGATGAAGAACCCACAGATTCTAATACTGGGTTGAGAAAACCATCAACTTTCTGTCCCCCGTGAATCTTGTACCTCCCCAAGTACTCACGTTCGAAAAAGCAGTAAATAGGGACCTTACCCTTACCCTTCAGAAGGAACGTAAGAAATTCTCTAACTTGACTAAGGATGAACATTTAGCACTCCGCAGCCTTATGTCCGATACCACTGTTACCATCAATCCGGCGGACAAAGGTGGAGCGATTGTTCTCCTTGACACAGAAGTCTATCGTAATGAGTGGCTACGACAGTTAGGAATGAGGAATGCTTACCGACCCCTTAAACAAGATCCCACAGAAAGAATTAAAAGAGACATATCCATCATTGTGGAAGAGGCTGATAGTGAGGGCTGGATAACAGCACATGAAGCCAAGTTTCTATATACGAGCAAACCAACCATGCCGTATTTTTACATCCTTCCCAAAGTGCATAAGCCTACCCGACCACCTCTAGGACGCCCGATCATATCAGGGATCAGGTCACTATTAGAACCTCTCTCTACGTTTGTTGATTTCTTTTTGAATCCTATGGTGAAGGAAATGCCCACCTTCCTTCAGGATACTAAAGACGTCCTAAGGCTTATTCCTGATATTGAATATGATTATGAGACAGATCTTCTTGTATCGTTTGATGTAGAGTCCCTCTACACTTCGATTCCACAAGATGAGACCCTTGACTCTGTGAGCACCCTACTGTCGCAGCGTAATCTTGACTCAATAACACCGCCTCATTTCATCATGGCGTGTGCACAGATAGCCATGAAAGAAAATTTCTTTAAATTTTAGGATACCATCTACCTCCAAACATCTGGTACGAGTATGGGAAGCATTTTTGCCCCAAGCATGGCGAATCTTTACGTTCACGTTTTTGAGCAAGAACATGTCCTCAGTCCTAATAACCCTCATCGTAATTCCATCCGCCTGTGGAGGCGTTATATCGATGATATTTTAGTTATATGGAGAGGGGATATCAGTAGCGTGCACAAGTTCCTAGAGTGGCTGAACAGCAGAAATAACTACTTGAAGTTCACAGTAGAGATGGACAAACACAATGCCTTTTTTGGATCTTCTGATTACTGCCTCATCTGATGGCCTCGAAACTGAACTCTATACAAAACCTATGGCAAGGAATTCCCTATTAAGCTACAATAGTCATCATCCGGTAGCTCTTAGGGATAACCTGCCCTATGGTCAGTTCCTTTGTATTCGAAGGAATTGTTCTACTAAAGAAGGCTTTCTGAAGCATGCCAAAACTCTTTCATCAAATCTGATTGATAGATACTATCCGAAAAAAGTTGTTAGACAAGCGGCCAAATGAGCTGGCAACAATAATCGTGATAGTCTTCTCGAAGTCAATATGAAACAGACCTGACTCCAAGATTAACATTCGTCAATACGTACAGTACAGTGTCCAACGATGTTAAAAAATCGATTCTAAAAAATTGGAAAATTCTCAATATTGATGGTGACCCTCTACCTGTCCCTCTGTTTGCCTTCAAAAGAAACAGTAACCTGCGGGATAAATTGGTACACACCAGAACACGTGCCATAGAAGCAGCGACACAAGAAACAATCTGGGGTACACCAAACATACAGGGGCATTTCCCTTGTGGTACCTGTAAGGCGTGTCCTATGACAAAAAAATCAGTAGACATAGGCACAGACCGCCCTTGGATATAGAAGAAAATGACCAATTGTAACAGCGAAAGAGTGGTCTATTTGATCTCCAGCCCCTGTAAACTTAACTATGTGGGCATGACGGCAGGCAAAGTTAAGTTACGGATCATGGAACACATGAGTACAGTGAGGTGCAAGAAACAAGCCACAAGACTAACTGCCCATTTCTTAGAGATGAATCATAAACCGGAAGACATGATGTGGACTGTTTTAGAACAACCCTACATTCCGCAACATGTCACAGATATCTCCAAATTTTTACACCTCAGAGAACAACGATGGGTTTTTAGACTAAAAAGTGACACACTGGGACTAAATGATTCCATCCCTTGGTCCTCACTTTAAGCATTCTGCCCATGAGGGGTTCCCCACGTGGCCCACTATATTGGTGGTTAGTTTGAGAACTTGAGCCACAAGGGTTAATTTCTGTAACCGTCGGGTATACTACCTTCCAGAGTCAATCACCCATTTTTGAATCATGTACATAGGTATCTATAGGGCTATGCCATGCGTTGTTACCTGTTTTCCGTTTCAATCACGGAATTATTGACGAAGCAAGCCATGACTCTGATTTTGACCATCATCCTTATCACTGTACGGTCTTAGACGCCTGCACTCCAATTTTTGACTCACTATGACAGGGCACACTTATTAATACCAATCCGAGATTCCTCTCGAATATGTAACACTTTGCCACCCCGTGAATTCTTGGTATTTTTTGTGGCTTAAGAGTGGCCACCTCTTCTTCTCATGAATTTTGCCATCTTTTTCACCCTCAGAGACACCCCGAACTACATCTCCCAGTCTACCTCGTACTTCTACACGTAATCTCGAGAGATTACGTGTTCATTGGGTTTCCGTTTGAGAATTATGCATTTAGCTAGTAGTTATTAGTTAATTTGCATTCCTCTGTATATATGTATTTGGTGAATTTAACAGCAACTACCCGGTGCATCGGAGGTTTTGCCTTTTATGCCTTTCATACTTTCACAGATTTACGATCAGTGGCGGAACTACAATTCCCAGTCAAATTGTAGTCCGCAACGAAATCCCGCGAGACCGCGTCATTCGGTTCTCGTTCGTGATTTTGGCAAACAGGAACCGACGAATAAAGGATATTTATTTATCTGCAAACCTCCCCTACGGTACCCCCTGACGGCTCTGCTGACCGTCAGAGGTACCGACGGAAAGGTAAGAGGCTCCTATGCTGCAAACGTTACGTAATCTGGGCGGATTTAGTTTGTGTTCCGTCTAAAATGCGAGTAAATGATTGACATTGGCTAAGATCTGAGTGCTAATAACATCAGGGCTGAACAATGTAACCGTACATGCTATGCGGTTTTAGATGGTTCAGTTCGTGTTTTACATGACCTAGGACCCTGAATGTGAATTGTACATAATATAGTTTTCCAAAATCGTGGCTTAACTAAAACCTTTTGTTTGACACTTACAATTGCTCTGACTTACTTAGTTATATATGCCATACTGCATTTCTTTGACGAGTCTTGATAGCTACATTGTACAATCAATGAGAATATATATGTGTTTATGTAAGCTGGGTGGATTTGTTGTACTGCACGCTTTGGACACTTATCTCTGTGTTTTAATGTTAAATAATTATACACCACAAGAATTTTAGTTTGGTGCATTCTTCTTTTTAGAGCGGTGCCTCCTTTATCCTGAGCTGTTGCCAGGTGGGGCGAGGTTTTGTCCTCCATCCTATTAAGGTAAGATGGAATGTTGCCCCATTGAGTGGGTGTATATGTGATGGCAAAATATCTGAGCCACATATCAATAGAGAACGACAGAGTTTTCCTCCTGTTTCAAGTTTCAAATGTGTGTTGTGTTGCCATTTTATTTTTCAGAAATTTACGAACATCACGAGGATTTCTGGGCTGTGAGATGTTATACTCACTATATATCCTTTTTTGGTGAATTGTTAAAAGCAGTAGCTTTATTTTCTTTAGAGGTCCTGACGAAAGCACATGGCTTTATCTTTGGCCTGTAAGTGCTGAAACATGTTGACCACTCTTGCTAAGGGCAGCTATTTGTTAAAACTGGTCCTAGAGTTTCATTTTTAAACTTTGATCGTGACTTACAATAATAAATTCTACAGTTTGTTCACGCATCAATTTTATATTTATTGCACCTTACATCTTTTTCACTTCACAATTTGCCCTGCACTATAATACTTGTTCCCACATACGTAATATTGCTCATCTAAGGTTAAATATATCGTTTGACACTCAAGAGCTCTGATACATATAGAGCTGGATTGTCATACCACACAAAAGGATACCCAAATGATGAAGCTTATCACCAGGCTTGGTGATTGATGGGAATCCACCCACATAAAATTATATGTTACTTTACCATATCACACTTTTGTAATCTTGTTAAGGAGTTTCTCCCTTTGTTTTCTTTTTTCTATAGACGCTGGTATATATTTTGTATTTCCATGTTAGTCTGGGGCTGCATATTCCAGTTGGTCTTTAAACTCTGGCCTCTGACCCTACCTCATCTTTCTTGTGTGTTTTGTTTCACCCTTATACTCACACAGCCGTGCCCGGGGAATATGTTCCTTATCGGACACAGGAGGTTCCGATTTCTGCTTGGCAGCACCGAGTTTAGTTTAATGGCGCCCATCCCCATAGCTTAGCGTTGAGTAGATTGGGTCCTTTGTCCGTTCCAGGCGCTTCATGGCCACTTTTGGCTGGATTCACCCCGTGCAGGGACTGTCACCGTTGCTGAATTGAGGACCCTATATAACTCTGTGATTGGGGTTATTAGGGTCCTTGTCCAATATATCACCCGCAATTTCCAGGGCGGGGATCCTGGTGTCTCGGCACTTCCAGCTGGACCGAGCAGAATGAAGCTTAGTCCTGTGATGGTTAACGCAGTGATGGGCAAGCATCCCCAGAATAAGGATGATATGCCTTTTTGGCTTGTCGAGAAGTTTGAGCAGCTGGAAGCAGTTTTTCCTAATTTGAGTCCTGTAGAGAAACATAGGATTCTTACAATTAGTTTGCCGAAAGACTTGGTACCGGAAGCCGGTGACTGCGAGTCATGGGGTAAAATTTTGGCGGCAGTGTATGCGAGGTGCTTCGGCGTCAATGGCTGTCCTGCAAACGGTCATTAAGCATGTTCAGGATGAACATGGACCTGAGGCTGTGGTTAAATTGGGAATGAGACTTGTTGGGACATTTGACGTAGTTTCCGATCTCATCCTTTCTAATATTAAGGGAGATGCGGTTAACTGTCAGGTGACAAATGCCTTCCGCGAAGTCCCCGATGCTAATAAGCCCCGGCAGTTACCGAGAATTAGTACGGCGGCTTTTAAGACCATTGGCCCTAATAGTTTAGGTCTCAAGCCTTTTTCTACAAAAGAGAAAAAATAGCCTCAGACTGCAAAGTCTGATAAGGTTGATCAGCCCAAATCTCAAAAGCAGAATTGGAGTAAGAATTAAAAACAGGGTAAATAGCAACAGAAACAGGAGTCACGTCCTGCAGCACCAGTGCCTGTGTCTACTGAACGCGTATATGATTTGCGCGACCGCACTACGATTAAGTCACCTGATCGATTTCAGGTTTCTGATCAACGTTCTCCTCGTTCTTTACAGGACACATCGGCCTCATCGTCCGGTGGTGGAAGCGGCAACAGAGGTCGGGGTGGCGAGCAGAGTCGCGACCAGCCCCGCCCGAAAGACGGAAAAGGCAAGCAGGACGATTCTACCCCAAAAAGACCCCAGTTTCAGGAAAAGAAAGTTGCCGCTTTAACAGCGAGATATGCCATAGATAGTGAGAACGCAGCTTCGGACTCTGACATGGGCCCTGACGCTGTTGGACAGCACGGCGGAGATTACCATTGTTCGCGAGGCCCTGCGTCCGCTACTGAAGGTGACAGCGACTGACAAATTTGTTCTAGTTGAGACAGCGGACACTAGAGTAGCTCCCCCTGACAGGCTTTATGAGATTGACCTTTTAATTGAAGGTAACATACAACGTACCATAAAAGGGGTACTTTGGGAAAATCTTACGACTACCTTTGATATTTTGTTAGCAGAGGCTGATTGGTCCCCACCATTTGTTCTCGCTGCTCCAAGGGGGGAAGAGGTGATCCTCCCTAGTTTCTCGCACACAGTATCAAAAGAGCATGCGCTGAATTTTGCAGAAGAGTGGGCTAAGGCTCTAGCGCCTGCTTTGTACTGTACTCATTGTGTTTGGGATAAATTCTCGTGGAGGCAATCAGGTGCAAAAAATGGACACTAGTTACAATTCTAAACTTTTGGATAGAATGACTATGGTATCCTCAAAAACTCAATGTATGTCAATATTGCGGTATATATCTTTCATCCGCCCCACATTGTAGTTGTGGCAGTTATCATTGGATACCATAGGACGTGCTGGGTGCCTGCCTCATCCAGAGGCTCCTCTGGTCTAGATTTGCAGTGTCCAGAGATGTAAAAATGAAATGAAAAGATGCCCCCACAAAGTAAGGGTGAGTGAAAGGAGTAAGTTAAAAAATAGGTCAACACCAGAGGTATTTATTAGTTGGTGTGGATCTAAAAAATAAAATGTAAGCGGTACTTGTACTAGATCGTGTAACTGGATCTAAAAGTATAACATTAAAGATTGTGTCGACATGTTTCAGCCCCCTTTGGCTCAACAGAGTCTACGGGGCTTTCGTCAGGACTAAACAGACATACAAACATAGAATCATTTACTTACACCATTTGTGTAGTATATTCAGGTTGCTTACTAATTGGGTAATCAATGACCAATCATGCTCTTTTAACCTGAAAAAGAGAAACAGACAGACAGGTATACAATACACTTGAATATCGTATAATTGTGTTTTACGGGGGCACCAGAGTTAACAGTAGTTTAATCTTCTGGGTCTCTGAATTTCAGATTTATCTGGTATAAGGTAGCGAGAGAACCTAGTTGGGCAGAGGACTGAGAAACTCGATTGAGCGACTGGTGTTATGAACTGGTTAAAAATGCCCCGTTGTTATCAAGGGACCAGCAATATACAGAATAATATTTATCTGACAAATTCATTGCATAAGACTGTACTATACTGTGAATCGAGATAAATGTGTGCTATTTGGAAGCGTCACAGGGCTCATGCGGTATTTATCTCTTTTTGTCTTGAGGTTATTAAAAGTGATGGCTAGAAGAAACATTAGGTGTTGTCTTGTCACCACAGAATAAACACAAGTTGAATGATATCTAAAACTACTCGTGTTTAGTAGAGGTAGGGTTTACGCGAACTACGTCGGAAGCAATGGCGTACATTTGGTATTATGGCCCACTCGATAAGACGCGCAGTTTTTAAGATTAAAGGCACTCACAGCTGACGATACATTTCGCGTTGCTAATTATCATACAGTTTCAAGATATTATACATGTTATGTTGGTCTAGTCGCGTTCACTGTTAAGGCGAGTTACATACCAATAGAGAATGTGTAATATTTATGTGAGAGTATCGGTACTTCTATGGCGCGTTAGTGCATATGAATAAAAAATGTTCTCTTACCTATTAGTTAAAAGGCAAAGGTTTTGTCAGGGGATGCCGGCTTTCTAACAGCCACAGAGCTAGGGATAAAAGATGGAATAGTAATCAGCTTGCGAACACCTTACCGCTAGTTGTAACGAGGGAACAGCAAACAGTCGCCATTTACCCGTGTGTGGAAAGACTTCAACCGCTTGTGCTGACTCTGCCCCTGGACTAGGAGCAGACGTCAAATGCACGTATTTGAAGGGAATGACGTGATCGGGTTAAATTGAATGTTACAACTTTATAGATTCCGACTTCCCATGTGAGAGGATGTGGTTGAAGTAAATCAGAATTTAAAGTACGATGTCATGAAGGCTGGGTACATGCCCTTGTTCGCCTAAAAAAACGGAATTTAGTAAAGCATAACAACGATGTATATCTCTTTACAATGCGTTTACTATCACTCAAGCTAAGTGGAAATAGACTACTGTGTATATATGATCCTCCATAATTCTCAAACCCTAATGGTGAATCTGGGTGTTAGGTTAGTTCTCGCTGTGGTTTCGGGATCTATAGGGTATATCTTATAAAGATATTGCCATATGATGTTATGAGATCAATGTACGGCAAATTGGTGCCAGGGTACATTATCATTTACTCCCCAAATGTGGGTTTTGAGGCGATTCACCCATCTTTGCTCTTTTTCATAGAGCTTTTTTTCGGCATTTCGTGTTTTTTCTGTAAGCATTTCTAGCACTATCCATCGTATATCATCACAGGAATGTCCTGCCTCAATGAAATGTGCACAAAGTTTAGTAGTTGTCTTTTTTAGCCTGATATTACTTCTGTGTTCACCTATTCGTGTCTTTACTTTTCTGCAGGTCATCCCTATATAGATTTTTTGACAGGGACAGCTCGCCATATATATAACATGGGTAGAGTTACAATTTGTATGCTGTCTCTGAGTCCATAAGAGAGTCTCTGAAAGTTGTAACTGTTTGGAAGTTGTCGTATATTTACAGGCTATACAGTTACCACAAGGGTAATGGCCTGTTACAGGTGTCATTGTAGTGTCTCTTGTTACCTCCATTTGTTGTATATTTCTGGACGGGTATGTACCAAGGTGTCTCGCAAATTTTTGGTTCTTCTATTTGCGAATCGTGGTTTTGGCCACTCAAATTTTCCGTTATTAAGAATATTCCAGTTTTTGTTCACCAGTTTTTGGACCTCATATGTGGCGGGACAAAAGGTTGTTACACACGTGACTAAATCTGGTGTAGGGTTCTTAGGGTGGATCTGCAGGAGACATTCCCTCGGTTGATTGTTGGCACGTTTCATACATTTACGAATTGTGGCAGGTGTATAATCTCGCACTCTCAGTTTTTTGCTGAGTTCCAATGCTTGCGTCTTATAATCCTCATTTTTAGTACAGTTTCTTTTAATTCTCAAAAACTGGCTGTATGGAAGATTGTCTCTCAGCGGTTTGAGATGAAAACTCTTATAGGAAAGTAAGCTGTTTTTGGCAGTGGGTTTTGTGTAAGTCCTTGTTTTTAAGCTGTTGTTTTCGACAAAGATCCAGAAAGTCAATTGTGGAGTTGTTGGCCGTATATGTAAATTTAAGCCAAGGATCACACTCATTTAACCAATCAATGAAGAGTTTCAGATCATATTTTATGTCCCATATGAGGAGAATATCATCAATGTATTTCTTCCAGTATATTATACTGGAAGAGTACGGATTAGATTCATTGAGTACATGTTGGTCCTCGAAATGGGATAAATTCTCCCACGACATGAGATTCTGTTACGGTCTATGCCACAGCCTCAACCTCAGTATCCCATGCGGCGTGAAGCGAAGGTTCCGTGGCAGAAATCCTTGAATAATTGGAATATCAGGGAGTGATTGAAACTTGTGTGTCTCCGATGAATAACCCACTTTTTACTGTGACCAAGCCTGACGGTTCGTACCATTTGGTATTGGATTACCGGCACTTGAACTCGCATTGCCGTACCAGTGCAGTACAGAATACCCACAGCTCTGCTTTAGTGGATGGTCTTGTGCGAAAAAGGTTTAAAACCACACTTGACATTTCCAATGGTTTTTTTGCCCACAACTTAACTGGTCTGAGCTCCCAGTGGACCAGTTTTACCAGTGGCGGTAAACAACACCAGTTTCGATGCTTGCCTATGGGCTATAAGAATAGTCCAGGTGTGTTTGCCGCCCGTATCATATCTCTTTTAGAGAGAGTCGACCCAGATGCGTGTTCGTATGTGGATGACATTTATCTCACAGGTGACGAAATATGGGCGCATCTGTGTCGTGTTGACCTCATAATTTGTTGTTTTGCGGACTTCGGTTACAAATTCAACTTTGCAAAGTCTCACATTGCAGAGTACACAGTGTTGTTCCTGGGCTATGAGGTCAACAATGAAGGTAGAAGATTGGCTCCGCACTTCTTGGAGAAATGCACACAATTGCGCGCTCTGACAACTCTGAAAAAATTGCAATCTTTGCTGGGATTTTTAGATTTCGGGCGTACTTACATTCCCGATTATGCCCAGGGTATCAAGCCTCTGTATGCTTTGATACAACCTACTTTTACCAAATCGTGTTGGCTGCCTGAACATTCAGCCCTCTTGCAATCATTGCAGGCTGATCTTCTAGAATCTAAATTCTCATTGACTCGTGATAACCACACCAACCTGGTGATCAGAATCGTCCCTGGGGTGGTGGGTTTCCCATACCTTACTTTTAACGAAGGTGACACAGTGCCTATCGCTTACAAGTCACACTTGTACACTTCGGCTGAATTGCGGTTTTCCACTGTGAAAAAAGTTTTGACAGCAGTGCAAATGGCGATTCTGAAGGAACGCACACTCTCGCAGGGAAAACGCATGTTGGTTGTTACCCAGTATCCTGCCCTGGAAACAGTGACGAAAGCCAGTGTACCTAATTCTAAAGCTTTGCACCCACAGTGGATTCAATGGGCCACATCTTTGACATCTCCGGATGGCACGTTTATTTTTGATGCCTCCTTGCAGTCTCAGGAGTACTTACAGTATGAATTTGTTCATCCTGCTCCTTTGACTATGCGTCCGTTGGAGGATTTCCATTGTATCATTTACACTGACGGTTCTGCGCAAGTTGCTCCTGGGTCTAAGCACGCATATATCTCAACCTGCGCTATTGAGGTCAGTACTATGGTGAATGGATGTCTGATGTCGTGCATACACAGACATTAGGGGACTGTACCGCCCAATTGGCAGAGCTCCCTGCTCTACTGCTTGCATTGGAGTACGCAGATCCTGGTGTGACTACTCTTATTGTGAGTGACTCTTATTACTGTGTCCAGTCTTACAATGACAATCTGTTCTTTTGGACTCAAAATTAAGCATGAGCGTGAAATCCGTTACGCTCGCGGATTTTGCGGATTTTCGGGAAATCCGCAATCCGCGAATTTTGCGGATTTCCCGCAAAATCCGCAAAAAAAAATCCGCGAACGTAACGGGTTCAAAAGTTGAACCCACACTCATTGAACTATTTTACAATGGCGCCAGCAAGCTGCCAGCGCCGTTGTAAAATAGTTACAAAGTTAGCTTGCACAGGAACCACTAGATAAAACGAAGCAGGTGCTTCCTGTGCAAGCTAACTTTGTAACTATTTTACAACAGCGCTGGCAGCTTGCTGGCGCCATTGTAAAATAGTTACAGGGCAGCACAGCCTTACAGGTCACTCAAGGGACCCCTGCGCCCTTCAGGGCGATTGCATAGTAACACACACATGGTCGCTCGAACTAGTTAATGCTCAAATTCAGTGACTCATTCATTAGCCCAAAAACAATCATGAGCGTCTTCGAGGCTGGACAGGTGTGCCTCTTCCCAAATGTACCGTGGAAAATCAGCTGTGATGCTGGATAGAGGCCTTTGCATCCTTGACTTTCATGAGCGCAATCCCCGTGCTGTTCCTGTGACCAGGAGCTTCTTTCTCTTCGTGTTCGCACGGGTTGCTGCAAGTTCGCACGCGTTTTGTACAATTTCGCAATTTGCGAAATTGTACAAAACGTGTGCGAACTTGCAGTAACCCGTGCGAACATACAAAAAAAAAAATCCGCGCGGATTCGCGGATTTTGCGGATTTTGGCAATCCGCCAATCCGCAAAATCCGCTCATACCTACTCAAAATGAATATCGAGACTCCAAAGGTAGAAAAATAAAACATAAAATGATCTGCGTCCGAGTGGCTGAACTTAAAGAGCGACTGCCACTCGCATATGTAATTCATACTTTTGGTCATCAGTGTGTGGGAGTTCACGCTGTTGGTATTAGTTTGGCCAATGAGGCCGCAAAATCAGCAGTATCGACATATTTGGTTGCAGCAGTTACACGTTCCAAAAGTAAGATTGATGATGGCATCTTGGCAGCAATTGCCGCTACTGAGAAGGGAAGTAAAAGTCATACTGGATTTCTTTCAAAGTATTCTTATCACTTAAGTCCTGATAAAGTTCCTTATGTGAAAATACATGACGTTGGTGACAGATTGATTCCCAACGCGGACCGCAGGCCCTCACTAATTACAGCTGCCCACGAAGGTGTTGCATCCGCGCATATGGGCGTTTTGGCTACTGTAACTCAGCTACAACTACGTTTCTGGTGGCGGGGACTGTACAAACAGGCGCGTGATTATGTCCTTCAATGTGACATTTGTCAGCAGATCAAGCCTTCGACTGCTGTGCGTCCGCCTCAGACACAGTTGTACATTTCTAATAAACCACTTGGGTGTGTTTATTTAGATCACTGCGGTCCTTTTTCCTCTGATACTGCGAATAAGTACATCTTAGTTGCAGTTGATTCTTGCACACGCTTTGTTTGGGTGTGGCCACACCGCAGCGCTGATTCACGAAATGAATGTGAATTTTTGCCTGTGGCACCTTCCATTTGGACCAGGGTCCAGCGTTCGCCTCTCAGGCGTACAAGGATGCCATGAGTTCATTGGGGGTCCAAGTCAAATTTTCGTCTCCGTACCGGCCTGAGGGTAATTGTGTTGTGGAGCGAATGAACCGTGATTTAAAGCAGTCATTGACAGCCTGGGTCATAGGCACTGGCAGGAACTGGCTAGCCCATCTCAATAGCATACAACGTGCACTTAATAATCTCCCTAGAAGGTCTCTGGTTGGGCGGACCCCATACAAAATGCTCTTTGGTATCAAAATGTTTGTCCTGGACCTTGAAGGTTTAGACCAGGCGGCGGCAGCTGCCCCCTTTGACGTAGAAGAACATTGTCATGTTTTACAGAATCTACAAGAGACGAGAGACATTCTTGCAAAGGAACACTTGCCCTCCACATCTGATGCTGCGTTACAGATCCGGGTGGTAGGCTGGCTATCCCGAGTCGGAGAACTGGTCCGAGAGAAGATCGAGAAGAAGAAAGAATTTGGTCCCTCGTATCGAGCTCCAGTTCCTGTGTTTGGCGTGCAGTGCACAAGAACAGTCATTTTACCTCCACTTCCAGGTCCTAAAGAAAAAAGGTATATCTCCATTGACAATGTCAAACTACACAGAGTAGCTGATTCGTCTTAGTATGACTGCTGCGGTCTCTTGCCCGGCACTACAGAGGAATTCTGTTTTGGTTCCGGCTCCTAGGAACAGGCCTGATGTTGCTTTCGAGATGCCTGCAATTTCAAGTCCTTTTTTGAATACCATTCCTGAAACTAATCTTGATGATACTGCATATACATACCCCACTGACTTATCGATGCCCGATTTGCAAACCTGTGTGGCCAATGAGTCCAGATTTTCATTTGACACTAACTCTACCACATCTAAGTCCCCTTCAAAGATTTCTGTTTTTGCACACTGGTTTAAAAAACATTTTTGATTCCTCCTTGGACTTACATCTGGTTGGTCTTTTTTTCGATTTTTGGTTCATGTCAATTGGATTTGTGGTGTATTTTTTCCGCCTTGTGAATGGCCACTACGTTGAGGAGAGAACTGTGATTCGACCAATTAATGGAATTTTAGCACCCCACTCTTCATCCCACATCCACAGATTCCGGAGAGACTTGGCATTTGTGAATATTACTGCCTGGCCCGTTTTAGATGGGATTGTGTGGGACGCTTTTAAATTTCACATCCATGGTCCCACGGAGGTTATAAATATCCCCAATGTACTGAGAGTTTCCATGGGGGATGTAATTAAACTAAATATTCGTTCTGATGATTGGGATGTTCAAGCCGTAGAGGCTTTGTTTTTGGATTTGAAATACTATGCTGCCTTTGATGCTGAGGATTTATATTTAGATTCTGCTTATTATGGTGATTTGTACTGTTACCAGCATTTTGGAAATCACTACCTGCACAAGGTGAACCCTAGAAGAAATGTAGTTAATTATACCCAATGGGAACATTGTCCCGCTCCTATAGAAGGCAGCTCCAGTGCTCTTTTGAAGAGATTCACATACTTTACTGATTTTAATCAGTCAAATCAAAATGCACTTTATTTTAAATTGACAGAAAAGTCCTCTTTCAAAGTTAGACTTACCCACATTAAATTGTTATATTCTAAGTCCTTTCTTGACCAATTGGCTATTGGGGTCTATGAACTGTGGAAAGATACTATTCGTCTTAAATCTGTTTGGGGTTCTAAAAGTTGGCAAGTGCAAGGCACAGAGGCTTTGCACCGTGCATGTCTCATCCAGAACCATATGTTGTTTCTTAATTCGACTATTTCACAAACCACTTGCTTTGGATTGGCTACATCTAAAAAATTAAATGCACCTTCTTTTCCTGAGTTGTAAGAATATCCCGGCTGGGATAATTATACTGGTTTGTCCATTAGAGAATTACAGACCATGATGCGGAATTCTTCATTTAACATTTCCAGCATGGATCCTAAGGGTTGGTTGCTTTGGCACAGAAGTGCTGATTCCTGTAAATATCGTTTTCTGGGTTTGTCCCTTTGGTATACGCAGATTAGGGCGGATTCCCGGTTTCTGAGTGACCATTCGGTAACTACCTATTCTGTAGGGAAGTTGTGTCAGAGTTGACTCAAACACTCCACCTTAACGACAGTTACACTGCATTTGTCTAAACTGACAGACAATGTTTATCTGAATGACTTTGGCAGATCCAAAAGATGGATTTATGCTGTTTACAACAAGGTTGGAAAATGTCTCAGATTGAGGCTACTTCAAGGTAGAGAGCTATTGATCAAGCTAATTTAGAAAAATTGCTAGCAATTGTAGATAATAGCATTAACACGCTTTCTTCCCGCATTTACACACTAGATGATATAGTTTCATCTGTGGGTGATATTGTGCAAGAAGATGTGTCTGTTTTGTTTCATGGCCAAAATTAACTGCGTTCCATCATGCAGTTTGCGTGGACTTTGCAAACGTTAAAGGCAGGTTGAGTGCCTTGGGACTACATGAACACGTGCTCCTTGTTTGCTCCTTTCAATTTAACGGAAAAGCAACACTTTATGTCAATGAAAGATGCAACGTAGTCTATGTTACATATTGATAAATTAGAACCGTTACCTTTTTCTGTGTCCAAATATAATTTTGCTGTGTGGTTTATCCACGCATTGATCACACTCCCTTTTCCTCTTTTCAAATTTGAAGCTTGCATGAAGTATTATGCCATAGGCAGATATGAACCTTTAGGCAGCGCTTATCTCCATGAAGCTTGGTCTCTGCCATTTACATACAGATGCCTGAGGGACGGTAAAGAGGTTTATTTGAATGGGGAAGATTGCACAACGATGCCTGACCGTTCATTAGTGTGTAGGAATATTCAAATCCATGGCTCTTGCAACCAGAATGTGCCTCATCTGGCGTATGTTTTAAAAGGCACACCTACACCTGCTATCACACCGACATTCACATTACTAGCAAACTGTAGTTATTTACTATTAAATAATGAAGACTGTTGTGGGATGGTCTCAGGAATTCCTTACATAGTTACAGTCTCCGAAAGAGTAGTTTGTTGTAAGAAGGTCTTGTTTCCTCCTCCACATGGGAAGCTGGATGTTTCCATCTGGCCGTCGATTCCGACCTTGAAGACAGAGTTCAACAAGCTGAGTCGAATCAGAGCTCTATTGTCCCAGAAAGAAGTTGCCCTCACATCTGCTCGTGAAACATTTGTCCTTCACGTGGCCAACACCCGCACAGAAGTGCATGCTTCATTAAATACTGATTTGCCCTTGCATTTCGGGGAGTTCATACATACTATCTTTAAAGCATCCTCGACCACGGGGCTGGCTCCCTTTTTTAAAGTTGTTAGTAGTGGCCTTGTCACTTCCTTCCAAACTATATTTGGTGTGTTCCCGGCATTTTTTCATTCGATTTTCTCCAGCCTCTTTGGTGGATTTCCCTTAATGCTCGCTCTGGTGGCCGGTGTGCTTCTATTAATTTTTGTATTTAAAAATGGATACACATCCTGTGGCACACAACAAAATGTCCCGACTGTTGTTGCTGCGCAACCGAATGCTTAGCTATTATGTAGTGCTTCCTCTGGCTATATTGAGTGCGGCTTATGGATTATCGTTTCGATTTTCCTTTGTCACATGCGTCCAGCCTGTCTTTCATTGCCTGAGCTGTGATTTCGACTGGTCCCTGGATTTGTGTCTCTTCAGTACGCTGTCTCCCAATGCGGATTATGAACAGCTGATGAGCCCCTTAGTTGCTCATGAATTGCTTTGTTCTGGCGGAGGGATTATGGCCTTTGCAGCGATGCATGGAGTCTTGGGACGTTGGATTGTTTTTGCAGCGGTGCATGATTTCTTGGCACGCAGTTACATTGAAGAGAACCCGAGTTGTCCTCTAATGGTGCTAGAGGCTCCCGTTATTGAAGAACATGTATGTTCATTCCCTTAATTGAATTGGATGGCTGAAATGTTTTCAGATGAGAACAATGACTTCCTATTGGAGGCTGTTGCAACGTATTGTGCATACACGCTGTTGGGAGTGAGACAGTTTTACTTTTCTCTCTCTCTTCCCCGACTGACGTCAGGAGTTGAACAGTGGATTTTTTTTTCTCTTTTCCCTTATTGTTTTGATTAAATCCCGAGGGATTAATTTAATTGGTGGAACTGTTTCCAAATTGGGAGTTTACTCCTGTTTTCTCTATTGTGGCAAATCTGAACTTGAATCTGACTTTCGAACTTGAACTCTGCGCTTCTGATTTGACTCTATTACTTCCACGTGCTCCGATCAAGGGAGGGTGTCGTGGGGATGACCCGTACATTTACACAGTGTTAAGTTGGCATGGGCTTATTAGAAGTTTAAACGCCATTTTTACTTTCCTTCTCTGCTTTGCACACGACACGCACTTGCGCTAGTGTTTAGAGAACACGGAGTATTTTGCTTCACATCAGAATAACTTGTTTTGCTGCATTTCTAAGCTGCTTCGAAAGTTTAGTCTGTACAGTGTGAGCAGAGACCGTCAAGGATATCTTAGACACTGTGGTTGTTGTTCTAACTGATCAGCGCACGTTCTAGCCATAACACATATGCAGCTGTGGCCACCTCTGATATTGGCGCATTTAATAATGCACTGTGTAGGCATGATCTCACACATTTGGAGAATATTCGTATGCTGAGAGCTTGTGCAGAATCTGATGTAATCCACTTCTGCTAAATACCAGAGGTATGGGGCCGCCTATGTAAGCCTATGAGACCTTCTATTAGTTATAAAATAACCTACTAGCAAGGGAGGGTGAAATCTAGGTATATGTAAAACCTGTTTCCATTTAGCATTATAACATGCTTTCTCCTTTTGTATTCTATGGAATAGTAACTATGCTGACAATCTTGTTTCTCTTAATATGTCTGCTTGTATTAGCTAAGGTACTGAGCTTGAGATCACGGCGTTAGAAATAAATATTTCAAACTAGCTCATGTCTCCATTTACTCCCTGTTTTGGACTAGTCTGAGAGTGTAACGAAAGAGTGTTCCTGTTTTCCACCTTACCTGAGGTATCCTAAGTCGCATGTTCTGGGTTGACTAATCATTGGTGTATTTGCTATAGGACGAAGAACTAATGAGTCACTGATGCTAGTCTGGTAGGGGATGTTGGGTACTAAGGTGAGTTTTGGCACACCCTAATTCACTAAGGTCCTGAGTCTCTGTGCACAGTTCTGTATAGGAACGGAATCCCTGCAACAGTAGTACAGCGCTTTTGAGTCCCTAATGTATTTCTTATTAGCCATAAAGAATGTAAAAAGAACTCTGAACTGAGCTGTATCCTGGACTGCGTGTTGGATTTAGCATTTCCAGACCAATATACTAATTCATGTTATTTCCGGAAGGTTTCCATTATGTACACAAGCTGTACAAAATTAGTTGCTGGGAATAAAAGGAAGTCATTCGTCGGTACCTCCACTGTCCTTTGTTAGAACTCAGGAACGACACTGTAGGGGGAAACGGATGCACGTGTTTAGTGTATCCTTAATTCTGGTTCAAATCTCCATCTCAAATGAGTTGTATTGATGCTAAAAAACCCATGGCCAATGACACTGCTCTTTGCCTCAAAATGGATCTTTAACGAGACTTAGGGGACGTTTTGGAAAAGTGATGGGAAATGATGTATCTGTTTAATAAATGTCCTGCTGAGACTGTATTTACTAGCACAGCCATTTGCTTATATTTGCAGAGTAAAGTAGTAGCACAAGAGACCATTTTCTTGCTGTCATAGGGAGGCTGGTTCATATCTAGATTGTTGCACCTGTGCCTAGGGATGGCCCTGGGTTCCAGCTCCCATCAGGGGTTCTTGGTGTTGATATGATTTGGAATCCTCTAACCTGATGCAGTCCATGTTTGGAAAGATGTTGACTGGAGAAATGTAAATGAAAGACCGAAAATAAACAAGCAGTGAGATTATCTGTGTTTAACGCACAGCAGATGGCTGACAACCAGACACGAATACTGGTCGCAGAATAATGTTAAATGGTTGCTATTTTGTGATTATTCGTCAAAAGTGCTGAAACTCTCCTACAACGTGACTCTGCACTTGAATGAATATTCACAGAGAAGTGTTTCAGTGGAATTTGTGTGTGTGGCAAAGGTATCATGAAATGAGACTTGTCCAGCAGTTGCATTACAAATTCCTTATCCACTGTGTTGGACATGAAGAAACTTTAGACCTCTAGGAGGCACAGCAGTTCTTTTTTAAATAATCTCTATTGTGCATTTTCAACCTTTGTTACCTCACCTACAGTTATCTCCCTAATCCTTTCAACCTGTCCTGATTTAACCCTAGCTTGAAACCTCCTGTGGCAATCCCAACCCAGAAATATAATGTTCCACCATAAACCCAGCAAGACTAATTATCTCAAAAAGCACAAGACATACTGGTCCTGTTGATCACATACACCACTTCAGCTTTATCTATCACACATGTAATTTTCTTGTCTCTCATATTTTCTTTCCATAGTCTCACTGCCAGAACTGATGAAACAAGCATTGGCATAACCAATAGGTCTCTGCTTTTGGGACCTTATAAGTATTTAATTATGCAGCAGTGTCAAAGGCGAGAACTATTGGCGATGCCAATGCTTGTTTATAGTTCTTGTTGACATTGCCATATGCAAATCATTCTTGTTATAGGAAGACCTTCAGTGTCTTGCATAGGAGTGCATTCCTATATAGTATATTTGCGTTCTCATACTCTATGCTCCTCTTTATCATTTCTTTGGATATATAAATATAAGAGCCCTCACACATTGTCTCCCAGACTGTGCCAAAACCTACAGTGAACTCATATATTGCAGTGCTGTGTGTACATTATCCCCTCCGTGTCTAGGCGTTGTGCATGTTATCATATAGTAAGCCAAAATAGATTTGTACCTGTTGATTTCATTAGGTACCATGTGTCTAAAAGATATATGGGAAAAATGTCAGGACATTCA
This sequence comes from Lissotriton vulgaris, assembly GCF_964263255.1. Classification (NCBI taxonomy): domain Eukaryota; kingdom Metazoa; phylum Chordata; class Amphibia; order Caudata; family Salamandridae; genus Lissotriton; species Lissotriton vulgaris. The sequence goes on along the minus strand of NC_141696.1, from coordinate 779,104,741 downwards.
TCGGTATTAATAAAGACCACCATTTCGCTCTATCTCTATTTATGTATCAATGTGTTCCATGACAGATCCCCTACCTTCCTGTCAGTTATACTTCCGCCCCAGCCTGCAAGTATGCAATTTTCAGGTAAAAACGTTTGTTGTGCTCCAATATCCAGTGTGTAAACTTTTCAGACGTTTCCCTTTCCTGGGTGCCCTAATTCATAGAACAAAACCATAAGCAGGAAGTTACTTACTGGAACGAAGGCCATTGTTTTTAGGTCTTGCGCCTAGTGCTGCACTGTCACTCAGCGAGAGATTTATTGGGGTGGAAGGATTTTAGGAGAAGGACTTCTGCTCCCGCCCATGCTTTCAATTAGTGAATGTCCATACTTATTTAAAACTCTGCATTTCGATTGCTCTGCAGGCTTTTTTGTTACCACCCTATATATTTTCAGTGTACGCCCTTGGGACACCGAGTCTATGGCTTCCTTCAGTCTTATGGCTTTTCTCTTATCTGATGGGGCGTGTTAAGGGAAGGTTGGGAGAATTCAGGAAGCTTCTGCACGTACCTGTCACGCGTGTCTTTTCTTTCCCTCCCCTCCCTCCTCCACCCCACCCCACTCTCTCTGCTGATTCTCCCCTCCCTCCAGTGCTGTGTGAACGGCAAGAGCTTGTTTCTACTCCTAATGTCATTTCCTCCTTCGACGCTGCCCTCCCGCTGCCCTCTGGGGGTTTCTCGTGATAGCCGCCATCCGCCAGAGGCCCTGCTGGGACTCTCCCGCGTTTGAAGCTTGTCACCTTGGTGGATGGAGAAGGGCTGTCCAGGGAGCTAGACTTCTATGAAAAGTACATAAAGGCCATGAGGTGCATTATTTTCTTTCCAAGGGAAAGTTTGGGAAGACCAATGAAGCCCTTTGAGAATGGTCTCAGCCAGCTGATGCGGGGGGGGAGGAGGCGATTACGGAGTAGGGCTGTATTTTGCATCTGCGACGAAAATCTGGATCCCTCCATCTTTGTCTTGCAAATGACTGGCCGCTTGTGCTCATAAATATTGCCATTGGAGGAATTATGTTGCAGTATCTCAGAAAGGGAACGCAGCATAATGGTGACAGAATTGCGAGTTTTATACATCGACATTGAAAAAGGTTGTGACCAGAATATCGACCACCTGCCGAGTTTTGGAGGCAGAGGCCACCCCCCTCCTGCTTGAAGTTGTCGCGGGCGGCAAATGAAAGGACCCCCAGAACCCCACCCCTGCCCCCTTCTCTTACATTGGGCGGCACCTGAGAAACGTTTAGGTGTGACGCAGGCGCACGCCTGAAGAAACTACAAATTCTTCACCCATACTTTTCTGCATAAGAACAGAACCGAGTCCAACATTGCTCGCATCCACACACACAATGCATTCTTTACCCATTTCAAACGGTCTTAGAAAAGGAGCATTTACAATTTCCTTTTTAAGCAAATCAAATGCAAACTGTTGCTCAGCATTCCATAAAAATGTTGCATCCTTTTTTAACAATAACCTTAAAGCATGTACTTTTGATGAATAATCTTGTACAAATCTGCTATAGAATTCAGTTAGCCCCAAAAATGACACTAATTGTTCTTTAGAAGAAGGAGTGGGAGCTTTAAGAATACTATGTACATGCTTAAGCTTTGGTTTGATGCCCTGAGACAATATCTCATGTCCGAGATACTCCACTTTGTCCTGTCTGAATTTGCATTTTGTAAACTTCAAAGTTAAACCTTTCTCCTGAATACGATTAAGAACAGCATTTAAATTGTTATCATGATCCTCAAAATTCTTCCCATTAATCAAGATATCGTCTTGAAAAGCAACAGCGCCCTTGCAGTTTTCCAAGACCTCTTTCATGAGTCTCTGGAAGACAGATGCTGCACTGGCTAGACCAAAAGGCATGCGCCGATATTGAAACATGCCCTCAGGTGTTATAAAGGTGGTTAAAAACTTTGATTCATCATGTAATAGTACTTGATGGTAAGCACTTGCTAAGTCTATTGTGGAAAAAACACTTGCTCCAGCGAGCATTGCAATCAATTCATGAATGTTGGGTAGCGGATGTCTATCCACCCAAATTTCTTTGTTTAAACTCTGAAGGTCAACACACAAACGGAGTTCGCCATTGCTTTTAATCGATAAAACAATAGGCGAAACCCAAGGAGAAGACTCAACTGGTTCTACAATATTTTTAGCAACCAGATCATTCAAAATTAATTTAAGCTTGTCACGATATGCTAATGGAACATTCCTCACTCTGTGCCGAACGGGTATAGCACCATCTTTGAGGATAATGCGATGTTTGAAATCAGCATATTTACCTAACACCTCAGAAAAAATAGCGGGAGATTTAAATTTAATTTGGACAGTAAAATCATCATTTCCTGGTGGAATAACATACACATGGTGGTGATGCATTCGGGTCCAATTTAATACCCAGTTCATGATGGTGTGGCCAACTAAGGATTGACGCCCCTTTAGTGGACACATAAACTTTCCCTCTTGTTTTCCTATCTTTGAATCCAATGTCCGCCCACATGAAACCAACCAGATCAATTTTATGTCCTGTGTAGCCTCCAGGCCGTACATCTGATGGAAATAATTTCATAGTGTCCCAGAATTTCTCAAAAATGTTCTTACCAATTATACTGTACCATGCACAGGAGTCAATAAGCATGGAAATCTCAACATTATTAATTAAAATCTTGTCACTGGGAAAACCTTTACATTCTGTATTGCCAACACATAGCAAACTATTAACACCAGGATTATCCCCAGAATCCAAGTCCTCTTCACCAAGAAAATTCACTTTTTGAGAAAACTTACACATCTTGTTGAAATGACCTGGTCTTTTACATTTCATGCAAATTTGATTCCAAGCTGGGCAGCCTCTATAATTTCCAACATGGTCATTTCCACCACATCTATAACAAATTATCTGTTTTTTCCCTTCAAACGGTCTATAATCTTTTTTGAAACTTTCCTTCTTGTTCGGGACAAACTGTGATCTCTTAAAATTAGAGGTATCTTTTACAACTGAAACTTCAGGTATTACCACCTTGTTCTTCGCTTCTTGCCCTCTAATCTCACTCACAAACAATTCTGATTGTTCGATCCCTTTCGCAATATTTAGAACAGATTTAAGAGTAGTTTCAGTTCCCATCCATAACCGTTCTTGTATTTTTTTACTCTTTGTTCTCATCATAATTTGATCTCTGAGAACTTGATCAAAATTTATCGTTTCAAAGGCACACGAACCAGCAAGGGTTAGTAAAGCAGCTACATAGTTCTCTATTGATTCGTCCTCTTTTTGTACACGGGAATAACATTTAAATCTTTCCATGACAGTATTTATCTTTCTTCCAAATCTAATGCTCATTTGTTTAACAACTACATCAAAAACATTTATATCCCCTGCACCCTCAATGGGAGGTAGGTTCTCTAATTCTTTGAGCCCTTGTCCGCCCAAACAATTTTTTAATAAAGCTAACTTCCTTTTTGGAGAACACCCATCCTCCTCAACTACATCAACATATGCTAGAAAAGTTGGAAACCATAGATCCCATTCTACTTTAGGATCACCTGCTAAAGGTAGAAAATGTGCAGGAGAGACGATGTTGTTAGACATCTCAAAATAGTAGTAGTACTGTGAAAGTTGTTTTAAATAACTATTATCTGTAAATAAAACACATCTGTAAAACAGTTTACAACTAAAAGGGTCAATTGTCTTTTTTACACTTAAAAATTGTCTCTCTTTAAAACACAGTGGAAAATAAAGGTAAAACAAATAACAAACTAAAATAAAAGAGGTCACCGTAGTCTGAGTAGTCTTCCACAAAATTGCTGTTGTCCTCTTCAAATCCGTACACCAGTTAAAGTTTCAACCTTTTCGAAAATACTGTCTTTTTTTTATATAGTTATTTTCTCCTAGTCAACATTAGATGACAGACCTTGTTAATAAAAAAAAAAAAATTGTGCGAAATCGCAGGAAAAGACTAAACTTGAATTGCAGGTAAAAGAAGAAATAGACGCTTGAAAATTATAGGCGTTCCTGTACTTGAAAAAATTATTCCTATTCTAAAATGGCGGCATGTTACGTGATCCACGTCACGTGACAACGTACAACGTTCCGCAACTACTTCTCCGACTCCTTGCGTCTCAGTGACGACAGCTTCCCATTGATGACGGATCTCCTGGATTCATGCCATGGAACACTTTGACGACTTGAAAAGATGCGGTCCGAAAGTTAACGGTGAGTTTGAAAAACAAAAGTAAGAGACGCTCAATCCAATGTTTTAAATAAAATTTACCAAAAACAAACTCAAGGTTGTCGATGCCGGAAACAGCAAATGGAGGGAAATTTCACCCCAATGTTAGGTGAAACAGTTTAAACACTCCCTCAAATAAGTAGACACTCCCGCTGGTGCAATCAACACACGTTTTAAAAGGAAACATCCGCTGGTGCAATCGATGTACACTTACTTTAAATAAATAAATACCTTAGTGTGAACGCTGTTTTCAATTCTTCTCTTCTTCGTTAGGGTTCGATTTTTCCTCTTTTAAAAGGATAATAAAATTAAAAAAAAAAAATCCAATGAAGATGATGTTCTCTTCCGATCCCAAAACGTCGCCAAAGTTGTGTAGTAATCCACAACAGGAGGTTGGTTGAAGAAAGAAGATTTATTGAAGAAGATACAGCTTAAACAACCACAAGCATCAAGATACAGGCTCCTACTGTTCAACTCCCAGACATGGAATGTTGAACAAGAAAGAACCATAACAATTCCAATGTAACCTAGCAGAGTGAACACTACAACGCCCACTTTAAAACCGGGAAGGGTGATGTTTTATTTGGTGAAAACATGTCTGGGGACCGGGATAGATGCTAAATAAGCATTTGCAATGGATTTGAGCCACGCTGAATTGTGCAACTTTAGGCCTTTGACTCTGCAAACAGACTGGGCAAAATAAATTGCCATCCAAATACGACTCCCTCGGGCTGGCATTTCAGCACACATTTCGCCAGTGCCACAGTCTTTGTTCGGCTTCCTTCAGTCTTTGGCTGGCGGTCGGTGCTTCGCATTTCTCTTGTGCTCGGGCGCGTTAAAGAACAGCCCTGCTGATTTATGTGCGGCGTGGGCATGACTGGTGTTACTATGTTACCCCCTCTGTGCGCTCCGCCCGCAAGCATGCCTTATTTCTCTGTGTAAGAGGGCTCTCTGTGCGGCAAGCATCATTAGGTCTGGTGTGTTGTTTCAAGGCTGGTGGCCCGCATCGCCCAGGCTTTGCTGGGTAACTTATTGCTTATTGATTTATCAAAGCAGTTTACGCAGCTGTGTCACAGAGCGCCAGAGCCAGTGTTTCACGAATAAAAGTGGAGAAGTGTCCTTTTAAGCACGCATTTAACATGTTTATGTGACTGGAGCAAAGTGTGGTAGAGCTGTAGATTACATAGCTGTCAACCAACACCAGGTCACGAGTGCGACCATCAGCCAGCCCTGGTTTTTGAGCCCACAGCTCTGTGCATGCTGGGACTTGTAGTTTCACATTGTCGATTAAAGGTAGGGCCTCACACGAGTTAATAAAAACGAGGGGTGGGGGCACTTTTGCACTCTGGATAAGACCAATCCTGTCAGCAAGGGGCTAATTCCTTGATGAGTTTATTGTATAAAAGTTAAACGGTGAAGGTATGCTCACATGTGTCCACCGCTGTATTCTTCAATCTGCCCTTCACCACCATTCCTAAGTTAGGGTAAGGAAGTCACCCGCCAAGACAACCCCTGCTCACCCCCTTGGTAGCTTGGCACGAGCAGTCAGGCCTATCTCGGAGGCGATGTGTAAAGCATTGGCGCACGCACCCACCAGCAACAACCCCCAGGGCCCCCCACAAAAGGAACCCCACACAAGGTATATATGAAAATAGCCTTTGTATTGAACAACACATTAGATAGGAACACATACTTTACAATGTGCCAGAGGCACGGGCAGAATTTACAGGGGACTATGTACAGGACAGGGCCAGGGGACCACTGCCAGGAATATGCACTTGGTGGAACTGGCATTAGAACACATAACAACCAGGAGCTTCCTAGAACTGGCATTAGAACTCACTATAACCAGAAGCAACATACATGAGGCATAGGATATTCAGGAGGGAAAAATGATAAAGCACATAACGCATCAGAAGCACCATCAGAGGTGCAACACAGAATAACTCTCAGGAATCACATTTAACATGAGCTCATAACTTTCACCAGGCCAACTGGCCTCTCTGGGGCTAAGACGCCCAGTGTCGCAATGTCAGGACAGGCTGCAGGTAGCCATGAACAAACCTACACGTGGCAGCTGCCCACGAAGTGCTGGGCAGCTGAGAGGCAATGATGGGGCCAATGTTAGAGCCTCGCAGGCACTGAACAAATATGCAAATGGTGGAGCCTCTCTGGCTCGGGAACAAAGATGCTGGGGCTGAGCCTCACAGGCTCGGAAGGACAAATGACCACAGTGGAGCCTCTCAGGGCTCGAGAAATAATTAGGCCATCTTGGAGCCTCTCAGGGCACTGGACTAATGAAGGGTCTTCGTTGGAGTCCCTCCCGGGGGACTCTCGAACAACTGGGGCTCCGGGGAGCCTCTCGGCTCGGGGATTGAAGTAGGGGTTAGGCGGAGTCCTTCTCGGGGGACTCGGCATCAAGTGAGGCCCCACAAGGGATTTGCTCTTGAGGGGAGGGGCGGGCTCCGGCAATGTGCCCCGACGCCCCTCCTCTCCGTCTCTGCACTCACCGGGTCTGACACGACGGTGTCACGGCCTTCTCTCGCTCTCCGGGGCTCTCCCTCGCTCTTGGGAGCCCCGGGAGGGGATGGCGGCTTCTCAGGTCACCCGCAGGAGTGCGGAGTAGGGGGCTGGGCTGGGCCCAGGGAGGCAAGCCGCCCCCTGGGCCAAAGCAGCAGCATGCCCCTGGTAGATTCGAGTTGAGAACAAGAACCTTTTAGAAGAGGTCACAGCCTCTTTTTATACATGAAATTCCTTTGTCTAAAGGTGCTGGGTGGGGGAGAAACCAGTCGCAGCTGGTTTTGGGAGTACCTTGTTTTCCCCAGCCACCCTTTCCATTCACCAGGCAGGCTAGGGTCATCAGCAGCACCCTAGGGGGTGGAGCCAGCATTGTGTGGGACAAGCCCAGCCCTATTCAGGACTCAGGCACAGCCCCTCCCTCACATCAGCATGTTAATCTCTCCATTCACCACCGGGGCAGACCCACACAGACTCCTGGAGCCAGGCTCCCCAGCCAGCTTCAGCCAATCACGCGCCAGCATACTTACTGCACACACACACCCATGTCTAGAAGTGGCACTTCCAAACTAGACACACACACGCCGCATACATCATCACGCAGCATTCAATCACACAAGTCCGCACATACCAGACTCGAGCCTGTACCCCCCACGCATCAGGGACTACCAGGGACACACACATATTCCCCATGCATTCTTATGGGAGGGCAGGCCTCTCTCACCACACGCACTCAGAGTGGGAATCACTATCCCCAGGTCACATATAACAAGCAAAAACTTCAGGGGTGGACCTGCCAGAAGGGCCAAGTCCAACACAACCCCCTTCCAGCCAAAACGCAGGGGTGGCCAATCACCACTGTGATGGACTTCCCTGCTTTGGGCGATAGAACATGGACGCGGGCCCACACTGCAGGGACACCCTCCGGTTCTACGCCACGTTGATCCATAAGACAAGCACATACTTAAAAATATAACAGGCCCTCCTAGGCCACTGGTACTCCTGAGTTGTTCACGGCTGGAACCAGGCCCTAGGCCACCCAGATACCACTGGTCCCTGCCAATCCACCGAGTGGGGGGTGGTAACCCCTTGCCTACATAGCCATTCTCCACTCCCTTTCTCAGTGTAGTTCCAACTACCACTGCTCCTTCCACCTAGGGTCCGCACCCTCAGGCTGGCCAGAGGTCATGGGCAAGAATGTCCCACCCTACCTCTACTTCTGGGGTTCTGTGCTCTCCCAGGAGAAGCACCCTCCAGAACACATTCTCTCACCAGTCTCTGAACTCTCTCCCTCCACTGGTCTATCACCTGGGACCTAATTTCACCGGATACCCAGGGGTCAGATTCCCTCAGACCCCCTTCCAGTCCCACACCCTCCCATGTAGAACAGGGTCCCTCCACTTAAGGTGGGCCCCACCTGCTCTCAGGGCAGTACCACAACACTCAGCCAAGAACCCTAAGGATCCCCGCTAGGCCCGTACCACCCCTTCTGGGAAACACAGGGTCTCCTCCTTTGGATGAGCCCCACCTGTGTCCACAGGGGTACCTTTAGAAGACAAACTGGCCAGGACACTGGCTACAGTCGCCCTGCCGTCCAGATGCGGAAACACCGGCCACTGGCTCCCCAACGAGGGCCGTACCCTTGGGTCAGATGCCTGGCTCACCAAGACTTCTACAAGATGAAAACAACATCTAAGACTTTCTCTCCTCCTTCAGCAGGACGGCAACCACTGCAGGTCAATCCCCCATACAGCTTACTCAGTTCCTCCTCTTCAGGCAGGAGTTCCTTCTTGTACTTCAGGACACTACGTACAGTTGCCCTGGCGTCCAGATCCGGCAACACCGGCTACTGGCTCCCCAACCGAGGGACGCACCCTTGGGTCAGATGCCTGGCACACCAGGACTTCGTGCAAGGAAGACACATGACGCATAAAACACATTCAGTGGTGTAAAGAAGACACATGATGCATCAAACACATTCAGCGGTGTAAGGAAGGACACATGATGCATGAAACACATTCACCAGTGTAAAGAAGACACATGATGCATCATACACATTCAGCGGTGTAAGGAAGACACATGACGCATAAAACGTATTCAGCGGTGTAAAGAAGACACATGATGCATCAAACACATTCAGCGGTGTAGGTAGGACACACTTATCATTGATTCAGCAAGCTCCCCATCTCAGAGGACTTACACCCAATTACCCATCCCAGAGAACTTACACTCCATTATTCAGCAAGCTCCCCATCTCAGAGAACTTACACCCAAGCATTTAGCAAGCTCCCCATCTCAGAGAACTTACACTCCATTATTCAGCAAGCTCCCCATCTCAGAGAACTTACACTTCGTTATTCAGCAAGCTCCCTATCTCAGAGAACTTACACTCCATTATTCAGCAAGCTCTCCCTCTCAGAGAACTTATACAACTTGTCCAGTACAACTCAACATTCATCCACACACCCCCCCCCCCCGGACTGGTAAGACAGTTTCTACCGCCCCTGATTTCTCAACCTGACCCCATGTGGCACAAGTACCGTTACTCCAGGGAAGGGACAAGGACCACACACATTGGACACAATTTCGCTGCTACCACTGGATCCCACCCTTCTGGTGAATCCAGAAAACCCATTGCACTTAGGGGGATGATCTACCCTCCCGAGCTAGGGAAACCTAACTCACAGTGTGCAAGAACCACATTTTCCACAGAAACAGACATTTTTAGCAAACTTAAAAACCATAATCCCCTTCTTGGCGACCATCTAAAATGCAGAGTTTTGCAGTGAGGCCAGTTATCGCTGTGGTACTGCGCAAACACAAGTCCAAATCCCACCGATAGCCAACAATGTTAGAAATGGGATTCCTGGTTGGCCAAGGCTTGCGCCAAGGCCAGGCAGAAACCACCATTCCTAAGTTAGGGCAAGGAAGTCACCCGCCAAGACAACCCCTGCTCACCCCCTTAGTAGCTTGGCACGAGCAGTCAGGCCTATCTCGGAGGCGATGTGTAAAGCCTTTGAGCACGCACCCACCAGCAACAACCTCCAGGGCCCCCCACAAAAGGAACTCCACCCAAGGTAGATATGAAAATAGCCTTTGTATTGAACAACACATTAGATAGGAACACATACTTTACAATGTGCCAGAGGCACGGGCAGAATTTACAGGGGACTATGTACAGGGGACCACTACCAGGAATAAGCACTTGGTGGAACTGGCATTAGAACACATAACAACCAGGAGCTTCCTCGAACTGGCAGTAGAACAGATAACAACCAGGAGCTTCCTAGAACTGGCATTAGAACTTACTATAAACAGAAGCAACATACATGAGGCATAGGATATTCAGGAGGGAAACATGATTAAGCACATAACGCATCAGAAGCACCATCAGAGGCGCAACCCAGAATAACTCTCAGGAATCACATTTAACATGAGCTCATAACTTTCACCAGACCAACTGGCCTCTCTGGTGCTAGGACGCCCAATGTCGCAATATCAGGACAGGCTGCAGGTAGCCATGAACAAACCTACATGTGGCAGCTGCCCACGAAGTGCTGGGTAGCTGAGAGGCAATCATTGGGCCAATGTTGGAGCCTCGCAGGCTCTGAACAAATATGCAAATGGTGGAGCCTCTCTGGCTCGGGAACAAAGATGCTGGGGCTGAGCCTCACAGGCTCGGAAGGACAAATGACCACGGTGGAGCCTCACAGGGCTCGAGAAATAATTAGGCCGTCTTGGAGCCTCTCGGGGCTCTAGACTAATGTAGGGTCTTCGTTGGAGTCCCTCCCGGGGGACTCTGGAACAACTGGGGCGCCGGGGAGCCTCCCTGGCTCGGGCTTGAGGTAGGGGTTAAGCGGAGTCCCTCTCGGGGGACTCGGCATCACGTGAGGCCCTACGGGCCTCTTAGCACAACAAGGGATTCGCTCTGGAGGGGAGGGGCGGGCACCGTCAATGTGCCCCGACACCCCCTCCTCTCCGTCTCTGCACTCACCGGGTCTGACACGACGGTGTCGCAGCCTCCTCTCGCTCTCCGGGGCTCTCCCTCGCTCTTGGGAGCCCGGGGGGGGGGGCGGCGGCTTCTCAGGGCACCCACAGGAGTGCAGAGTAGGCTCCCACCGCTCCCTGCCTCATCGCGCTTCATGGACCGGATTTAGAATCTCCTCGGGCCAGCAGCCAATCACAACACCGCCCGGGGAATGACGTCACCAGGGAATCCCGGGCCGGCAGCCAATCCAAGCGCGGCCCGGGGAGGACGACTTGAAGGGTCCCGGGCCAGCGGCGGTGAACTCGGGGGGATGTCGAGGAGTAGGCTCCCTCGAGAATACGGACAATGATGAAATAAAGCAAGGTAGGCACTCGCTGGGGGTCCAGGATACCTTCATAGGACGGGGCGAATGCCGGGGGGGGGCACCGGCTTGGAAAACAGAAGCGGTCCCAAGCGCTAGAAAGAAATGACCAGCGCTCCCAAGCGCTAGGCAGGAGTAACAGCGCTCTTGAGTGCCATGGGCCAAAGGAAAGGGCTCCCAAGCGCTAGGGCCAGCCGGAAACATCAAAGTCCTTCAGGGGTCCAGGACCTCAGTAGTCCAGGGGCTGGGCAGGGCCCAGGGAGGCAAGCTGTCCCCTGGGCCCAAGCAGCATTCCCCTGGTAGATTCGAGTTGAGAACAAGAACCTTTTAGAAGAGGTCACAGCCTCTTTTTATACATGAAATTCCTTTGTCTAAAGGTGCTGGGTGGGGTAGAAACCAGTCGCAGCTGGTTTTGGGAGTACCTTGTTTTCCCAAGCCACCCTTTCCATTCACCAGGCAGGCTAGGGTCATCAGACACACCCCAGGGGGTGGAGCCAGCATTGTGTGGGAAAAGCCCAGCCCTATTCAGGACCCAGGTGCAGCCCCTCCCTCACTTCGATTCAGAAAAGGGGGTGGTGATGAACAGAATATCTGAATTAAGCAGACCACTCTTACCCAGTCCAAAGATCAGGGCTTGATCCATCACCGTTTTTTAGCTCACTGCACCATCCCCGCTCAGAACCTGGCTACATGCAAATTAGTCTGTTCCTGTCCCAGTGCATGATGGGAACAGGGCAAACAAAACTACCAAGCCAATTCTTATACTGGGAAGGAAACAAGCTTCCGGGGACCGGTTTCGGGCATTTCAGCCGTCGTCGGCCCGGCTTGCTTGAATCCTGATGGTGCAATGAGCAAGGGACTCACATCTGAGTATACCCTTCCACGCTTATGGTGGACAAAATGATTCAGAAAAGGGGGTGGTGATGAACAGAGTATCTGAATTAAACAGACCACTCTTACCCAGTCCAAAGATCAGGGCTTGATCCATCACCGTTTTTTAGCTCACTGCACCATCCCCGCTCAGAACCTGGCTACATGCAAATTAGTCTGTTCCTGTCCCAGTGCATGATGGGAACAGGGCAAACCAAACTACCAAGCCAATTCTTATACTGGGAAGGAAACTTCACTTCAGCATGTTAATCTCTCCATTCACCACCGGGGCAGACCCATACAGACTCCTGGAGCCAGGCTCCCCAGCCAGCTTAAGCCAATCACGCGCCAGCATACTTAATACACACACACACCCATGTCTAGCAGTGGCACTTCAACACTAGACACACACACACCGCATACATCATCACGCAGCATTCAATTACACGAGTCCGCACATACCAGGCTCGAGCCTGTACCCCCCACGCATCAGGAACTACCAAGGACACACGCATATTCCCCATGCATTCCTATGGGAGGGCAGGCCTCTCTCACCACATCCACTCAAAGTGGGAATCACCATCCCCAGGTCACATATAACAAGCAAAAACTTCAGGGGTGGACCTGCCAGAAGGGCCAAGTCCAACAAGGCGTGTGAGTTGAGGACCATTAAAATAGTAGTAATGCTGTAACACACAAGAAGTGACAATGGGTGGTTTGGATCAGATGATCAGCAGAGAAATCAGTCCTGTTTTGAATATAATGCTTTAAAAATTCCCATGTACTGGGTGCCCAGAGAACAGGATAGTCAAATGATGGAGAGGATGAGCAAGGAGAGATACAAATTCTGTTGCTTAGCCTTTTAGAGAATATGAAGACCTCTGCTCTCTCCAGTACAGTGAATTTTAAGCCTACACTATAAATCAAACTTGGTCTCAAAGTGATGTTTTATGGTTCTATAACACCCTCAATGGTTTCAGGTCACAAGATGACAAACAAGAAGGCAGCTTCTGTATTTTACACATAAAGAAACATTGGTCCTGACTCACAAAATCCTCTCCTGGTATTATGCGATTGTGCAGCTGTGGTGTTTTACACATAATTGTAGATTTAACGCATGTGCCACATAATTCATACTCTGCTGCATAATCTGCAGATTTTAACTATAAAGGATGTTTCTAGCTCATGTGGTTCAAAAGTTACTAAAATTGCATCGACATGTGTTGCCGCGCAGTGAAAGGCCCTTTGCAAAGGTTGACTGGCCACCTTTCTGTTGCTCATTGCTATATTTGGGTGTTAAACTGGTACTAATGAGGTGCAACCAATGCCCAGACTGTTAAGAAGTGTAAATATGACAAATTATTAAAGTAATACTATCTCAAAATGTGCTGCATTATGCCTAATAATATGCTGTATCCAGCTGCATAATTAACTCAACCCGCCACATAATGTAGCCATCCCCTACCGCATAATTCCAGTGTCCCTGTGTATAGGTGCATTTTGACCACGCACAAATTCCCAAAGAACACTCGGAAGTTCAGAAAATAGGTTGCAAGGCCACATTAGCATATGCACTCCTTCCCAGGCAAACATTTTGCATGTGAGGACTTGCCTACTTGTGTAACAAGCACACATGAAAAAACATCCTTCATTAAGAATAATTGTGACACTTCTGTAGTAAACTCTATTGTTTGCCTGGACTCTAGGATCTGATAACAGGTGTTACCCAACTCAATGTTACTCATTTTGTTGAGCTCAGCAGGGTAAAAGGCAGAGTGGATCAGTTGAAATTCGAACATAAGACTTTTAGGTGACACAAAGATCTCTGCAGTGGTTGCATTAGACCACTGAACTATCTTATCATCTGCCAATTAGAAAGGAATGATCTGCTGCACCTTTGATTTCTCTTTTCCGCATTAATACAGCAGAGGAAGGCGTTGCAGTGTAATTTGCGAACCCCATCCCATTGATGACATCCCAGAGTGGTGGGGTACTGACACATATGAGCTGTTTAGGACATATACATGCCAATGCGCTCCCGTTGGTAACTTGGCGCAGCGGCACCTGAGATCAGCAGGCTCTGGTCACTGCACCCACAAGGCTCACCTGAACCCACGCACAATACTACTAATCCATGGAGGGGCAGGCGGACTTCACACATATAGAATCTGTGCTTGCTGTCTCCGGTCTCTGCACAGAGGCCTCGATTGTGAATTCAGAGGGGAGTACCTTGCCTCACTGTGTCACAAATCGGCCATTATGTTTGGACTTTCCTTTGCTTGAAATCCATAATTCTTGAACCTGACATGCCACCGCACTAGCAGCGGGTGACTTTGTACTTTTTTATTCCTCATAACAGGGAAGTAAAGTTTGACGAAATTCTGTGAAATTCAATTCCACCGACCATGCAGAAAGAGGCCAACGCCCTGAGAAGTGACCTGCCGGGCAGTTCATGTGGTTTTCTCTAATAAAATCAGACCCACACAGACTACACAAACTGCCCAGTTAAGGGGCATTATGAGCAGCTTGTCTTGTTCGCCCTGCACCCCATTTTTCCAAGGGAGAGCCACACAATATACATTAACTGTCAAATCTAAAAATTTCTCAAGTTCACCACTGAACACATTTGTGCAGTGTTTGTGGCCCAATTTTACTAGTTGATAAAAATGCAGATTTTTCTTTAAATGCTGGTCAACTCTTCTTTTACACATAAGTCACTTCTGCAATTTACAGGTATTGCATTATACCTGAGAATTATGGCTTTAATCCACTGCTGTTTATTAAACGGCAAACGCAACTCATTGTGCTTTCACCTAGGAATTATATTCTAAGTCCATGTTTTGTCTTAATCGACATTCATTTTCGAATACCCTCCTGGGAAGCACACAACAGCATTTTTAGGTCTCGACCTGCCAATGCGCTTGCGCATTGCAGCTGTCAAGACATATAGAGGTGCAACAGGAAAGCTTACCAAGAGGGCTTTGGCAGGCGGATTATGCACAGTGCATGTGCTCCATGCTTGCCATTTGCTCCCCGAGCCTCGGCATCACACTTCAAAGGAATCCCTTCCGCTCCCCCGCCCCTGCTAGGTGTCCTTATCGCCTCAGACACTCACTTAACGTCTACACGTGTCTCCCCAGCTCCTCACAGTGCCATATGACCTCAGTGCCTCACATTGCCTTTCAATATGTCCCGTGCGCCTCACGCTATCCGGCTCCTCGTGTCCATGCGGCCCCTCAGTGCCTACCCGTGGGCCTCCGGTTCCTCACAGTGTGTGTCTGCGCAACCCATGGCCTCCATTATTGTACTTCTCTCCCTGTGCACTGTGTTGCTCTTGGTCGTGTGATTCTCTCAACACCTTTCCATGTTGCTTTTGTGTATATCGCCTCATATGCCAGTGTGCTTGCTTCTCCTCGCCTGCTCACGCTGCTCTTTCGCACGTTGCCTTTTCTACCCCCCCCCCCCCCCACACACACACACGTCATTTTGAAGAAGTGCACATGTGAGGTGCTGGCGGCCACGTTATAGTTTTTTCTATTTTAAATTCTTTATCTATGAGCATGTATAAACCACTGGCAATGGGTTACCTAGAAAGACCTAACGGCTTCGCCATTGTTTGTTTCATTATCCTTAGATGGTTGTGTGATATACAGTACCATATGGTGTGGTTTGCCAAGCCAACGGCTGCTCATGGCTTCTTTTTGAGGTTTTGCATACTTGAATATTGACAACAGATAAGGTTCTCTAAACTCATTTCCATGCCTGCTGTGCACTGCTGGCTACTCAGCCAGAGTAGTATTTGTGTTCAGTCCATATCCTGTATGCCTATTGCCGTGTTAGCCTCCTATTGAAGTAAGGGTTCAGTGTGAAAACATAATGACAACATTTTTATTTTCCAGAGTGTCCATCAAAGTAGCAGCTTTCAAGTAAACACATAGTCATCAAGAAAATGGATATGTGTACTTAATTTGTTAAACCAGTCAAACTCAACTCTGCTAATAGTAAGATTAGGTGGACGTTGATCTTTTTGTAGAAATTAGTTAATTAAGAAACAGATTTTGTTAAACAGTTTTTGAAAAGATAATTTTTGTAGTATGTTTTCATGTTCTACTCAGTGGGTTCCACACTCCTGTCCTAATATCAGGTGTCTGTTCACCACAAATGATGAGGTCTCCTCGGCTGTATTCATGATCAGTCATCCAGCGTTTGTATGTCTTGCCTACCAGGCAGTGCTAGCTGTCTGGGGATGAAGACCTCTCTCTCTTACACACTCTCTCTCTTACACACTCTCTCTTACACACTCTGTCACATACACACTCTCTCACACACACACACACTCTCTCTCTCTCTCTCTCTCACACACACACTCTCTCTCACACACACACACTCTCTCTCACACACACACACTCTTTCTCACACACACACTCTCTCTCTCTCTCTCACACACACACACACTCTCTCACACACACTCTCTCTCCCACACACACTCTCTCTCTCACACACACACACTCTCTCTCTCACACACTGTTAGAAGGGGCGATCCCAGAGGGCCAGGTTATGCTCACCCGACCGCCCCGTGACCCACCTCTCCCACAAGTAATGCCGAGTCTTAACGTGAGGTCCTCGCCGGGGAAGACGTCGGGTCTAGGATCGTACACACTGAGCTCACACCACACTTACGAACGGACACCACACCGTAGGTTTTCAGTAACAAGTTCTTTATGAACGGTAAAAAGGAATCAGCACTCTTATTTATAAGCGATCGAGGGATCGTAAAGTCTCAGGAATTCGGGAAGAGGGAAGCGGGACAGTCTCAGTCTTTAGGCCAGTACGAAGCGTACCCTGCGCACAGCTCTCAATCCTCGAGCCGGGGGATACGGAAGATGATGGTCGTACTAGCTGTTTCACTCACTTCGAGTTGACTCAGGTCGTGTTGGTAGCGTCGATGGTCCAGCCGGACCAGAGTACTCTTTGAGCCGCGACGAGGTCAGCAGGGCTCGCTCCGGAGGTGTTCTTGGGGAGCCGCGACAGCGTCAGCAGGGCTCAGGAGGTTTCACAAAGATCTCTTTAGAGTTTAAGCTCGAGCCGCGACGAAGTCAGCAGGGCTCCGAGGTGTTAGTTCCGTCTTTGCGAGGACGAGCCGCGACAGCGTCAGCAGGGCTCCGATGTTCCAGTTCCGTGTTACAAGAAGGAGCCGCGACAGCGTCAGCAGGGCTCGAAGAGTTCGAAGGTTCAGTTTTCCCCAAGGTTCAGCCGCGATCAGATCAGCAGGGCTTTCTTGTCCAGGATACAACTGCCCGCTAGTTCTTGGGCGGGCCTTGATATAGTACAGTGGCCCTTTGATGTCGGGACCCTCGCAGGCGGAGGTCTCATGCCTTGGGGGCTGGTCGTTGGAGAGGTCCGGCGGTTGGCTCTTTGATCCTTTGGAAGATGCGTCCGGGGATCCCCAGACGCCCAGCAGGGTCTGGAGCCAGCACTCAGGGGGGCCAGAGGTGCGATCGAAACCGCCCCCTAGGGGTAGGCCAGAGGTGTGAGAGAAACCAGTCTCTCAGGGGAGGCCGGAGGGGCAATCGAAACTCCCTGTCTTATCTTACTCGAGGAGCCCTTTACCCCCCAGCCGGGATTGGCGCGCCTTGGAGTCTAAGTTTCGCTGGGGCCGGGGTCATGCTAGGTCCAGGGAGTCAGGGACTTTGTGAAGGGAAAATGGCTGCCGGGGGCCCTTGTGGGGTGATGCAGGTTCTAGGCGCTCGGAGCCGGGAAGGTGGCCGGGGGCATGCGGGGCTGGTCATCAGCTGGCGGGGTCCTGCAGGGAGTTTGGGCATACAGGGAGCAGGACGACCAGGTGCTTCTGGGTGCAGGGATAGGCTAACAGGGTGCTGAGGAACAGGGGGAACCACGACACGAGGCCAGGTCCAACACGCGTCCCCCCAGCTGAAAGGCGGAGAGAACTACCCATCCCCTTTGGGGGTTGTCTTCACTTAGGCGGAAGAATCGGGACAGGCCATCTGCGTTGGCGTGGGCAACACCAGGCCGGTGCTCAACAGTGAAATCCATCCCCTGGAGGGAGATGTACCATCGCAACAGTTTGGGGTTCTCCCCTCTCATTTGCACCGCGAAGGCCTCCCGCTCGATGGTGCTCCACCTTTGCTCTCGAGGAAGTAACCTCCGGCTAATGAATGCTACTGGCTGGTCTAGGCCTTTTTCGTTCATCTGGGACAGGACCGCTCCGATGCCATGTTCGGACACGTCCGTTTGGACCACAAACTCTTTGGAGTAGTCGGGCGCCTGGAGTACAGGAGCAGTGCACATGGCGTCTTTCAATGCTTCGAACGCCTCTTGGCAGGCGGGGGTCCAGCTAACTTTCTTCGACTGGTTTTTGGAGGTCAACTCCGTGAGGGGGACTACGATGCTGCCGTACCCTTTATGAATCTTCAGTAGTACCCCGTGAGCCCTAGGAATGCCTGCACTTCTGTCTGGGTCGTGGGGGTCTCCCAGGCCACGATCGCATATATATGAGAGTCCTGCACGAAACTGTTCAATGCCACACCTCATGGGTCCAGTGAGAGCAAATGGGTGTAGGTCCAGTTCATAATACACAAAAGGTTCCATATTGGAAATCAAAGCCAGAGGAGGCTCACTCTCCACACTCTAATTTAAGTCCAATAGCATTTCAACTGCACAGGGTCTTTGTCACAGTCTCATACAAAGTCAGTGTGCTCAATCATCTTTAAGCGGAAAGGTCAAACAATAAACATAAAAATCATCTTGTGCAACACGTTGGTCATAATACACAGATGCCAGATGGAATCACCAATTTGTTATACATTTGAATGTCACTGTCAAATGATTAATTCAATATTGTAAAGGTCAGGTTACACCTAATTTAGAAAAGAACTGACCCAGTTGATAAAAATAAAAAGCACATGTTGTGTTTACTTTACAAAAACCTACAAAATATTTGGCCGTATTGGAATTCCTCATCACTGAGGTTCTTTTGTGTTGTGCACAAGTGTGCTAATCATACAGCGACCAGATAGACATACAAAATTGGTCCTCCCAATTTTAACAAAATTCCAAATAATCTCTTTTAGAGGCCCAGTAGCCACACTGTGTTTTACGTGATTTCCCCCCTTTTCATTGGACTGCATGTCTCAGTTAATAACCCAGTGTTTCTCAAACAAGGAGGAATCCCCTAATCTCGCATAATTTTTACTAAGGCTGTAATGTGAAAAAGTAGATTAATATTCTGTCACGCAGACCGTAAATTGACCAATGATAGAGGCAAAAAAACAAGGAAGAAAAGAAAACATCAACCACCACACAAACTGAAATTCAGTGTTGTCCTTGGGAAGAGCAGCATGCAATCAGTATTTCACATTTCGAAGGTGTCTATCACCAACTTGATCAGATGTAGTCAACAAGCAAAGGACATAGTTTGCATCTATGGTGACTTAAACATAGAAAGCAACGTTTCTCAGAATTCTACCCATTTAGTAGACACTTCTTAATATTCCATCAAGGCCCAAACAGCTTACCTAAAGTTCACTATATCAAAAAAGTGAATAGGATGAAGAAAAGAAAGAAAAAAAGAAAAGAGAAGGAAGAAAGAAAGAAAGAAAAACAATAGAAATATAGGGAAAAAGAAAAGGGACAAATTACTCGGTTACTTACCGGTAATGTTCATTACTCCGAGTCATAGTCTTCCTCGTCACAGTCACCAAGGAGCACCCTGTGTTCCAGACACAGCATTTACCCATAAATTAAAAGGTCCTCACCCAATATGGCTGCCTGACAGGAAGTACCTGTCACCTGGCCTATAAGGGTGGGTCCAACACAGGAAACATCCTGAAATATAAAAGCAGAAAGCAAAGAAAAGACAGAATCTTTGTACGTCCCCCCACCACCAAGAGCGGGCGGGAGGGAACATGACTGTGACGAGGAAGACTATGACTTGGAGTAATGAACATTACTGGCAAGTAACCGAGCTATTACGATCCTCGTCGGTCTTCCTCGTCACAGTCACCAAGGAGCGTATACCCAAGCGCCGGACGAACAAAGAACAGAAATCCAGGAGGCCAAGGAAAAACACAATGCAGACAAGCAAACAATCAGTGAACAGGTGCATGTATGGCAGAGCCCAAAAAAAAGAACCACACCCATCCGCAAAGAACGGGAGAAGAAGGCATGAGGGGAGGACCAAGACGCCAAAGCACAAAGTACCAACAAGGAAGCCACATGAAGAAGCCCAGGAGGAAGACACCCACCTGGTGGGACGACTATGAATGACGGGGGGGAAGAGAGACCCCGGAAGCAGGAAGGCCAAAGAGAACCGGACCAAACCCAACAGGAAGAGGCCTACGCAGGGCGACGGCCCTGACGGGCAACCACAAGGAGACAAATCAAAAGTCCACCAGGCGGAGGGAGGCCGATCACCAAGGCAGATCACCAGAGCCCAAGGCAACCAGAGAACAAAGCCATATCCCAAACCTGAAGAGGGACAGCAGAGGACAATAGGGGAAGAAGGTCCGGTCAGGATGAAGGACCTGGGAAGCACCCACAATGTCGCCCAAACAGAATGGACCAGAATTCAATTCAAGGAGGCCCAAAGGAAGTCCCCCAGGGGGAAGAACAGGCAAAGCAAACAGGCAGAAGCAGGAAAAACAAAACTGCGCAGAAGGCAAGAAGCCAAGGACTCAAAGAGATGAGATGACCCCGAATAGCTGAATGGCAGACCACCAGAAGTGGAGAGCAGACCGAGAAGCAAAGACTGTACCGAAGGAACACTAGCACAGAACCCTCACCCAGGCAACAGGGAGAAACCTGCAAAAAAGAAAAACGCCAGCGACGGCCGCAGACCCCAAGGGGAATACACTGGGAGACATGAAAGCAGTGGCAGGATTGGAACCCAAGCACTGTGGGAGCCAGTGTCACCAGAGACAAGACGTACCAACAAGCAACAGCTCCCTGGACATAAAATTTCCACAACTCTTGAATACAAAACAGCGGAGGAAGGACAGAAACTCCAAACCACCAACGCCAACCGGCAGAGTGCCAGAAGAGCAACCTGAAGGGATATAACCGTACAAGACCCAACCGCGTCGAATCAAAAGAGGAGAGCGAGCGCCCCCCAAAAAGGCGAACTAGGCACGGGCCACATGAAGGCTGGATGGACCTGAACCCCACACGACATCAGGAGATGGGCAAAGTGCAAGGGAGCAGCGAAAACAGCAGCCTGCACCACCCAAGACGAGGACACCCAGTGAACTGCGGGGATCCAAGAATCCTGTGCCGAAAGAAGAGAAGTACACGTGAAAGGAGTAGATGGGTTTCGACTACATCACAAGGAATCCAAGAATTCTAGGCCAAGCCACATCAACGCCACAACCACCAGGACAAAGGAGGATGGAGGAAGTTTCTTGAGCCTGTGTGATGCCAATTAACTCCAGCCCTGTATGCCAGAAGGGGCTGTTGTGCAGGCACATGCTGTACTGAGAAGGTCAGTGGACGCCCGTGTACTGTAGCGATGCAGTGACCCTGTATGCCAGAGGAGGCCACCTAGTCGACAGGGAAGGATGTAGCATAGGCAGGATCCGGACCAGTAGCCCGCGAGAGCCGATGCCACCAGAGGCACAAGACAAAACAATGAGCGAAAGCCCCTTGGAGAACAAAACACCGTAGGAGCTGGAAGTAGACCCCCCAGGGGAGTCAAGGCCGAAGGAAATACCCGAGGGACAGTGGGCGACCCAAAGAGGAGGCCGCAAAAGGAGGCACTGACCCAGGGCAAAAACCGCAACACCTCCGAAAGAGAGGAAGCACAGGTAGCCCACAGCACCAGGTATACCCTGGCGGGCACACATCCAGGCACAAACCAGGCCCGACCATGCAGACATCCGATGAGAGCAGGCGTTCACAGGGCCGAATGGCAGGGGGCACCAAAGGGCCAAGGAGTCCCAAGGGCCCCAGAGGAAACCAGGGGCAGGATCCACTGCAACACACCAACGTGGCCACACACGATTAAGAGACCCAAGAGAGGGCAGAGACCCGGGAACAACAGAGAGCAGCAGCCCAGACCAAACGCCAGCCTGGGAACCCACAACCACCAGGCGAAGGACCCAGGAACCGGAGACCTTGCGAAAAACAATTTGGCCGCCCATATCGAGAGAGGAAGGAGAGGGCAGAGGCATGGGGAAGGTGAGCACCAGACAGCAGATGCCGGGAGACGGCAGAGAAGGTGTGTCACGGGCACGACCCCACTCCCGAAAGGTCTGGGAGGAACCCCCGCACAAGATGGGGGATGACCCAAGGCACGCCCATAGGAGATTGTGCCACCAGAGGCACAAGATGAACCAACGAGCACCGGCCCCATAAAGGAGGCAGCAGAGGCGCTACTGAGAGGCAGACGCCCCCCAAGTACAATAGACGACATTCCTCCACTGAGCGAAGTCATCCAACCCATGCAATAACATGAACATTAGGAAAGCACATGAATCACCTGACGGTCTCAAGGCGCTGAACAACAGACGTATATTGCTATCCAACTCAATGGTACAAATCACCAACCTCAGAAGGATGAAAGGCAGAGTGGACCCGCCAGGATCAGAACCGGTGACAAAGAGGCTGAACGCAGGCCACTACAGAGGACGCATTATGCCTAACTCCTGAGATCAGACCAGAACAGGAGCAAAAAGGGTGGTCGGTAGAAAGCAGCGTGCGAAGTGCACCCTCCCTAGGACACCATGTCAGCATAGCGGGATACAATGCCCCGTGGGATCCCGTGCTTCAGCGGACTTACCATTGAGCCAAAGCCACTGGTTCAAAAAACACGAAACCAAAGGGGAAGGCCCACTAGACCAGAGCGACACAAGGAGAAGAAGTGGGCACTGATAGCAGGATGGACCGGACTGAGACTCACAAGCAGTGACCACAGGTGGAAGACACTGTACACAAAAATTAATTCACTGTTTGGAATGTCCCACCTGGGGATACAAAAACAGTATTGGCAGGATACGAACCCCGGCCTGTGAAGGCAGGCACAACCAAAGGCACAAGACTCACCATAGAGCCACAGCTCCTTGGATGCAAACAGCGTACACGGAGTGCAACGACATCCCGTCTGAGGAACGCACGCTGCACAAAGACATGAGAAAAGCAAGGCACAAAAGCTGATGAGCACACAAACCTACACCACACAGGGATACAGAGGCAGGAGACAGGGAGACAACTACAACCATAAACAAAGCCTTGCATGAAACATATGCATTCAGGAGGACCCAAATGCAGAAAAAAGTGCATTGCACAGAATCACAGGATTTCGGGCATTTCGCCGAGATTTTAACCGGTCCCCCAGAGTTGAGGACGACCGTCCAAGCCACAAGGCTACAAAACCAAGGGAGCCACTCGGTAGACAAACCGGCAATGGCATGCTATGCCAAGAAAGCGAGCCACAACTCATAGGGACAGGACAGAAACAAAAGAGAAAATTCATAGGAGGGCAAGGACCCAACCATCACAGGAACATGGCACAAGAGCCGAAGTTCCCAATGTTCTGCCCCCGCCCCAAGTAGCAGAGCCGCCAGTGGCGGGACGTGAAATGGGGCACGCACCTACAAGCAGCAAGCCGTAAACAGACCAAGTGCAGTAATACCCACCTACAAGAGGCAGGAAACTTGTGCAAGCGAAGGAGCCGAAAACGTCCAGGAAAAAGAAGTAAAGACTCTCTAGCAAGGGCAGTCTTTACTTAAATTATAAACTTACCTATCAGTGAAAAATTGGTTTTGAAAAACCAATCAGCTGCACCAGGTGTGGCTTGAACTCACAACCTCAGCATGGCTCAGGGCAAGTACCGCTGAAGAAGTACAGCGCCCTAACCAACACCCACCGCACGCCAGACGCCCAGCATGGGAGCGAGAAGATCCGATGAACAGAAACTGCACCATAAGAAAAATATGCAGCAGTAATCACGGGATCATAAGATTATGACAGGAACTCATGCCCACAGCATCCTGAAATAGAAATCCCTGCCCCATCCACATAAAGGGAGCAAACGTGGTGCCCCATCCACTCCACAATTTATGGCAGCACGAACCGGCTAGGCCGTAAATCACACAGAGGCAGAAATGCATTAGAAATTGAAAACTAACTGCTCCCCTCGCTCAGCTTGGGAGTGGAGAAAAATTCACAACCCAGCACCGCCACACCCCATACGCTCAGCGCGGGAGCGGTGGTGCATTCAAACAAGGAAACACTTTTGTAGGGCACAAAGTGACAGGCAGCCTCACCCATCTCTCAGCGCGGGAGCGGTGCCAAGTAAAACCGCCGCCCCAAAATACGTAGTCTGAAAAGGCATCACCTGACAGCATCGGCAGAGCGACGGTTTCAGAAATAAACGGGGACGCTAGAGCAGGCCCAGGAAACAAAATAAATCATACATTACTGAGACAGGAAAAATGATTACCGCCCTCGTTCAGATGAAGGGTGTTCTTCAGGGACACAGAGAAAAAACAGGATGTTTCCTGTGTTGGTCCCACCCCTATAGGCCAGGTGACAGGTACTTCCTGTCAGGCAGCCATATTGGGTGAGGACCTTTTAATTTATGGGTAAATGCTGTGTCTGGAACACGAGGTGCTCCTTGGTGACTGTGACGAGGAAGATGGACAAGGATGGTAATGGCAGTAGGTTTACACAATCATTGTTACATCAGCCAATATGTGCATGCAGTTCCTCATCTTCGTTGAGGCTTTCTGGGGTCTTACTACTGGGCAGAATTATGTACTCTGATTCCAAAATTATGAGTTTTTTCTCTTGGTCACCACCTCATGCATTTTTCTCCATCCTGTCAAAGAGAACAGCAATAAAAAAAAAATACTTCCCACAGGCAAAACATTTGCTGCATAAAAAATTAATCACTTGTAACAGCAATTATATGCCATGTATGCTTTGCTGTGTCTCTGTGGACTTCTGTATCCAGGGAGTACTGTGTGCGATATCAAAAAGAGGGTTTTGGAGCATTGCAGGGCTAAACCTTTTGTCAAGTTTTGAGATTGACAAGATTGAGAAAAATGCACAAGGGCAAGGCTGCATGCCATGTCTGAGGCTGGAAGGCCTTCGTCATGCAGTCGCTGGACGAAATCATAGAACAGATTTCTACAATTGTAGGTAGACACTATTTTGGAGACACTATTTTGGAAGACGAAAATCTCTGGCGGTACAAGGCAGGAGACTGTAACCAGCAAGAGTTCCAGGAGGCCAGAGCTTCTTTGACAAAGGACAGCTGAACTGAATTTGCAGCTGCGGAGAAGAACGTAATAGGAGTTCACACAAAATCAGGCTGACTAGTGATGCAACTTGGGCAGATACACAAGCAGTTTGGTCCCGGCCTTCTCTAACATCTCAGTGCAGTTTTTAGTCCAAATGTTACTAAATCCAAAGATTTGATTTGTGGCTATCTGCGTACCTTTAGAACCACCACCAAGGGTCCAGGACTGGAAGGGCACCACTTAAGGGGTTATTACTTACTCAGGCTGAATCCAGGTGCAGGTTCAAGATGGTTGGAGACTCTTGTGTCCCTGACGCTCAGAAGGCCAGCCAAGTAGCCCTTAGCATCACTCTGGTTGTCCTGGATTTAAGGGTGGAAATGTGGCTCAAGCAGCAGAACAGGCCCCTGAGAGTTCAAGGCAGACTTCAGGCAGCAAAACAGTGCAATCAGGTACAGGAACACAGTGTTCTGAAGTACACAGCAGGCTACAGCTTGCAGTCAGTCCCCCAAGAGTATTTCCATAAGTCCAGAAAGTGAACTGAAGAGTGAGTTTGAAGTAGGAGAGGTTTCTAGAGAATCCCCTTTGAAGTGCATAGTTTCCTGCTTCCTCTGCCTTGGAACCAAGTTGGCTACATAAATAATGCATGGGTAACAAGTCCCTTAGGCGAAAGCAGAGCACAGCACATTTGGTAGTAAGTGGGTCTGTTTCCAGCTCTGCCACCATCCTGCCAGTTAATGGCCCTTCCAGGTGCACCAAATCCCTCTATTGAGAGGCTGTCTTGGAGAAATAAACAACGTCCAACTGTCAGCTACACCCAGTCATGTGACACAGGAGAAGGCTGAAGGCACCAAATAGTTGTGTGGTAGGAAAATACAATTTTTCTAAAAGTGGCATTTTGAAAGTTGTAACTGACTTTACTATTAAAGAGGTTTTTAAGTATAATTTCTCACTGACCAAATATAAAAAGTCTACCTGTTCCCAATCAGGAGTTAGCACTTATTAAATGTAATAAGGCATCCCAAAGTTATCCTGTGAGGGAGGTAGGCTTCACAGTAGTAAAAAACGGATTTAGGTGTCATTCACTACCAGGACATATAAAACTTAAATGTACATGTCCAACCTTTTGATTACGATGAACTCTGCCCTAGGGGCATTGTAGGGCGTACCTTAGGTGTAACACATGAGCAATACAAGGGAGTTTTAAGGCTTGGCAAGAGGGTTATATTGCCAGGTTAAATTGACAGTTTAAAACTGAATTCAGGGTGCAATGATAGGCCTGGGGCATGTTTTAAGGGGTTGCTTAAGTGAGTGGCACAATGAGTGCTGCAGGTCCACTAGTATAATTTAATTTACAGGCCATGGGTATATGGTATACCATTTTACTAGGGGCTTATAAATAAGTTAAATATGTCAATGAGGTGTAAGCAAATGTGCCATTTTTAGGGAGAGACCACTAGCTCTTTAGCATTGTTTAGCAGTGCACAGAGTCCTAAAGCCAGCAAAAATGAATTCAATAACATAGGAAGGGTGAAGGAAAATGTTTTGGGAAATATCACCCTAAGGATGGCAGGTCTACAAACTAGTAGAGCAGTGACTACAATGGCCAAGCCTGACTTTCTTTCTTTCTTTTTCTGGGTGCTAGTGGATGAGACTGGGATGAGGAGAAGTCTGGGAATCAGCTGATGCTGGAATCTAAAGTCCTATCTATGCGTGCTACAGCTTGTGCATTGGCCATCAAGAAGTGAGAAGATGGAACCCAAAAAGCAGGCTCATTGTAGGAAAGCGGCCAGGGAGGAGAAGATGTGTGTAGGGCACTACTGGCATCAAGTCCTCATCCTTTTGCCACCAAGGTGCACAATGCAGAATTCATGTTCCATATTTTTCTGGGAAAAAGACAATGAGAGGAAGCCCTATAGATCAACCATGGTAGTATAACCATGAAAAACCAGAGCAGATATATGTCTGTGAGGCAGTGACTGCAATCATGGTTTAGATCAGTGAGTCCATTTAACCGCAATAAAGCTGGCAGAATTCTGCTCCTGCGCTGAGTTATTCAAAAGCGCATGTTACGTGACGAGCTGGGCTCGTCATCAGCGTGCGAGGAGGCTACGCCATGACGAGCCCAGCTCGTCATGAGCGTGGAAGGGGTTAAGAAGAATGAGAGTCTGCTACACCTAATCTTCCTGAGGTAGGAGCAAAACATGAAATTGTGTTTGTTACACAGCAGGATGTTGCAAGATTTTTTACAATTATCTCATCTTCACCGTCACCATCATCTGTGATGAATAGAAGGATCACTATTTTGTCCCGGCGCCCTCTCCAAATAAAGATGCTGTGAAGTGGATACTGAGACCTGGCACAGAAGACAAGGCAAAAGGAAGGTTTCAGAAAGCCCCGATGGCAGAAAGTAAGATGAACCATTCATTGTTCATGCTGAAAGTGTCACTGAGGAAATGCAGATCATTTCTGTTCCTCCTGCTCCTTCAATGGTGTAATGTAAAATTGTGAATCCCCCTGCAGAACGTGATGAGGAGCTGCTGAGTATACCATATCTCATTGATATTGATTTTGCCTGGGCCCAGTGGGGGTGGGTGTGAAGAATTGTGAGCCTACTGAAAGGTTGAGAGAACCTCTGCACACAGGGGCTATAGGGGCCTGTGTTATTCCCCTGTGCTACTTTACCAACACCACCTGCTTCAAACTTTATAAAACAGCACCATCACCCACACCAAAATCCAGCACGCCCTAAGCAAAAGCAAACCCAACCTCTCACCCCATGTTTGCCTGGCTTTGTCGCTATGAGGAAGCTTTCTACCCAGTTTTGGATTTCTTTACCCTGAGGCCAAATGACAACTACTTTGCAAAGCACGCAGTTTGCTGTGGACCATTGGATCAGGGGCTAATTGGCCCATGAAAAACCAAAATCCAATCCCGAAGGAATAGCAACTAAAAAGATGGCTTTTGCTGAAACCAATAAAAGGATTTTCTGTTGATGTTGAAGACGTTGCTGTCACAATAGGAAACAGCCCTGTCCTGTGTACTCATTACTAGGATTAATCTCAGCTTAGCAAAAGGAAAAGGGATATTCAATGGTCATCCCAAAGCACCCAAGAAGACCTCAATTGACTGCTAGAGAGGTCACTTGAGATGGAGGTGCCACAAAAAAGACACAAAACTGACTAGCAGGGCTAGGTTCAGCAGAGGTGCCCCTCATCTAAAAAGCCATAAGCTGATCCATTTACGCAGTAGGAAACTAGACAAAACATTAGGGTTTCACCTCGCTCCTTCTTCTTTGATGGAAGGAGATGGATTTCTAGAATTTGTGGAGGGCCTTTGTCCAAAATTCAAAGTTACAAACCAGACCTATTTTTTAACTGCCACTGTGCCACAGTTGCATCATTAAGTGTTGGAACTGGTGGCTGGTACAATGAAGGAGAGCACTGTTCAGTCCATACGTCTCACCGCAGGCTTGTAGACTGGGTTGCCTCCAAGGGGTTTAATAAAAAACTAGCTGCTGGCACCACCATCCCTAATGCTTTTCAGGGTAATCATTGACATATAACAATTGCAATATTCTCAATGCATGAAACATACACAACTGCCAACATCATGGACAAATTCAAAAACAAAGTCTATGAATGACTTCAAGCCACAACTCTGTGTTTGATTTTTTGTCACTGACAATGGCAGTAATATTTTCAAAGAAATGACAGATTGAGCATATTTAATATTGCTAAATTGGGATTATTGAATCCACCTAATTGTGTGGTACTTCCTCAAAAAAGAAGCAGTACACATTATTCTAGTCACCTTTTGATGGATTCGAACACATATCACAGATTCCTTCAAAGCCCTGAAGTAGTTGAGGATCATTCAGCATGCTGATACATCTCCCATAAAAGCTCCCATACAGGAGGAATCCATCGGGACTTCACCTTCTGCATGCTGCAATGCCTGTTTGAGTAGCACAGAGCTATCAATCATTATTTGCTACAAAGTGGAGGGAATGCATCTGCCAAAGCCATGACAACTGAAGTTGACAAATGGGGGCTAAGTCCATGATCCAAATGCTGTTACCGTTTGAGATTTTTACATAAGAAATTAGGAAAGAATATTGTTTTTTGGTCTAAGCCATCCCGTTGTTGCACTCGCTGTACGTCCATGTGTATAAAGTGGAAGAATCATATGCTACCTTTCATGAATGAACTCTATTTTACTGCTTGTTTTTAGACTTTTCCCTCTTGGGGCACTGCTTCCAGTTCACATTGTATGAGCTCTTCCCATAATGCATGGAGAAACCGACTAATCCCTGATTGGTGCATTTACCTTTTTTATAGGGCCATAGAATGTGTGTGGAAATATACTAAGGACTTGAAACTTTAACTGTCACCTGTGAACTGGGGCACATATTGTGCCTTCCACTAGTGTGACAAAAAAAATATCTTCAGGCTTATCATTGTACCCTGACTGTTTTAACAGTGACGTGTTGAATAGCCCTTTTCAAAAGGTGTAATCCTCAATTTTAAATATTAGTAAGTCATCCATGTGTATGCCTTAAAGCCCACAAGGTAGGGTGGATGGTACTTAAAAGAGGGATATGTAGAACATTAAGGTTAGCATTTCCCTACAGTAACAAGGCTCAAAACACTAGTTTCACTATGGCAGGCCTAGCTGTCCTATATGGATAATCAGAGTACAGATTAAAATACTAATATTGTATCTCGGGAGGAGGACCAGCTAGAAAAACAATTAAACAACTTTTTAATAGATAACAAAAATCTAATTCAAAGTGAAGTCAAATTGTTAATAAATATCAAGGAAAAGTAACTTTTAAAAAGTGTCTTTTTCCCCTGCCTGAAGTTACTGACGGCTAATTTGCATTATCTCTCTAGCGTCTCCCAACCTATACACAGCCTGAAAAAAGTGTGAATGTGTTGTGAAATGCCTTCCAGGATCAAACAATAAGGTGACCCGAATGGACAGAGATAATTCCTCTGTATTTCACATAATATCCACAGTGGGGTGTGTTGGCATCCTGTAACACCACATTGTCAAATCCTGATTTGCAAGTCCGTTGAGCCACATGTAACACACACTTGAAAGGGTCAGAACAGAATGCATATCTGTGTATTTATAAAGTGCATGTTCACCCAAGGGTATCTTGTCACTAAAATCAGATGTTTATTGTTACTACCTCAATGTTACTTAGTGCCTGCTTCAAACTGGATTTTAGTATTAGATGTGGCAAGGCAATGATGACTCCCCTATGAAATTCTCTCACACACCCCTGGCCCTCAGAACACAGGCACGCTGAATCCCATTGGTTCCATTGGTCAGTGGTTCCACCCTGCTTGATGCCCAGACACCATGGATAAATATGGGAGTGTTGCATAGTTCCTCAGATCTGCTGCCTGTAGAGACAATAAGAAGAATGACTCCCCTGCTGATTCCCTGGCCTGCACCAAGAGGACTGCAGTCACCAAGATTGCATATGCTGTGCACTGTGGGACTCAGCACCAAAAGGACTTTGCCCAACTCTGAAAGTCAAAGGAGTAGACTCCCGGCAAGCTACAGGTTAACAGGACCCACCTGCATCATCTCCACCAAGAGTCCCCATCCTGGAGTGCATCCAGTAGACCTTTTAGGATTTGACCAGGTGCCTTGTGAGATTTATAGTCCATCATCCCAAGGACCATCTAGAAGATTCCAGACCATTGGATTTGTGTTTTGGCCAACTTTAAACCTCGAAGGGAACTCCAGGAAGACGTTTGTAGGAGTTTGGAGCAACTTTTGGATAAATCTCCATAAGGTGACAGACCCAACGTCGATAGTCAAGGTGGCTAACTTCAACTGTGACCTGGCCTGGATTTCAGGTTCAGCCAGCTGAACTCTCCAGAGCTCCATACTTCCAGGATTATACTGGGGCCTCGCAGAAAAGCAATCCGATAATGTTGCAAATCGGCCTGCTGGAGGGGACTGTTCAACATCAGGAGAAAATCCTCCAGAAAAGTTCCTAAGTGCGAAGGTAAAATTTTGACTGGGGCTTCCCGCTTAGTGCACCTGACCAGGGCTTGATTGTGATCAGCTTCATACGTTGCCTTTGTCCTGGTCAAGCGTGACCAGATTTGCCAAAGTAGAGCTAGAAAGTGTTTATTCTTTAAAAATTCATATCACTGGTTCCCTACATTGCATTTTTATTGGTTATGTGTCTGTTCGTTCATATAAATACAATCTATTTTCATAAATTGTAGCAAGATTTGTATTATATGCTGTGTCTTACTTATTTAATGTATTGGTGTTTTTAAATGCTATACACACCTCTCTCCTAAGTTACGCCTGCCTGCTTGTTGCCAGCTACTTAGGGATGAGCAAGGGAATCATTTATTGAGACCTTTAATGACCCTTGTATTGTGTTTGTGGTCAAATTATTAGTGGTAAGCAGTAGTTGAAGAGGGGGGAAAAAAGTAGGGGAACTGTGACTGCAGAATCAGGGGGCGGTATAATCTGTGGATTGGGTAGTGGGCTGAGTCAGAGGTTTGGCCAGAAAAAGCAATACATCCCAATTTTTTGTATTTGCCATTTCATTGACAAGTTACAGTTTATTATGTTAGTTAATTGATCCAATGGATAGACAAGTTTATTTAAGGTTTTTAGCATTAAAATACATTCACAAAGTGGGATGCGTTTCCAATCATAGAATGGCCAAATTCACTTAAAAGTGAACACCGAAGGGTACACCACTTGACCCTTTGAGGCTCGACCTGGGAGTTGACCTCATAAGGGATATATTCGGCAATCAGCCTCTCCTTTTTTGGTGACGACTCTGGAGCACCCCCGAACTCGTCATTTACAGGGAGGAACTAAAGAACGTCTTGTCCTCTTTGGGAGCAGGGAAGCTACCATGGCTCCAGCACATCAGACAACTTAACCTAACCTCTGGAATTCACAGGAGGAATCATGTCTCCTTATTTCCAAGAAATCACTTTCCCTGGCATTAAAGGAATGTAAAATGGTGTGTTTAACACAGAATAGCCTATTAGGTGTCTTAACCAATAGCATTTTGGAGGTCAAATACGTATATAAATTTGAGCACATTCTGGACAACATTCAGCACCTTATGGCAAAGAAACATTAACTGCAATTCAGGCATGGAACGCTTCCATTAAAGGCTGTAACTAACAAATGGAGAGGTGTTCTCACCACTCCTTTGGGTTGTCCTGGCTGCAACGAAAGGGAGGAATCGGACCTCCACGCTGTGCTATTCTGCCCCCTCTATCAAAAAGCCTGAGTAAGGTGGATTCGGCAACTATGCAACAACTTGGGCTTCAGGAACTATTTAGCAGTATATAGGATCCTGAAATATGATTCTAACCCCACTGATTGCCTTTGCCACCTCAAGGTTTCTGTTTTCGATGTGGTGCACTCGCAGAGCTAGGATTAAGGCTATAGAAAGTCTGTGCAGTTAGGTTGCTGAATATCAACTGTTATGAATGACAAGTACTCATTGTTTTCAAATATCTTTGTCAAATATCTTTGTCAGTTGGTGTATGCTACATGCTTCCCTGCCTATTTTTATTTTCATTGTCACTTTAACAGCTTATAATATGCCATATTTGCACTTTGACTCCCCTAGTAGTTTTGTTCTGGTCTTATGTAAAGCTTTATTCTGCCTATTTGGATTAATAGTTTTTAAATGTTAGTAGATTTTATATTGTGTTTTGTATTCAGCTTTTATGGCTGAAAACTGCCGAAATAAAGCTTTATTGACTGACTGACTTAAAAGTGGGAGCACAACCCATTTATTTCCAAACCATGAAGTTTCAGTCCTCAGCGCTTCTCCTTTGTTCCGCAAGAGCAGTTCAATCATGAATAGCAAAATAGCCTAATTTGCAAATGTTTGCCACATAATACATCTGTGGCATAACATGACAATTTTAACTAAACAAATTGTTTGTAGCTCAAACGGATCAAAAGTTACTAAAAAATGGGACTTATGTTGCTAAGAAGTGGAGGGCTCGTTGGAAGCTTGACTGGTCACCTTTCTCACTGCTGCATTTGTATGTTACACTGGTACTTATGAGGCAAAATCTATGCAGAGACTTAGAATGTATAAACAGTTCAACATTATAAAGTATCAGAATCAAAATGAATAGACAGCAGAGCAGTTCATATCCCTCTCACCAATTCAGCAGTTCTAAACTGGCATGTGCAAGAGATTTTCCTTCAAACAAATGGACCCGAGAGGCCCAATATGTGCCCACCACATTATCGGCAAGGATTTACTGCAAAGCAAGAACAAAATACTTTACCTAACCAAGTGTGGAAACCAGTGTACAAACAATGTGATATAGTTCTCCTCCACCTTTAAATACAAACATGATTTGGCCACAGCATAACATGCCACATTTTTTTAGCCAACTATACTCAGTGCCTCCACCTCTTCCACCACCACACCCTCCACCTCCTTTAGCCCCAGCGCCAGCAACAGAAAACCCTTAACAATCCCATTGTCACCAATTCTTAACAAATTCTCCACCAACTCATCAACTTTTACACACACATCAATTTTCATCACTGCCACATCCATCAACCCCACCACTTCCATCTGCTTCCACTCCCCACTGGTGTAACCCTTCATATTCATCCATGCCACTACGATTCTCATCAGTGCCTCCACCACTATATCCACATCAGTCCCCACATTTTCAGTGTCCTCCATTCTCAGCAATGCTTTTACCACCTCCACCACCTCCTCCTGGTGATTTCACTTTATCTCCTCCAAGTATGATGAGCAAATTGCCACTCCCAATGAAATTAGTTTGTTTGGTCTGCAGCTTTTTTAAAACATGGTTATTATTTCCCTCCTATCTATACTAATATAATAAAGAGCGAGCCCAAACCTTTGAGGCAGGTAATCTCAGGAACCACAGCACCAATCACAACACCCAATACAGCGTTGGAAAGGGCAGTTGCAGCAGAAGGACATAGGCTATGCAGACGCCAACCATATACATTTAAAAGGTAAAAAAAACGTGCCAACAAAGAAGTCCCTTGTGGGCGTGTCAGCGTTGTGCTGTGGGTGTGTGCTGGGGGCGTGACAAACGCTGGGGGCGTGTGGTACATTCCGCCCTTCATGCCATGTCTCATATCATGTGTTGTGGGCGTGTGCTGGGGGCGTGGGCGTGTGCGGGGCGCGGGATTACGGAAAAAAAAGCGAGCATTGTGTCCAATATTTCATTGTTTTTTCTTCCCAGGTTCTGTACATTCCAGCTCCGGGTGTCCACCCTGCTCCCTTTAAATACCCCTGCACCCCATAATCATAACCCACCCTTACTCCTTAAAATACCACAACACCCTTAAACTCTAACCCATCTTAACCCTATAAATATACCCTATACCCCTAAACCCAAACCTATCCCTAAACCCTAAAAATACCCCTGTACCCCAAAACCCAAACCTAGCGCTGAACCCTAAAAATACCCCTGTACCTCAAAACCCAAACCTACCCCTGAACCCTAAAAATACCCCTGTACCCCAAAACCCAAACCTAGCCCTGAACCCTAAAAATACCCCTGTACCCCAAAACCCAAACCTAGCCCTGAACCCTTAAAATACCCATGTACCCCAAAACCCACACCTACCCCAGAACCCTAAAAATACCCCTATACCCCCAAACTTAGCCCTGAACCCTAAAAAAAACCCTGTACCCCAAAACCCATACATATCCCTAAACCCTAAAA
Source organism: Lissotriton vulgaris (assembly GCF_964263255.1). Classification (NCBI taxonomy): domain Eukaryota; kingdom Metazoa; phylum Chordata; class Amphibia; order Caudata; family Salamandridae; genus Lissotriton; species Lissotriton vulgaris. Next base: position 779,069,743 of record NC_141696.1, on the reverse strand, counting down.
CTACCCCTGTACCCCAAAACCCAAAACTATATCTAAACCCTTAATATACCCAAACACCCCAAAACATATACCTCAGTACCCCAAAACATATACCCCTATACCCATACTATCCAAACATAAAAAAACATGCTTTTACCATTCATGCATTTACAACGAATTTCGTTGTAAATGTATGCGTGGTAAAAGCATATAAAATGTAATGCCATGCGTTATAATGGCATTGCGGAGTCATGGTACTTTCGTGATGAAAGTATGCGGAGTGATGGTATGCGGAAAGAAAGCTGTGGAATAATGGGTGTTTACCGTCCCCCGGTAAGTACATTGGTGGCACGGCGGCCCACATCTCCAGCAACATACTCATATTTTTTCACCACCGATTTGAAAAATGCACAGGTCACTCTCATTGATGGCCACCACCGACATACACTTTTAGACACACCTCCCGCCACAAGTTCTAGAATTGCGAACTTTAGAGCTGGGGAGCTACGTTCGAATCTCGGCATCAGCTCAACTTCCTGTGATTCCAGGCAAATCGCTTTGTCTCCCCGTGCCTACCACAAATGAATGTGTTCTTCTGTAATGTAAATTGTGCTCATGCCATGTTATCGAGTTTGCGCTATATAATATTGCAAGGAAAAATAAAGTAGGGAAACTCGAGTTCACACACTACTGAACGCGCACTCTTAAGTGCATCAGCAGTGCACTGTGAAACGGAGCGTTTCACAGGCTTGTAACAGATAAGAAATGCTATAAAAACGAAATTCTACAAAACAATATACTACTGGCCGGCAGCCATTCATACCCGGACAACGTCGGGACGGGCTGCTAGTTCAATATAATCACTTATAGGTAAAAAAATAAATATATAATTTTTTAAGCTTGAATGCTATATTTCCAGAATATTTGCTATCAGTTACTTATTTGTGGGCATCGGCAGTGAAAGATATTAGAGATGACCTGTGGAAAATTTGTTTCAAAATATCCTTTTCCATCTGCTGGCCAGTGCCATTCTTGTTTGTTGGATATGTAGCAGTTCAGTGAGTATACAGTCATATATCCATGCCCCTGCACCCTGCCTCAAATGAAAAAATTTAGATATTGACAGAGGATTCAGGTCTTCGGCCCCCATTTATAAGACTGGTTAGACACAGCTATTTTGCTATTTAGATGTTGTAACCCATGTTCTTTATAGAAGCTGCCAATGGAGTGGCCATACTTGTTATCTGATTGCAACATGCTTCGTTGATGAGACAGGGCAACAGTGGAGCCTCTCATTCTTATTTTCCTTTCCTTTCCTTACAGAGTCAATTAAGGTTGCCCCAAACCCCCACGACCCCTGTCCTGCACACATGCAGCTTGGAAGCTATTCCTCTGATTTTCTTGCACATTAAAAATAATAGAAAAGAGCTACGGAGAGATCATTGGGGCTCCCCGAATCCCAGTAGTGGAAACATGGGTCCAACCACAACTGCACCATGGGGGTTCCAGCAGTCCCTAGCATTGCCTTCAGTGGTGTACTAGGAGGAGCAGATTTGCTCCTTAGCTAGGATTTGTTCAGAAAATTTCCCTCCTATTAGAAATGTCTTTTTAAATTCCTGCAGTGTAATGTATCTTTTGTCATTATGTAGCTGCTTTACATACAACTTGCGAGTAGAACTGTTTTGTTATTTTTTTGCTCAACTGAAACTTTAGTTTACAAGGTTCTTTAACATTATCTGGAGTTCGTTTCTTTTCTCACTAAACTGCATGAAAAGTGTCATGACAGTAGTTTAATTCACACTGGTTTTGAAATGAGTACCAAAACGCCCATTTTAACTTGCATTACATTTGGAAAATGTACCAAGCAGATATATGTTTGTACTTGAATATGCATTCATTATGCCACCATTTTGTTCAGCTTTTTCAGTGATGTATTAGGTACCTATATATATATTTTAATAAATGGCCATCTTCGGCAAAAAAAGATGGCACTTCCAGCAAAAGTATTTTGTATGTTTTTGGATCCTTTTAACAGGGGAACGAATGAAGGAAAGAAGAAAAAAGGGGTTACCAGCCGTTTCTTGAAGTCACTGTTTTCAGGAAGTGGGGAGGATAGAAACAGAGGCAGAAAGAGATGGAATAAGCTGTCAGAGGCAGAGTAGGAAAAGTGGACACTGTCCTTTTCTGGGCAAGAAGGAAGAAACAGAGTCCTTTTCCTTCTCTGCCCACCTGCCCGTCCCCGAACGGCCATGAGCAGCCGAGCCTTATCAATAGGCGATGGCTGTTTCTGCCGTGTGGGATCCAATTTTTCAAATAAAGAAGTAGGAGAATGGTTTTCATTAAATTAAAAAAGCAGGGGCATGCCGTGCCATGCGTATCTCACCCACTTCGACCACTGGTGGTAAGTCATAACTTATCACTACTAATAATCCACTTTCCAACATATCCTGAATTGAATCCACCATTGTACCATGTTAAATGAGATAGTGTAGATACACATGGATTTGTTTGTGACTTGTTATATGGACAATTCCCACTTTTTCAATCTCTGTATTCTCCAGGTGATGTAATGGTTGCAGGACCATCCACATTGCTTTACTTCTCTTGGTAATGCTACACATTGCAAGGACATCTGTTCATAGTGTTGTGTTACAGGCCATTTAGCCTCATCGCATTGCTGTGCAATGTATGGTAAATGTGTGATTTTTCAACTGTGGCATGATGTGGTATAGATGCAATTTTCCCAGGAATCGAGTCACATGTGTTGAGTTGTGAGGATAGCCACACATGAATGTATGTCTTCTTAACACAGGACATTATCACATTTACCCATGTTATCAGGTCTTTGTCCATCACAACTGTCACTCCTGATATGTGATGGTATCTGCAACAACATTTGTTTCAGCAAAGGGCTGCCATTCTGCATGCTACCGCATTGTTGACACACATTACAATAAGGAGTTTGACTAAGGTATGGACATATTGGGTGGTTTGTGTTCCGAGACTTACTAAGTATCATCTGAAACACACTTTGCAGCTGCAGAACACAGCAAGACTGCTAGCTTTGCAGAACTGCACTGTTTAAATGCGTGAGGACAGTAATGGTAATTTTGGATGCTGACATGTTGCAGGCCTGATCCGTCCCTTGAATACAGTACACTACATCAAATTGCATTTCTGTGTTGGTAGATTCATTTTTTACCTCCATGGCTCCATGTTGATTAACATTTCTGTTAACATGATTGTTACATGTTGAGGCCTACTTCTAGTTGAGAAGTTGTGAGTGACTTGTAGTTTACAGTGACTATGACATAAAAGCCAACACAAATGAATGAGTTCAAACATTTATTTAATGTTGAAATTTCAGTGAATTGTAGACATATTGTCCATCATGTAACCACAAAAATAAGTAAAGAAATTATGCACAAAGTGATTGTGTCTGTGCCGACCAGGCATTGTGTGTTGGATCTCTCTTCCACCCTACTCCTTGAGGACTATTGGCTCATGTTCTTCATGCTCCAAGTACCATGTGACATTAGTACGCCCACAGATGCTGTGGTGGATGGCACATACCGGTATTATCATGAAGACCCTAGGGGGCAAGTATACCAATCTCCCATCTGACATGTCCAGGCTTCGGAACCTGGACGTCCGTACACCTAAAATTACCTTTGACCAAATTCTGGTTCTTGACAAGTGCCTGGTTGTACTATTGTTGCGGATCAGTTTGGAGATGTCCATTTCTGGTCATGACCCATGGTTGCAGACCATATCCTTGGTCGGCTGAAAGTAGAAAAAAATACAAGTGTTAATGAATATGCACAATGTGACAGCCACAATCCTGCCCATGTTTGTTGTTATGTGTAGTGAGTACCTCATACACATTTCTTAGAGTATTTGACGAAATGTATCATATATACAACTGAACATTGATATACACATCTCTCTTCCAGTTCTCTGTGTCATGGCAAATGCTGACCATGCCCTGATTCTTCTGACACTTCTACCTGCTGTCTATCATGTTTGAGCAGTAGATTACTTTGATAGGTATTTTGAAAAGTTCCTGAGCATGCTATGATATGTGCACTCACTACATGTGCAGATAGTTAAAATATTTATCTGATTTTCTGCAATATGTTCATCTCTAGGTAGGTTGGCCAGTCACACATTCATATGTCCTTTCGAAACTTCGGATGTTGTTACTTGCCCACACAACATTAACACAGCATTTGAATTGTTCATTTACTTTAGACTGTGATTTTGCTGCATACATGTTGTGAGTTTCCAACATGTAACATTTGTTGTCAGGTTTCAGCGAATGCTTTTTGTCAGTCAAGTTGTCATGGTGCACTTGGACTGACTCATAGGTCTTGCAATATGGGTCATCTTTAAGCACAACACACTAAGGTTGCTATAAGGAGCTTTCACCTACAGACCTGGAGACTATACTTTTGGTTTTCCCATGTATGTGGATGAATCTAACTTGTAGGGCATTCTGTACTTCTAGTTATTGATTCTGACATGAATGATGTGGCCTGTGAAAGTTGAGACTGGTATCGTGAGTACACTTTGATTAATGCCACGATTGCACTTCAATTTATTTTAATTACTGACGTATGACATGTTTGACAGCATTGTGTTTGAATTTGTGAATTTTACTTTGCTGGATTCGAATGCATGAAATTTTGCCAACTTAAAACACAAAACTGATGAACTGTTGCCTTGTTCAGATATGTCAATGTGACTTGATACCTATGTGTATGTTTGCACCTAGACTGCTAGTATGGCTGAGACATATGTTGTTTTGCATATTTGTTATGACATAGTTACCCAATATCGACATTTGCACATGTAAGGGCCTACACTTAAATTTTCGCCACATGTGGACTTCACAAATACATCTTTCTGTATTGTTCCTGAAGCTTTGATCAACATACTACTATACGGGAATATGTTATCACACCACTGAATTTGTGGCACGTTAACTGATACCGAGACCTAGAAATGTCATTGAGGAGACCTTCATGTCACACTGATCTCTTGTGCAGACTTTGCACTCATATTGAATTGTCTGGCGTACCAAATGAGTTTTGTTGTGAATCGTTGACCAGTGCAGATTATCTGAGTCAGTTCATTCACACAGTGTGGAATGATGCTTTACTACACACAGGTGTTCTGTAGCTACTGCCATTACTGGATTAGTGACTTAGCAACAAAATGGAAGTTCATTTACTACATGTTGCATTCCAGTGTTCCCACTCTGTGCATATTATACTAACAGGCAGATACTTGCCACAGTGGCACAATACAGAACAGCAAGTCACCTAGGTGCACTGCTCTGCATCCCTAGGAAAGGGCAGTAGGGCACATCATTTATACCATACAGCACATCCCTATCCTTTCATTCTGAACTGACACACAATGGTGTTCCTAGCATAGACAGAGGTAGCCCTGCACCACAGTGCAAGTGTGTCTGCGTTACTGGCAGGATTGTTTCTCATCAACAATCCTTAGAGGCTGTAGTGCTAGAGGCACTCTTATGTTTTAAAACCATGTGATGACCTTTGACTATCTTTGTTTTAATTGACTTTTGGTGTTTTACTTTATCCTAGCTTGAATCTACTACATCATTTTTCCTGCATGTGCCTTTTTCCTTGAAGATTTCTTTTGTGTAATCTTATAGTGGGAGAGCTTTCTCAGAGAAGAACAGCCTTGCCAGGAACAGATCATTTGGGATGTGCATTTGAAAGCATGAGAGAGAGAGAAAGATGTGGAATGTACTTTTTGTTCTCAAAGTGCAGTGTTATAAGCAGTTGTACTCAAATGTGCATTATGTTGTACATTGAGAG